>NC_081405.1:93788414-94432732 GCF_030272615.1 Cryptomeria japonica | reverse complement strand
GGGAAAGGTATTTTGAGTAGTTCAGCTCCAATTTTGAATAAACCAGCAATAACTTTAAGTATATAGACACCATCGACAGTAAAGGAGAGTGTACAATCAATACCAACAGAGACAACTTTTGAACAAGGCAATGTATAAGGTACTGACAATATTGTGGATAATACTCCACCGACAGTAATAGATACTGCACCACGTGGCGAAGCCACAGGTGCTAAGGAGGATAAGGTAAAGGGAACTAAGACTATATCAACTGTTAATATTGATTCCTCGGCAAAGGTTTTGGAAATTGAAATTTCTCAAGTTGAGAAGAAATCAATCACTGAGATGAGTCCCACTAAGTTAATGATGATGGCTACTCAAAAACTAATAAAGGAGGGATTGGCAGATAAAGGAATAATAGATCATTGAATCACAGTTTTGCACAGACTAATTCCTGATTGTAAGATTGAAAATGAAGAAAGCCCTTCTGGCAAGCTTAAGAAATTAACTGAGCATATATCTAACAAGGCTACTCAAAAAATAATAAAGGAGGGATCGAGAGATAAAGGAATAATGTTAGGACCCGGAGGCAACTAAGAGGGGGGGGGGGGGGTGAATCAGGTGTTAATTAATTTCAACCCAAATATAACTTAATCAAACTTGATGCATAATATCGGTACACCAAACTTAATGCCGGTTGACAGTTTAACAGTTAATAACAATAACGATGAATCTTAATGCATGAAATGAAAGACAAACAACATCCACAACACATAACACAAATATTTGTACATGGAAAGTGGAAACCCTATAAGGGGAAAAACCACGGTGGGAAACATTACCCACAATTAGATGATACTACTATCGATAGTATGTGTGTAAAAATGGGGTCTGCACATACAGAAAGGCCAACTACCTAGATCTCACTGCTCAATCACAAAATGAGAGTCACACTGACTACAATTGGATGATTAAATCCAATGATAATGTACTACTCAAAGTAGCATCTTCAATGCTGGATTCAGTACTGGTTAAGCTTTGATTGTCTTCTTCAAAAGTTCCTTGAATCTTCAAATGATGTCTATGTGAGTAACTCTTCTTATATTCGCATATACCGAATATCACAACCATACTACCTTATGTCCTTCCTATATCAATCTCACAATTGAGATCTTACATATATACCAAAACCTAAGACCAAATGTGTAGGTCAACTTACTAATAATATTACAATTAGATCAATATGTGATGCATCATGTTGGCTCAATGCATTTACAATAATAACCAATCAATAAATCATCTACATAATGTGTCGTGCTGATCTGGAATAGATAACGCTTGTCGGTCCATAACCTAGACCAATTTGTCGGTAACAGCAAATATGTAAACTCAATTAGACCAATAACCGAATCTCCAAAACAAGTGTCCAAATCATGTCTTTGACATAACTAAGTAATCTCCAGATGATAATAGATCATCCTCAATGTCAGTGAACAATATAACCTATTGGTGAACCAAATATCGATGACTGTACATAAGTCATTGAACATGTCGATGAACATAACCAAAGATCTCCAAAAGGATAAGTGTTGATAAGTATTGACATCAATGACAAAACCAATGCAACACATCCATAATACCAACAAATAATAGATCACTCAATCACAATTTTTCACAAACTAATTCCTGATTGTAAGTTTGAAAATGAAGCAAGCCCTTCTAGAAAGCTTAAGGCATTAACTGAGCATATATCTAACAAATTTCAATCTTTGCAGCAAATTTAAAACCAACAAGCACTTGAGAGATTTAATATGGCTAAGAGAGATGCTTTTGATCAGATTATTATAACAAAGAAGAAGAAAATTGAAGGAAAATTGATTCTTATTGAGAATTATTTGAAACAGTGTACAAATATATACAGGGTTTGTTGTAACATAGAAACTCTTACAACAAATGTAGATAGCAGATTAAAGGAGTTACATGATAAGGTTGCTAATATTGTAGATTCTATTGATGGATTAACCTCACTAACAACATATTTTGATGGACAAATTTTATCTTTGGAGAACCAAATTTTTACTTTTGAAAAGAAAAGAGACAAGATCATTCGGAGAGAAAGGAGTCTTAGAGGATTGGTGAGTCCAAGATTGGATCCACTCGGTGTACATAAGAGGGAATGTATGGATATGATTGCTAAGCCCACACTATTGATATTTTGATGATGTCTAAGTTGTGATTGTCATTGATGGACACACACTTATTTTATGTATGAGTTATTCTCCATTGGTAATATGTGTTGTGTTGTTCACACCGGTATTACATGCCATCGTATGTATAGTATTTATTTGTTGAATACTATCAATGTTTTGAAGAAGAAGCTTACCAGTCATAGCGGTATGAAGACCTCAAGTGGAATGAAGACCCCTAGTGGCAGCTAATATTTTGATTGGAACATTATGTTCCATTTTTCTAGTCTTATTCATTAAATCAGTAATCGATATACTGTGCCAAATCAATATAATTGTAAAGTGTGATGAGTTATCATACACCAACACTTTAGCAATGATTTTGTGTTATGTTACCAAATATGTCTAGATGCACTGTACCTAGGAAATTGTAGTCTAATATTATTGGACCGACATGAAATCAGATTCCTATATGATGACATCATGTCTAGGGTTTTGAAGGATTGATGTGTGTGAGTATTGTATGTGAAATAGGTATCTCACTACAGAGCTTGTGAGTGCAAAGGATAGAAGACTAAAGTAATGCTTGTTAGACACAATGCACCACTGAGAGGGGGAGGGGGTGAATCAGTGGTTCTCTAAACTTTTCCTTTTAGCTCTTCTTTGTGAGAATACTAGTTTATGAATCAATCACAATGCAAACTTACCGGTTAGTGATGAGACTAACTCAAATACACACACACACAAGAAGACATCTCATAACACTAGCATATACAAGGAAAACCCAAGATGGGAAAAACCTCAGTGAGAATTATTGTTGGAGTCTACTACTCCAATCCAACCTCATAGTAAATCAAATTTACAAAGTTTAGGGAACCAACCCAAGGAGCACCAACCCCTACCTGATTTATGGTCTACAACCCAAAGGAGCACCAACCCCTGACTTTAGGGCACCAACCCAAGGAGCTACAACCCTTGCACTGAGCTACAACTCAGTCTTCACAAAGTAAACATCAAATACATGAGTGGTTATCATGTTACAAGTGAGTCTTGGAACCATTTCAAATATTTTTCTTTGTTGGCGAGATATCCTCTCTACTACACCAACTCACTCTCCTTGTTGTTCTTCACCTGATCTACTCTCTATTGGTTCTTTGTTTACCATCTCTGCAACCTCATTCTCTTCTACTTGACCGATATAAACACTACTGGTTCTTCACTCCAACCAATTGAAGGCTTCAACCAGATTCTCCCTTTCTCTCACTCTTCTCACAGATGCTCATTGAGCACGAGGCTAATTTCTTCTTTCCCATAGAAACCTTCAACTTCTCAATCCCTCAATTGTCTATCCTTTAGCAACTTTATTCTTCCTCTTTTGTCATATACTTATAGATTGGTTTTCCCTCCTAAAACCAATTCAAAAACTAGGCGGTTAGGGTTTTCTCACCATCCTCAAGGAAAAACCAAATCTAATCAGATCTTGCATGATCTGATCTTTCTGACATCTGAATGCACAATTCCACCATAATCACAAGATCACGCCTTCCATTTTTGGCGACTTTCTTTTTACCCTAATATTTGATTCCTTGGTCAATCACAAAAGATCTAATGTGTAGTTTTCTCTGTCGCCTTGATCCTCTCAATCAATCTAGGATGAGTCTTAGTTGTCTTCTAGACCTCGAGCCTCAAACCCTTGCAATCACTTTGCAGCAAGTCCCGTGATTTGTGTGACCTTTCATTAAAGCTAACCAGCCCTGCAACAACCCTGTCGATATGCATTCCATCTTTATCCAAATGCAAGTTTTCCACGTTGACTCCTTGTGGCATCCATACCAACTATGTGCCATCTTGGCACTTCAAATCAGTCCTAGTAGGATCACTGACCAGCCACCCTACCGGTTCCTTGCTTCTGTCAGTTTGCTAACCCTTCTGGTCTCAACCATTCTATCAATTACCTTATCATATCTGCTCTCATCTTGAACTATCAATGGCACTCTCAAACCGGTCTCCAGACATGTCCATTCAAATCATGCACCTTCCCATAATGTAGGAATCCATCTGCAACTGCACTTTGCTTATATAACCGATGGACTCATATACTTGTTACCATTCTTGATGACACCATGTCATCAATCTTTACAAGGCTCCTATCTTCTTTTAGTGAGGTCAGATTCCTATGTTTACATCTACTCAGCCTTTCTTCTTGATCAATGTTGTTCCTTCCTCTACTAGTTTGTCAAGGTGACAAACACTTCACACTTCCTCTGTACTGTCATCTCAATCATGCCTTCTCTTTATGGTTTAGTGCATAACCCTAATCTCAAGTACTTAGGGCATTCCTTCAATTCACTAGTAGATCCGGTGTGATCCTTCAAGTGCTTGACTTTACCTCTTCACTCTTATCTCTCCAAACTATAATGCACTTAATGCATAATAGGAGATAAGCTCCACTTACTTAATGAAGTAACACCTTAACACCTTGTCTTTTGCATCCTGCAATTCTCTTCATGTGATTATGATGTGAGCACATTCACTATCATTCATTGCTTCACATGATGACTGCTTCTTCATCCGGTGGGAGTCCTGTTGTCCAACAACCTCACAACATACCGGTTCATTCTTCTCTTCTAGTGTTGATGTGATTCAAATAACATTCTACCTCTTCACCACAAACAACCACTCAAAACACCTCTCTATCTCATCACACAAGTCAGGAACCAACTTGTGTACTGATGACCTCTGAGGTCATCTTCCTTACCTTTACTGGTGTTCTGCAACACAAGTTAATATCCAAGATATCACATCATGTACTCCTTCATAACAGTGTTGCACATACATCTCTTCTATCGGTGGTCATCCCATACCGGTTGACATCAATGACAACACAATGCCAACAATGTTGTAATGCATTAATAGAGAACTGTCAAGGATCTAATCAAGAATTCTATGTTATCTTTGAGATCATTCACTTATTGATTACTAATCTCTTCGACAAGTTTGAAACCCTTAATTGGGTAGGCCCAACCAAGCCTATTGTAAATCCTCTAACGAGGTGGTTCACATTCGTGGATTTGAAATCCTTTAATAGGGTAGTCTTTAACAGGACTTATCTCCTAACATAGATCTGGATTCCTAACAAGATCTGTTCTAGTGAAGAGCATTGTAAGGCCTTAACTAGTTTGACCTTAATCAGTCTGGTTACTATTCTACAGATAGTTGACTTGTGAGTTTTACTCACCGTGGTTTTTCCCATTTGGGTTTCCACATCAAAATGTCTTGTGTTATGGTGATTGTGCTTCTGTGGGTGAATGCTCTATTTGCTATTTGGCTTATTTATGTTTTAACCAGTTTGTTGTTTAAACTACTACACCGGTGTGCTGGAAAATGGTTTAAGAGTTTGGTTAAGTTCTTAGGCATACTAATTCACCCCCCCTCTTAGTATTCATAAATTGGTATCAGAGCCAACCTTTCTATAAGTCTAACCACTTGGAAGGAGATATGGGGGAATATAGCATGAGGGAACTCACTCACCATTTGACTGAGTCTAAGAGAGCTTGTGATGAACTCAAAATCAAGTATAAAGCCTCTTTAGCCAAGAAAAGAGAACTTGCTGAGAAATTGATGGAATTTACTGAAAATAGCTCTTCTGATGAAGAAGACATGGAGGCCCTAGTCGGAGAAGTGGAGAAACTAAATGAATCCAAAACTAACCTAAGGAGGGAGTTGGAAGGACTGACTATCAGGATGGGTCAGGAGCTAGAAAATAGAAGAAAAGCTGAAGATTTAGTGAAGGACAAGGAGCGTGAGATCTCTAAGTTGAAACAAGAGATTGGTGCCATCACCGCTCATCTGCAAGAGGGTAATGAAGAGAAAGAAGAAATACAAGTAGACCTCAATGCTGCTATCTCTCAAAATGAAACCTTGATGAAAACCAATGATGCTCTTTCCAAGGAACTTGTTGAATCAAAGGAGATACTTGCAAAACTCAACTGGAGTGCTACTAAACTAGAACAAAAGCTGGAATAAGTGAAGCCATCAAAGGATACCACTAGACTTGGTTTCTCTACATATGAGGAAGGTGAAACTTCTGGAACCAAGAGTGATGCACCAAAGGAGCAATCAACACCTAAGAACAACAACAAGAGAAAAGGTAAGCCAAAGTTTAAACCTATATGCTTCAACTATCATAAGGAACGACATACTGCCAATGTATGTAGGAACAAGGCTTACAATAATTTTCCTTACATACAAAACAATGTGGCTAGAACTGGTAGATTTAATGGTCACTGTTATGCATGCAACAAGTTTGGGCATAGAGATTTTGAGTGCAGGTCGGTTATGAACAACTCTGGAAGTTATGCACCAAGATCTAAAGGAGTTGTCTCAGAACCTCCTATGAACCGGAACCCAAACTGGTACAGAACCTATGACCACTAGTCAAATGGTTATGGAGCGGCAAACAGTTGGAGAGCAACTTGTTTGATATGTCGTGGTAGTAGTCACACTATTGTAACATGCAAAAGGAAGAATGGAAATGTCAACACCGAACCATGGAGAACATCTGGTATGGTATGCTATCATTGCAACAAACCGGGACACACTACCAGAGCATGCAGACTAAGAAAGAATCCATCAAAAGACATATCAGTCAACCTAGAAGGGAAGATCGATGTTGAAACCATTCAGGCAGATATGGATAAAACTTGGAAAAAAAAATCTGAAGAGAAGCCACAAGATGTACCAATATCTGCACTCAGTATGGAGATCCCTGAACCGAAAAATTGAGCTTCTGAAAGCTTAGGGGGAACATATCGGTAACAATGTCTCAAACCCCCAAAGTATATCGGTAAATTTCCTTTATCAGTATTGATTACCTGTCAACCGATAGAAGAAACGAAGTGGTAAAAGGAAAAGTTAGGGTTTGTGCCCTAACAGTGATGAATTTATTATGGTAGGTAGGAGCATATTTAAAAGTGACTTTCGTCATCATTTTTACTTACCTATTTTCAAAGAAGAATTTCTCTAGCTTGAGCAGAGCAACAAGAGTGATTCATCTTGCATTCGAAAGAATTCAGGAAGATATCTTGCACAATATTTTTGTAGTCATTCAGAGTGGAGGTCAGAGTGTTAAAACAAGCTTTTGGAAAAGTGTGTTGTGTTCAAAATCGGTGAACCCTAATTTGGAATAATAAGGTATTTTTTGTCAAATCACTCTCATCATTTGGAATTTATCTTGCTATGGCTTCTACATCTAAAATCCCTTCTATTTCTACCGAACCTGAGGAATCATCTGAGTTTCTTAGGAGGAAGGTAAAGTACAATGCCCTATCTCAAATTCCTATCGGAGTCATTGTCAAAGGGGATGTTTTAGGATATATTGATTGCAAACTAGAAGACCTAGGGTCTCTAGTGATTCACTCCCAACTAAGTCTACTATGTGGAAATGATAAGAAGATTAAACTTGAGTACAGTGTAATTGAGAAGAAGAAACTTTACAATGCAGTATATTTTCTCGAGGAATTTATAGAAGAACACATTAGGATTATTCTTAGTAGGGTTCATGGTGATAAGATGTACGTGTTGGTATTTTGGTTATGTTGATATGGTTTTGTCATTGATGTCAACACCTATTAACACTTATCAACTCTGACACTTTGGATAATTGGTTATGTTCACCAGCAAGCAAGTGACTTTATGCACAGTCACTGGTATCTGGTACATCGACAGGATATATTGTTCACCGGCACTTGGAATGACATGAAAAATACTTGGTTATGTCGAAGACATCATTTGGACACTTTGTCTTGGAGATTTGTTCATTGGTATATTCAAGTTTGCATATTTGCTATTACCGGCAAATAGGTCTAGGTTATGCACCGACAGGCTTATCTTTTTTTAGATCAGCACGACACGCTTTGTAGATGATTTATTATTTTTGTAAATGCATTAAGCTGACATGTTGAATCGGATATTGCATCAGTTATTGATTTACTTGTAAATTATTTTTATTGTAATATCCTTTAGAGCCGACCTACTAAAATTGGTCCTAGGTTATGATATAAATGAAAGATCTTATTTGTAAGATCAAATTTGGAATGCGAAGGAAGAAATAATTTGGTATATGTGAGAATAAGCAGAGCTATACATGCAGACATCATTTGAAGGTTGAAGGAAGGTTTTGTGAAGGCAATCAGAACTACACCGGTACTGAATCTAGCATAGAAAGATGCTATTTTGAGAAGTACATATTTATTGGATTTAACCATCCAATTGTAGTCAGTGTGACTCTTATTTTTTGTTTGAGCAGTGAGCTCTAGGTGCTTGGCCTTTCTGCATGTGCAGACCCCATTTGTATACGCATACTATCTACAGTAGTATCATCTGATTGTGGGTAAGGTTTCCCACCATGGTTTTTCCCCTTACAGGGTTTCCACATACAAACATTGGTGTTATGTGTTGTGGATGTTATTGTCTTTCGGTTTCATGCATTAATCTTTATCAGCACTACAATTAACTGATACACTGTCTACCGGCATAAAAGTTTGGTTTACCGGTATTAAGCATTAAGGTTGGTTAAGTTGTTTTGGTTTGAATTTATTTGACAACTTATTCACCCTCCCCCCCTCTCATTTGTCTTTGGGACCTAACAATTGGTATTAGAGCTTAGTCCTCCTTTTGTAGAAGTTTAACAACTTGAAGAGATCCAATGTCTTCTAACTATTTCAGGAAGGACAATCCTAAACTTGATGGAACCAACTATGGCATATGGAAGATTAGGATGGAGACACATCTAAATTGCATTGGAAATGACATCTAGGAAGTTACAAAGAATGGCTATACTACTCCTACTCAGAATCAGCCTAATCCACCTACCTTAGCTAAACATGAGGAAAATGATTGCAAATCAAGAGAAGCACTTTTGAGCACATTATTAGAGCAGCAAATCATGGGATTATCAGATAGGTCTACTACTAAAACTATTTGGGATCATTTGGAAACATTGAATGAAGGAGATTCCACAGTCAAAATTGCAAAACTTGAAAGCTTTTGGGTCAGGTATGAAAATCTGAAAATGGAAGAAGATGAAAGGATTTCTACTTTTATGAAAAGGGTTAATGAAATTGTTTTGGGTATTAAATCTTGTGGAGGAACCTTAAGTGAAGATGAAATTGTTTCAAAAGTTTTAAGAGGATTGCCATCGGCATACAAAATGAAAGTTACTACTATAAATGAGTTAAGAACAATGCCTAATACATCAGTAACTAGGGATACATTGATTGGAAAACTTTTAGCTTTTGAAATTGAGGAATTTGGTCCTCAATCTTTACTGGTACTACAGTTAACTGATAAACTGTCTACCGACATAAAGTTTGGTTTACCGGTATTAAGTATTAAGTTTGGTTAAGTTGTTTTTTATTTGAATTTATTTGACAATTGATTCACCCCCACCCCCTCTCAGTTGTCTCTGGGACCTAACAATACCTTGAGTGAACCTATGATATTACACTTGAGGCAATTCATGCCATGACCAGTTTCTGCAATGTTGGGGAAGTCCCTATTCTTCACAAGATCACCAAAACCAAAGTGACAGAGCTCACCAGTTCTGTGAGCGACCAACGGGCAAAGATTGTAAACACCATTAAATATGACTTGATAAAATATGCATGCATGGTAATTGAGTATAGAGTATTCTATGCTAGTAGAATGAATTTTGCTCCTACAGCTGTGGTGCATGCCACTTATAGGATGATCAAGGAGAATGCAGAATGTGACTTATGTACCTGCATGCAGAAACAGCTCATGGAGAACCTGAAGTCCATCAAAGTGGACAAAACTCTGAGGTTTAAGTTTGGTCAACTGCTTGTCGATTTGTTTTTCTATTTTCAAGGATATTTTCTAGGAGTTGGTGATGTTCAATGGTCAAGTGACCTATCGGTTTCTAGACAAATAAAGGAGAGTATGCAAGTAATGGGAATTATGTATCCAGAGACACTGAATAGGTGTTTTGATGAGTTTAGACTAAAAATGAACCAGAGAATGAGAATATTAGGTGATCAGATTAAAAAGTATGAAGAGGATATATGTTTCACAATCAAAGTGGATCACTGCATAATGGAAGTAGTTGAGCCCAGAGAAGATGAAGTTGAGCCTATGGGCTATGAAGTGGTAAATGATATACTCACAAGGTATGCCTCTACCCTACTTGCTTCACCACTAGATCCAAAGAAGAAGGGGACTGGTACTTACTCTGAGAGGATCAAATCTATTGAAGTACCAAAGCAGAAATAGAGTAAAGCAGTGCCATCGGCATCGGCACTGGTTATATCTGCTACCAATCCTAGAGTGACCAAGAGGTCACCAGCTAAAAAGAAACTGGAGGTTATTCCACCAAAGGTATTCAAAAGGAAGAGAAAAACCAGGAAAAATTCACTGGATTCAAAAGACACTAAACCAAAGGTAGAAATGAAGAAGACAAGGCAATCAAGCAAGAAGACAAATCCATTGGTAATGTACCAGTAGCCTCTGCATCGGTAAATATACATGTTTCTTCTTACCAGCCTATGACTCACTTTCAAAGAATTATGAAGAATGTTAAAAGGAAAGTACTTGACGATCTAAAGGATTATTTTGATGATCTTAGCGATAGTGAAAAGGAAGAAGTAGAGCTAGAGGTCATTAAATATTTATGTGATAATGATCGGTCTCCAATTGACATTAAACCTATTGTTCCTAATTCTTTGTATAATTATTTGGATAATAAATGGCACATTGTCATTGAAAAGGAGAAATAAATTAGGGAAGAAATATTTCCCAATATTTTCTTGATGCCTCTAATTTAGAATTATATGAGATTCTTAATCGGTACAAAGGCATATTTTTCATGCAAAAAAGAAGACTTCAGCTACTCAGTGGAAAAACCTCTGAAGTGGAAAAAGACACTCATTTGTAGGTTAAAGCAATGTCAAAATGCAACAAGTATCTGAAGCTAATCGGCAGGCTGAGCAAGAGCCTGACCTATCCACAACCAAACTGGATGAAATCTTTGATGGTCTGGGTGAAAGAAAATAAGAACAAAATGATCCCATTGATGTTGATGCACTAGATGTTGAGGATACCACCCAAGAGAAGGAAAAAGCTGAAAAAGGAGAGAGTGGAGAAAGAAAAGGATGAGAAAGTGGAAAAAGAGAAACCAGAAAAAAAGAGAAATAGGAGAAAGAGAAACTAGTAAAAGAGAAAGAAAAGAAAGAAAAAAAGGAGAAAGAGAAAGCGAAGAAAGCGAGACAAGAGAAAGAGAGAGAAGAGAAGGAAGCAGAGAAGAAGAAGGAAGAGGAGAAGAAGAAAGAAGATGAGAAGAAGAAGAAGAAGAAGAAGAAGGAAGAGGAGAAGAAGAAAGAAGATGAGAAGAAGAAGGAGGAAGAGGAGAAGAAGAAGGAAGATGAGAAAAAGAGGGAAGAAGAGTGGAAGAAGAGAAGAAGAGAAGAAGAGAGTGGAAGAGGAGAAAGAGAAGGTCGCCAAGGTAGCCCAGGAAAAAGAAGAAGAGGACAAGAAAAGACAAGAGGAGATCAAGGAAAAGGATGGAGGATAGACTCCTAAGACAACCAGAGATCAATCCAAGAAGGTTGATCCACCAGTCCCACCGATTTGACTCTTGCTTTTCTTACTCAATCGGTTGATGAAAGTGAGCTACTGAGGATCATTCAACTAGCGTAGGCCAGATTGGAAGAAATAAGAAAAAAAGAAAGAACATGATGTCATTCAGTTTGTTGTTGACACTCTTTCCAATCTAATTCCCGGTACTAACCTTCCCAGTACCGATTCCTCACTAGCCAAGTTAAAACTGCTTTGCACAGTGGTAGATGATCAAGTGCAATCTTTAGAAGATGCTGGCCAGGTTTCTGTAGAGAAGTATGAGAAATCTCTAAAAGCTTCATTAGTAAAGCAAATGGATGTAGACAGAGCAAAACTACTTAAGCAGAAGGATGATATAAGTTTAGCTATGGGTGAAGGCAACCTACTCTTGAGCAAAATCTGCCAACATAGCCTATTTTGTGAAGATGCTCTGCAACAGAAGAGTCAACTCCAATCGGAGTTAAACAGGTATATAGGAAACTTCAAATTGCCATATGATTCATTCACAGTGTATGGACAAACCATTCACACTCACTAGCGTCAGATTGTAAATATTGAATCAGAGATTTGCAAGCGGACTCAAGACCTGCAGGAGCTCCAGTTGCTTCTATTACCAAGATTGTGGGTTCTTCATAAGTGCTTCCTCAACTTGGAAGCTATTACTGCAATAGAGAAGAAGAAAATTGAAGGAAAATTAATTCTTATTGAGAATTGTTTGAAATAGTGTACAAACATCTACAGGGTCTGTTGTAACATAGAAACTCTTACAACAAATGTAGATAGCAAATTAATGGAGTTACATGATAAAGTTGCTAATATTGCAAATTCTATTGATGGATTAACCTCACTAACAACATCTGTTGATGGATAAATTTTATCTTTGGAGAACCAAATTTTTTCTTTTGAAAAGGAAAGAGACAAGATCATTCAGAGAGAAAGGAGTCTTAGAGGATTGGTGAGTCCAAGATTGGATTCACTCGGTGTACATAAGAGGGAATGTATGGATATGATTTCTAAGCCCACACTATTGGTATTTTGATGATGTCTAAGTTGTGATTGTCATTGATGGACACACACTTATTTTATGTATGAGTTATTCTCCACCGGTAATATGTGTTGTGTTGTTCACACTAGCATTATATGCCATTGTATGTATAGTCTCTATTTGTTGAAGCCTATCAGTGTTTTGAAGAAGAAGCTTACCGGTCATAGCAGTATGAAGACCTCAAAGAAGACCCCTAGTGGCAGTTAATCTTTTGATTGGAACATTATGTTCCAGTTTTCCAATCTTATTCGTTACACTGGTAATCGGTATACTGTGCCAAACCGGTATAATTGTAAAGTGTGATGAGTTATCATCCACCGACACTTTAGTGGTGATTTTGTGTCATGTTACCAAATATGTCTAGGTGCATTGTACCTAGGAAATTGTAGTCTAATCTTATTGGACTGACATGAAATCAAATTCCTATATGAGGATATCATGTCTATGGTTTTGAAGGATTGATGTGTGTGAGTATTGTATGCAAAATAGGTATCTCACCATAGAGCTTGTGAGTGCAAAGGATACAAGACTGAAGTAATGCTGTAATGCATTAATGGAGAACTATTAAGGATCTAATCAAGCATTTTGTGTTATCTTCTAGATCATTCACTTGTTGATTACTAATCTCTTTGACAAGTTTGAAACCCTTAACTGGGTAGGCCTAGCCAAGCCTATTGTAAATCCTCTAACAAGGTGGTTCATAGTCATGGATCTGAAATCTTTTAACAGGGTAGTCTTTAGCAGGACTTATCTCTTAACAGAGATTAGGATTCCTAACAAGATCTGTGCTAGTGAAGAACATTGTAAGGCCTTAACCGGTCTGACATTAACCGATCTAGTTATTATTCTACAAATAGTTGACTTGTGAGTTTTACTCACCATGGTTTTTCCCATTTGGGTTTCCACGTCAAAATATCTTGTGTTATGGTGATTGTGCTTCTGTGGGTGAATGCTCTGTTTGCTATTTGGCTTATCTATGTTTTAACTAGTTTGTTATTTAAACTACTGCACCGATGTGCTAGAAAATTGTTTAAGAGTTTGGTTAAGTTCTGAGGCATACTAATTCACTCCCCCCTCTTAGTATTCATCACACATCGACATAAATCAAAGAGAAGGAAACACTTGCACACTTACTGAGTGGACTTGTATCCATATTTGAAACTTTCAAAACTGGCTAGGATACATATTTACAGTTGCTAGACAAGGCTTACCCAGAAATTTTGAAATTGGTCAAGCTCTGGTAAAGTAATATGTATTTATTCATTCTTTTTCTGCACCAAATTCTTTCACCGCTCTTTGGTATTGATGTCAAAGGAAGAGTGTATATAATGTGAAAAATATTAGACAGAAAAATATGGGAAGCATATCAGAAAGGAATGTATTTCTCAGGGGGAGCATACTTCAAGTTGAATCGGCAGGGAATCCATTTTTCACATGTTGTCATCAATGCCAAAGGGGGAGATTGTTGGAAATTGACACTCATTGGATTCATATGTTGTCATTGATGGAAACATTGAAACATGGTAACTTGGAAACAAGATTCATAAGGAAGCATACACTGGCATACACTGGCACTAGCAGGCATTCATCGGTAGACACTAGCATTGGAGTATCCAAGGTTACATTGGCACTGACATCCAACACTTCAATGAAGCCGACATCAATCTTGGACCCGAAGGAAGTTTTATTTGTAAAAACATTTTGTAATTATTGTATAAGGTCGACATTGTATATCTTTTGTAATGCATTGTAAGCCGACATAAGGAATATTGTTTGTGAAGGGTATATAGGTTAGTTTGTTAAGGTCATTACAAAAGAAGTGATGTGATAGATTGTAATAAGGTTATAGGAGACTGTGTAATGCGAAGTATATGTACGTAGATCATTTGTATGCAAATTTTATATCATGTAATGATCTGTAGTTAGCTTGGAAATCATTCTTGGAGGAGAGGAGATAACAATAGAAGTGTTTAAGGTTTATGAACTGGTACAGAGTAGAACTATAACCAAAACTCTTTTTGGAATAGCAAATGCATTTTGTGAGTTCATTATTACTGTTTTATTTCAGCAAAAGCTTGTAGTCAATGAGACTCTTTTGTGATGAGCAGTGTACTCTAGGCAATGTGCCTTCCTACATGTGGAGGCCCCCATTTTATGTAATATAATTCATATGGCCAGTGAACTGATATTGTGGGTCACAAATCCCACCGTGGTTTTTCCTCTTTGAGGTTTTCCCTGTATAAATTATGTGTGTTATGGTGTTCATTTATGTGGATATTTTATTTGCTTCAAGTTATATGTTTCTTCATTTATCGGTTTATATGTGTATGTTATAAAAAGGTAAAATCATATCTTACGAGTAGAACACTGATTCACCCCCCCCCCCCTCTCAGTGTTCTTAGATCCCAACAAGAGCTATACCACTCTAACATGGTTCCCTTAAGGGACCTCGAGAATAGTTTAAGCAACACAAAGTCCAGGCTATGGTAATCACTACACATGATCATAAAAAGATTCTAGTATCAGGGTCCCCATTATCATTGAACCTATCAAACTTCAATGGTTCAACCACATGAGGAAGGATGGTATTCAGGATAGTGATGCCAAGGGGACTTTTCCTATAATATACAGGCATAGAAAATTGACTAGAAGTGGAGGCCAAGTTTGTAAGTTGTAACTATAACTACCCCATGTTCTATAAATATAGTGTTCAAGATAGGATTAGAGGGTGGAGGGGGTGGAGGTGTGACATGTGAGCCACCACCTCCACCAACACCTCCAAGAGAACCAATACCACCAGTAGATGTAGTACTAGTGCTAACCGTATAGATATGAGCTACAACAGAGGCAAAGGTCAAGCTACTAGACATACTAATGTAACCCAAGGGAGTGAATGAGGCATTGATGCTAGAAATAGTAGAATCTACCATATGCATGTTCAACCTTAGTATGTCAATGTTGATCTGAGAACTAGAGGTGTCAAATTGGTTATCCTGAGGGGATGCATCTACCAAGGATACATGGTTTTTAACTATTATGGATAATTCCCTCAATATCTCTAAACCTTTCTTATTTGAGATGAGCATGTCTCTTAGAGTGTTAACCATATTCCTAGTCTGAGGGAGGACAATCTCCCAATTAAGTAACTTTTTGAAATCTCTTAGGTTCTCCTCTAGAGACCGGATCTAATCAAATTAAATAGTGATAGCAGAGTCATGGTCAATGACAAGAGGAGAAGGCACTAGAGAGTTCATTGAGGAGTTATTATGAGAACTAGTAGCTAATGGGCCTCCCATGAAAGATATTTGGAGAGGATGAGAGGGGAAAGTCTCATTTGGGTCGGGCAAAGGATTTCTAATCATCGCATCATGTAGAGGAGGGCTATAGTGATCAGGAGAAAAACTCCATCTAGATCTCCTCTTGACTGCATCTCCTATGGCAATTTGGGTCGTAAAGCTCATAAACAAACCTCACGATGTTGAGACAACACAAGAGAAACATGAAGAGTTTTGTCTTCTAATAAAGCTTGCTAAATAGAAAGATAAAGAAAAACAAATGCAAATGCTAAAATGGAGATGCAAGCTACACTTTTTCTTTTTCTTCTTCTTCTTCTTTTTCTTTTCTAATTTAGATTTTTATTGTTTTTTTAAACGTATGCAATGAAGTAAAAGGTAAATACACGATGCAAAAATAAAATTGGCTTCACGTCAGGTTCACCAAAAATGTAGCAGAGGAAATTTGTTACCTCAAGGATGATGGATCCTAGAGAACAAATTGGCCCTCTAATACTTCTTTTATACTAGAACTAAGGGTTAGCCAAGGGATACTAAATCAAAAAAGCTAATTCAAGATAGATGAGGCCCCTAGACAACTCTGACAAGTCTTTGTGGACATGATGAGTGTGCATGTCTGAGACTATAGTGTGATGCATTGTCGTCCTACACAGGCCAAGATAGAGAGCCATACAAAAGTGTTGGCAATATGAAAGAATTGATTATGTGTTGCATTGATGTTTTGTCATTGATGTCAACACTAGCTATTATGATTGGTTACCAACAGACAAATTTTGGTTATCGACAGAAGAACTAGTGTTACCGACAGAAGGGACTATCAGTTGGATACTACTAACATGTTTTGATTAATGGAATATGTTTGGTTTGATGTTTCTAGAGTATGTTTTGGTCAGTTGGTATTGACTTGGTGATCGGACGCTATCATACACTCTAGTAAGCCTATACTGGTAAGAGTTTAAGGTTTTACCAGTAGAGCATTTACTGAGAATCTTTGATAGGATGCATAAGTGGTGTTGGTGTGGCTTCTAGATGGAATTTAGGATGCATAAGGTGATCTTTGTTCGTGCCTTGACTGATTGGAGACATCACTTTGGCATGGTGAATCTATTTGGGTCCAGGTTATGGACCGGTATCATGCTACGTGTTCTCTACACATTACTACAATGATTTATGGATTGGTTAATGTTGTTTTAGTCTAAAGCCGACATGGTATATCATTGTAATATGGATGTATGTAGTAATCTTATTGTAATATCTTTTAGGTGGCCGACCTAATTGGTTTAGGCCTTAGGGTTTGTATAAATTGATTTAAGATCTCATTGTAGATCGTGGTGGTTGTGGTTGTAATGGTCATGGAATGAAATATCATATGCGAAGGAGATTTGGTCGATCATAGGTGATCGAATTGGGTTTATGTAAGAGGTCAAAGGCCTCAGGTATTAAGCTTAACCGGGACTGTAATCAGGCATGGTAGATGCTATTACTGGCAGTTTATTCTTCTAGATTGTTGTCGAATTATATTGAGGTGGTTATAACCTCTCTGTAGTCAGTGAGACTCCTTTGTAATGAGCAGTACACTCCAGGCAGTGTACCTCCCTGCATGTGCAGGCCCCTTATTGTATCACATACTTTATGTAGAAGTATCATCTGACTGTGGGTAGGCTTCCCACCATGGTTTTTCCCTTTACCAATTTCTCCACGTACAAATCATGGTTTTATGTGGTATGGTTGCATTGTGTTTATTCTCTGTTTCATTCTTAAGTTTTATTACTTACTAATATCTATTTCTACTATTCTGGTATTTAATGTTTATGTGCTCCAATTAAAGGCTATAAAATAGTTTGATTAATATAATCTATTGAAAACTGATTCACTCCCCCCCCCCTCTTAGTTTTCCACCGGTTATTCTAACAAAAAGGACGTTGGACGTCCATACAAATATGTAGAAAACAAAATAATTGAAAAATGTAGATATTGGAAATAAAGTAAAAATGACAGAAAACAAGGTAAAAGAATGAGTGTACAAGAGGTCCAAGCTATGAAGCCTCTCACTAAGTGAGCTCCTCATGAACATGAACCTACACACATGCAAAGGAGGAAAATTTTGGGGGTTGTGTTTTGGATTCTGCATCAGTCAAACCCCCATTTCACTGTTTCCACGTCCACAGACAACCTAGTAGATTCAATGAGAAAAAGGAAGATAAAGAAGAAATAAGAGATGAATGAAATATAGATTCAAAGAGAATGCATAAAATGATATAAGAAAAAGAGAGAAAAATAAATAACACCCCTATGGAGCTCCAAAGAGGACATTTTAATATGTTGTATGTTCTCCAAGCTTGCAACAATGGTGGACCTATGAATACTGCTTAAGAAGATTGCCAAGAGCTTCAACCTTTGAGAAAATGATAAAGATCCTCCAAAATGCCTTCAAACAAGAGAGATATAGGCTTTGGAAGGAAAATCAACGTTGGTGGGAACATGTAGAGGCGTTATGACTCATTTCGGGTGCAAATGTAACATTCAAACAGCCACTTGTGAATTGTCATATTCACAGGATGCTAGCACATCACACAGATGTCTATGTGTCATGCTAGTGTCCTAAGGATGACATGTCGATAGAGTTGGTAAGGTTCAAGTCTAGAGCTAACAAATCGATCTAGGTGGGAAAAAAGACAAAAGTGGTGGTACATGACCTTCAATGACGTGGAGAAGGCGCCATTTCTTGTGCTGAATTGCATAAGGCGTGATTTTTGATATTACAGTAAAACATACTTTTATAAAGAAATATTGATCAACGCTTTTTTTAAATGAACATATTCTTTTGAACTCTCTTAGTGATAAATTCTCATAATATGTAGTGAGTATTGAATTTATGTTTAGTTGAAGTAAATGAACAAATACGATGAATGTGTTAAATTCTATATATCTCTTAAAGAGTAATAGTGATGTATTTAATTAGATCAAAAATTTTATGGTGTTTTGTTAGAGACTTTTAATCTATTTGAAGAGGATGAACCAATGTTTGTCACAACATATCTTCATCTTTCTTCACTCATGTTCCTTGTAGGGATAAGAAGATATCCTTCATATATTCTTGAATTTGTTTCTTTCTAAGGGGAGGAATATTGTTCAAAAATATTGGATAATCTTCAACATTCACTGTTGGACATCTACCATCATTATAGAAAACTCTACATTGAGGGAGGCTTGCATAGTCTCTCTTCTTGTTGTCTCTAAGGGGGACTTTTTCTTCACATGGGATTTTGTTCTTCTCAGACTTCTTTCATTGATTTTTATCCTTTTCTCCATTTGTGAGCTCGATGATGTTTTTCCATGGGTTACTAACATGGCCTAGTATTCAAGAACCATCCTTGTGTCCTTGCATTCTTTACATCTTGTACATTCTCCCTAAGTTGTACTTAAGAGGGAGTGTTTGTGTGATTGGATCATGTTTTACCTAGTTAGTTCGTCACCTAGGTCCCATTCAAACTAGTTACTTAAGTTCACTTAAGGTACACATAGAATGAAAGTATCACTTTATGTCTCAATTCATAAGATTAAGAGACATGTCATTATTTTATGTAATCTTATGCTCGCCTTTGTCTATATAACCAAGGGGTTCTCTTTGCAATCTTGAATCCATTATAATCTATCGTTTGCATCTTGTAGACACTTAAATTAAATATTTTTAATTAATTTAACCCTCCTACATAATTAATTTATTTAATTATGTTATTCTTTATTCTTCTCAATATTAACTGAATTTAATTTAATTAATATTGTCGCTATGGTCCGTATAGTTGACTTATTTAATAAATCAATTTTCCCTTTTTCTTCTAAAGTCCTCAAAAATGTATTCTTCTTAATCCCCCTTTAATTAATCTCAATTAATTAATTAATCCACGTGATTCCTACATATCACATTTTCCTAATCCATCATTAGTCTAATTAATTCTTCTAGAAACCCTCATAATCCTACTTAGCATTATTCTTCAATTTTTAATTACCCCCACTCATTATCTCTCCTAGTCAAATCCTCCTACAGATCCCTCTTGTTCCTAATCCCCACCTAATTCTTCTAAATAGTCCCCTCAATCCCTTGTTAGTGGCTAATCTCTATGATTAGGCACAAAAGTCAGCCATAGCCATTTATGGCTAAAATCTTGTGTCCCCCTCCTCACCTTCCACCTTAAATGCTCCCTTTTTGGGTGAATATGAGATTTTCAAAATCTCGCATTCTCCCATTCTTCTCATCTTTCCAAGGAATTTTAAAATTTCTTTTCCCTTTTCCAATCCCCATGCACACCATATCTTGAGATTTTTTAATTCCATGTGCATCCCCCAAGGAATTTTTAATTCCTTTTATCCTTCCTAGGTGCATTGGGAACTCTTCCCCATGTACCTTGAGGAGGGTAGAGACAAGAAATGCCTTTATGGCGAATCTCTTGATCTCCACCCCCCTTGTCATGTCATTGTCCCTTGATCCATGTGATCTCTTCCTCTCAGTCCTATCTTTCCATTGCCTTTCAATCTTGGCCATCCATTTTTCTCCATCCAATTCTATAAATTGGGGTCTCCATCCCCTCATTTGACATCTCCAATTTTAGTAAGTTCATGTTGCCATCTTGAGTCCAATAATCCATTCAAAAGCCTACACTATAGCCAAATTTCTCACATATCCATACTTAGCCACTTTCATCCCACTTGAGCATCCATCATACATTCATCCATCCAATCATTAATACATTTGTTGTGCATGTTGGAGAGGCATCTACATCAATCCATTAAGCTAATCAAATCAAGTTGGAGAAGGTGTGCTACTTCAACCTAATCAAGAGCTCAATCCGAGGAAGAAGGTCAAATTTGAGGAAGGTATAATGGTTATTTGTGCTTTTTAGTTTTTATGTTTTGTGTTTTTTATCTCCCTAACCATTGCACATTCCTTGGATTTTTCCCCTCTTCGCATCTTTTGATAGAATACAATTATTCTCTCATATTTGATCTCTCATGTGCTTTTGTAGAAGTTCCTAGATCTTTGGTGGCTATGTCATTAACCAAATCTTGCATGTTATAGAGCATTCTATACCTACTCTTGCATTGCACATATTAATAATCAGTCCAAAATTACCTTGCCTAATCATAATGATATTTTTTTTGCCCTAAGTTTTGATACCTCTAGCACTCAAGAAAAAGTATTTCTTACCTTTAGGGACTTGAGAATCACAATTTTGATCACCAATGTGTTCTAAGAATAAAAGCAACCTAATGATCTTAATTTTTTGCGAAAAGATATTGAGTAAAAACACAAAAATCATTCTATTGAAAAAAATTAATATTAATCAAATTCCTTTATATTCAAACACCTTATCCTTATATTATAAAGATAGTTGAAAACATGTATTTTCAAACACTTTATCATTTTTTCTCCTTATGCTCTCTATTATCATCCTGATTCGAAATGTTGATGCAAAAAACTTTGACACAATCAAATCCAAAAACATATGAACAATTATCGACATGGATTGTGAAAATCTGATATCATTAATACATTTTCTATATTGATACAAATGACATAGCATATATGTTAACCATTGAGGAGTTCATCGTCCCTCCTTAGTCTCCATATATATTTTAGGGACCAAAAGCATATATACTATAGATTTTATTTCACATACAAGAATCTAATTACGTTGAAGGCATGCTTTATATGAAATGGATAGGCTCATTTTAGGCATCGACGGTAGGAATGGTTGGAAATGGAATGCAAGAAGATCAAAAGCATGGTAGCCATTGCATCTTTATTGTTTTTCATTTGCCGAGGTTGATGGATGGGACCCTTTGCGGTCAATCTTGTCAGCTCTTTGTGTAGCTTTTTTTATTAGGCTTTGAAGATGAGATTGAAATTAAGTATTTATTGATGAAGTTGAGGTTGTAGTTGCCCATGACGTGAAGGGTGCATTGGAGACCAGGCAGGGCCACACCTAGCTAGCCATATACATCCACTAAATGCATCAATTCCTAAATGAATATTATGCTCTCACTATGCTCATATGATCTTAGCATCTCCAGCATTGAAGGAGAAATGGTCAGGAAAGCTCTCACTATGCTCATATGATCTTCCTCTCATCAAATGAAGGAGAAAATGTCTTTCTAGCTGCAGCTCAGTCGCCTTCAGCATATGACCAGTGCAAAAAGAATTATCTTAATCATTTACCTTTTAACCTACTGAATATTGTACATACTCCATTGAGAAATAGATATATATTTCTTTTTGGTTTAAGTAGCATCCTTTGTTATGACCACTAGAAGCTTGAATTTTTGCTTATAGAGGCAACAATCGACATGCATTCTTAAATGAATCTGATGATTTAGTAAATTCCTCCATGTTTGCTTCATATTACACCAGATGTGTTGCAAAATACAAATAATCTACAGTCCGATCCAAAGTTTTAGCATTTTTGTTTTGAAAATATTTTCATAGCACATAGATAGGATAGGTGTGCACTTGGAGGGAAAATATAAATGGCATATTATTAAAAGTAGTTTAAAAAAATTAGTTCTAGAGATGAGAAAGATTAAGATTTTAAATCAAACAATGGATTAGAAAAAAGCCTGAACAATGTGAACCTAGAGAAAATCCCTCATTAGATGCATATAAATCAGAACATAAGTTTTTAAATGAAACAATTCAAATGTAGGATTTGATCAACCCACATCATTGATCACTCTAAGTATGGCCAATCTAGAAGTATGTTGGCAAAGGTTATTAAGTCTTTAATTGAATTTTCTTGAGAATTTCCAAAGCTTTGTCAACAAAACCATTTTGTGTAAATCCTGCAATCATTGCATTCAATGAGATCACATCAAATTGAGGCATTTTGACTAACATCTCCCATTCCATCTGCACTAGTCCACATCTTTCCTGTACATGTCTAGCAATGTATTAACAAAAAAACTAGTTTCTATTATTTATTGATGGATCTCCATACACCACAAAAAATCGCATTTTGGCTCATGTCAAGTTGATGTTTGACAAGGTTGCTGAATTTGGCTTTACACCTACCAATTATGTTTGTTTAAAAAGATGTGGGGCTTTCCCAATGAGTCCATTTTGTGCATATCCAACAATGCTTGTGGTCCATAGCACCTAGCCATATTTTCTCCATACAACCTTGGCTTACCTGTTGAAAAATCTTAGACTGTAGGATTGTACAATATGCACACAATGGATTTGTTGAAAAGGTTTTTCAATAACATTTGCCAACATTCTCTATATTTATCTCTCTTTCTTTCTATATCTCTCACCACACCAATCTCTCTCTCTCTCTCTCTCTCTCTCTCTCTCTCTCTCATCTTCTCTTTTGGACTCTCTTTCCTTCCCTCCCATTCCAATGTTTTATAGGTCACTAAAATAGAAACTATGTTTCAATGATAATATTTCTATCATTTTGCATTCTTATTCTCAATCATTTATTTAGAAATGAATATAATAAGCTCTCTCTCTCTCTCTCTCTCTCTCTCTCTCTCTCTCTCTCTCTCTCTCTCTCTCTCTCTCTCTCTCTCTCTCTCTCTACCCCACCCCCTCTCTCCCCATATACCTCTTTCTCTCATCATCTCTCTATATCCCCCTATTTATCCCTCCCTCTATTTCTTCCTTTCTCAATCTTTATTTGTCCATATCTACTTCTCTATATTTATCAATCTCTTTATCTATTATTTTGTCGCTCTTCCTCTCCCCCTCTCATATAACTCCTGATATCTATATCTTTCTATCACTGTATCTTACCATATATATATATATATATATATATATAAATATCACTTTATCTCTCCCTCTCCCTCTTGCTCTCTCCCTTTATCTTCATCTCCCCCCCCCACTCTCTCTCTCTCTATCATCCATCTCTCTCTTCATATACCTTTATATCTATATATCTTTCCTCTCAATCTATATCCCCAGACATATTTCTTCCTGCATATCTCCCTCTATATATCTTGTATCTCAATCTGTATCCCCAAATATATATCTCCCTCTCTATATCTCCTCTCCTCAACTCCATGTTCTCTATATCTCTCTATATATTTATTTCTCTGTCCAACTCTATTTCATGCTTTCGTGCATGTTTGTACCCTATTTGAAGGCTCCCATTTTGGAAGATGTTACCAAAGACTTTGGCTTTATTTTTTGATCCATACTGCCAGCTGGGGTGACTCACCCCAAACCACGTCTTACAAAACTATAGAATTATTTTCTTTTCATAGGCCACAACATTATCATCCCATATCAACTAAACATAATATTCATTTTGGGCTAATTAAAGTATTTAATTGTAAGGAAATTTTTTTATTTTACCTAAGCTTAATTTAGGATAATGCCATGGGATGCATGTAAACAAGGAGTGATTTAGATTAATTCAATAGTATATTGTAGGCATGTTTGATGAGTGCATTGGAGGAATTGTAGAACACTTGGTAGAAGATATGTTACAAATTCAATGAGTATTCCAATAGAGCAAAGACGCGGCTTGAAAGAGAGGCAAAACTATGGGATCTTTAAATCACTTGAATTAAACTTGGCTACAATCATATTGGCATAGATCTAATGTATGACAGACTTCTTGTAGCTTAGTGAGAAAATACGTATAATTTAATATAATGAAGTGTAAAACTAGAAAGAAACTAAAATTATTAGGCTATACCCTAGATGTTCAAATCACTTGAGCATTGTTTTAGATATTGTTATGGCAAGAAATTAAGTTTCATACTATTATAATACTTATCAACTTGGAGTAAGAAATTAAGATTGATAGTTATTGATTTGATTGAGTATTTCAAGTAAGACTTCACTAGTTTCATTTATCCACATGAATTTTAATCTATCATAAATAAAGAGCTTAAATAGAAGACCTACTAATCATTAAAATTTTGAATGTAATATGATATGAAATCACTAGATGAATTCATTTAGAGTGGAGATTAAAGTTATTAATATCAATTAAGGTATCTTTATTTCATTTAATTTCATAATTGTTTATGTGGATTGTGGATAGGTTCTAGGTGACGTGGAATGCCAAAAAAATTTAAAAAATAGTATCACTTGAGGTAGATAACAAGTTTCTCCCAACATATTTATTTCAAAACATGTTTTTTTCTAAGGCTCTGCAACTTTCCTGGTAGATAATATCTATTTCAAAACATAATTTTTACTAAGGCTCTACAACTTTCCCGCTTTGCTAACTTTCAAATCCCCGTAATGGTTGTCATTTCTGTTGGGGAGGGCTTGTCCTCCCTGGATCCTGACCCCCTCCTTCTCTTTCTGCAAGTGTGTCTAGATCTGGTTCTTGTGTTGCGTTCCCAGAGTGCTAGGTGGGATCCCTTAGTTGGTGTCATTGACGTTGGTTATGTGGTGTTGCATGAGGCCCCCTCCTTTGAGAAGATTCCTATTGTGACCTCCAACTTGGATTCTCCTCACATGGTTCCCAAGTCTGATGATGTGGGGCCTTTGTTTGGGGATGCTCAAGCGAGTACCTGGAAAGGTGCCCTTGTTGGAAATTCTAAGTCAGGGTCATCGAAATTGCTGCCTAAGGTAACTTCTGGAGAGGATGGCCCTGAGATTTGTCTCCCCGATAGTATTATGGATAACATCACTTCCTCCCTACACCTCTACTTGGTGGGGAGATTCTTAGCCTTCAGACCCACTATATATATGGTCAGAAGATGGGCTAGCTCTAGATGGAAACTAAAAGGTAGTGTCTCTATCTCTGCTATGTCGGGGGGACTCTTTCTTTTCAATTTCACTGCTGAAGAAGACTTCATTTACATTATGTCTGGTTCATGGTCTTACGACAAACACTGCCTAACTCTCTCTAAGTGGAAACCAGGGTTTGACCCTAACACAGACCTCCCTAGACTGGTGTTGGTTTGGATTAGACTCCTTGGCCTCCCTCTGTAGTTTTGGGATGAAACCATTAGATGGATTGGTAACTCATTTGGTCAGTTCATTGTTGTTGATAACATGAAGATGCAAAATTCTAGACTTGTTTACGCTCTCCTTTGTGTGAATGTGGCTATTAACAACCCCCTCCCTAATTTCATAGCTCTAAAATTCAAATGGGGTAAATGGACGTAGGCTATTGTCTAGGAGAATGCTTCCCTTTATTGCCAAACATGTGGCAAACATGGTCATGTTATTGCTGACTTCCCGACCCCTCAATCTTTGGAGGAAAAGTTGAAGGAGAAGATGTCATCCCTGGGTATTGTCAATGTGGAGGAATCTCAGATTGTTACCCCCCCAACCCCCCAATGATTGACAACTCTGTGGGTCAAACCATGGACTTGAAGGAAAAAGAGGGTCCTCAAGATACTATTGAAGAGGGCTACCCTTTCTTGGAAGGTATTCTTAATATGATGCAAACCCCTGGCCCCAAGATGGCACCTCCCTCCATGGGAGGATGTTTGGGCTTGGACCTAGAAGATGGAGAGATCTCCCAAATGAAGGTAGAACAAGAAGGTCTGAATGTGTAAGTGTGTCTCAGAGAGAAGACAGGACACAACAAGACCACTCAGCCTATGCTCATGCAGCTAAATCCCAACACTATGGGATATTGTGGGGGAAGCATTTGGAGCTCTGGGGTTGGGCCCATGCCTTCCAAAGGGATCTCTATGGATCCGACATCCTCCTCCTCTACTACTAGATCTACTGGGGAGATCACTTTTCTCTCTCATGGAAGTCGTTATGCCCCGTCTTTGCCTGTGGATAAAGAGAAAGGGGAATGGCAAGAACTGAAAAGAAAAACTAGAGGAAATAAGAAGGCAGATGTGGGAAATGACTCTAAGCCAAGCAGACCCTCTAAGAGGACCCTCAAAACTAAGGTAATGGCCAGGGAAATTGCCAGTGGAAGGAAATTAACTTTCGAGACATCTTAGAAAGGTAAGAAATGAAGTTCCTTTCATCGAACTTAAGGGGTTTAAATAACCCCCAGAAGAATTATTCTCTTAAGAAAAGCATAATTACCAATAATGTTGATATCATCCTAATCCAGGAGGTGAAAATGACTTATCAAAATTTTTTTATGCTCATGGACAGTATATGATCAGGTATTGCTTTCCATTATGGTGAGGCGGAGGGTGGTTTAGGAGGAATTGGTACTCTATGGAATACAAAAAAATTGGATGGGAACATGGTTGACACTTCTCACATCTTCCTTACTACCAAGTTCACTTTGAACAACTTCTCTTGGTATTTTTTCAATATTTATGCTCCTAATACTAGACATGGTTTGGCTCAGGTCTGGGAAGAAATCATTACCTTCATGACTAATAATAGGGAGGCTATGTTCATGTTGGCAGGTGACTTTAACACCCCCCTTTTTCCCTCAGAGAAGCTTGGAGGGCTAACTGACTATAGTGATAGTATGCTTGACTTTGCTAACTTCATTAGGAATAATGAGTTACTTGATCTTGACCTCCAAGGGAATCCTTTCACCTGGTCTAACAACAGAAAAGGCTCCAACCTAATTCAAGTAAGGTTGGATAAGTTTCTAATCTTCGCCAAGTGGAACCTTGGCAATAATTCCTCGCTCTTGTCTCTCCTGCGCACTATCTCTGACCATTCCCCGATCCTCCTTTCATGGATTGATAAGTTGACCCTAGGCCCCATACCCTTTAGATATGATATTATGTGGCACTCTCACCTGATTTTATTCATTGTATCCAAAGTTGGTGGAACTCCCCTGTCCAAGGTTTAGCTATGTTTTAGAATAGCTAAAAAGATGGAGATAATGAAAATGGAGGTCAAATCTTGGAGCAAATCTTCCTTTGGGGATATCTTCAAGAGAAAGAAGGAGGTTGAAACCAATTTGGACCACCTCCAGAGAACCATTGTGATGGGGAACACCTCTGCAGATATCCACAAAGAGGAGGAAGGATGGAGACAAAAATGGAAATAAATCATGAACCTTGAAGAAATATACTAGAAGCAAAGATACAGAGTCCAATGGTTAACTGAGGGGAACATGAACACCTTCATCTTTCATAGATTCACTTCTAAGAATAAGAGGCGAAACACTATTCGATCCATATTCAATAACAAGAATGAGGAATTGGCAGAGAATAGTAAGATTGGCTAATGGGCTTCACTACATTTTGCTAATGCCTACACGAATGATAGGGCCAGTGAACCTACTGAGGTTAGTGATAAGCTTCTTAGTCTTATCCCTCAAGTCCTGAATGATGTTGATAATGAGTTGTTGATAAGTCATGTGTTTGAAGAAGAAGTTAAAGAGGCGGTTTTTGCAATGAAAGCCTTTAAGGCCCCTAGACCAGATGGCTTCCCCTCGGCTTTCTTTCAAATGTTCTAAGAAACTGTAAAGTATGATCTAACCAAAGCTACCAGGAACTTCATTTGCACCAGGAACCTCCTGAAGAAGTTGAATAACACTTTCATTGTTTTGGTGCCCAAAGTTCCTAACCCAAAGTTTATGTCTGATTACCTCCCAATCAGCCTGTGTAACTCAATCTATAAGATCTTCTCTAAAGTTATTGTCAATTAAATTAAACCCCTTCTTGATAGATGCATTAGCCCCTCCCAGAGGGGTTTTGTTCTTGGCAGGCATATTCTCGATGCAGTCATTACTACCCACTGTTAGGACCCGAAGGCAACTAAGAGGGGGGGTGAATCAATTGTCAATTATTTTCAACCCAAATATACCTTAATCAAACTTTATGCTTAATACTAGTAAACCAAACTTAATGCCAGTTAACAGTTTAACAGGTAATATCAATATCGGTAAAACTTAAAGCATAGAAAAGAAATGGAAACAACATCCACAACACATAACACAAATATTTGTATGTGGAAACCTTGTAAGGGGAAAAACCACGGTGAGAAACCTTACCCACAATCAGATGATACTACTATAGATAGTATGTGTTTACAAATGGGGTTTGCACATGTAGAAAGATAAACCACCTAGATTTCACTACTCAATCACAAAATAGGAGTCACACTGACTACAATTGGATGGTCAAATCGAATGATAATGTACTTCTCAAAGTAGCATCTTCAATGCTAGATTCAGTACCAGTTAAGCTCTGACAATCACCTTCAAACCTTCCTTAAACCTTCTCTATGGTCTGCTCATATGATCTTCAATATTCACACATACCATAACCTTTATCTACTCTGCTCATACCATATCATATTCTATCTCACAAATGAGACCTTACATATATACCAAAACCTAAGACCAAATGTGTAGGTCGACTAACAAAGAATATTATAATTAAATCAGTTAAAAATAAGTCAAGATGTGATGCATCATGTCGGCTCAATACAATTACAACAATATCCAATTAATTAAATCATCTCCATAACGTGTTGTGCTGATTTGGAATAGATAATGCATGTCGGTCCATAACTTAGACCAATTTGCCGGTAACAACAAATATGTCAACCTGATTAGATCAATAACCAAAATACCAAAACCAAGTGTCCAAACCAAGTCTTCGACATAACCAAGTGATCTCTAGATGATAACAGATCATCATTAGTGATGGTGAACAATATAAACTGCTGGTGAGTGATATACTGGTGACTAAGCATAAGTCACTGAACATGTCAGTGAACATAATGTGTTGGTTCAACATAACCAAATATATTTAAAAAGATAAGTGTTGATAACTGTTGACATCAATGACAAAACTAGTGCAGCACATCCATAATACCAACAATCTCCCCCTTTGGCATTGATGGCAACACAAGATGGAAAAACATCTAAGTGCCAAAACAGAATGCCAAAAACCAAAAACCAATAATCTCTAGAATAGATCAGTACCAAAAATAAAAATACAAAACATCTCTCCCCCTAGGATAATGATTCCTAAATACAAATTTTTTCCATAGATATCTCTCCCCCTTTGACATCAAATGCCAAAGCAATACAAATATTAGATACAACCAAGTCATAGAACCAATTACAATAACCAATTGTTATAACAAACCACTCCCCCTAAGAAGTAGCTCTCCTCCATCAAAGCCAGAAAAAGGTTTCTCTATTAATTCTATTGGTTTGATGTCAATCATCAACTGTCTAAGTCTCTACCAGTGAGGGTATAACCCCAAGCTGCTCTCAGATATATTCAAAAGTTTCCTTAGCCAAAGGCTTAGTAAAGATATCTGCAATCTGCTCTTTAGTATTCACATAAACCAATATCACTTCTTTTGCTTCAACATTCTCTTTCAGAAAATTGTATTTGATAGAAACATGTTCAGTCTTGGAGTGAAATACTAGATTCTTAGATATATCAATTGCTTCTGAATTATCACAGTAAATGATTATAGGTTCTTCACATTTTACCTTTATGTCCTTCAATATTTACTTAATCCATAATACCTGAGTACAATTAGTTGATGTTGCAACATATTCTGATTTTCTTGTTCATAATGATGTACAACTTTGTTTCTTGCTCGACTATGAAATCAATCTGCTACCAAGAAAGAATGCCCTGCCAGTGGTGCTCTTTTTGTCATCTACATCTCCTGCCTAATTTGCATCGGTGTATGCACATAAATCAAAATTTTCATCTTTAGGATACCATAAACCAAGATTTGTTGTGCCTTGTAGATACCAAAAAATCCTTTTCACTGCCAATTCATGATTTTCTTTAGGATTACTCTGAAATCTTGAAATAATACAAACCACATTCATTATATCAGGTCTTGTTTGTGTTAAATACAATAAACCTCCTGATAGGGAGGATAGTGCTAGGTGGTTGTTAGGTGATTAGCATGTTTGCTAGGTAATAGTTCCTTACTACTTTCAAGGTGTAAACACCAAGGTCAGGGTGCAAATAGCTCAAAGGCAGTTTAACAACTCACCTTGCTCCACCTCCCTATGTCAAGCTCTCCTTGGCTACTCAAAAGTGCCAACTCCATAATCTCTCTGGTTTGGTAATCCAACTCCTTACTCACCCAAATGGCATTCTATCCTATGTTCCTAATCTGCTCTCCAACTGTACAAAGACTCCTCTTAGTGAATTATGAATTTGAGACAAGTTTTGTTTCCTTGGGTGTTTGTGGGTCTTCTACGTTTTGGAGTGTAGAAGCCTTCACAAGTGCTGCATCCTAAATTTTGGAGTCTTCCCCACCAAAAGGGTTAAAATCACAAATGGACAACTTGTTTCAACTATTTTTGTTGAGATTTATGCCTTACATCTGTCATGTTTGTACCCGATTTGACAAAAACTTAATTTTAAGGCCTAAAAAGGCTACAAGGAATTAGCCCTCCATTAGGGGTTTTGTGCTCACCCTGTTCAAACGATGGACTTCCAAAACAAAATATTTACATTTATGGATACCCTTTTGAGAAATCTTGAAGATTCATAAAGTTTCAGGGTCTCTCAGGCCTTCTCCATGACTGTCCCAAAAATGGGTGAAGAAGGAGGGTTTTGAAGGGTTTTGATGGTGAAAAACCAAGATCCAAGCTATAAACCTCCAATATTGATAGGAGACCTTAGTACCATCCTACTACTGACTATTTAGGCCACAAATAAGAAGATTTATACTTCAAATTTTGAAGAACAAATTTTTACAAAAAGTTGCTTATAAGGAAATTGCAACATTTTACAACTTTTCCAATATTGCCTCTTTCAAACACATCATTTGCGAAAAAAACCAATTACATTCAACATGTGAACATGTCTACCATCTAGAAGAAAAGAAGAGTCATGTTAGCCCTGCATACAAGCATTAGGAAATTACAAAATGAATTAATTCACTGTCAAGCTGACTGTTGCTGCCCTTTTGTCTTTCACTATTTTTTTGTAGTTCACTGTGACCTGCACTTTCACTGTTAGAACTCTTCACAAAAAATCTGTTTTTGTGCTCCTTAATAAGGCTCAGTCTTTAATGGCTCTTTTTCCTTCATACCTATCATTTAGAAGAAGGAGATTACAAATATAACTTCAAGAAAATGTAAAACTCAGTCCTAGTTGACTGGGACAGCAAATGGGCATTCCAAAATCTTGCCTCAAAGATCATTGATTGATCTTTGCAACTTCAAACTCATAGATGACATAAAGAACACTCCTTGTGCTTGTTTTCAAGCCATTAGAAGGAGGTACAACAACCTCACAAGCTCCAATGCATGATGGAGAGTAGGCTAATGAAAGGAAATTGCCTCTAAACCAATGACTCACTATTTTTTACATTATTTTCACAAACTAAACTTGCAAACAATCTCCTCATGGCTTAGAAAGCCTCTTTGCCTTGGCATAAAAACTTCAACATCAAGGCAATTTTGTTCAACATTCAAATGCACTTTCTATAGAAGAGAAAAGTATTAAATTTCTTCAAGACCCTAGCCAAACGACACACTTGCCCAGGGCTTAATGGCCACCAAAACTCCTTACACCTACATTCTTGAAAACAAAACATATATTTACATAGTCTACAAGTTGACCAACTGGTTCTTGGGAAGTCATGAGAATTTTAGGACTCCAAGAAGCCAAGTTGGTCAAGCATCCTTCCCAATTCCTAGACAAGGCAGTGAAACTATCAAATCAAACTAATTTTGCCACAAACTCAAAACTTGATAAAATCAAATGCCAACAAAGGGAAAAGTTTAAGAAAAAATATTAGAATCAGAAAATGCAAGAATAGTATGGCCAAGTACAGCTGGTGTACAGACTATTGTTCACATGGAGCCAAAAACTAGAGAAAAACCAAACAAAACTAGTGTAAATTTGCAAAATGCTTCTTCACTTTGAATGATCAACCCTTAAAATAGTTAAAACAAGAGATTAAATACCTCTCCAAGCTAGTTGACCTCCTATATGGACAGGCACATGTCCGAGGGCACTTAATTTTGACATTTTGATGCCTAAATGACAACTTTTGGTGCCTAGAAAATGCAAGATTGACCTCCAAAACTCACCATCACCTAAAAATACTTCTCAAACCTAAAACCCAAACAAGAAACATGTCTACAACCTTTTCAAATCAAAAACCAAAAAAAAACTCATTTTTCCATCATTTTGCCATGCAACACCAAACTAGCAACTTTGAGCAAAAAGATGAAAACAAGAAACCAAAACCCTATAATGAGTTCAAAACTCATCAAAACAACCTAGAACAACTTCAAAAACATCCTAAACAAACTTAAAATAACAAAAATCAAACCTAAGATGAAAATGAAGCTGAGAATGAAGCTAGGTGTTCCTACACCATACTCCCCCGGTGACAAAGAAGTCATGTGACTCCTTTGGGCAGAATAGAGAGAGGAATACCAGCCTTGGTGAAGTCACTTTCAGGTATCCAAGTAGCTTTAGAAGCTGGTTGATATTTCCACTTGATCAAATGCTCAAGGTAGTCATGTCTTCTAGTATTTTTGATGATCCTGGAATCAAGTACTTGTTCAGGAATGGGAGAAGAAGAAGAGGGGATAGATAGATCAGAAAGGGAAGTTGAAATGTCTGAAGTTCTCTGAGTCTCTTCTGGAGGCTACCCCTTGAAAGGTACCAAATCTGCAACATTAAAAATAGGTGACAAAGAAACATCAGTAGGTAAATCAATTTTATAAGCATTTGGACCATACTTAGCCACAATCCTGCAAGGTCCAATTCTTCTCATTTGTAACTTTGTAGGAACTCCCTTCTACAATCTAGAATTGTTGAGATGTACCATCACAAAATCTCCAACTAAGAATTGGACATCTCTCTTTGAAGCATCCACCCTTGCCTTGACTCTTATTGTAGTGTCCTGCAAAGACTGCTTAACCTGTTCATGTATCTCTTTCAGAGATTGAGCCATATCTTCTGTTGTCCCACTAACATGTTGCAAGTTAGTCACATCATGTAACTCAAAAACACCTCTTGGATGCATACCATAAACAACCTGAAATGGACTCTTACCAATGGATCTGTTTACACTGTCATTAGGCAAAATCTACTTGTGGGATGAGCTAATCCCAGCTTTGTCCATACTCCTTGGTGAGACATCTAAGTAGATTACCCAATGTTCTATTCACCACCTCTGTTTGGCCATCTATCTGTGGATGGTAAGCTGAGCCAAAAGACAAGTTAGTACCTAATTTCTTCCACAAAGTCTTCCAAAAATGACCCAAAGACTTAACATCTCTACCTGATACAATGCTAGATGGCAAACCATGTATTCTGACAACTTCTTTAAAGAAAAGAAAATCAATATGACTAGCATCATTAGTAGTTTTGCAAGGTATAAAGTGAGCCATTTTACTAAATCTATCCACAACCACAAAGATACTATCATGCCCTATTTTTGTCCTTGGTAAACCTACAACAAAATCCATACTGATGCACTCCCATGGCCTAGAAGGAATGGGAAGTGGCTAATATAAACCAGCATTAGTGCTATGACCTTTGGCCTTCTGACATACCATGCACTGTTCAACATACCTCTGAACATCTCTCTGCATCTTAGGCCAATAATAAAAGTGTTGAACCAACTCTAAGGTCTTATTGAGACCAAAATGGCCACTCAAACAACCATTGTGTTTCTCTTGAATGAGATTTTCTCTCATGGATCCTTTAGGAACACATAGTTGTCCTCCCCTTAATAACAAACCATTCTGCAATGTATAGTCAGCATACTCACTATGAAAATGATTCTCAAAAGCAAGACAAACTTTATAAGCAGCAACAAAATCATCATCATTAGGATATAAATCTTGAAAGCAATCAATCCTTATACTCTTTACTTGGATCTCCTGAATAGTTAACAATCTCCTACTTAAAGCATCAACTACTTTGTTACATTGGTCTTTCTTGTGCTTAAGAGTAAATGTATATGCTTGTAGGTACTCTACCCATTTCACATGTCTATGGTTGAGTTTATCCTAAGAATTCAAGAAACTAACTGCTTGGTTGTCTGTATACACAACAAATTCCTTAGGAAGCAAATAATGCCTCCACTTCCTGAGTGCCTACACATATGCATATAACTCTAAATCATAAGATGAATACTTTTCTTTGCATCATCTAGTTTTTCACTAAAGAAAGCAACTGGTCTATTATCTTGGCTCAAGACTACACCTACTGCAAGATGACTGGCATCACATTCTATTGTAAAGAGTTTATCAAAACTAGGAAGGATTAGCACTGGCTGTGTAGCAACTCTAGTTTTGAGTAACTCAAACCCCTTATTGGCTGCTTCGGTCCATTGAAACTTGACTTTATGACCACATTTTATTGTATCTAACATGGGTGCACAAATTTCGCTAAAACCTCTGATAAACTTCCTGTAAAACTGGGCTAGACCATGAAAACTCCTAACTTCACTGGCTGATTGTGGGGTTGGCCAACTTGTTGTGGCTGCAACTTTAGATTGATCCATCTCAAGATCTCCACTGGACACAACAAACCAAGATAGACTAGCTCTTGCTGCATAAAATCACATTTTTCAAGATTTATGGTTAACTGCTCATCAGATAATCTTTGCAAAATAATAGCTAAGTGTTTCAAATGCTCCTCTTTAGTCTTACTAAAAATGAGTATATCATTTAAGTAGACTACCACAAACTTACTGAGAAAATTCTGCAATACTTCATTCATTAACCTCATAAAGGTATTGGGAGCATTAGAGAGTCCCAAAGGCATAACCAACCATTCATAAAGACCCTCATTTCTTTTGAAAGCAGTTTTCCACTCATCACCCTCTTTTATTCTTATCTGATGGTAACCACTTTTTAAGTCTATTTTGGAGAAACACCTTGCACCCCCTAAACAATCCATCAAATCTTCTATCCTGGGAATAGGGAATCTGTATCTTATTGTGATCTTGTTGATAGCCCTGGAGTCTGTGCATAGTCTCCATGTGCCCCCTTTCTTAGGTGCTAACACAGTGGGTACTGCACAAGGACTTATACTCTTTCTTATTAATCCTTGATCCAATAACTCTTGAATCTATCTAGCTACCTCTTTGTTTTGCTCAAGAGTCATCTTGTATGCTGCTTTGTTTAGCAAAGAAGCTCCTGGTATAAAGTCAATTTGATGACTAATGGCTCTAGGAGGAGGTAATGTTGTTGGTTGTCCATCACTGATGATGCCCTTAAAGTTATCAAGAAGTTGCTAAACTTCTTGTGGGATCTCAACTTTTTTTTTTCTTATCCTCCTTAGGTTTCACTACAAGTGCATAACCAATCCCATCTCCCTCTTTCATGGTTTGGATGAACTCTTTTTCATTAACTAATAGCACTTTAGGTGCTTTTGGTTTACTATTCTCTGTCTCTTCACTAAGGGACTAAATTTTGTAGACAATACCATTCTTTTGAAAGGAATATGTGTTTTTTTCACCATCATGGTGTGCCCTTCTGTCAAATTGCCAAGGTCTACCCAATAGTAGATGGCAAGCATCCATGGGAAGGATGTCAAATAGTATCCTACCCTTGTATTCACCTATATTGAAGTCTACCCATGTTTGTTCATTCACTAGGACATGTTGCCCCTTGTTTAACTAGGTTACCTTGTAGGGTTCACTATGCTTCATTCTAGGTAGGTTCAATTTGCTAACTGCCTCCTTTGAGATAATATTATCTGTGGAACTTGAATCAATAACCACCTTACATACCTTGCCCAAGATTTTTCAATTGATCCTGAACAATGCTCTTCTCTGAGACACTTCACACTTATGAGGTTCTTGCATCAATACTCTCCTCATCATTAGACTTTCACCATCTTCGGATGCTGGGTGCATTGTTGGAGTTCTTGTACTACTCCCTTCCTCCTGCACATAGTTCACTTTTTTTTCACCTCCATGGGAAGAACTAGGCTTTTTAGGACACCTATAAGCAAGATGACCCAATTTCTGATAGTTATAGCATTTCATTGTGGAGAAATAAGACCCTCTACTTGGGCCACTAGACCTACCCCTTCCTAGGTTGCTTGATCCCCTTCCCCTATAATTAGGTTTGCTCTGAGAATCCCCACTTTGCTCTATAAGCTTAGATTCCCCCTAGGACCTTTGGTCTATGTGTCTTCCCCCAAAACTGCCTTAATGGCCTCAACCATCTCTGCCTCTTCCTCTACCTCTGTTATGCTACTCTTGCTTCTTCCTACTCCTTTCCTCTACCTTGAGTGCAAGTTGATAGCACTTCTGGACTATTGTAGGGCACAACAAACTTAACTCTTCCTGTATGTTCCATCTCAAACCATTGAGATACCCAACAACCTTGACATTCTCATCCTCTTGGATCTTTTACCTAAGGCATAGCTTCTAAAACTCCTTGGTGTAGGTGTTGACATCTAATTCTTTTTACCTAAGGTTTTGTCTTCTCCTATGGAGCTGTATTTCATAGTCCTCTAGAATGTAAGCCTCTCTGATCTTGGACAAAATTCCCTTCCAAGTTGATATGGGCCTTTTTCCCTCTTTCTCATGTTCATCCTGAATGAACTTCCACCATGTTAAGACAGCTCCTCTCAACCTGGATTTAGCCACCTTCCCTTTCTGGGCCTTTGTCACACCATCACACTCAAAATGATTCTCAAGCCCCTCAATCCACTCCATGACCACTTCTGGGTCCATTTTACCACTGAATAGTGGGACTCCTTCTAATGTTCTCCCACTCATAGCCATCAAAGCTTTCAAAAAGGATTCATTCTCTATCACAGGGTCTGGTATAGGGGTCTCATCCTCTATAGCTAATAGCTATCCCTTACCCTCTGTTCCCTTTATCTTATTGCTGGCTTCATCTGCCTTCACTTCTACTTCACCCAACTTATGTTCTAAGAGGTCTAGCTTCACTCTGAGTAACCTATTTTCTTCTTCCTGGTCTTCCACTTTCTTTGCTAATTCTGCATTCGTCGCCATGGTTGCCAAATTGCTACTTCTTCCCAATTGTAACTGTGCTCTGATACCACTATGATAGGGAGGATAGTGCTAGGTGCTTGTTAGGTGATTTGTATGTTTTCTAGGTAATAGTTCCTTATTGTTTTCAAGGTGTAAACACCAAGGTCAGGGTGCAAATAGCTCAAAGGTAGTCTAACAACTCACCTTGCTCCACCTCCCTATGTCAAGCTCTCCTTGGCTACTCAAAAGCTCCAACTCCATAATCTCTCTAGTTTGGTAATCCAACTCCTTACACACCCAAATGCAATTCTATCCTCTATTCCTGATCTACTCTCCAATTGCACAAAGACTCCTCTTAGTGAATTATGAATTTGAGACAAGTTTTGTTTCCTTGGGTGTTTGTGGGTCTTCTACGTTTTGGAGTGTAGAAGCCTTCACAAGTGCTGCAACCTAAATTTTGGAGTCTTCCCCACCAAAAGGGTTAAAATAACAAATGGAAAACTTGTTTCAACTATTTTTGTTGAGCTTTATGCCTTACATCCTTCATGTTTGTACCCGATTTGACAAAAACTTAATTTTGAGGCTTAAAAAGGCTACAAGGAATTAGCCCTCCATTAGGGGTTTTGTGCTCACCCTGTTCAAACGATGGACTTCTAGAATAAAAAATTCACATTTATGGATACCCTTTTGGGAAAAATTGAAGATTCATAAAGTTTCAGGGTCTCTCAGGCCTTCTCCATGACTATCCCAAAAATGGGTGAAGAAGGAGGGTTTTGAAGGGTTTTGATGGTGAAAAACCAAGATCCAAGCTATAAACCTCCAATATTGACAAGAGACATTAGTACCATCCTACTCCTGACTATTTAGGCTACAAATAAGAAGATTTATACTTCAAAGTTTGAAGAACAAGTTTTTACAAAAAGTTGCTTATAAGGAAAATGTAACATTTTACAACTTTTCCAATATTGCCTCTTTCAAACACATCATTTGCAAACAAAACCAATTACATTCAACATGTGAACATGTCTACCATCTAGAAGCAAACAAGAGTCATGTTAGCCTTGCATATAAGCATTAGGCAATTACAAAATGAATTAATTCACTGTCAAGCTGACTGTTGTTGCCCTTTTGTCTTTCACAGTTTTTTTGTAGTTCACTGTGACCTACACTTTCACTGTTAGAACTCTTCACAAAAAGTCTGTTTTTGTGCTCCTTAATAAGGCTCAGTCTTCAATGGCTCTTTTTCCTTCATACCTGTCATTTAGAAGAAGGAGATTACAAATATAACTTCAAGAAAATGTAAAACTCAGTCCTAGTTGACTGGGACAGCAAATGGGCATTCCAAAATCTTGCCTCAAAGATCATTGATTGATCTTGGAAACTTCAAACTCATAGATGACATAAAGAACACACCTTGTTCTTGTTTGCAAGCCATTAGAAGGAGGTACAACAACCTTACAAGCTCCAATGCATGATGGAGAGTAGGCTAATGAAAGGAAATTGTCTCTAAAACAATGACTCACTATTTTTTACATTATTTTCACAAACTAAACTTGCAAACAATCTCCTCATGGCTTAGAAAGCCTCTTTGCCTTGGCATACAAACTTCAACATCAAGGCAATTCTGTTCAACATTCAAATGCACTTGCTATAGAAGAGAAAAGCATTAAATTTCTTCAAGACCCTAGCCAAATGACACACTTGCCTAGGGCTTAATGGCCACCAAAACTCCTTACACCTGCATTCTTGAAAAAAAAACATGTATTTATATAGTCTAAAAGTTGACCAACTAGTTCTTGGGAAGACATGAGCATTTTAGGACTCCAAGAAGCCAAGTTGGTCAAGCATCCTTGCCAATTCCTAGACAAGGCAGTGAAACTGTCAATCAAACTAATTTTGCCACAAACTCAAAACTTGATAAAATCAAATGCCACCAAAGGGAAAAGTTTAAGAAAACATATTAGAATCAGAAAATGTAAGAATAGTATGGCCAAGTAATGCTGGTGTATGGACTGTTGTTCACATGGAGCCAAAAACTAGAGAAAAACCAAACAAAACTAGTGTAAATTTGCAAAATGCTTCTTCACTTCGAATGATCAACCCTTACAATAGTTAAAAAAGGAGATTAAATACCTCTCCAAGTTGGTTAACCTCCTGTATGGACAGGTACATGTCCAAGGGCACTTAATTTTGACATTTTGATGCCTAAATGACAACTTTTGGTCCCTAGAAAATGCAAGATTGACCTCCAAAACTCACCATCACCTAAAAATACTTCTCAAACCTAAAACCCAAACAAGAAACATGTCTAAAACCTTTTCAAAACAAAAACCACAAAAAAAACTCATTTTTCCATCATTTTGCCAAGCAATACCAAACTGGCAACTTTGAGCAAAAAGATGAAAACAAGAAACCAAAACCCCATAATGAGTTCAAAACTCATCAAAACAACCTAGAACAACTTCAAAAACATCCTAAACAAATTTCCAACTTAAAACAACAAAAATCAAACTTGAGATGAAAATGAAGCTAAGAATGAAGCTAGGTGCTCCTGCACCACCTCCAATCATAGATTTATATCTTGTCGGATTAACAACAACTAAATCATCCTTCAATGTCATTTTATCAGTTGTAGTCATAGGAGTACTTACCAGTTTAGAGTTTTACATACCAAATTTCTTCAGTAGTTCCTTCAAGTACTTTTTTTGACATATGAATATACCTTTATCAGTCTGTGAAATCTGCAATCCTAAAAAAAAATTTATCTCCCCAATCATAGACATTTCAAATTCTTCTTTCATCTTATTAGAAAGGTCTTTTGCACAATCCATCTTCTCCTCCAAAAATGATATCATCAACAAAAATTTCAATAACCAAGATGTCATCATTAGTCACTTTGAAATATAAGTTGATATTAGCATTACCTTTAGTGTAACCAAGCTTCAAAAGATATTTGTCCAATCTAGCATACCAAGCTCTAGGAGCTTGTTTCTGCAAACCATATCTTTATCATTTGTCAATGAAAATCCATCAAGTTGTTCAATGTTAACTTCCTCTTGAAGATCACCATTCAGAAATTCACATTTTACATACATTTGATATACTTTATAGTTCTTGTGTGTTGCAAATGCGAGAAATAATCTGTCTGCCTCAATTCTAGCTACCAGTGCAAAGGTTTCATTGTAATCAATTCCCTCTTTCTATGTGTAGATGTATAAAAATGACCATATTCCTAAATGAATATTTTATGTTCATTTCCCTATTTAATTAAATCCAATTTAATTAAATTACCCACATTCTTCTGTTTAATTTAAGTAAATTACTCAATTTATTTAAATTAAATTCACTAGACTTCTTTTTACCATTTAATGAATAAATCATTTTATTCAATTAAATCCCTTTTATCCACTTTTAATTAAATTCAAATTTAATTAAAATAGTTATCCAAAATTAAATAAATCCAATTTATTTAATTTCCCCAATTACAACCAAATTGAATTAAATTAACTTTATTTCAATTAAATCCTATTATCCCTCCATCCACTTGCATTCTCCTACATCTCCCACTTGCATTTTAAAACCTATAACTAATTTCTTCTAGACCCTTCTAATCATTTCTAAATTAACCTAACCCATCTTCTAAACTTTGTCACATCCCTAAACAAAGGGAAGTCACTTCTCAAAACCTCAAAGTCTTCAATAACCATTAAAGGCTCCAAGTCTCGAACAACTTTCTCTTACAAACCATTAATGGTTAACTCAACCCTCTAGCATGATTAGAGACTTTCTCTAAACTCGACCTCCATATAACCCAAGGGTCTCATCAAGCATTCATTGCTTTGTCCATGGTTATCCCTTAATCATTTGCACAAGAATTTATCCTTGGATTAAAACTTAATTCAATAGGTAATCTTAGCTTAAGCTTGACCCTTACCCTCTAGATAACCATGAGGTCTTCTCAGGCATTTAATGTCTCCAACCCCTTTTCTGAACCAGTCTTATATTGATATTTGTCACCATTTCATTGGTGCAATTTGCAAATATGGATTCCCAACTTTCAAACTTAGCCCTTGATTAACTCTTTCAATCCTTACCATCCATTGCCCTATTTTTGCTATAAATAGAGCTCTCATCCCTCCATTTTAATGGATCCAAGTTTGTAGTATCATACTCATGCTCAAATACATTCAAACTTTCATTTCATATTGTAGCGTCGTAAATTGTATGCACTTGCTAGGGTGGTACAATTTCACACCTAGTTTAGCACCCGCCTTGGCGCATTTTGCATTTTGCATTACATTTCCCCTTTAGCACTTAATTAATTAAATTAATTAGGTCTAAGGTTCTATTTTATCATCTCCCATATCATAAAGTTGGGCCCTTTCATTAAAGTGTGCCCTTTTCATTTTATTCCTCCTATACATCATTTAATCAAAAACCCTAATTAGGTCCTATTTCGAACTTGGGGGCTTGATTTTGGGGGTCAAAACATCTCGAAATCACCTGTAACTTCGGGATTCTCTCTAAAATCATCATATCCGATGGCCCTGAAAATTTGGTGAAAAGTTGTCGAGACCATGGCGCCCGGAGTGCAACATGGTCCCGGACATTTTTCTCGAAATTTTAGGAGCGTGATCCAATCATAAAATAAAGCTTAACCCCAAGAAATTGGCGGGATATTCAATCTCTAGGTCGGCCAAAAGTTGAAATTAAGACCTAGGGTTTCATATATAAGAGCTCTCTTTCTTCATTTGAAAGGGGCCAATTTTCATTTTCAGGAACCTCATATGCAGCGAAAGAGCAGATCTTTGAAGACTTCAATAACATTCAACATCCATCCATCAAGCATTCATCAATTTCATTCATTTAGGGCTTGGGAGACATTGGAGAACAATAGGAGATTACCGACTGAAGATTGGCTTGTACTCCTCCCTTGAGGGTTGGGTATGATTTCATGTTGTTTTCATGTCTTTACATAAGCTTCAATATATCATTTTATTCATGCTTTAGATCACTTTGCATCTTGATTTAGAGCATTTACATTCTCATTTACAAGCAATTAGGGTTTACTTTCTAGGTTGCTCTAGTTTGCTTTCTTGCATTTAAGGACCTTGCACACACACTAGGTCTGCACACACAATACATTTTACAATACAACTTGGCTATTCGTGGAGGTGGAAATCACCGAAGCAGGGGTTTGACTAAGGCAAAACCCTATATAGCCGCCCACCACACCTTTTCAGATATAAGTGCAGGTTTCAGAATTCGGACGACGCCGTAAGTTACAGATCCGGAAGAAGCAGACGGAGACCGAACTTCACACCAAATCTCAGAGCAAAAGACCAGGACAGGGGCGTGGGGCACCCTGGTCCTGCCAGGACAGGGGCGTTGGGTGCCCTGGTCCCTGGGACAGGGGCGCTGGGCGCCCTAGTCCTCCTGACAGACAGCATTTTCAGCATTTTTGATAGCTTTTTCCAGAGTGCAAAACAACAGTTTCTGGAGCAGTTTCAGGGGCAGAATCAGGACAGTGGCGCCCGCGCCCCCGTCCTGAACATTTTCAGTTAGATTTTAACTCCGGGTACGCATTTTCATTCTTGTCTTATCCTTGTATTTACAGCTTTCCATTGTTTAAGTTCAATTCTGCAATCTTGTCATTAGTTCATACTTGCATTTTGGGGTTAGGAATTGAACTTGCATCATTTTAACTTTCAATTACAACAAAGGAATAGAAATCCTAATAGGTAGCCCGTGGCTCTCTCTTTCACAAGAAGAAGTAGCCAATTGTGTGATACCTCTAGGCTCTTTCGTATTCCACAAATGTGTGATTGAAGGTGAGATTAGGGCATGTTTGCTTAATGTCACTTTTTCTCCCACACATTTTGGTGAACCCGACGTGAATCTATCATTGCTTCCTCTTGCATTACATTTGTTAGATCTAGATCTAGATTTAGTGTGTTTTCATTTCATTTTCATTAAAAAGAAAAAAGAAAAAAAAGTGTGTTTCTTTGCATTGTGTGGTTAAAATTTTATGCAATTTCAAAATTTCAGATTTTTATTTGCAAGATGTTCATATTTGTGATGATTATGAGTTAGATGAAGCTTTAGATGAATTCTTGAAACCTAAATATACCAAACCTTCATTTTACCAAAAACTCATAAACATTGTTACTATGCCATTTCGTTGTGATGAGAAAGATAAGTCGAATGATTCCTCTCAAGGGTACATTCCTATCAGCTCTTCCACTAAATCTAGTAACATGGTTGTTTTCAATGATCCCCTCCATGAAGAGATATCTCCTTTTGAATCAAAAGATAAACCTTTTAATAGATATGATCATGCTTTGTTGAATGATGCCCTTGATGCCTTTGTGTCTCCTAAAAAACACCCCCTTCATGAGGATCCTTTTGTGCAAGAAGATGACATTATCTCTACATTTCCTAGTGATGGCATTTCCTTTTCTAACAAAATTCCCACTAGAGATGATGAATTAATGATAAATGCTTACCCTTCTCCTAAAGTTGGTCTTACCCATAAGCATCCCTTAGAGAAAGAAGATGAAATAATAACCAATTTCCTTAATTCTCTCTCCCCTATTGAACATATTTTGAGGAAAGAGGATGACTTTAACACATCTATTGATGCTCTCCCTCCTAAGGATGAGGAATTAATAAACAATGTTATCTCCTCTCCCGAAATTGACAATACTTCAAACATTCCTTCCAACCACTTCACTATTTGGGATGAACCATTAGAAGAAGGTGTAGATTATTCTCTCTCCCTTGATAGTTTGTCACCTTCCTTGAATCTCAATTATTCTCCCTCTAAAAACAAAGCATCTCCCTCTCCTCAACTTGGTTCTACTCATAAGGAAACCCTAGTTCAAAGCAAGATGGTTAACATTTCTTTCAAAGATCTCCCTCTCAAAAGTGAGACTTTAGAGAGTAGTGTTGATCTTTCTCCTAGAGAGTTTATTCCCCATGTAGATCCTTTGATGATAGAGGATGATATAACCTTTCCTAGTATTACTCTTCCTACTAGAACATCAATGCCTATCCCTTGTCTCTCTCCTAAAATTGATTTGATCTGTGATAAGATTTTAGTGCAAGAGAAGACTATCAATAATTCTTCCAACACTTTTGTTCATTCCTCTAAACCATCCTCAATCAATTTGATACATGTGAATGAAACACCTAACAAACCTCTCTTCACTGTCCAAGGTGCTTGTCCTTCTCAAAATTCTCAACCTTTAAATAAGCCTATCTTAGTGGTTCAAGGTGGTTATGCTAATGATTATTTTTGCACTCCTAACAAACCTATTATTACTATGCAAGGAGGTTATTCTACTAAGAGCCCTTATGAGTATGCTAAGCAACTGACTAGAGAGAGTTATCATGCGGTTGCCCATACCTATAACACAAGAAACAATACGCAACCTAATCCTCCTCCAGTTATCCCCACTTCGCTTCCTCTTTCCCAACCTATTCTTCCTCAAGCTCCTCATATTTCACAAGTTCTCGGTAAGGAATATGATCTCATAGAACAACTTAAAACTACCCCTACTAAGATATCCCTTTGGGATTTGATCCAAACTTCTTCCGCTCATCATGGAATGTTACAAGATGCCTTGAAAGATTTGAATGTTCCTCCACCTAATACATCTAGTAATATAGTATCTTTGGTTAACTCTGTGATGAATCCTAAAGCTCAAATTGTGTTCACACAAGATGAGTTGCCTACTAGTGAAATTCAACATCAATATGATCCCTTGATGATTGTGGTTATCATAAATGACACTGCTATAAGACGAACACTGGTAGATAATGGCTCTGGCCTTAATGTGTGTAGCATTAATCTATTGCATAAGATGAATGTGGATACATCCCTTATTGAGCCTGACTCTCATCCCATTTGAGGCTTTGATAATGTGGCTAAGTCTTCATTAGGTATTATCACCTTACCCATCACAGTGGGACCCGTTACTTTGCCTACTCCTATCCATGTTATGTCGGGGAATCTAACATACAACTTATTATTAGGGAGACCTTGGATTCACAGTATGCAAGCTGTCCCCTCTACATTGCATAGACAAGTTAAATTTATTTATAACAATAAGACATATACCTTGATAGGTGATACTAATCTTCAGGCTTGTTTGCAAACATCTACTTCCAAAGGGAGTTCTTCTAAATCTTCCTCTTCTAATGACGACTCTTTAAACAAAATACCTAGGGATGAATCATCACCCTCTGATAATCAAAATTCTTTGGATGAGTTTGAAGCTCCTAAAGAAGATCCTTCTTGACTTGAATCTACACATGAAAAGGCTTTTGATCCTGAGAATGTTCTCGCAGATGACGATTGGGGATCTCTTGACTTTAATCCCACCTTTGTAGGTGAGTATAGGGTTCCTCCTAGAGATCTTAAAGGTAAAAAGAAGGAAGAAACTAGAGATCAATCAGTCTTACCTAAACCTATGAGCAATAATTTTGTGGCCGCTTCTCAAACTTCTTATCCTCACATCTCTAATTATGAAGAGTTTGATTCTTTGTCTTATGAAAAACCGCCTTCTCTTTCTGAAATGTCTGGTCGTTATGGTCGTGGTTTTCGCATTTTTGCTAAGCATGGGTATCATGGAAATGGTTGTGGTGCTCATGAACAAGGGATAAAGGTTCCTCTAGAGAATAATCTTCACAATTATGCCTTTAGACTTGGCTATAATCCTTGCAAGCCCACCAAAGCACCTAAAAGACCATCTCTCAGTGTGAATGCTATATTTAGTAGTGATGATGATCTCACTTCAACTAAATCATCTTCTACTTCTATCAACTCTCATTCCCCTCATAAGGAAATCTTGGCGATGAACAAATCTCTTTATGAATCCCCTCAAATTTCTAAATCCACTTATGAATCTTTATCTCCTATTCATCATAAAGTCCTTTCCTCTAGGGATAAGGCTCTAATAAATTACACTCATCCCTCTTCTAAGATTTCATGTGACTTTTCTTCTTCAATCTTTATCATTTTATACATGTTCTTGATCTCACTTATAGTTGAGCATTTAACATGTCATATTCAAATACCTCATTTAGTCTATCATGTCTTTAAATAACATTAATGGCTATTATGTTGCTCATCATTATCTGACATTGGTAGCTCATTTACTGGGGGCTCATTGTCATTCATTGTTGGGAAAAATGGTGTCTCAACCTTGCATTTATGCGAGGTTACTATTTATAGTAAGTTTTTATTTGAGCACGAAATGGTGCGAAACTCTCCCTGAAGCTTCTGGTTGGCTAGATAAGCATTCCGGTAAAGTTGCGTCACAAGGTCACAGCTAGTTTTGAAGATATTAAAGTTTTCGTCTTGGAGGGGTGCAATAAAATGTTTAAACTTAATTTTGGGGACTTTAGAGGCTCCGAAACGCCCTGAAAAGTTGCCGTAACCGGCGAAGCGGGTTACGAGGTGATAAAGCACTTCGCGAGCTTTCCGGCGCTTCAAACGGTTCGTCAATCAGACACCCGGTTCTCAAGTTATGGCCTCCGGAAGTTTGTACTCCTGAAATAGGAAAAATAATTTGTATCGAATACATAAATGAGCTGTAAAAGGGAGCGACACGTGTTGATGTGTACTTTAACATGTCATAGGGCATCTAGAAGGGAGATAAGGTCGGCTACACCTTATTGGGTGGTTTTAGCCCATGGTTTTATAATACTGTTTGACGGTTTCTTGTATTGTATCTCCTATTTATGATGTGTGTGAGATAGAGGTTGTGTGTAAGAGTCTTATGGCTATTGAGTTGCCTCTGAATCTCTGATTAGTGGTACTCTTGTGAAGAGCTTGCTCTGCAAGTATGTTGTAATCTGTTTTGATTGCTGAATAAAATATTGAGCTGCTTTTGGAGGGTGGGGTTTTTCTCCCGAAAGGGTTTTCCCCACATAAATCACTGTGTTGTGGTATGAATGCTTTTATATCTATTTCTATTTTCTGTAACTGTTGTAATGATCTGAAAAAGTTTTGCATTACCCTCCTCTCAAGGTTAGTGTAGGAAGTTGTTTCCGCTACTTAACTTCCTTACATTCATGATGGTACAATTTCAAGTGCAATCATATTTTTTGAAGCAACATAATAGCCTAATTTTCTTGTTCCTATGGGGACAAGAATGATTTCATACATCTCTTCTTTTTCTTATGTCCAAATCTCTCCCTAGAAGATTGTGTAAGTCCTTCTCATTGTCCTTATCCTTGAGAGGCAATGATCTATCCTTATTTTTATCTAAGGATCCACTTTTTCCTATTTCGTGGATGGTGTGAACTTTATTACTTGATGTTATTCCTTGTATGCATTTGTTGTTGTTTGTTCAAGGATTCTCTCTTACAAGAGGTGTAAGTCCTTGACTACGACCTCTTTTGCACTTGGTAAAATACATCCATAGCGAATTCACTCTCCTAATTGGGTTAAAAAGAGCTTCATCCTTCATTAAGAATCACTTTCACCTCGCAAAAGAAGGAAGTATTGCATTCTTATTCTCTTCTTTGTCTTATTCTATAACATGTTATCTTTGTCTAGGACAATTCCTCTCGGGGATAGGTATCTTTTGTACAAAGATCTCTTCTCCTCTAAGGATCTCTTTTACACATACTACAAGATATCCCTTTTCAACTATCTTATCCTTGCTTAAAGAGTGCAAAACTCTCTTGCATGGATCTATGACATTGTTGCATTTTTGGGGTATCTTCTTTTGTGATGAAGGTAGGTATCCTTGTTCTATTTTTCTTATGACATAAACATTACACTTTTTGAGCAATGGGTCATTCTCGGAACCAGAGCACAGACTCTTAGAGCGAGATGTCTCCATTTTTATTTTATGCAAGGTGATTATTCTCGGAACCAGAGCACAGACTCTTAGAGCGAGATGTCACGCTTTTGTACTATACATATATAGGTTGTAGCATACTCGGGCATAGACTCCTATGAGATGCTTCTAACCTCACTTACACACACATGCACGAGGTTGAGTGGAACTAGTAGCATAAGGCTAGACTTTCTCACTCTCCTCCCTTACATGGATCACCTAAACAGACTCTAGGGGCTAGTTTTCCATGTCCTTTTTCCATGGATCACCTAGACAAGATCTAGGGGCGAGAAGTCCATGTTTTCTCTCTCACTATTCTTTTCATGGATCACCAATGTGTGTGTTCATGCTGCTTTTTCCTTTCTTTTCTTCTCTTTGCATTTTGTTTCCATTTACACCCTTCATCTTGTGTTAGAGAACTCTCAAATCCTCACACTCTTTGTTGTGTTGGAATTGAGATTTAGTCCTCTTTCTTACCAAATGATTCTCCATTAGTTTTCGATCTCATATCAAATCTTCTTGTGAGCATTTGTCATCAATATTCTTTAACAATTCGAAGTGGTAAACATGATACCCTGTTTCAACTCACTAAAATTAGCAAGCCGAAACAGGGGGGGGCATATAGCTACCCTCAAATTTTCATCACCTTCTTTAGTAAGCATTAGGTGATTTTGTGATCTAACATGTGGTTTTGTAGGGTGCGGTTCCTAACTGTGTACTACAGATACCGCTGGGGGCTTCGTTCGATAGACTTATGGATATATCCTTTTTCAAATAATGTTTACTTTTCTGTACTTTAGCTTGCATATGCACGTAGTGTTCATATGACCGCTAAAGTGGAGGCTAAATGTAGCGTCGTAAATTGTACGCACTTGCTAGGGTGGTACAATTTCACACCTAGTTTAGCACCCGCCTTGGCGCATTTTGCATTTTGCATTACATTTCCCCTTTAGCACTTAATTAATTAAATTAATTAGGTCTAAGGTTCTATTTTATCATCTCCCATATCATAAAGTTGGGCCCTTTCATTAAAGTGTGCCCTTTTCATTTTATTCCTCCTATACATCATTTAATCAAAAACCCTAATTAGGTCCTATTTCAAACTTGGGGGCTTGATTTCGGGGGTCAAAACATCTCGAAATCACCTGTAACTTCGGGATTCTCTCTAAAATCATCATATCCGACGGCCCTGAAAATTTGGTGAAAAGTTGTCGGGACCATGGCGCCCGGAGTGCAACATGGTCCCGGACATTTTTCTCGAAATTTTAGGAGCGCGATCCAATCATAAAATAAAGCTTAACCCCAAGAAATTGGCGGGATATTCAATCTCTAGGTCGGCCAAAAGTTGAAATTAAGACCTAGGGTTTCATATATAAGAGCTCTCTATCTTCATTTGAAAGGGGCTGATTTTCGTTTTCAGGAACCTCATATGCAGCGAAAGAGAAGATCTTTGAAGACTTCAATAACATTCAACATCCATCCATCAAGCATTCATCAATTTCATTCATTTAGGGCTTGGGAGACATTGGAGAACAATAGGAGATTACCGACTGAAGATTGGCTTGTACTCCTCCCTTGAGGGTTGGGTATGATTTCATGTTGTTTTCATGTCTTTGCATAAGCTTCAATATATCATTTTATTCATGCTTTAGATCACTTTGCATCTTGATTTAGAGCATTTACATTATCATTTACAAGCAATTAGGGTTTACTTTCTAGGTTGCTCTAGTTTGCTTTCTTGCATTTAAGGACCTTGCACACACACTAGGTTTGCACACACAATACATTTTACAATACAACTTGGCTATTCGTGGAGGTGGAAATCACCGAAGCGGGGGTTTGACAAAGGAAAAACCCTATATAGCCGCCCACCACACCTTTTCAGATATAAGTGCAGGTTTCGGAATTCGGACGACGCCGCAAGTTATAGATCCGGAAGAAGCAGACGGAGACCGAACTTCACACCAAATCTCAGAGCAAAAGACCAGGACAGGGGCGTGGGGCGCCCTGGTCCTGCCAGGACAGGGGTGCTGGGCGCCCTGGTCCCTGGGACAGGGGCGCTGGGTGCCCTGGTCCCTGGGACAGGGGCGCTGGGCGCCCTGGTCCTCCTGACAGACAGCATTTTCAGCATTTTTGACAGCATTTTCCAGAGTGCAAAACAACAGTTTCTGGAGCAGTTTCAGGGGCAGAATCAGGACAGTGGCGCCCGCGCCCCCATCCTGAACATTTTCAGTCAGATTTCAACTCCGGGTACGCATTTGCATTCTTGTCTTATCCTTGTATTTACAGCTTTCCATTGTTTAAGTTCAATTCTGCAATCTTGTCATTAGTTCATACTTGCATTTTGGGGTTAGGAATTGAACTTGCATCATTTTATCTTTCAATTACAACAAAGGAATAGAAATCCTAATAGGTAGCCCGTGGCTCTCTCTTTCACAAGAAGAAGTAGCCAATTGTGTGATACCTCTAGGCTCTTTCGTATTCCACAAATGTGTGATTGAAGGTGAGATTAGGGCATGTTTGCTTAATGTCACTTTTTCTCCCACACACATATATGCTCATCATTTAGCCTCTCTTTAAAATAGAAATTAATCTAATATGCATTTTAGAGTATTTCTATTATCATTAGCTTAAATCATTAACTAATATAGCATGCTAGGATAGTTTGTTTACTAATCTTGTCATCTTATAATTAGTTTATTGCATTTCTAGAATTATGCATAGCTTAGAAGGCATCTCATATTAAAATCAACAAAAAGCATCCCTCGTTCTTGTATTTGTCATCCCTAAACTATTTTGCTCAGTGATCTGAGAGCAAAAACATTGGTTTGAGGGACCGTGTAAGATAGAGAACCATGGGACCCACCTTGGGAAGCTAAGTGATACTTCATTACTCTATAGCTTGCAGCAAGAAGTCCTGTGAGTGTGTGAGCAAGGCTCCATAGAGCTCCGTTTTTCAGATATTGAGTTCTATTGACCCGCTTTTCCCGCATACATTTCTGGCACCCACCATGGGGCTCTACCCATATATCTAATCGGTTTTGAAAAATATCCACTTTTGTAGGCACGCGAGAAAAATGAATTAGCGCATTGAGTTAATTGTTTAGCGCATCCGGTTAATAGCCTAGCGCATTCGGTTCACTGTTCAGTGCGTGGAGTCCATCATCTAGTGTGTAAAGTCCATTTATTAGCGCATAAGATTACTAATTTTTCTTGTAGGTTTCGATGTGAGAGAAAAATAGAGCAGCGTCTTGGGTGCGCAGAGTAGCACATCCCGAGGATAGTACAGCGCATCACTGGCTTATTTTAGCGCATTACTATGATTTTGTAGCGCATACAGTTTGTTCTATAGCACATCACAAACTGAAATAAGAAAAACAACCATTGTAACTGAAAGTTAGAAATTAGACTTGTAGAAGACCACCGAGGTATCTAACTGGTTATTTTGTAGGTTTCTAACAACTTCATTGCAGATAGGAGCTTCATCTTAGGATTAAGATAGTTAGATTTTTATTAACTTACCTAGGTTAGTTTAAAATTTGATTTTTCTTTTCTTAAAATTGAACTCACCTTGTTTTTGGGCTATAAAAAGAACCACTATCAAAACTTTTCTTGCTTTCATAGGAGAAAACTTTTTTTTTAAGCTCTAAAAAGAACAACACAAAAAATTCCTTTTGCAAACTTAGCTCTAAAAAGAACCTCACCATCCTTTGGTGCATAAAAGGATTCATTTTTAAAAATTTTGCAAAGGAAAGAACCTCACTTACAAAGTTTTATTCAAAATCAAAAGAGGAAAGTTATTCACCTTTTCTGATTTTCTTTTGTTGACCACATTGATAAATTTGCTTTGTTAACTAGATTCTTTCACTAGATTAAATAAGCATTGCTTTGAAGAACTAAAAGGAACAACATGCTTTTCTTGGTGCAACATCTCCTAGTAGAGGTTAGAAAATCACTGAATTGAAGGTTTAAAAAAAAAATTTGATTGCCTTGAATCGAAGGAGGAAGGTATATGCTCTCCCCTTAATTGGGTGATCAAAAAGCCAGACCTTTCTTAAAAATCTTTCTTTCCTTCAAAAGCATTTACATCCTTTAGCAGGCCTGCCTTCCCGAGGAGTTGAAATCACCTCTTAAAGTCATTTATGGCCAGTGTGAAGGGAATGACCTAAGTGGGGAACGAATTTGATGCCAAGTATTCCAACCCACTATAATCAAAAGTGAAAAGTGATGAAAGTCCTTTTCAATGGTTGCGTGTAGCAATTAGCCTTCCCCTAGTATCCTCGAGATATGTAAAGTCTTTGTTCTAAAGGTTGGGAAGCCTCCTGAGGGAGTTTATCATTGACGGTCGAACAGGAAGCCTAATTACGAGCCATAGAAATAGAAACTTTGAACCAAGTCAGTAACCAAACATTTATAACATCATAGTGCAAGGGTGGGAAAGAATCCACCCGCAAGATTACTCACAATATATCTCCCAAGATAATTACTCAACTGTGAAGCAATTCACTTTGGGTTAATTTCTGGCAAAAGGCAAAAAAATGGGTGCCCTCTAGGGGTGACACGGTTGTTTGAGTTGATGGAGTATCAAGACTAGTGGGCTATGATGTTATTTATGACCTTTGAATAAAGAGTCTTTCTGAAGTGTATTATTCGTATCCAAACCTGTTAAAACATTGGGGATTTGAACACATCCTTGTAGAACATACACTTTTTGTTAGATTAGGTAAAATGGTTGTACCTTTTGTGTTGTGCTTGCATTTATTATTTCAGAAAATCATCCATCTAAACTGAAAAACTCGTGATCAAAACCAAAATTTGCCGAAAAACCAACTGGAAAAACAAAAAAAACAAAAAAAAAAAACAGGCAGATTAGCACGTGAGGACAACTCCTTAGCGCATAGGGTATTTTAGTTAGTGCATCAAACCATCCAGTTAGCGCGTCTATTCCAAACAGTAGCATTTCATCTCAAAATCAAAACAGTGTTAAAACATTTAGCGCATCACAGAAATAGTCTAGCGCATGGAAGCATCAGCTTAGCGCATAGCAACTAAAAATTAGCGCATCAGGTTTAAAAGTTAACGCGTCACAAACCAAGGTTAGAGCGTAACTTTTTAAACAAGTAGAAAATAAATTTTTGAACAGTCAAATCTTTAGCGCGTGTTTGGGGGCAACCTAGCGCGTGTGGTCATTCTTTTGGCGTGCGGAGTAATTTTTGTAGCGCATTTCATCCCTGTTTTAGCGTGTAACCAAAAACATATAGACAGAGAGCAAAACAGTGAGAAATTTTAAAAATTTTGAAAACATTTTCAGAAGCCTCTTGTCATCAGCAACATTTTTCATCAAAGCGAAGTAGCGAAAACAAATCATTAAAAGCTATTTCTTGAGCTAAATTTGTGTCAAAACAAACATTGTAAAAAATCCAAAACTGATCACACGATAAAACATATCTATCTTATCATAATCCGGAAACCTCATCATAAGTATCAACAGAATCCTTTACCATCTTACGGATTTCATCTCAAAAACACTTGTTTAATAATTTTAGGTTGTCAAATCAAGTCTCCATATCGGGAGGCTTTTATCCATATCATTTGATACGCTTTGTCGTAAACGGGCATCTAAACCTTCATTTTGATAGAGTAAGACTTGAAATTTTCCAAACAAGATCAACTGAATCTAAACAAATCAAAGGAAACCATTGATCACTCATGCATGACTAATCCCCATATTTTGAGAAGAAAGAACATTTATCGTAACATCACGTTGAAGAAACAACCACCTAGTTTTCCCAAATTCATCAAGAGAAATAAGTTTTTATACATCAATCGTCAACTCTTCAAATCTCATCAGGTAGTCCTTCATCACGTCAAACGTTATATCCAAAACAAATCCAACGAATTTGACAAAGAGCCTTTAAAAACAAGGGCATATTGTCAAAAGTTTGCTTTTAATCAAATCATAAATCACGGAGGAAGGATCAATCCGACATTCTTGCCCAACAAGTGTATCACTTATAACACATCTCGACCAGAACCACCCACCCCCGAGCAACATATCAACGAGGATTTTGTCCCTTTCATCACTGAAAGTTTCTACTAAAATGCCTGTTACTCGCTCTCAAAGAAACCAACAAAGCGAGACACAGGCAGAGTCTAGTATGAATCAAAGGTTGTCAAATCCTTTTGAAGGTCTACACCTAGAAGAGACTGAAATTTCTGAAGTTCTTCTTTAGGAATGTCAGGAAAACCCTTCATTCCAAAAACTTGTAAAAAGGCTTATGGAAAATGACAAAGAAAAATATTTGCTCATGCTCACAAGTAAAGGAGTAAAACTCCCTGAAAACCTTGATGCATATATGTTTAGGACACACCCTCAGCATTACGAATATCAAGAACGACAACGAGAAAGGGAAATCCGTGACCTTGAACAAAATATCTTGGATCAGAACATACCAGAACAACATACACCAATGCAAAACATCCCGGATCAAAACATACCGAAGCAACATACACCAAGACAATACCTTCCCCAGCAAAATATACCATTCCAAACACCGTTTCAACCTAGGATCAATACAAGGGAATAACTTTTCCCTCGACAAGATAATGTACCTTTGGCTGCCCTTACTCAACAAATGCAAATGTTACAAAGGCAAATACAGGACATGCAACAAGGGACAACAGTACGGTACTCTTTAAATGAAATCTATCCTTATCCTTTCGACAAGAGATTGCACATGATCCCTTTTCCTCCAAACTCAGATGTACCTAAATTTGACAAATACGATGGCAAAAGTGATCCCCGTGATCATGTCAGAGAATTTTGTACCATAAGTCTTGAGTTTGCTCATGATGACACCTATCTGATGAGGTTATTCCCAAGAAGCTTGGGAGGACAAACAATGGAATGGTTATCTAAAATTACACCACCTATCAGATCGTTTGATGAATTGGTTAATAAATTCATAACCCAATACTCCTATAACATCCAACATGCCATAACCATGCTAGATGTTTGCAACACCAAACAAAAGAACAATGAAACATTCATAATTTTCCTTCAATGCTGGCAGCGTATGGTATCACGATATCCTCGAGATATTCCTGAAAAGGAGAAAATGGAGATCTTCATCGACAACTTGAATGGTGAAATGAGTTATAGGCTAAAACTTCAATGCATACCGTCTTTCGCTAAATTGATTGAAAATGGCATTCAAGTAGAGGAAGCGTGTGTAAAAAAGGGAACACTCAAATTCTACAAGGAAGGAACAAACTCATCAAACTACAATAACCAGAACAACAACAACTTAGACAAATCTCAATTTTGGACTCGAAACAAAAACCAAGGCAATAATGACTCACATGATCCCAAATCTAAGCAACCAGTGCTTGCATTATCCAGGAATCCTCAAAATATGAAAAATCCTAAAAATGCTAATCCAAATGCTAACACATATGCACCAAACACCGATCAAAGACAACTCAACACAAGCAACACCAACGATACTCAAAGCAAAAACATGAATCCAAGACCTAACAACAATTCACGTAACAGTATGAACAATTTCCAAAAGCGTGTCTTCACACCACTGGGGCAATCACTAGAATCGGCATTCAGAGAACTTCTGGCAAACAAAATTCTCTCCTTACTTGTGATCAGCAACTATGAACCCCAAATCAAACCACCTTGGTGGAATGATTCACACTATTGTGATTTCCATCGTAACAAGGGTCATCGGATGAACGATTGCATGAGATTGAAAAACATTGTTCAAGACATGATTGATCGAGGTGACTTAACGGTGGATGGTCTCAAAACAAATGGTGATCATGGAGCCTTTAAAAATCCTCTTCCAAATTACAACAAAGATGGAGCTTCAACCTTGGATGATACACGCGGAGCTCGTATCAACCATATCTACAACAACACCATAAATCACATATCATCTGAAGATCATCAAGTAAATGTCATCACCATCTGAGATCAGCATGATCATGAATCTATTAATGTGACAACCCGAACTCAGAAATATGTCTTAAAAGGACATACTGCGCCTACAACTACTACACCAAAAATCCAATATGACTTGGTTAGCCAACTACACAAAACTCTAGCTCAGATATCTATACTAGAATTGCTGAAACTATTGCTGAAGCACAAAGACATATTAGAACAAGCGCTATTGGAAACCAATGTACCTCAAAATCTGGATACGGATAGATTTCAAGCCATGGTCACCCATATGACAGGACCTCATAACCTCACCTTCTCAAAGCATGACAATGCTTCCTTGAGTCATCTGCATAACACTCCTCTCCATATCGAAGTCATTGTTTGCAAACACCAAGTAAAAAGAGTCTTAATAGATGGAGGAGCCAGACCTAATATATGTACTTTAAAGCTTATCCATGCATTAGGCTTCTTAGAAGAGTCTATTGACCCCTGCAAGAAGATTACCATAAAGGCATATGATGATGAGGAAAGGTCCTCTAAAGGAACCGTGATTTTACCTATTCAAGTAGGACCAGTGCAAAAGGATACTATGTGTCAGGTCTTAGACATAGATCTCACCTACAATATTTTGTTAGGGCGACCTTGGATACATGAAATGCAAGCAGTACCTTCTACGTATCACCAGTGTGTCAAATTTCCTTATGACGGACAAGAAATCTCCATATCTGCTGATCACAATCCATTTCAACATTGCAACGCAATGGGGGTAGCCCAAGACAGTTTGGTTCCTCATAATAGAGAAAAGCAAAGATCCTCAACATCAGATCTACAAACAGCAAAGCCCAACTCATTATTTGAAGATTTCAAGTAGAAAATGCAAATCAAAGACCAAGGTATGGGAGAATACTCTTTGCAGCCCCTATGTTTGGCCAAATTATCGACATCACCCAGATCTCATGGATTGCCTACTACATCAACGCATCTGGTAACTCAGCCTATCACCAAATTTGATGGTACCTTCATCCAATTGGGCACTCTAGCACATGAATCAGAAGATAAGGATATTCTTAGCTGGTTATACAAAGATGAAGAAGAAGATAACAGAGCAGCTACTCTGGACATTGTTCTACCTACACACCTATATGGAAAAGGATACTTAATCATGCAGCAAATGGGATATGACAGTAAAGGACCTATTGGGAAATGCAAAGGAGTCACTGAACCCATAGATCTTCCTTCACAGCCCAGTAGAGACAAAACAGGATTGGGTTGTAAGCTCACTTTCCTATTAAGAAAACCGCCCCACATAACTGCAAAACTTCAATGGAAAGTAAAGAAGAAGTACAAAGAAGAATCCTGGCAGGAAGCACTCTTTGAGTCAGCAGAAACAATCCGCAAGGCATGGGAACATCAAGAACAGAAGTTACATCAAGAAAAACTTCTCAGCCACAAGAAGGCCATATCTACAGTAGTAGCTCATGTTCAAGATCCACTATTTCAAGAACAAATAAAATCATCTTAGGATACCATTATTTCTCCCTGAGGAGGCACAGTCTATGAACAAATACAGAAAGTAGAAGCAGGATCTAATACCGAGTCAACAAAAACTATCAAAATGGTATCCATCATCAAAGATTTGTTTTCACCATACAACATACTAGTTTACAGCACTGATAGAATCTAGGATGATGCCTCTGAGACTGATTCCAAAGAATATGAATGGGGTAGCTGCTCAAATGCTACCGCAGATATCCCTAATGATATTGACACCATACCCCTTTCTCAAGAAAAGCATAATGCAGAAGATAGACCTCTTGAATTTGGACCACAGAACATCAATGATGCCAAGGAAAGCAAACAGAAACATTATGAACAAGTCTATATGGAAGATAATACCATCAAAGACCTCGACGAAATCCTGGACTTCTTTAAAACCAAGAACAATCACGATGAAACCTCTATCTTGACACTTACAGTAGCAAAACTTGATCCACCTAACGATTTCTTACCGCTTGTCTTTCCTGACCTCATCGACTGGGATGAACCTGAAATCCATGATATACCAATTTTCCCAGATGATGAATCTATTATCCACTACCTATGTACCGCAAATCTAGAAACAAGCTCTACCAGTGAACAAAGTAACAATGTCTGCCAATCAGGGAGTGCCAAGTCTCTCAGTCACAAAAATAAACCAAATAAAAGATCTGATGCTGAAAACCAGTCAATGGCAGCTCTAGATCACAAAAAAATAAAAATAAAGGACGCATCTGAGGGTGAAAACCTTTTTAAGGCACCTAACAATGGGATACTTGACACTCTTCCTGAGCACTTTCATGAGAAATCACCCATATTGATTGAGCCCACTCAATCAATCAACATTGGTACCACAGAAGCGGTCAGAAACATACACCTTGCAGAATCTCTGACAAAGGAGGAAAGATCAGTATTCATCATTTTCTTTAAAGAACAGCAAATTAACTTTGCTTGGTCATATGTTGATATGCCTGGAGTAGATCCACACTTGATCATGCATCACTTGTCCATCTCTTCAGGAGTTAAACCAATCAAGCAAAAGCTACGAAAGATGAATCCACGGGTGGCACTCATGGTCAAAACTGAACTAAAGAAAATATTAGATGTCGGATTCATCCGACCCATTGACTATGCAGAATTTATTTCCAACATCGTTCCAGTATCAAAACTAGATGGTAGTATCAGAATATGCACTGACTTCAGAGATGTCAACAAAGCTTGTCCAAAAGGTGACTTTCCTCTACCCAGTATCGACATAATTGTAGACCTCACAGCAGGACATGCAATGCTCTCACTAATGGACGGTTTCTCAAGGTATAATCAAATCAAAATAGCCCCGGAGGATCAAGATAAAACAGCATTCACCTGTCCTTGGGGAACGTACTGTTGGAATGTTATGCCTTTTGGCTTAAAGAATGCAGGGGCCACTTATCAAAGAGCAATGACAACAATCTTTCATGACATGATGCACACATTTATGGAAGATTACATGGATGATTTACTAGCTAAATCCTTCACCAGAGCAGAACATCTAAGCATCTTAGAAAATATTTTTGATCAATTGAAAAAATTCCAAGTCAGATTCAACCCTAAGAAGTGTGTCTTTGGGGTTACATCAGGCAAGTTACTAGGCTACATAGTCTTAGCTAAAGGTATTGAAGTAGATCCAGCAAAGGTACAAGCCATTATGGAAATGCTACCACCAAAGAATATTAGTCAAATCAGATCTCTACAAGGACGACTTCAATCAATTAGGCAATTCATCGCTCAGCTAGCAGATAAAAGTCTACCATTTAACCATTTACTACACAAAAATGTACCATTCAGATGGGAGACCAAGTGTGCAGAATCTTTTTACCAAATCAAATAGTACCTGATGAATCCACCAGTTCTGGTACCACCAGTCGCAGGAAAGCCACTTATCCTATATATCTCAACAACAAATATATCGCTGGAGGCACTATTGGCACAAGAAGATCAACAAGGAAAAGAACAAGCCATATGCTATATCAGTACGACATTGAATGGCTATGAACTCAACTATACATTCATTGAAAAGGCTTACCTAACAGTAGTCTTCACATCTTAGAAGTTCCGACATTATATGCTAGCACACACAATTAAGCTAGTGGCAAAAATTGATCCTCTCAAATATCTACTCAGCAAGGCAGCTCTTATAGGTAGATTGGCTAAATGGGTCATGATTCTCAGTGAATTCGACATCTAATACACAGAAAGATGAGCCATCAAAGGAAAAGCAATTGCAGATCAGCTGGCTAAAGCACCACTACCAGGAAAACAAACTATGGAAATTGAATTTCTGGATAGGGATGTTCTTGCTATTTCTACCAAACAATGGACCCTATACTTTGACGGATCCTACACACAACATGGTTCAGGTGCTGGCATTCTATTCCTCACTCCTGAAGGACACACTATACCAAGATCATATAGGCTTATGTTCCCATGCACAAATAATGTGGCTGAATATGAGGCATTGGTTATAGGCATCAAAATGGTCATCGAATGAAAAATCACAGAGTTAAAAGTCTACGGTGACTCACAACTAGTCGTCAATCAAATCAACAACGACTATCATACAAAAGATGACAAGCTGCTACCCTACAAGCGAATGGTGGATGACTTCAAATAGTATTTTATGCACATCACCTTTGATCAAATACCAAGGTTGAACAGCAAAGCAGTCGATGCAATGGCTATTATCGCTTCATTACTACAAATTCCAGAGCAACAGAGTCGTTACGAGTTCTTGGTAGAGAAACTGTTCTCCCCAGCTTATGACCACTCTGAATCCCATGTTATCTATGCCTTGACTAGTTCAGATTCTCCGTTATATGGACCAATATACGACTACCTCAAGAACAATATCTTACCCATTGACCAATTTCATAACCAGAAACGTAATTTTATCCGACAAGATACCCGTTATACCCTTACCGCTGATACTTTGTATCGTCGAGGTCTAGATGGTACTCTTCTTCGTTGCCTTGATCGTAATGATTTTGATTCTGCTTTACACGAGCTTCACGAAGGTATTTGTGGAACACATTCAAGTGGAACTACTCTTGCTAAAAAGCTTCTAAGGATGGGATACTACTGGCCTACAATGGAGAAAGATTCATATCACTTCACCAAGAAATGTCCTAAATACCAGATCCATGGCAATTTGATACATGCATCGACATAGGAACTATAGCCATTTACAACATCCTGGCCCTTTTGTCAGTGGGAACTAGACTTAGTTGGCAAAATACATCCTTCATCTTCAAATGGACACAAGTTCATTATAACTGCAATAGAATATTTTACCAAGTGGACAGAAGCAGTTCCCATGACCACAGTAACTGGGAAACAAATTGCCTCTTTTATCCTAAATTATCTAATCTACAAATATGGTATTCCAAGTTCAATAATCACGGATAATGGACGGCCTTTCAAAAACCAAGATGTACAAGAACTAAGTGAAAAATTCAAAATCCAACATCGGTTCTCTACACCATACTACCCACAGGGAAATGGTCAAGCAGAAGCATCTAACAAGACAATACTAAAGATCCTAAAGAAAATAGTGAATGATGCAGGCAAAGATTGGCACGTACAGCTTAATCCAGCACTTTGGGCATACAGAACCAGGATCCGCACACCTACAGGAGCAACACCATACTCATTGGTATATGGATCAGAGGCCATTTTACCCCTAGAAGTAGAAATCCCATCTCTCAGGGTCTCTTTGAAAGGTTTAATCCCAGATGAAGAGTATCGAGTTAACCGACTACAAGAACTTGAACTATTAGATGAAAGACGTCAGCATGCTTACACTCATCTCAAAGCATATCAACAACACATGTGCAGGAGCTACAACCACAAGGTCATCCCTTGCAACTTCAAAGTTGGTGACCTAGTCCTCAAAGAAAATCCAAGAAATTAGCAAGATTGAGAAAAGAAATGGAAGTTTGAACCTAACTGGTTGGGTCCCTTTGTCATCATATCAGTCTATGGATCAGGTACCTATCAGCTAACAACTTCAGAAGGAGATGTGCTCGACGAACCAACTAACAACATCCATCTGAAGAAGTACTACACTTAAGTAGCCTAATGCATGGAAAAAGCCCAAAACAAGCAAAAAAATCCAAAAATCCAAAAAAAGCAAATAATAAAGTATAATAAAAGCAACTAGTGAAAAACTGGTAACAGGCGCTATTGTGAAAGAATGGCTTCTTTATCTATCTCCATACCATTTTATCTATATCCTTAAAACACTATCGACCATCTCCCGACACTTGCACATATCCATTCAGGACATACTTAGCATAGTCGCTATCCTGGTCTATCCATATATATCCTCTTACCACATTCCACCATGGCTTGGACATCACTATACATATTCACATCAAGAGGCACACTCAGCTAGGGGCAATAAATCATCAAAACTTGCAAACATTCAAGACACCAAAACTATTTGCAAAACTCAGAACCATTGCATCCAACAACCAAAACTACACTTCATCGCAAAGCAAAACAAAGAAACACAAAAATACCAAGGATGGATGATTTTTCTAAAGTACTAAATGTGGCATTATCGCATAAAGTCTTGATTATTTTTGCATTTTGAACTTTTTTGGATTCTCTACCTTTTCTCACTAAATGCTTCAAAGCTAGAGATCATGGGGAAACTCCAATATTTTCTTAGTCTTTTGTCTGGGAGGCGATCACTTGTACTGTGTGGATACTTGCCTCGAGACGTGATACATCGAATATCACTAAAGGCACGATTCCACTTCACACATACAAATGATTTAATCTTGTATGTTTATACACAATCCACACTCAGATCATCCTGGTTCAATTATACCTTGACGCTTGTGCTATCTTGCAAAATCAAATATCATGTAAATTTTCCTCAGGTCATTATGGTTCAATTATACCATTATGCTTGTATAAATTTTCAACATATCCTAAACAAATCAATGCTCAATGATGATACCTACAAAGAAAGCAAACAACATATGGTTGTATCAGGATGGCAAATGCACAATGAGGATGCTCCAAAAACAATTAGTTGCATATCATTTTGCAATTAGTTGCATATCATTTTACAATAAATTGCATATCATTATCATACATTTTCAAGATACGTCTCACAGCATATCATTTTACACTTAGTTACATATCATTATCATACATCTCAAAGATACATTTCATAGCATCTAAAATCATACATCTCATTTTTAAACTACATCTCACCAACATATCAAAGCATACATCCTGCATCATACATTATATCATATATTTAAGAATTGCATCATCATAAAGTAAAGAAAAGCACACATAAGAACATACATCCATATAAACACACCACATGATCAAAGATAATGGTGTCGTATATATATATATATATATATATATATATATATATATATATATATATATATATATATATATATATATATATATATATATATATATATATATATATATATATATATATATATATATATATATATATATATCTCTTAAAAATGATCAAAATGTACAAAATCTGTCATGTTTATGCCTAGTACAAACAAATGCAATGATCAAAATACAATGGAGATGACGTCTCTCAAGTATGACTATCTCCTGACGGAGATGGTCTCGCTCCCGAAGTCCCCACCCCTGGATCTCCAGGGGGATCATGTCTCGATGGCCCTGTCACCCCTCGGCTCTCTGACCACGACCCAGTATCTTGAGATCGACTAGATCTCGACTATGTAAAGCTCTATACTCGGCGATCCCTAGGTACCGCAGCCTCATAGTGTCGATGGTAGTACTCCACCTCCTGAGCTCTCAAAGATAGCTCTCTTAGGGTGTCTCTCATCGGACCACCCGCCGCTACTCTCTGCACGCTCGCTGCAAGCTCCTTTGCTCCACCCCGCCGCTCTATCTCCATGTCTCGCTCAGTGGTCAACTGCACAATCTGCTGCTGATATGTCAATACCTGTGCCTGCAACTGCTATACAGTCACCTGTAGGGTCCTAATATGTGCATCCTCAACATGAGTGGGGATCCGAACCCGTAGCGATACCTGTGCCGGGGCATCTCCTCTAACTTTGTCTGTCCTCGGTGCAGGAGGTGATAGCACATCTGTCCTCCTCCTCTGCATTGGCTGTGTCACCTTGTCCATCCCCCCCACTATAGCTAATACCTCTCCCACCCTCCCCTGTCCACCTGCTCCAAGGGCCAACCCCCGTCTCCCTCTATCTCTCACCACCCATCTCACTGCTCTCTCCAAAACTCTATCTCCCCTCCTCCCCCGATCTCCTCTCCCTTGTCGTCCTCCCCCACCATCTCTGTCATCCTCATCATCTCCACCTCCCTCATCATCATCATCATCAAATGACGGTCACATCTCCTCTAGATCTAAAATCCTCGCCACTGGCCGTGCAGCGAACAATCTCACAAACTCATCTGTCATGCCTGCATCCAAAATCTCTGGGGCATAATCCCATATCTGGCCCACCAAATTGACAAACTCCTCCATGGCCACCGCACTATCAATTGTCGGACCCCAATCTGGTATGTCCTGCCTCCGTTGTGCATACAAGCAGGCCCTCTGAGGTATACCCTGTTGTCGACCAAACTGTCGCAAAACTTGGGTGACCATGAACCTCTCAATCACGAATGGGGTCCTCTCAATCAAGTATCTCATCATAAACACATAGGGTATCTCCAGCCCATCCTCCGCCCATACCTCACACCCTGTATACGGTCACCATGTGACCGTATCAATGTCATCCAACACTCTCCTCCAATGCTCTAGTTTGCCCAGCTTTCGTTGGACAACTAGACCCCTGTACCCATAGGCATAGGCATGTCCAACGGGCCTATCTTTATCTGCTAATGGCCTGGCAGCTGGAATGTGCTCCTAGCACCATACCTGTAAGAGCGTCATGCCAGCTGACAAACTGTCATAACCTAGGTATACCACCTCGTGTAAATCCCTATATAGATGGGCTAGCATAGTTGATCCCCATGCAAACCTATAGCCTTGTGTAACCATGTCCTCTAACACCAGCCCCCATCCCACAAATAGTCCCTTCGACCTGCTGTCGGGACATAGAAAGCCACCTATAAACCCTGCCAGTACTGATGGAAGCGGTGCATAATCCAAGTCCAGGAACTCCTGCCAAGAGATCTCATATCCGCATACTGTCTCATCATTAAATATGCGGCGAAGTGCCTCTGTACCACCCTCCTCCGACTGCTCATAAGGTAGTAGTGACCCTACTACTGGTATGCGCAGAATCCTATAATAGTCCTCTGGCGTGACTGTCATCTCACCCATGGCAAAGTGGAAGGTGTTCGTGTCGCTATGCCACCTCTCTGCGAGCACTGTAAGTAACCCCCAGTTCACAGTAAACCGAGGCATATCCACCAGGGACATCGACCCGCATCTCTCAATAATATCCAGGTCGGCCTGTGTCAACCGTGGTATCAAAGTCGAAGGCCTAGGAAATCGCTCATGCAACTGAACCACGCCCAATCGCTCCTGTCAACCAGCAAAACAAGTTCAATATCAGTTTCCAAATCAAAACAAAGATATCAAAATCAAAATCACATCAACCACATGAAACAATTTTCTCATCTACATCAAGTTCAACATCCTATCATTTCATATCAACTTGTAACACAACTCAAGTTATCAAAAACCATATCAAAACTTGTAAAATAACTCAAGTCTCCAAATCACATAAATTTGTAAAACAACTCAAGTTTTCCACCCATATCAGCTTGTAAAACAACTCAAGTTTCCAACCCATATCAGCTTGTAACACAAATCAGGCTTCACACATTGAACTTAAAACAAAGTGCAAAAACAAATCATGTTTTGATCAAAACAACACATTAATATCTATGCATAACTTGAAATATCGCAAATCAAAACAAGTTATATCAACCATCATATTGGACAAATCAATAAAAACCATGATAGCACAACACAGTCAAGCACCAATTACACCTATCTTGGCAAACCTGGCTTTATCCTATCAATTTTTCTCGTTCAAAAATCACTCCCTAACAAAATTTTCTTGATGCGCTAAAACAGATTGTCTACATACTAAAATAAATGCATGTGCTATGTTATTTTCCCCATGCGCTAATCTATTTACCCTATGCGCTAGACTGCCTCTACACGCTATCCTTTTTCCCCAATGCACCACCCAGCCTACCCTATGCGCTAAAACCTATTTATGCGCTAACCTATACCTTGTTGATGCTACCTATTTGACCCTATGCACTAGGTCTACCCTACATGCTAAAACCCCTTACCCATGCGAACCCATGTGACCCTTATGTGCTAGGTCTTTCTCACGCGCTACCCTATTGACTTGACACGCTATCCTATGTTCAACATGCGCTACTTTCCTACCACATGCTAACCTAGAACTTCTATGTGCTACACCATTTGTTTCGGACGCATCCCTAAAATCACACTTTATGCGTTACCTAAATTTTTGTATGCACTAAATTACAACTTTGACGCGCTAAACCGATAAAACGGAATTTCAAAAATCAAAAATTGACCAAAAATGACAAAATCAAAAATAAAAAAAGGGTCAAAAATGTTGACTTACTGGTGGTCCATATGCGACAGGTCTCTGGTACCTCCGAACATGCTCAAAACGATGCCTGGAATACAAAATAGGCATTTTGACTTCTCTCCAAATTCTCTTTCTCCAAAATCAACAATGCACAAATGAATCAAATCAAAGCACTTTTCCCCTTTTATAGGAGAAAAATGAAATTAGGGTTAGGGAACTGGGCATGTAATTTGCTCACGGTCTCCTTATACCCTAAAACATGTAAATTATTGAGAGATGAATCAATTTAAACATTTCACACAAACAAAATCATACACATCAAACACAAATCACCAAATCAAATCCAAATTTTCAAAATATTGATTCATCTCCCAAGGGGGCATCACCATCAAATCAAATCTGGGGCACGACTTCAAAATTGTAAAAATGACATAAAAATTTCATTTGATCATAAATCATGATAACACATTATTTTCTTTGAAATAACATGTGCACACACGTCACTTCAAAGAGGGGCAAAATGTAGACGTATAAAAATGACCATATTCCTAAATGAATATTTTATGTTCATTTCTCTATTTAATTAAATCCAATTTAATTAAATTACCCACATTCTTCTGTTTAAATTAAGTAAATTACTCAATTTATTTAAATTAAATTCACTAGACTTCTTTTTACCATTTAATGAATAAATCATTTTATTCAATTAAATCCCTTCTATCCACTTTTAATTAAATTCAAATTTAATTAAAATAGTTATCCAAAATTGAATAAATCCAATTTATTTAATTTCCCCAATTACAACCAAATTGAATTAAATTAACTTTATTTCAATTAAATCCTATTATCCCTCCATCCACTTGCATTCTCCTACATCTCCCACTTGCATTCTAAAACCTATTCCTAATTTCTTCTAGACCCTTCTAATCATTTCTAAATTAACCTAACCCATCTTCTAAACTTTGTCACATCCCTAAACAAAGGGAAGTCACTTCTCAAAACCTCAAAGTCTTCAATAACCATTAAAGGCTCCAAGTCTCCAACAACTTTCTCTTACAAACCATTAATGGTTAACTCAACCCTCTAGCATGATTGGAGACTTTCTCTAAACTCGACCTCTATATAACCCAAGGGTCTCATCAAGCATTCATTGCTTTGACCATGGTTATCCCTTAATCATTTGCACAAGAATTTATCCTTGGATTAAGACTTAATTCAATAGGTAATATTAGCTTAAGCTTGACCCTTACCCTCTAGATAACCATGAGGTCTTCTCAAGCATTTAATGTCTCCAACCCCTTTTCTCAACCAGTCTTATATTGACATTTGTCACCATTTCATTGGTGCAATTTGCAAACATGGATTCTCAACTTTCAAACTTAGCCCTTGATTAACTCTTTCGATCCTGACCATCCATTGCCCTATTTTTGCTTTAAATAGAGCTCTCATCCCTCCATTTTAAAGGATTCAAGTTTGTAGTATCATACTTATGCTCAAATACATTCAAGCTTTCATTTCATATATGCTCATCATTTAGCCTCTCTTTAAAATAGAAATTAATCTAATATGCATTTTAGAGTATTTCTATTATTATTAGCTTAAATCATTAACTAATATAGCATGATAGGATAGTTTGTTTACTAATCTTGTCATCTTATAATTAGTTTATTGCATTTCTAGAATCATGCATAGCTTAGAAGGCATCTCATATTAAAATCAACAAAAAGCATCCCTCGTTCTTGCATTTGCCATCCCTAAACCATTTTTCTCAGTGATCTGAGAGCAAAAATGTTGGTTTGAGGGACTGTGTAAGATAGAGAACCATGGGACCCACCTTGGGAAGCTGAGTGATACTTCATTACTCTATAGCTTGCAGCAAGAAGTCCTGTGAGTGTGTGAGAAAGGCTCCATAGAGCTCCATTTTTCACATATTGAGTTCTATCAACCCGCTTTTCCTACATACACTATGAATATCCCTTACACACTAATCTTGCTTTGTTTTTTATTACCTTACCATCTTCATTAATTTTGTTTCTAAATACCCATTTAGTTCCAATTACATTTTTATCTATAGGCCGGGGAACCAATGTCCATGTATTGTTATTTTCAATTTGTTCTAATTCATCTTCCATAGCTTTAATCAAATGTTTATCTTCACATGCCTCAATAACAGATGCTAGTTCAATTTGAGAAATTAAGAATACCTCTTCATTTTCTAGTCTTCCTCTTGTCATAACACCTTGACACTTATTCCCAATTATCTGACTTTCAGAGTGATTCAGTCTAACATACTTGGGTGTGTTCACTTGTTGTTATTCTTTAGTCATTGTGGAATTCTCTGATGATGTCGGTGTGACTGGATCCACATTCTGTACCGGTGCACTCTATATAGGTTCATATATGATCATCTCAACTGTCAGTTCAGAATCCATAGACCTTGAATTTCCTATAAAGTGTTCATCTATCTTCACATTTACACTCTCAATGATTTTCTGCAATCTTTTATTAAAACATCTATATGATTTGATCTTAGATGAATAACCAAGAAATATTCCTTCATCAGTTCTAGGATTAAATTTTCCAACATAGTCATCTCTCCTAATATAGCATTTGCTTCCAAATATTCTGAAGTATTTAAGAGTAGGAATACTACCAAGCCATAGTTCATAAGGTGTCTTACCGGTTTCACCTTTGATGTGAACTCTATTGAAAGTGTAAACCATTGTATTCACTGCTTCTCTCCAATACACATGAGGTATATTTGCTTCTAATTGTTAGGATTCTCAAAGATAATGAGAGGGGGGGAGGGGTGAATCAGTATCTAACTGGTTAAATAATTTTCTTAAATTAAAACATGTAAAACATATCAATACTATATACCAATAAATAGAAATTAATGCAATAAACAGAGATAACAACAACCACATGAAAAACACACCATAACACAGTAGTTTAACGAGGAAACCCAGTGTGGGAAAAACCTCGGTGGGATTTGTGATCCACAATATTCACTTACTGACCAATAAGAGAATATTACTGCTACAATAGGGGTCTGCACATGCAGGAAGGCCAAGTGCCTAGAGCTCATTGCTCAATTACAAAATGGGAAGTCTCACTAACTTAAAAAATGGATTATATAAATCTAATGCCTTGTACTGCTTCAAAATAGCATCTACTATGCCAGATCCAGTACCAGTTTATAGCTCTGCTTCATACATAAACCCTTAACCTATAATTTGCATAATAGGTCTGCCTTACTTCGCCTATTCACTTCCTTCTTCAATCTAAAATGTTCTACAATGATCTCTTATATATATGAGTCATTTTACAACTTGCCAAGTCGGCTTACAATGATTTTACAATAATTTACAAAATATATTATATACAAAATTCATGTCAACTTCTATGTCGGTATACTTCCTTTCACTGTCGGTGGTCTATGTGTCGATGTAGAGTCTGACCTTGCTAGTGCCGATAAATTGTCTTGTCGATGTCATAGGATTGTAAGGTTTCCATCAATGCCAAAACCTTAAATCACCTGCAATATCTCATTGGAGTGTGCATTTGCCAACAATCTCCCCCTTTGGCATTGATGGCAACACTCATGAGAAAAATCCGAAAAGAATCTATCAGAATTGTCTTACCAAAAATTGTGTACCAAAAGAATATGTGCTCCCCCTAAGCTGATGAGTCATTTGCTAGTTATTTTTCTCATTCCACTACTCCCCCTTTGGCATCAATGACAAAGGTTTTCAAAGTGTCAATTGAGTGTGGTTTCTAGTTTCATCCTTGTAACCGGTTGGTTACAATCTGGAAAAGATCTGCCAATACCAGATTCAAGCTCTCAATGAACTTTTTGCTATCTTTTAATGTGGCCTTTGTCCTCTGAATTGTACGGGTGAGGTGTTGCATTTTCTCTGCTGATGTTTTCTATCCTTGAATTAAAGCCTCAGATATCTCTTTTCTTAAGGAGGCGAGGTAGTCCAATTTTGGACTAAGTCTCCATTTTAGATCTTTAGCCTTTCCTTTTATTCTTTCCTTTTCTCTTTCCAACTTTAGAAGTTCCTCCTCAAAACCTGTTATTTTTTGCTCAAGAACTGATAATGGTTCAGACGAATTAATGAAATTATCAGCTAGTTGATTTATTTGTTCCTGTATCTTGTTGATCTTCTAGTCTATATCATCTGTCAAAAAGTTAGTTTTACATGTATCTTTGTACAAAGTTTTAAATTCTTTTAGTGTACTACATAGTTCTAGTAAAAGAGTGTCAAATTTTCTTGTACACTTCTTTATTTCTTTATCAAAGAATTTATGTTTTTCCTTCTCTAGTCTCTCCTTGAATGCTTTCTCTTTTATTTGTTCAACTGTCATAGTGTTGTCAGTAATGTACTTAGACAATGTGTCAAGTTGATTCAAAGAATCTTTATTATCTACATTACACTTAGGTGCTATCATTTTCAAAATTGGAATTGTGTCATCAATTGCTTTGTATTCTTGTGAACTACACTTTGTTATCTTCTTGATAGAATCCAAAAGAACTTATGTAACATTTGTCAGTTTGAATTCTGCATTAGGAGAAGCAACAATCTGTATCTTGCCGGTGGGAGCAATTTCCTTGCTTGTGGTGACCTCTGGTAGGTCAGTTTGTGTTTGCATTTCTTTAAGCAAAGGTTTGGATTGCTTAGCTATTGCCAGTGGCATTGTCTCTGCATGAACCTGTTGTTATGAAGGAGCTTATTTTTTTGCCTATTTCTCACTGTTGTCATCTATCGGTTTACCTTCTGTGTTATCTGTTGTTGGTGGCTCATTAGCCATGTTTGTTTTCCCTATTGAATCCTTGTCTACCACAATATTGACTTTCTGGGTGTCAATGTTCATTGTATATAACACCCTAGAATTAGGATTTGTGTCCTCTTGTGGTATGTCCATACTCTCACTAGCCGGTTGATGTTAGTGGTAACTACCAGTGGAGTATCTAGAGGCAGTGGGGATAAGTTATCTGTTATTTTTATGCTAGGTGGTCCACCAACCTTACCTTTTCCCTTATCCTTATCTTTTTTATATACTTTGATGGGTTTAGGGTTTTGATATTCTCCCTGCTTTTCCTTCTCTACAAGGAATATGTCCCATGTATTATTTATTTCCTCTGCAACCTCATTCACTCTACCAACCATAAGTGCTACGTGTCGGTGTGTAGTTGAAAATACTAATTAGTTAGCCTCAGAGATCAGATCATCTATCTCTTTAGGTGAGTTGATTGGATATACAACAAGTAGTTTTTCAATTTTTATTTTCTTATCAAGCTCTACAACAGCTTGCCTTCTAGCTTCAAGTCTTTTGAACAGTTCTGCTAGTAATTCATCCACAACTTGCATCAAATTTTTTTTGTAAATGTCCAAGTGTAGTATTACACTATTTTTCACTTTCTCCTTGTCATCAATTGACAATGAGTCATATAATTTGTTGATGTTTTTCATCTTTCCATCCTCTGTTATTTCATTGAGAAGTTTGTCAATTGGAGCAATGTTTTGTTGAGTCTTCTTCTTAGGGGTTAACTTCTTCTTTGGAGTTACTTTCTTAGATGGGGGCCTTACAGCCTGTTGTTTCTATTTGGTTCTTCTAAGAGAAGGTGTAGATATCGGTGAAGGTTTCCTTTTTCTCACAACTCTTTTGAATGCAGCTGGTATATCACTTTTTGAAGAATTTCCAACTGGTGAAAGGTGAGTTTTCGGTTGAAGTGCTTCTAAATCATCTTCAGTAATACCAGTTTGTTTGAGTACATCATCCTTAATAGCTTTTGCTTGCCTGGATCCTCTTTTAATTGTTGCTTTAACCTTCTTAACCCTTTTCTTTGATTGAATTTGGTTTTCAATAGTCTCAGCACTACCAAATACCTCTTCTTTAGGTTCCTTGGGTGCTTCTAGGAGGGCTTTTGCATATGTTTCTATTATGTGGTCATCAGTTTCATACCCCATTTTAGTAACCCAAATGGTTCTTGGGATAACTGCCTCCATCCAAATTTCATCCTTATACTTGTTTACAATTTCTTGTGACAATCTGACTATGGTCTTCATCTGGGCCTTCAATGCCTAAAAGTACTCATTTATGTTCTTTTCTCTTTTTTCTCCCATGTTGTTTAGTAAATCTAACAATTGTTTGCCTACTAGTATATCAAAACCAAGATTTTTGTTAACAATACTGGTACCTGTTTGGTTATGTGTAGCATTAGATAGACAAGTAGGTTTCCAAATCTGAATGTCCCCTTTTTGTCTTTCTTTATCTTTCCCAAATTGTCAATTAGCTCATCTTTCAACCATTCACACACATCTATTTTTGCATTATCATTAATCATGTCATAAGCACTCTTTATGCATAGGCTAGAGACTGAGTTTAACCTATTTGCATGTGTGGTTTTGTAGCCTCAGATCATGCTGATGAATCTGACATTAATATCTGTTACATCATTTACTCTTAAGGATCTCTTATCAGATCTTGTGCCGGTTAAGTCAATCACTAGGTCATTTGAGACCTTCTTTGTTTTATCAAGTTTGTTACTAGTGGAAGGTAACCCTGTCACAACCTTTACTACTTCTTTAGTGATTTTGTGAACTAAATCCAACTAGAAGAATGCACCATGTACCATGCTTAGTACTATACTTATAACATCCTTAGGGAAGTCCGGGATACTGAGAATTTCATTGAAACCTAGGGTTTCTACTATCTTGTGTTTAGGTTTAACATTACCAGATTCGTCACGGATTACTGATTTATACATATTCTTGATTTCCTCATCACCTAATTCCTCTGCATGACAATGTATGTACATTCCAAGGTCTTCAGAAAAAACTACTCCTTTAGGGATTTGAGAGAAAGCACCAACATTATCATCTTTCTTGGCAATTTTGGGAACTAACTGAAATACGGGTCTAGGGCATTTAATCACTTCAACTACAGTAGGGTTTGCTATGAATTCAAGAACAGATGAAGAAGCCATGATTATAAACACCTTTATCTGCCTTAGGAATGATTTCTTGATGTATTGCTTCACTTCTTTGCTCGGAATGCCTTTGCTCAGGAATTTTCATGCTCTTCAAAGGTTTGAATGCTCGGTGAATGAAAATGGAGTCAAAACACTTGATTTATAATGTTAATTTTGCCAACCACCACATTTAATGCTTGTCAGTTAAGTAATGTCTTAACTTATCTACCGGTATAGAAGTAATTTCAACTTCTCACCATCAACCGAGGGAATAATAGCATGTTTCACATTTGATTGCCCAACCCTCAAAGGAATTTTCTTCAGTTAGATGAAGAGTCTCCTGCCGGTGGAGTGTTACTCTGTTCTGCTAGTGGAGGAGTATTCCTATCACCATTTAGTTCTGATTTACTGGTCCATTATTTTGAGAATTCCTGCTTTACCTCTTCAACTTTTTCTTTCCCTTTGAAACTAGGACCTTTGTTATTTACCGGTGAGGACTTGCTTCTACAAAATTTAGCAATATGTCCAATCTTGTTATAGGCATAACAAGTCAAATTATTTTTTTGAATAGCTTTCCCATATCCTATGTCGGTTTGTGTTCTGCATTGATTAGATAAGTGTCCAAATCTTCCACAAACATAGCATCTTACATTCATTCTGCAATTTTCTGAATTATGACCAACTTTGTTGCATTTTGAACATTGACCGATGGGTGTATTGGTATTCTGATAATTTCTAGATCTACATTGATTTGCTCTATGACCATACTTGTTACAATTAAATCATTTGCCATTAAATTTATAAGCAGTAGGTTGTCTTACTGGTTTTCTATGATCTTGTGTGTTTGCAGTACCAAAGCTTTCACCAACTTCAAAGCCAAGGCCACAAGTGTCACCATTAGGTTTCTAATTCTTCAACAAGTCACCAAGTTCTTCTGAGCTTTTCTTGAATTTTTCTTTGTGTTGATTTGCAGTATCTAGTTCTCTTACCAAGATTTGTTTTTGTCTCATAAGTTCATTTGAGTCATTTTGTGTATGCATCAGATCTGTCTTCAACATATCATTTTCATAGCTAAGTCTTGTGTTCTCATTTGCAACATCACTTAGTCTTCTAGTCAAGTCTTCTTCATTTTTCTTTCTATCTTCAATTTCTTTACAAAATCTCATAGTCATATCCTGCATCTCATTCTTTGTTGTCATGTTCTCTTATCTTAGCTTGTTTATCAGATCACTAAGAGTTTCCTTTTCATCATTCTCATTTTGCATTTTTTCACAAAGTTCTCTTCTCTTATTTCTTGCAATGGTAGGATTTTCTTGAAGTGCTTGAATAATATCCTATGTAGCCTTTCGATCATCTTCAAATTTGATATTTTTCAACTTTTCTGCATCATAATCTAAGAGAGTTGCCTCTAATTGCTTCATCAAGTTTTCCATCTCTACCAGTGTCAAGATCTTCCTCAAGCTGTTAGGCTTCTGAAAATAGAGGACCAAGCTCTGATACCAATTGTTAGGATTCCCAAAGATACTGAGAGGGGGGGGGGGGTGAATCAGTATCTAACTAGTTAAATAATTTTCTTAAATTAAAACATGTAAAACATATCAATACTGTATACCAGTAAATAGAAATTAATGCAATAAATAGAGATAACAACAACCACATGAAAAACACACCATAACACAATAGTTTAATGAGGAAATCCAGTGTGGGAAAAACCTCAGTGGGATTTGTGACCCACAATATTCACTTACTGGCCAATAAGAGAATATTATTGCTACAATAGGAGCCTACACATGCAAGAAGGCCAAGTGCCTAGAGCTCACTGCTCAATTACAAAATGGGAAGTCTCACTGACTTACAAAATGGATTATATAAATCGAATGTCTTGTATTACTTCAAAATAGCATCTACTATGCCAGATCTAGTACCAGTTTATAGCTCTGCTTCATACATAAACCCTTAAGCTATAATTTGCATAATAGGTCTGCCTTACTTTGCCTATTCACTTCCTTCTTCAATCTAAAATGTTCTACAATTATCTCTTATATATATGAGTCATTTTACAACTTGCCAAGTCGGCTTACAATGATTTAATAATAATTTACAAAATATATTATATACAAAATTCCTGTCGGCTTCTGTACTGGTATACTTCCTTTCACTATCGGTGGTCTGTGTGCCAGTGTAGAGTCCAACCTTGCTGGTGCCGGTAAATTGTCTTGTTGGTGTCATAGGATTGTAAGGTTGCCATCAGTGAAAAAACCTTCGATCACCTACAATATCTCATTGGAGTGTACATTTACCAACACTAATATCATGCTTCTGGATGCATCTAGAATAGTTTTGTTCTTCCTTTCCACAACTCCATTTTGCTGAGGTGTCTGGGGTACTGATAGTTGTCTTCTAACTCCATTCACTTCACAAAATGTATTAAACTCCTTAGATGTAAATTTGATAACTCAATGATGAACAAATAGTACCAAACTGGTACTGAGAGGGGGGGTGAATCAGTACAAACAAAAACACAATCCTAAACCAGTTTGTCAGTAGACACTGTGCTTTGACAGACAAACAGTAACACCAGTCTTAAATAGAGTACAACCAACAAAACCCAGAATAACTAAGACAAGCATAAACCGGTTGACACTTATCTTTTCATACAATCTAATATTTCATTTCCATTTCACCCTAGTGCATGAACATGTAATCTATCATCAAAGATATATAAATAGCTAGATTAACATGATTTACCTTCAAACACAAATCACTTAAACCATCACATGAATAACACCACACATGACACACAAATTTTTCACATGGAAACCCAACTGGGAAAAACCACGGTGGGGATGAATACCCACAAGCTATTTTTTTTAACTCTTTAGAAGTTCACTCTGTTAGGAGCCTTGTCTGATTAAAGACTGATATAATAGGTTTTGTTAGGAATCGATCCTGTTAGGGATCACCCGGTTAAGGGATGGCTAGAATACCCGGCTAAGGGTTAAACCCTGTTAAAGGTTACCTTGTTAGAGGATTTCAAGAACTCAATGGTTTTGAGTCACCCTGTTAAAGGATTTACAGTAAGCTAGTTAAAGCTACCTTGTTAAGAGATTTCCCAACTGTTGAAGTGGTTAGAGATCAATAGGTATTACAATGATCTAGTAACAGCACTCAATGTCAATGTAGATCCACTTTAGCTCCTATTCACCTTCTGCACTTACACTCTGCAGGTATTACTTCTCTCTTTTGGTCTAGCAAGAATCACGTATCTCTTCACTTGGATACTCACACACAACTTTTGCCAACAACTTCAGAAAGAAACACAACATCGACCTTATAGGAAACAGATAGGTTGGTAGCATAAATCCTAAACCCTAAACCTATTAGGTTGAGCAATTCAAACGGTTCAATCCTGACTATTGAGCACATTGCATTAAATGCAACAGTCTTGAACCAATCTCAAGATGTTCTCCATCATTTGTTTTCCATCGATTTCATAGCAGCTGATAACCCATCACACGTTATCACCGTTTACAAACTTTGCATATTCCTGAGGTAGATAGGGACAATCTCCTTCATGCAAGATCCTTCACGTGCACAAGGTTGTCATGGCAACATGATCTGTTCTTTGTTACAATGCTAACTCATCACACAAAGTCACCGATTGAGTCACATAGGCTTGAGGCACTTCAATCAGAAACCCTAAAGTTGAGACGACCAACCGATAGTCATACAAAGCTTCCATGTACCGGTTCCCATAACCACATGTCGGTTCACCTTGAACAAACACACTGCTTCACTTTGGCACATATATCAGTTCACAATGTTATACCGGTTCTCACATCTTCAGCATATTGACATCAATGACAACATACAGTGTCATCATGTCCTCATACTGGTTCACATAATGCCAACAATCTCCCCCTTTGGGCATTGATGGCAATATACAAAGATATTTCTCTACTTCACATCTTCTCCCCCAACACATCTTCTCCTCCAATTTCTGCAGATATCTTCTCTGCTTCACTTCTTCTCCCCCTTTGACAACAATGCCAAAGTGGAGGCACAAGCTTCCCTGTTCCATTATGCTGCTCCCCCTAAGGAGTAGCATCCTTCAACACATCAATCCTAAAGAAAAAATTGACTATGCAATACTTAATTGATGTGGAGCATATACCTTTAGTTTACCTCCTGAAGGGGCAGCACCCCTAATTCACCTCTTAAGTATATAGATGTAGCCTTTGGGAGAGGCTTGGTGAATATGTCTGCTAATTGCTCCTTACTAGAAACATGTTCCAGTGCAATCTCTTTGTTCTGAACCTTTTACCTTAAGAAATGATACTTAAGCTCAAAGTGCTTGGTTCTAGAATGTAAAACCGGATTCTTGGAGATGTTAATTACACTAGTATTGTCACAAAATATACTTACCGGTTCAGATACAGGAACTTTGAAGCCATTTAATACATGCTTCATGCAAATTGTCTGAGTGCAGTTCATGAAAGCTGCAACATACTCTGCTTCTGCTGTAGATTGAGAGATACAACTCTGCTTCTTACTCATCCATGAGACCAGTCTACCACCGAGAAAGAATGCACCACCGGTTGTGCTCTTTCGATCGTCCACATTACCTACCCAATCAACATCTGTGAATACTTTCAGGTTGAAATCCTTGCTATATGGATACCACAATCCATAATCAATAGTTCCCTTCAGATACCTAAGAATCCGCTTGACTGCAACCAAGTGGGATTCTCTTGGACTTTTTTGAAACCTTGCAATAATGCCAATTGCATGTGCAATATCTAGTCTGCTATGCACTACATAATGCAACTTACCAATCATTGATCGGTATTCCTTCTCATCAACCAATGCTGAGTCATCCTCCTTGGATAGTTTACAACTGGTCACCATCAATGTACCAACCGGTTTTCTATCTTCCATGCCAAAGGTCTTTAACACCTCTTTGACATACTTGGACTGAGTGATAAAGATTCCATCTTTCATCTATTGAATCTACGACCCAATGAAGAACTTAATCTCCCCTATGAGTGACATCTCAAACTCTTTCTTCATCTGCAAACTCATGACTCATCTTGTCATCTCCACCAAAGATAATGTCATCAACAAATACCTCACAGATTAGGATCTGATCTCCTTCAGACTTCAAGTAGATATTGTTATCTTCCCTTGTTCTCTCAATCCAATCTTTACAAGATGGGAGTGCAGGCATTCATACCATGCTCTAGGTGCCTACTTTAGACCATATAAGGCTTTATGTAGCCTACACACCATGTCACTATCTTCAGATAGGGCAAACCCATCTGGTTGCTCTATATACACCTCCTCTTCAAGTACACCATTTAGGAATGCAAATTTTACATCCATTTGATATACTTTGAATCCTTTAAAAGCTGCATATGCAAGAAGCATACGAACTCCTTCCAATCTGGCTACATGAGAAAAGGTTTCTCCATAGTCTTCTCCTTCTTCTTGAGCATATCTTGTACACACCAGTCTAGCTTTGTTTCTAATCACTGTGCCATCCTCATTCAGCTTATTTCTGAAAACCCATTCGGTACCAATGACATTTTTATGCTCTGATCTGGGTACCAAAGACCATGTACCATTTCTCTCTATCTGGTCAAGTTCCTCTTCCATTGCCTTGAACCAGTCTTCCTCTTTATGTGCCTCTTTGAATGATTTAGGCTCAAATTCAAAGATCATACATGAGCTTTCTCTGACCTTTCTTCTTGTAAGGATTCTTGCATCCTTATCTCCTATGATCTACTTAGGATCATGATTTAGCTTGACATACCGAGGAATGGTCTTGATAGATTCCTCTTGCTTTTCTTCTTCATCCTCATCTCCATCAGTATCAAAATCTACATCTACCGGTGTAGGAACACTGTTATTGGTACTTGGTTGACTGGCAACCAGTTCCCAAAAGGTTACAACTGGTTTATTTACCGCTTGCTTACTATCGGTTTCCTCATTTTTCTCAAAGGTTTCGTCAAATCTTACATTGATGCTTTCCATAATTCTCTGAGTCCTATTATTGAAACACTTGAGAGCTTTGCTCTTGGTGGAATACCCTAGGAATATTCCCTCATCACATTTCGCATCAAATTTGCTCTGGTGTTCGCTCCTCTTGATGTAACATTTGCTACCAAACACTCTAAAGTAGCTAACCACAAGTGTCTTACTGGTCCAATACTCATAAGGAGTTTTATCCTTACCTTTCTTGATGAGTACCCGGTTCATTGTGTAGACTGCAGTGCTCACCACTTCTCTCCAAAAGGTGTGAGCTACCTTTCCTTGAATCAGCATAGTTCTAGCTGCTTCAACCATAGTCCAGTTATTCCTCTCTGTTAGGCCATTCTGTTGTGGAGTTCGGGGGGCAGACAGTTGCCTCTTGATGCCATGTTCTTCACAGTACTTGTTGAATTCACCGGAAGTGAATTCCCCTCCTTGATCAGTTCTCAGGCACTTGATCCTTTTACCGCTTTCCTTCTCCACTAATGCTCTAAAAGCTTTGAACTTTACAAAAGCTTTAGACTTATCTTTCAAGAATGTGACCCACATAATTCTTGAGCAGTCATCAGTGAGAATCATGAAGTACCTATCACCCTGCACACTCCTAGTTTTCATAGGACCACACAAATCAGTATGCACAAGATCAAGCAAATTGTCAGCAGTGAAAGGTTTACCTTTAAAGGTTGAGGAAGACATTTTCCCCAGTTGACACTCTCTACACAAGGTATTTTTTGGTTTGCTCAACACCTGCAACCCTCTAACTACCTTGATCTTACTGGCCTTCACAATGTTATCAAAGTTTACATGGTAGAGTCTCCTATGCCATATCCAGCTATCATCAAATTTAGCCATAAGACATGTACTTATATTTGCATTCAACTGAAATAGGTTACCTTTGGTCTGCATGTCGGTAGCCACCAATTCACCATTCTTTCCTTTGATTTTGCACACTCCATTCTTGAATTCTAGAGTGAGACCACTATCATTCAACTGGGCAACACTCAGAAGGTTGTGTCTTAGACCATCAACCCAATACACGTTGTCAGCACTACTCTTTCCATTCGGAGAGATGGACCCTCTGTCTTTGACCATACATGGTGCATCATTACCAAAGCGAACCACACCACCATCATACTCTTCCAAGGATAGAAACTTGCTCTGGTCACCAGCCATATGGTGAGAACAGCCACTGTCAATAATCCACTCATTGGAATTATCAAAGTGAGAGACAAGAGCCTTCTTGTCTGACACATCTTCCTTGATAGCAACAAACACAATATCTTCATTTTCTTCATCTTCTGACTCCTCATCTATGACACCTTCATCAACTACCACAAAATAGTTTCTCTGGTTCCTCCTTTGAATTTCTTGAACCTTTCCGGTTTTTCCTTGTTGTCACCATTAGGACAGTTTACAACAATATGTCCTATCTGGTTACAAGAAAAGCATTTCAAAGGGAGCTTACCTCTATATTTACCAGTTCCTTTAGGAAGTTTCCTGGCAAGAAGAGCTTCAAATACCATCAGAATCTCCTCATCAACCATTTCTCTGCTCTGTCTCGGTTCACCACTAGTGCTAGCTTCTTTTCCTTTTCTGGATGGTACAGCAGAAGCTTTAAAAGTTGATTTAGTCTTTTGAACACTGCCATCAAAACTATTTAGCTCATAGGCTGTCAACTTTGTAATGATGGAGTCTAGGGATACCTTAGTCTTGTCTATTGATCTCAACTCCTGAATAACAACAACCCTTATTGCATAGACTGGTAATAAGGATCTCAGGACTTTGCTTACCATGGTGGAATCTTCCATTTTACCACCTACACTCTTGATATCTCCAACAACAGTTTTGATTCTTATTCCATACTATTGAATGGTCTCACCTTCAACCATCTGCATGTCTTCAAACTTCCCTCTAAGGTTTTCTTCCTTAGCTTGTTTTACATGCTCATCACTGCCATAGATATTTTCAAGAGTATCCCATACTTCTTTGGGATTTACTTTATCTTGGACATCAATAAACTCAATGTCAGATAAACTGCTAATTAGGTCTTCCATGACTTGCCCATTCTCCTGCATCTCTCTCTTTTGGTCATCGGTGAGAGTACCAGTAGGGGCAACATAAGCATTCTCAACATAGCTCCAGTGTTGAGCACCCATGCTTCTGATGTATATCTTCATTCTGTCTTTCCATATACTAAAGTTATCTCTGTTGAACTTTGGACCTTCCCTCTTCATCATAAGACTAGGATCTTTTCCTCAAGTGGTTAAGCTTATAACATAGAGGACCTGGAGGACACTCTTATACCAATTGATAACTCAATGTTGAATAGATAGTACCAAACCAGTACTGAGAGGGGGGGGTGAATCAGTATAGACAAAAACATAATCCTAAACCAGTTTGTCAACAGACATTGTACTTTGACAGACAAACAGTAACACCAGTCTTAAACAGAGTACAACTGACAAAACCCAGAATAACTAAGACAAGCATAAATTGGTTGACACTTATCTTTTCATACTATCTAATACTTCATTTCCATTTCACCCTAGTGCATGAATAGGTAAACTATCATCAAAGATATATAAACAACTAGATTAACATGATTTACCTTTAGACACAAATCACTTAAACCATCACATGAATAACACCACACATGACACACAAATTTTTCACGTGGAAACCCAACTGGGAAAAACCATGGTGGGGATGAATACCCACAAGTTGTTTTTTTGAACTCTTTAGAAGTCCACTCTGTTAGGAGCCTTGTCCGGTTAAAGACTGATACAATAGGTTTTGTTAGGAACCGATCCTATTAGGGATCACCCAGTTAAGGGATGGCTAGAATACTCGATTAAGGGTTAAACCCTGTTAAAGGTTACCTTGGTAGAGGATTTCAAGAACTCAATGGTTTTGAGTCACCCTCTTAAAGGATATATAGTAAGCCTGTTAAAGCTACCCTGTTAAGGGATTTCCCAACTATTGAAGTGGTTAGAGATCAACAAGTATTATAATGATCTGGTAATAACACTCAATGCTAATGCAGATCCGCTTTAGCTCCTCTTCACCTTCTGCACTTACACTCTTCAGGTATCACTTCTCTCTTTTGGTCTGGCAAGAATCACGTATCTCTTCACTTGGATACTCACACACAACTTTTGCCAACTACTTCAGAAAGAAACACAACATCGACCTTATAGGAAACAGATAGGTCAGTAGCATAAACCCTAAACCCTAAACCTATTAGGTTGAGCAATTCAAACAGTTCAATCCTAACCATTGAGCACGTTGCATTAAATGCAACAGTCTTGAACCAATCTCAAGACGTTCTCCATCGTTTGTTTTCCACCAATTTCATGGCGGCCGATAACCCATCACGCGTTATCACCGTTTACAAACTTCGCACATTCCCGAGGTAGATAGGGACAATCTCCTTCATGCAAGATCCTTCATGCGCACAAGGCTGTCGTGGCAACATGATCTATTCTTCATTACAATGCTAACTCATCACACAAAATTACCGATTGAGTTACACAGGCTTGAGGCACTTCAACCGAAAACCTTGAAGTTGAGACTACCAACTGGTAGTCATACAAAGCTTCCATGTACCGGTTCCCATAACCACATGCCAGTTCACCTTGAACAAACACACCGCTTCACTTTGGCACATATACCGGTTCACAATATTATACCTGTTCTCACATCTTCAACATATTGACATCAATGACAACATACAATGTCATCATGTCCTCATATCGGTTCACATAATGCCAACAAAATTCACCTCCTTGATCTGATCTTAAACATTTGATTTTCTTATTGGTTTCATTCTCTACCATTGCCTTGAATAGTTTGAATTTCCCAAAAGCTTCTAATTTCTCCCTGGGAAAAGTAACCCAACACATTCTAGAATAATCATCAATGATTAGCATAAAGAATCTATCTCCCTATAGACTTCTAGTTCTTGCTAGACCACATAAGTCAGTATGGATTAAATCAAGAACATTATTGGATTTCTCATAAATACTCTTAAAAGTTGTTCTAACTTGCTTTCCCATTTGACATTCCTTACATACCAGATTGTGAGCTTTTACAATCTTAGGTAAATCCCTTACTGCCTTAGTTGAACTAATCTTTATAATGCAATCAAAATTCACATGACAGAGTCTTTTATGCCATAACCAACTTTCATCAATATGTGCATTCAAGCATGTCTTTTCATTGTTATTCAAATGAAAGATATCACCTCTAGTCTAATTACCGGTTGCAATCTCCAAACTAGTTATGTTCATGATTTTGCATTTACCATTTTTAAATTGTAACTGAAATCCCTTTTCAACTAATTGACCAACACTCAAAAGATTATGCTTCAAACCTTCAACATAATAAACGTTGTCAGTATTGTGCTTACCATCAAAAGATATAGTGCCTTTTCTTCTGATCAAACAAGCTTTGTCATACCCAAATCTTACTAGACCTCCATTGTATTCCTGAAAAGATAAGAATTTACTTTTATCACCAGTCATATGATGTGAACATCTGGAATCAATAATCCATTCATCATTTTCTTCAATTTTAGCTACCAGGGCCTGCTCTACCGATAGAATAGTAGGTGCTGGTGGATCTTCTTTTATTGTAACAAAAGCCCATCCATTGTCTACCGGTTCTTCATCAGAATCATCAGTAACTCCTTCATCAACATATTAACATGATTTATATCTATTCTTCTTAAATCTGTATCTTTGATATTCAGGGTTAGGTTTATATGTTCTTTTAGATTCTTCTCTCAATCTTGTTGTCTATCAGGACATCTAGATGCCATATGACCAACTTTATTGCAGTTAAAAAATTTAAATTGTGCTTTACCTTCATACTTACTTCCAATAGGACCTTTAGGCATTTTCCTTGCAAATAGTGCTTCAAGTTCTTCCAGTTCTTCATTTTCTTTCCTGAAATCTTCAAGTTCTCTTGCATAAAGTGCTTTCCATGATGATGATGATGATGATGATGTTGCTGATGATGATTCTTTGAAGGATAAATTTGTCTTAATTGTAGCAACAAGACCAAATTCCTCAAGCTCAAATGCTGAAAGTTTTCCAACCAAGGTATCTCTAGATGTTGATGTATTAGGCATTGTTCTCAACTCATTAATAGTAGTTACTTTCATTTTGTATGCCGATGGAAATGCTCTTAAAACTTTAGAAGCAATTTCATCTTCACTTAAGGAACCTCCACAACATTGTATTCCCAAAACAATCTCATTAACCCTTTTCATAAAAGCAAAAAATCTTTCATCTTCTTCCATTTTTAGATTTTCATACCTGACCCGGAAGCATTCCAGTTTTGCAATTTTGATAGTGGTATCTTCTTCATTCAATGTCTCTAATTTATCCCAAATAGATTTAGCAATAGATCAGTCTGATAATCCCATGATTTTCTGATCTGACAAGGCGCTCAAAAGTGCTCTTGCTTTGCAATCATTCTCTTGATCCTTACCCAATGTTGATGGATTAGGTTGACTCTATGTAGGACCAACATAGCCATTCTTTATAACATACCATATGTCTCTTCCAATAAAATTCAAATGTGTCTCCATTCTGATCTTCCATATACCATAGTTAGTTCCATCAAGTTTCAGACTATCCTTCCTGAAAAAGTTAGTTGCCATAGAATCTCCTCAAGTTGTTAAACTTTTGCAAAAAGAGGACTTGGCTCTAAGACCAATTGTTAGGACCCGGAGGCAACTAAGAGGGGGGGCGAATCAGTTGTCAATTATTTTCAACCCAAATATAACTTAATCAAACTTGATGCTTAATACCGGTAAACCAAACTTAATGTCGGTTAATAGTTTAACAGTTAATATCAATACCGATAAAACTTAATGCATAGAACAGAAAAAGAAACAACATCCACAATGCATAACACAAAGATTTGTACATGAAAACCCTATAAGGGGAAAAACCATGGTGGGAAACCTTACCCACAATTAGATGATACTACTGCAGATAGTATGTGTATACAAATGGGGTCTACACATGTAGAAAGGCCAACTGCCTAGAGCTCAATGCTCAATCACAAAATAGGAGTCACACTGACTACAATTGGATGGTTAAATCCAATGATAATGTACTTCTCAAAGTAGCATCTTCAATGCTGGATTCAGTACCGGTTAAGCTCTGATAATAACCTTCAAACCTTCCTTAAACCTTCTTTATGGTCTGCTCATATGATCTTCAATATTCGCACATACCATAACCTTTATCTGCTTTGCTCATACCATATCATATGCTATCTCACAAATGAGACCTTACATATATACCAAAACCTAAGACCAAATGTATAGGTCGGATAACAAAGAATATTACAATTAAATCAATTACAAATAAGTCAAGATGTGATGCATCATGTCAGCTCAATACAATTACAACAATATCCAATTAATTAAATCATCTCCATAATGTGTCATGCTGATCTGGAATAGATAATACATGTCGGCCCATAACCTAGACCAATTTGCTAGTAACAACAAATATGTCAACCCGATTAGATCAATAACCAAAATACCAAAACCAAGTCTTTGACATAACCAAGTGATCTCCAGATGATAACAGATCATCCTCAGTGCTGGTGAACAATATAACCTGTCAGTGAGTGATATATCAGTGACTGTGCATAAGTCACTGAACATTTCGATGAACATAATGTGTCGGTTCAACATAACCAAAGATCTCCAGAAGGATAAGTGTTGATAAGTGTTGACATCAATGACAAAACCAGTGCAACACATCCATAATACCAACACCCATGAGGTCATCGACTCCATGGAGAAAAGTTGCAACCCAGGTATGGCTCTTAAACTTGACATCTCTAAGGCTTATGATAAAGTTAACTAGAAGTTCCTGTATGTTGTTCTTTCCAAGATAGGTTTTGAGGAAAGATTCATCAATATTATCAAGGTGGCAGTGGAAGTGTCCACTACTCGGTGATTGTCAATGGCACCCCTTAGGGTTTCTTTAAGGCGGGGAAAGGTCTAAGACAGGGTGACCCTCTCTCACCTTACTTATTTATTATGGTGGTTGAAGTTTTGAGCAGGAACTCCTCCCATTTAATCAGGACCATAAAAATCTCGGAGGTGAAAGCTGCCTCTACCCTTCCCATAGTGGTTATGCAGCAATTTGTTGATGACACCTTCTTATTTGGCCAAATGCCCATTATAGAAGCTAAAGAATTGAAACACCTGCTGGAGGAGTATGCCCTTGCCTCAGGATAACTCATCAACTACAATAAGAGAAAAATATATTTTTTCGACACAGATAGAAATCTCCAAGGTAAACTTATGCATATCCTTGGTTGTTGTGTTGTTGATCTCCCCAATTCCTACTTGGGACTTCCCCTCACTATTAAGGAGGTCACCCCCCATTTTTGGGAGTCAATCTTAGAAAGAATGCTAAGAAAACTTGATGGCTAGACTGGAAAAACCCTGAGTAGTGCGAGTAAACTCCAGCTTCTATCGGCCTTTCTTCAAGGTGTCCCAGTCTATTTTTTATCTCTATTCAAGATATCCATTTCTATGGTGGAGAAACTTGAGAAAATCCAAAGAAGTTTTTTGTGGACGAGGATGTAAGAAAAGTCCAGAATCAACTTAGTCAATTAGGAGGTGGTGCACAAACCTAAGTACATGGGAGGCCTTGGGATCAGAAAAATTTCAGACCTGAACAAGGCTTTGGTGACTAAAATCAGTTGGAATCTTATGAAGGGCAAAGCTGACTGGTGCAAGATCATGAGGGAAAAGTATTTCAGTCACACCCCCTTCTCTTCCCTTCTTTTTTCTAATGAGCTTCCACCTAGGTCTAAGATATGGAACAACATTGTCAAAAATAGAAATTTGCTTAAACAAGGTCTAAAACGGTAGGTGGGCAATGGTGAGAAGATTAGATTCCGGGAAGACAATTGGATTGGTGACAAACCCCTGGCCTCTTCTCGCTTCAATTGCCTCATGGGAACTCTCAAGGACTTGCCAGGTTTGCTTGTGATAAACTACATTTCCCCCTCTCATTGTTGCTTGAAGCTTGTTGATGGGCTGGGAAATAGTACTCATTGGGATCATTTGGTTGGTGAGTTACAATCCCTTCTTGAGAAGGTCAGGATCCCCCATTCCACTCACTCTAATAAGTTTGTTTGGGCTATGAATCCCTCAGGGTCTTTCAGTGTTAAGTTGGCCTACAATCTCCTGTTCACACTTGTGTATGATTGCCACTGCTAGAGAGAAGTTTGGAACTCTTAGCTTATCCCTAAAATCAACTTCTTCGGGTGGACAACTCTATAATGGGAAGATCCTTACTATTGATAACCTTAAAAGGCAAGGCTTCCTTCTTGCCAACCAGTGTGTCATGTGCAACTATGTTGAGGAAAGCATAAATCATCTTTTTATCCATTGCCCCTTCACTTTCTCGGTCTGGCACAAAGTTTTACAGAAATTTGATATCGCATGGACCTTCCTTGAAGACTTGCAACAGTTTATCAGCAACTGGAAATGCCCCTCTACCCACTTGCCGATTAGACAGATTTGGAAACTCATCCATCCTCATATCTGTTGACATATCTGAAAGGAAAGGAATAACCGGATCTTCAGTGGAACGAATAACTCTGCTGAAACGGTGGTTAGCATAGCTGAAAAGCTCCTTAGGGAGAACGCTCTGGTATGTAAATGGAAAACTCCACAATCAACCCCTATGGCAATGGATTGCAATTGGATTAGAACATGGAATCTGCCAGACAACTTATTTCAATATGACAACTCAAAGAAAATGGAGAGGCTTAACACTAGATGGTCGACTTCACCCCCCTCATGGCTCAAACTTAACTTTGATGGCGTCACTCATAGTGGTGTTGCGGTAGGAAGAGGAATTATTAGAGATAGCTTGGGCAACCTGATTCTGGCCTATGCGAGGAATTTTGACTCTATCTCGAGTAACATGGATGAAGCCCTTGCTCTCTTTTGGGGGCTTAAATTGGCCCTCGACATCAATGCTAAAAGGCTGATCATTGAAGGGGACTCTAAGCTGATTATTTAGGTGGCTAAAGGAGTTGCAAGGATTAGCTAGATGATTAACAACATTATTAAGGACATTTGGTCCATGATTATCTAGCTTGAAGAATTTCAAATTCAACACATTTTCAAAGAAGGTAACTCGGTGGCTGACTCTCTGGCTGCGAGGGGCCTTGAGTTAACTGGTATGAGGTGCTAAAGACACCTTGATTCTCTTTCTAACAGACAAAAGTCCCTAATTGGGAGAGACTGGAATTTCTCAACATGCCAATGATGTGCTATGTCCTTTTTTACAGGGGGTCATTTTGGCTTGTCTGTACTAACAAGATTCAGGAGGGAAATTCAAATTCAATTTGGGCGGGGCTATGCTAAGGTGGCTTTTGGTGGCCCCCACCTTCTCCAGCGCATCGGTCCAGTGATGACATGGCCGACCACTGATAGTTGTATTACCGAAGGATTGAAGCACTAACTTTTAATCATTAACTTGATTAACCGCAACAAGTACAATATTTATTACTATAACCAGAACTTAAGATTTCTCAATAATGAAGATCTTTGCAACTTGGCAGATGAATTAAGAGGTGTCCCTTCATATGTTTACTGGAGCTAGCGGATGCATGCCTCAGGAAACACCACTAAAGATAATGATTGTAGCTCTCACCTCAACTTAGCTAATTCTCGGTTGAGTTTTTTTATCTTCTGCTCTGGGTTTTTTCTCTGCATAACCATTTTCTGGTCTACGTTGCATCCCAACATCACTTTGGAGGAAGACATTATGGGGGGAGATTTAGTCTGGGTTAAGCCGGACACTATTGATGACTATTTTTCATTGACCCTTGTGTTTGGATGTACGCCAAGGAAGGGGGCATCATCCCGTTCATGGAAGCCATGACTGGGTTTGACGAGAACCTCTCCATGCAGTTTGTTCGTAGCCGGAATGATAGGAGAGTTGTTATGGGAGATATATCATTTGAAATCAGTGAGGACGTCATTGCCTAGGCCATGAGTCTTTCAACTGAGAGAAGGAAGTGGAAAAAAACTAGCAGGGTCACGAACAAGACCAATATGAATCACTTCTATAGAAAAGATGAGGAACCTGTCAAGGTGCGAGTGGGTTTCAACAGGGAATGTCTTCCATACCCGTGGGACCAGGTTTGCAAAATCATTATGAAATATTTTACCCTGGAGGGAGGGTATGGTGTTTTCTATTATTACCATTTCCCATTGCTCAATCACTTTCGCAACCATGATTCTATTTCTTTCCCGTTCTTTTTACTACACGCCTTAGAGTCTACTGTCAAAGATGTCCGCCATTGCATGACTCAAGATAGCAATTACACCATCCTCCAGCAAGCTCTAATGTTTCAACTTTACAAATTCCACAGGGTCCTGTGTCCCCCTAAACCCATCTCTGTTTAACCTACTCCCTCCATCCAGGGCCCCCCTGCTGGTTCTAAAAAAGGTCTCAAAAAGACCTCGAAAAAACCTATTATGCCTTGTCAGTCCCCTAACCATGCCCCTCTCATTTCCCCCAAAATTGGGGAGAAGAACAAAGGCAATCCTTCTGCTGCTAAACCCTCCTCCAAGAAACCCAGGAAAGATCCTAAAATTATGTTAGTCGAGTTTGACGCGGAGGATGGTGTGACCCCGAGAAGATCCCACAGGTTTGCTGGCAAATATTGTTAGAAAGAACTATGTTAATGAGGAGGAGGAAGACTCTAAGAAAGCTGAAAGTGATAAGGTGGAGGATGAGATGGAGGCTACGAAAGGCTTAGACTCCTCTAAGTTGGGTAATAAGGCCCCTGACTTTGAGATAAACAAGGATGATAATAAAACCGCCTCCCCTTGTTCTAACTCTTCCCCCCCGCACATCTCTGAGGTGGATGGAAGAAAGTCTAAGGGCAGGTAGACTGCTGCTGAAGGTGGGGAGAAGGAGGAGGTGGGGCAGTGTGTGGGTTGTAATGTCATCTCCGAGGACCTGAATGGAGTGAAGAAGAAGTTGGAGAACCTCGAGTCCCATGTCGACAAAATTGGGAAATTCCCCATAAAGGTAAGCATTCCTCGACTACTACAATGAGCATGTTGCATCAGGAGAAATTGTATCAGGGTGGGCTAGAAGGCGATACCACGAAGGAACTGTTTGAGTTCCTTGCTGAAGGTTGGACTGGGCTCATGCTCTCACAACACTTAGGAGCTAGAAAACATGTTTAATGGTGGAAGTTATTCTTTTTTGTTATAGTTTTATTTTCTGGATCGGTTGGATCCCTTTTACGTTTAAGACTCTTGCTACTTTCCGCAGTAATTACTATGAGCAATATGTTGTGTATCTACTATTTAAGGGGCTATTTGGATGAGATTGGTTTCAATCTTGGGTTATCCAATAACTTTAGGTGGTTTTTGTTTTTGATGTTTAAGGTAGGGATTGGCTGACTGTTGTTTGTTCATTGTGTGTCTGTTGGTTTAGCTGTCTTTTGAGGCTTGTTGTTCTTCTAGGTCAACCCCTTGTTTTGGTTGCTTTATTATCAAAAACAAGTTTCTCCCTATCCCTCTCTATCTCTCTATATATCTCTATATCCATATATTTATCTACCTCTATATCCATATTTCCCTAATTCTCTTTCTATATCTCTATCTCTTTACATATCCCTCTATATGGATCTCTATAATGTCCCTACTCTCTCTCTTTCCATATATCTCTATCCTTCCCTCTTTTTTTATCTCTATCTCTCTCCCTATTTATCTCTCCATCCATATTTTTCCATCTCTCTCTCTCTCTCTCTCTCTCTCTCTCTCTCTCTCTCTCTCTCTCTCTCTCTCTCTCTCTCTCTCTCTCTCTCTCTCTCTCTCTCTCTATATATATATATATATATATATATATATATTTCTCTCCCCCTCTCTAAACATGTATCCTTCTCTGTATCCATCCATCTATCTCCCTCTATGTATCCATCTTTCTTCCCCACCCCCCGCCTCTCTCTATCTATATGTATTTTTTCTGCCATCTCTCTCTATCTCTATCTAAATGACCTACCAATTGACCTCATGTACTACACAAGTATATACAAAAAATTGATCTAACTTTTTCCTAATTGACCTTCCACACCTCATTGGCGTACCCATTGCACACTAAGGTACAATTGCTAGTTTTACTATATGACTAGAAGGGAGGAACTTTTTTAAATCCTTAAAACGATATTACCGATATATAAATTCTTCTAGAAATTTTGTGTCAATTGAAAAAAGTCCACCTCATTTCACATCGATATTAAAAAATAAAGGACTTCTCAAAATGAAAAGACAGTACAATTGTCAGAAGTGGCCTGGTTTTGAAAATCGATGGTAATATAGTAAGGCAATGGCTACGCAGAGGACAAAACGACCCGCCCATGCCATGCCAGGAGCCTTCCCATCCCCATCCCCCATGCCATCACCGTCCAGTCAAACGGTCCCGTCAAAATTTTTTTACTCGGGAACGGAGATGCTTCGATTGTTGTGCGCGGACTACTCCATGCTTTGAAAAGGAAGGAGGTTTTTTAATGTTTGTTTTATTTGTTTATTTTTATATGAAGTTTTTTATATGTTTAAATTATTATTATTATTATTTTTATATGAATTTTTAAATGTGTATATAATATTTTTATTGTTATAATATTATTTATTTAATAGATTTATTAAATTATAATGTTCAAATTTTAAGTAAATCTATAAAATAAATAATTTTAAAATTTATTTAAACTTAAAATATAATTACAAAAATTTACTTAAGGTACAAGTTGTGTAGATCGGTACGGTTTGTTGGGACCGTTTGAGTAGATGGTGATGATGGCATGGGGGGAGGGGGATGAGAAGGCATGGCATGGGCGGGCCATTTTGTCCATTGCGTAGCCATTGCCGTGAGTAAACGCATCGATGGAGTGGGGCAATGGCTACGCAACGGACAAAACGGCCCGCCCATGCCATGCCTTCTCATCCCCCTCCCCCCATGCCATCATCACCATCTACTCAAACGGTCCCAGCAAACCGTACCGATTTGCACAACTTGTACCTTAACTCGGGAAAGGAAATGCTCCCCGTTGCCTCGACTGTTGTGCTGACTACCCCGTGCTGAGAAAAAGAAGCAGCAATTTTTTAATTTTTTTTTTATTTGTTCATTTTTATATAAAGTTTTGTATATGTTTATATTATCATTTTATTTGTTTTTTTATATAATGTATATGTTTATGAAGTTTTGTATATGTTTATATTATCATTTTTAAATATGTCTATATAATGTATTGTTTAATATTTTTTTAATAAATATTATATAAAAAAATTTCATATGTTATTTTTTTATTGCTTTATAAATATGTATATTTTTTTATTTAATTATATACAATTTGTTTTTTTGTTATAATATTATATATTTAATAGATTTATTAAATTATAATGTTTAAATTTTAAGCAAATCTATAAAATAAATAATTTTAAAATTTACTTAAACTTAAAATATAACTACAAAAAATTACTTAAAATTATAATTCTTAAATTTTAAGTAAATCTATTAAATTATAATGTTTAAATTTTAGTAATTTTTTTTTTCATAATTGTATATTTTAAAACATATTTGAAATTTAATAAACAATCATGAAAAAAATATTACTATATACAATAGATAAATTCAACTATGGTTATATTTTAATTAGAGTTAGAGTTCAACTAGGGTTATATTTTAATTAAAGTAAGAGTTCAATTAGGGTTTAATTATGATTCAAGTTAGTATTGCCATTATTTGATAAATATTAGGGTTAGGGTCAATTTTAGGGTTCAAATAGAATTAGAGTTACCATAAAATTTTAAGTTTTATGTAAATTTATAAAAATATAACTCTAACTTTAATCTTAAATTTTTATGGTAACTCTAATCCTATTTAAACCATATTAATATTTTTTTCCATGATTGATTATTAAATTTCAAAGATGTTCTAAAAATAAACAATTATGAAAAAAAATTACTATAAAAATTAATAATTAATAATGTATTTAAAGTTTTTAAATAATAAGCTATGTGTTTTCTTTTATGTTTGATTATATTTTAAAAATTGAAATAATTTATTTTAATATTTTTTTCATAATTTTTTATTTATTATATTTTTTCTATTTTTTAAGTTATATTTGTGAAATAATAAATATAATAAATTAATAGTTAATCATAATATTATTATTTTATTTATTTTTAATATGTGAATTTTTAAATGTGTATACAATTTTTTTTTTATTGTTATATTTTTTTGATAAATATGATATAGTATATTTTTCATATGTTATAATTATATATAATTTTTTATTGTTATAAAATTACTTATTTAATAGTTTTATTAAATTATAATGTTTAAATTTTAAGGAAACTTATTAAAGAAATAATTTTAAAATTTACTTTAACTTATAATACTTAAATTTTAAGTAAATTTTTATAGTAATTTTTTTTCATAATTGTTTATTTTTATAACATCTTTGAAATTTAATAAACAATCATGGAAAAAATATTACTATATACAATAGATAAAGATAAAGTAAATCTTAAGGGTATGTCAATTTTATGGTTCAAATAGGATTAAAGTTACCATAAAAATTTAAGATTAAAGTTAGAGTTATACAGTAATATTTTTTTCCATAATTGTTTATTAAATTTTAAAAATGTTTAAAAATAAACAATTATGAAAAAAAAATTACTATAAACATTTACTTAAAATTAGTTTTATAATGATACTTAAAATTTAAACATTATAATTTTATAGATTTACTTAAAATTTAAGCATTATAATTTTAAGTAAATTTTTATAGTTATATTTTAAGTTTAAATAAATTTTAAAATTATTTATTTTATAGATTAACATTATAATTTAATAAATCTATTAAATAAATAATATTATAACAATAAAAATATTATATACACATTTAAAAATTCATATAAAAAAAATAATAATAATAATTTAAACATATAAAACCTTCATATAAAAATAAACAAATAAAACAAACATTAAAAAACCTCCTTCCTTTTCAAAGCATGGAGTAGTTCCCGAGTAAAACATTTTTGATGGGACCGTTTGACTGGACGGTGATGGCATGGGGGATGGGGATGGGAAGGCTCCCGGCATGGCATGGGCGGGCCGTTTTGTCAGCTGCGCAGCCATTGCCATATTAGGTAGTTCTCCAAAAGCCGTAGGTTTTAGTCGATACATTCACCCGTGCACACAAAGTCTTGCGGCGTTCAATGTTTCCTATTTTTGGGAATCTAGGTGAAGAACACGTGAAATATTATCATTAAAAAAAGATTTTATAGGATCGACGCCGGCATTTTACGTCACAGACTGTCGTCAATGGTGATGTTTTTCAATTCCAAACAAAAAAGTGTCATTTTCCTGAAACAGTTAATGTCAAATCGACGATAACAGCACCAAAATTTATACGATATTTTCCTGGCAAATTGAGCAACTTTAATTATTTTATTACATATCTGCGAAGCGTTTTCGAAGATTCTTTCCCCGCACATGGCGAGTGCAGAACACCAAAATTTGATTCCTCGTCCCCTTTTACCCACTCCCAGTCGGCGGTGAAGAAACTTCCGCGGAATGCAACGTGTCTGTTTAGTTTTCAAAGATAAGGTTTCTATGGTTGTGTTTAAGAAATTGGCCAACCTCATTAATCTTGAAAATTTATATACATAGCTTGTCCGTTGTGAATACGTGGAACGGACAAAGGGCAAAAAGCATGTTATTTGATGAAATGAAACTGTGCCAGTGCACCCAATTCTTCCTCCTCTAAAGACTCTGTGTTGGAATGATAATCAACAATATAAGGTAATTTATTCTCAATATGGTGGAGCTTTAGCTTTAAAATTTATATGTGTCTAAATGTTGTTACAAGACGTTAATCTTCATATCATTATTAATATTTGTAATGTTATAATTTATTATTTTTATTATAACATTTTATCAAATAGGGATGTGTCTTATTATTGTTCATATATTGTTGTTCACATATGTATTTGTGATATATGTCTTATGTTAATCATTTAAAAAGTTAATAAGAGGAAGCCTATTTCAAGAATTTTTAGTTTTCTGGATGTTATAATTATTGAATCATAATTTGTTGATTACAACATGTTATTTTTTTAAAATTATGAATAACAACTATTTCTTCAAAGAGAATCACAAGGTAGGCGAATGTGGAAGGGTTGAGGCATCTCCGAAAAGCGGGTGGAAGAGTTTGAGCCTCCTCCACAAGGTAGGGTTACGTGCATAAGTGTCTCGTCTATCCTATCATTTATTCTCATCATTTCCTACATCTATGTGTGTTGGGTTTAGTTGTTTGGAATGCTTGGTTGTTTTTTTGGTTGCATTTATGTTGTGGTACATTGACAATCAATGGCCACTAGCAAAATTATGGACAGGGGTATTGTTTGGAATGCTTGGTTGTTTTTTTGGTTGCATTTATGTTGTGGTACATTGACAATCAATGGCCACTAGCAAAATTATGGACAGGGGTACGACTACCTCCACTGACTCTGCAAATGGGCAGAATGAAGATAAGGTGGTTCAAAATGCACCTATGACATTCAAAGAGGTGGTTTTTGGTGAACTTCTGCAAATTTCTTTAATAGCAATGTTTTGTATCTGCAACTCTAGCGAAAATGGACAAAGGGAAGAGGATTGGGGAGGACAAGGTAAGTGTCACTCCACTAACCCTATAGTTCTATCTATTTTGTCTAACCAACAATGAAATTTGCTATCAAAAAATAAACAATTAGGCTAAAGAATATTGTTGTATTATTAGCAGTTGTAGACTCTAATAGATTTAATTTCATTATATAGTGACATTAAAAGTGTTGCATATCAAGAATGTATTTAATTTCATTTTTATAGATACATGATGTACATGTTATTAAAAACCAATGCATCTCTCTCTCCACCCCCACCCCTCCCCCTCCATATATTCAAAATAACATAAAAGTTTAATTTATTTAAAGAATTATTTTACCTACATAAAATATTTTGTATGTATATATATAAATGATAATAAGAAAGTTATTCATTTAATTACAAATACACATGTTCTTCTTTAAAAAAATGTTTCTTACACAATATCTTATAAAAGTAAAATAATTATTTAAATAAATAAAATTATTCTAAAATTATTTTACTTATATTATTTTTTACATATGTATAATTATATTAATTTTTAATAGTATATTATATATTTTTAAAAATTAAATGCACATTTTATGCCTCGGTATAACTTTTTGACATAATGCCTCTCCATAACTAAAATAGTGTGTAATTTAAAATTAGTAATAGTTGTAATTTAAATTAGTAGTAATTGTTTGGATCACGTGTTCTCTTTAACAATTCAAGAAGTTATCGCAAATTTGTCTGACTATGTTTTTCAAAATAAACTGTGCTTATTTATTTGACTTCAGTATTGTCAAAGTCCACAAATATCAGTATTGGTTATATTTTCCATTATAAATAAAACCCACTGCCGCAGTGGAGTTGCAGAAAGTGTGAGCGCGCTAGAGCTGCAGTGAGCGCCGAATCCAATTCTAAAGCAATGGGCTCACAGACGGGGTTTCAGGTAACATTCTCACCTTACACATGTTCTCGTAATCTTCAATTTAATTTCGCATATTTAACGTTGTGGGGTTTCCTATGACAGGATATTATCTCCGAGCTAGATTCTGATCCGAGGGTTTTCGATCCATCGGCGGCAGAAAACTTCACAGGAAGTGAAGATTCTTCTTCGGTTTATCACTCCGCCCCAGCGCCGCGCATTCCATCAGCGCAGTCTTTATGTATGAGTGAATCTGCTTACTCTCAAACTGGGGCATGGGCTGTGTTCGCGGTAAGCTTGATGCTTAGGTTGAAAGTGCACGGTAGTCTCGACGTGCTGCAGCGGCTGACTTTGGATGGAACCATTCATTTCGACATATTTTACATTTCAGACATGTTTGCTATGGTGGCTTCCTTGGTGATCGGTATGCTTTTCACTGTCCGGCCGCCAATGTCTCCTCCGATCACCAGTTTGCTGAATATCATTTTGGTCGCTGCAGCAGCGAGCTTCGTTATAGCCCTCATGACTTTCGGCCATATGGAAGGGATCAGTGTCAACGAGTGGATTGTGTTTGGTTTTTTGGGTGCAGTTATCTTTCTAGTGCTACTAACACTGCTATTATATTCGGCTGTCTTTCGTCCCACTACAAATGCTTCACTACGGCTTGCCATCGAGATGTCTCAACAAGAAGAAATCCTCAATAATGTGTAATATCATTGCCAATGGCAAAGTTGTGTGTTTGGTTCAAATTAATTGATTAATACTAATTCACAACTTCATCCTTGTAATTAGCAGTAATATTAAATGAATTTCAGGTAGATTTCAACAACCAATTCATTAAGCCTGTGTATTTAGCGAACTGATTTAATCTCTCCTATTTTTAACACGCATTCGATCCATTTAATAGACATGCCTGTTAGGCTATTCAAACCAGCTAGCAAGGTTGACATATAGTAAAAACAAATTTGTATTCGTCACCAGCGCAATTTTTGACCTTGGACTCGTCAAAAATGTGTAATATCATTACCCAGTCAGTTGGAAGAGTTTCTTGTAAAACAGGTTGCTTCATTGCTTGAAGTGACATTTGCTTCATTGCATGAAGTGACATTTGCGCGTGATTGAGGTGATATGATAGCACAAAGAAAATTCGACCCGGATGTCTCGGTTCGATGAACTATGTGCAAAGGCCGTGGTTGTAAAGAGAGACGAATAGAATTTTAAAGTGGGTTTTGGACAAGTTGGGATTTAGGTGACTAGTAATGTTATCCGTCATGTTGTAATTTTGTCATTACATTAGATTTTTTTAAAGTTTATAATAGTATGTGATGGAGATTTATTATCATGATGTAGTGGTTGGTTTTGGTTTCAAAATATGTAAGTATGTTAAAATGCTATTTAATGATGTTAATGTCTTATTAGTGATTAATAAATTAGTGTTAAATCCATTTCCCCTACAACGTTCAGTCACACAAAGCTACCCCTCATCTTCATTCTTCTATGTCCTAGTTACAAATACCTTTGATTACTTTTTTCAAAAATATAATCAAATGAACTTGATCAAAATAATTTCTATTCCTAACAATGGCATTGTTATAAATTCTCACTTTGCTGATGACAATTTGCTAGTTATGGGATTTGAGAGCTTTTGGATTTGATGGTGTGTATACTTTTTGAATCACAATACAAAAATAATACACAGTCAATTCCCAGAAGCTCTCTGTAATGTTGGGAAAAATGAGCGAATGAGAGATCTAGAGGAAAGATTTTCTTCCCTCCGAGGAGAGATGAACGTTTCACTTCAAATTTCCCTTCAAACACTTTTCACGCATTACATTAGAAGAGGGGGGGAAATGCACTAGATTCAACCTCCAAAGGAGATTGAATTCTGAGTGATATAAGAATGGTACGTTAATCCCCTCTTCTTGAATGAGATTTGAATTGATTGAATCGTGTACTTATGACCAAGTGAAAAAGCGACAAAGATTTGATTATAACTCGAGATAGAAGCGTAGGATGAAGCTGTGTACTTGGATTTGGCAATAATATGTCAAGATGAAGTAGCCCTTCGAAGTTGAGAAAAAGTTGCCCGGACCGTGGCGAAAGTGTACACGGTCCTCCAAAAAATCCGCGAAACGAAAAGGGTTTTTTCGCCTCTGCAAATGGAGTCCAAATCCGAAAGTACAGCTGCGCACCTACAACCTACACATAGAAAAGAGAGGAAAAGGGGTTGGGATTGGGGGTTCGCCTTCAGGTCAAACCCCAGTTTTGAAATTAACCAAATGATGAAAGAAAGTACTTGCAAGTAAATGTAAATGAAAGACTGAAATGTAAATCACCTCAAGGGAGGTTGTGATAGAAATGTTGATAGTATTGCTTGTATGAAGTTGAATGTTGGAACAAATCTCCTCTTGAATGGTTGAATCCTTGACTTGAATGAAACACCTAGCCTTGAAAGGAGACTTGAGATGCTCAATGCTTGAAAGGGATGCTTGAATGCGTGATCTCATGAACTTACAAATGCTTTTTCTTGATCTCCTACAAATGGGAAGGTGAATGCCACTTATATACTTGTCAATTAGGGTTGACTGATTGATTTTCCATCACAGGCCGACATCGGGAGATTTTTCTTGCTCAATGCACAACCTCCAATGCAAAATTGGAAAGGCACCTACCCCAAAATAAGGCAGGGAAAGGGGTGCCACGCCCTTGTCCTAGGAGGACAGGGGCGCCACGCCCCTGTCCAGTCCTTTTTTCCAAGACAAGATGTAGTTCAGGCAGTGCAGAGGGCAAGAAAGATGCATTTTTTAGGTGTCAAGCAAGTCTCTAGTCTCCGATCAGGTTTAGGGATTCGATTCGCATGCGTGAGGACCCTAATGTGGTCAAAAATTGCAAGGGTCACAATTTATGATGCTACACTCTCAAATACAATAAACATGGATTGTGGAAATATAATGTCTTTAATTTACTATTTATTCATGATTCTAAATTAGAAACCAGATATGTTTTGGAGGTTTTACATTTGTATTGCTCTATTTCGAGGTCTAAATTAGTTCATCATAAAACTGAATTTTTAATGACTCAATCTGATATGATTCCTCAATGGATTCCAAAAGAGTGGAAACAAACCTGACATGGGCAAATTACACGGTACCTTGGTACTCCATTTGGGTTGGGGATTACTCTTCATGATACGTGAAATTAGTTTATCACAAAATTTAAAAATAAATCTTCAATTGGGGAAATAAATTTCTATTATTAGGTGGCAAAATTCAAGTGATGAATCAGATATTTTTGGCCTCTCATGTTTACTATTATTCTTGTTGGATCTCCTCCAAAAAAAATTATGAAGACTAAATTAAAATAATTAGTCAATTTATGTGGACTAATTAGGATGGAATTTAGTGGCATTTGGATTTTCCTCTTAGCTACATTGTATACAATTTAAAAATAGAGGGAGTTTGGGTCTTATAGATCTCAAGACAAGGGATTTACTTATCCATAAAGTGGATAATAAGAGCCATTTCTAGAGAAGAACAATGAAAAATTCTGGTTCATCATTGTATATCATTTTGATGCTATGAATAACAAGCGATAGAATGTTGGTTGGTTAGATAAAATTTTGCAAGCTCCATTTTTTTAGTTAATGCTTCTTTCCTATTGCAATCCATTTGGAAGACTTGGCAACAAGTTTGCAAATTTATATGTTGGAGGAAGGATTCCTTACATCATGATTCCTATAGTGTAGTTATACATTATAACTTTGCTGAAATAATAACTGAAGTACCAACTATCTGAGAGTTTGCATGGAATAACATAAAGATTAACAACACCTAACACTACCCCCCTTTGACAATAATGACAAAGGGTAAAAAAAAGAAAGGTTAGAAGCAGTGCATAAATAAAACTAAAATTCCTCCTAAAGGGGACAACCATTGTCATCTAGAGGATTTCTTAAGATTCTGAGCATGTGCAGTCCAGGCATCTGTTGGAATCCAAGAACACTGAGGGGGGGGGGTGTGAATTAGTGTTCTACCAGATATAATATTTTTAACCTTATTAACAAATCCACTTAATAACTGGTATGCATAAAAGAAATTAACAACAAGTAATATTAATGCAACCACATGAATCAACACAATAACACAAAGATTTATACGTGGAAAACCTCAAAGAGGAAAAACCACGGTGGGATTGGAGACCCACAATATCTATCCACTAGCCAACTGAATAAATATTACAAGAGGGGCCTGCACATGGATGAAGACACACTGCCTAGAGAACACTACTCATCACAAAAGGAGCCTCACTGACTACATATCCAAAGTATTGGATTACAAACAAAAACTGAACTCAGAATGAGCATCTTCTATGATGGATGAGTTTCGGTTAAATCACTGTTTGTACCGGTTATACTATAACCTCCCTTACCAGAAGCTTAGATCACTTCCCAAACCTCTAGACAAATAATCAAGACCGATTACAGATCTTTACATTCGCATTCCACTGATCAAGATCTTGCTCAAATACCATCACATAACCCATCACATCTCTTATTTGTCATATCCACAAAATGACCTAACCTGGACTGACTTATATACCCAATTACATGAATAAACACAAATGTCTTATGTCAACTTACAAACATATTTCAAGCGATAAGACACATGTTGGCCCAAAAAAAATATAAACATGAAACAATATGATTGTTGCCACTTCCATGCTTGCCAGATCAATCTCCTATGTCGGCCTTAGAATATTGGTTCCAAGTTTGCCAGTTACATGCCTGTCGGTTCCCTGAATGCCGGTGAAGTGAATGTCGGTTACCTTGATTTCCAGATCTCCCATGAAGTGTGTTGCCAACAATGACAACACTTATACCTGGATGAGTGTCAATTGCCAACAATCTCCCCCTTTGGCATTGATGGCAACACTCATGTGAAAAATGGATTGTTGGTGCTGTATCGATTCCTGCCCAAAAACTGATCTCAGAAGACTGCTCCCCTTGATCTATACATTACTTATTATGTCCCTTGACATTTTTCACATCCACATCTCCCCCTTTGACAACAATGCCAAAAGCCGAGGCAAAAATAAGAAATGAATAAAATTTTGTACAAAGAAAAATTGTGAATACCGGATCTAAATGTACTTGAAAATATCCAGATAAGCACCCTTCAAAAATGCCAAATAAGTATCCCAGCCAAATTTTAGAGTTCCCAAAATTGATACAAACCCATTCAAAATGTAAGTGTGCAATTCTTCTTCTGTTAGGGTTGCCGGTGTGGGCATATTCATCTAGTCTATACATTCCCGCTTATGAAGTAGCAAAGTATTAAGTCGGGGACTTCTCTCAATTCTCTGGCCCATCAGATTAATTTATCCTTTTCCTTCTCCAGGGCTGAAATTTTAGACTCTAAAAGCAAAATTTGACCATCAACAGAGTTGATCAATGATTTAGTACCATAAAAAATGACTACAAGTTGTTCCAATTTGTCCTTATCTGCCTTCTTTATTATCCAAGTCTGTTTTTAGTTTTGCTATGTTAGTGCAAGATCGGTATATGCGACTACATTGATGAAGAGCTTCATCAATCCTTGTCATCTCTTCTGTTAGCTTAGCTTTGTCAGATGTGATCATATTATTGTCGATCATTTGGTGGAATTGATTATGTGTTGCATTGGTGTTTTGTCATTGATGCCAACACTAGCTATTTGGATGCATTACCGACACCCTTTTGGTCTCGGTAGGTGGAGTGATTTCTGATTAACTTGGATCCGACATGATCCGCTAGGCTATAGTCTGGCGATGGAATTGACTTGTTCATGATACTTATACTTATGTTTGGATAGTTGGTTTTGGTCTGGAGATTAGATGCTATCCTGCTTGCTTAGAAGATTGATTTCTGGTTTTGGCGAGGGTTTCACTGGTAGAGCTTCTGATAGAGATCTTTGAAGAACTGCATAAGTGGTGTTGGTGCAGCTTATGATGGAGTTTCAGGATGCTGTTGGTGATCATGTTCAAGACTTGGCAGTTGGAGATCATTGTTGTAGCATATGGAACTATACTTGGTCCCGGTTGATCTAGGTTATGGACCGGCTTTAACGTAACGTGTGGATAAGACCTATGGATGTATTTTTGGGATATTTTATGAGTTGGATATTATTTGTTTGGTCTAAGGCCGACATGGTTTGTAATTATGTAATTGGTTTATTATCTGGTGGCTGACTTGATTGTTTATGGTCTAGGGTTTTGTATAAATAGATGTAAGATCTCATTGTAGATCATCATGGTTATATGTAATAGGTCATGGTCAAGGAACGTAATGTGTGAATAGTGTAATATCATTCAGGCAGAGGAGTTGGTTGATCATTGGAGATCGAATTGGGTTTATGCAAGAGGATTTAGTCCTCCGATTTTGAGCTTAACCAAAACTGTACTCAGGCATAGGAGATTCTATCTTTTGTAGTTCAACATTTCTCTGGATTGTAGTCTAGATTTATATGTAGTGAATGAGGCTCTTTTTGTGATGAGCAATGGCCTTCCTACAAGTGTAGGCCCCTTCATTGTAATTCACATACTTACTGCAGAAGTATTATTTGACTGTGGGTAGGCTTCCCATCGTGGTTTTCCCTTTACCGGGTTTTCCACGTACAAATCTTGGTGTTATGTGGATGGCTTTTACTCTATGATTATTGTTTATTCTTAATTGGTTTATCTTCTATTCCGGTATTAATTTTTTGGGTTCCGGTATTAAAGTTTAAATTGATAATGGTTCCTATAATCTATGGCAACCGATTCACCCCCCCTCTCAGTTGTCTTCCGATTATTTGAACTATCTAACAATTATCACAAGTGACCTTTCTAGTTGTATTACAGCTTTCCACCAACTATCGGTTTGACACTTGTTGAAGAGTTTTATACTCTTTTGCAATGTGCTCAGTCAAACCTTTCAACTTACCAGATGGACTAGCAACATGATCTATCTTGCATTTCAGTGCAAGCTGCTGTAAAATTGGAATAGCCTGCTCAATAACTTGTTTATCCTCCGATCCTTCCTTCCTCAATTTCTAAGCCGCAACAAACATCAATTCAAAACTACTCAATTTCTCAATATTCTTATTCACAAAATGACCAAAATCTTCTTGATTGGATGAGTCAAGTGCCAACAATGAGGGATCAATAGCCAGTGAAGGTGTGGGTACCCTAACTTTAGTCTGTTCATCCCGACCTTTCTCCTCTGCCTTCTGTTCAACTGCATCCTTTATAATCTCATCAGCACCGGTGGCTTCGCCACTTGGTGTAGTTATTTTCTAGCCTCTACTTCATGAATTTCAATTGTATCAACATCAATTACCGGAGGAGGATTGTCTTCTACCAGTATGTTGATCTCTACATCCTCTACATGTGTTACTACCAGAGGAATATCCTCACTTAGTTTCTGTTCCAAAACCGATGGATCTCCACCTAGTATACCTTTACCCTTAGCATCAACTGGGATGTTAGACTTAGGTGGTGTATCCGGTTATATAAAGAAACTTGGTTTATCAACAAAGAACTTAACCCAAGCCTCATGATTTTCCTTGACAATCTCATTTACTCTTCCCACCATAAGACTTATATGCTAGTGTCTACTACAGAAAATTCTTTTGTTAGCAAAATCTAGACACTACCACATCTATTCTTTAGTAATAGCACCACAAACAGTTAATAATTCTTGAACCTTTATATGTTTTTCTTCCTCAATAGAAGACAACCTCCTAGCATCTAACTTGTTATACAAATCTGTCGGTTATCCTCCAAACTGACTTCACCAAGATCTAAAATAAGCTTTCAAACCACTACTGTGGATAATGCAAAATCTATCATTCATTTGCCTCCCCCTAAGGCTAATGCCTTAGTTACTAGATGTGTACCTTGTCGGTGCAAGAACATTCTGCTTTATCGGTTGAGTAACCGGTGAATTTTCTTCTGTCGGTTGATCATCAGATTTCCTAACTCATTGTTTAGCATGAGCTTGTTGGATTTCATCAACCTTTTGCTTTCCCTTCTCATTGGATGTGTCATTCCCTTCCAGTGTATTCTTGCTTCTACAATATTTAGTAATGTGTCCTATTTTGTTGCATGCATAGCAAGTAACATTTTTCTTCTGAATTGCCTTGTTGAGTCCTTGACCATGTTGGAGTTGAGAAAATACAACACCACAAGAGCCCAAATGATCTCTGCAAGCTGAAAAACCTGTTACAAGGAGAAGCAAGGAAGCAAATCACAGAAGGAACAAAAACACAGGAAAAATATGCTCCAAAAGATGAGAGCTCAATAATCTCCAAAAATGTATTGTCAATAATAATCCTTCTTCATCATCATACAATGAAAAGAATGAACTCAACCTTTAATAGGTCAAGAAACCCTAAAAGGGAAAACCTAGGTTTGCACATAATAATTAATAAAAGAATTAATTATTATGCACCTAAAGTTAGCTTAAGTGTAAAAGAGATAAAGGGAACATAAATAATTAAACAAATATTGTTTAATTAATCAAGTAAATACCCAAATACTCTAACAGCCCCCCTTAAGCTAGACTTAGGGAGAAGCTAAAACCTAGAACAGCTACTGAAAGCAATAAAGATGGGTCTCGGCAACAAGGCCTGATTAGGTACCCAAATACAATAAAATCTCTATGAACTGGAGAAATAGAGAAAACCATGTGGGAACAAAACTATACTCCAAAAAGAGATGGAAAAGAACACAACTGAAGCATGAAGAACCTGCAAACTCTATCGAAGAATAACTGCTAATCTGAAGAACCTCCACTGAAATAGAACATGGCCTGGTAGAGAAGACTATAATTTGTATGAGTGCCCTCAAATGACACTACTCGAATCAGAAGGCAAACAAGACAAACAACTGAAATAGAAGATACAGATGGCATGAAAACACCAAAGCCTGAAGAGCTGATCAATCGAACCATGGAAACATTAGAACCAACTAGGAAAAACCTCCCCATAATGTAGAAGTGGGAGAGGGATAGGAACACTGAAAAGAACAGCCAAGAAGAACTGCATGACGAAGAACCAGGAACATCAAAGGTGCTAATAAAAGTACATGGTGTCGTGGAAGGAACACTCACTTGACACACATCATGAGGTGAATGTCATGGAAGGAACACTCACTAGACAAAGGAAGATGGCAAACAATAGGCAAACATAAACCCCCTCATGGCACTTTATAAGTAGTGCATGTACAACAAGACACAAGATATGCAAGATTCCAAGTAAACAATGCATGATGACACTTTATCTCAGTGTGTTTGCATAAATACAAGCTACAATGATAAGAAGACTGGAAATAGAAACGAGAACCAAAAAAGAGACATCCAAATCAGACAAGAGATCCCAGGACTTGAAACAACCAAGATATCCACTAGAGTTTTGAAAAGCAAAAAAATGAATAAAATATGCATGGAGCAGAATCTGGAAATAAAAATCATATATGGCTGGAAAGTACACAACACACGCTTTCCAAAAATATAAAGTTTTTGAAAAACGGAGATCGGATGCTCATTTTATGGCTCCCGGAGTGCAAAAACAAGACCTCACTTTGACTGGAAAAAAAATAGTCAAATAGAAAAAATGGAAAAAATAACCAACATGACAAGGTCCAGCTCAGAACTAGCTTTCCGATGCCTATTCATTTTCGAAAAAACGACTCCATATGCCCAAGATAAGGCCAAAAAACCAAACCCGCCCCCTGAAAGAGGTAAAAAAGATAGTTTGGTGGCTGGTGGTGCTCTGGTGGCCAATGGATGGTGCTCCGGTGGCGGACGGGTGGCGCTCTGGTGGCGGTCGGGTGGAGCTTCGGTGGCTGGCAGTTTCAAGCCGGTAGCCGGGCGGAGTTCCGGTGGTCGGGTGGCGGACTGGGGCGGTTTTCGATGGTGGTGGTAGCCGATGGGGCCTGGAGGCGGCCAGAGCCGTTGGTGGAGCAACCTAGGCGGAGCTGCAGGGAGCCGGGTACCCTGTGTAATGCAAAACAAACCCCAAAAAAAATTGTTTTTTTTGTTTTTTTTTTTTTTTGAAAAAAAAACAATCGCCTTTTTTGATTTTTTTTCAACTTTTTTTACAAAAAATCAAATTTTGGCCTGCATGCCATAAAAAGGCAAAAAACTAATTTTTTTTGAATTTTTTTTCTCGAACTGTGTGCTAGGGTCGTACGACCTGGATCTAGAGAAAAAATACTCCCAGAGGCTCAGGAACCAAAATAGGTCAAATTTTATATGACCATAGGGGTTTTCGGGCCTTCTGAGCACGATGGTGAGGTCCGTTTAGGCCCAAAGTGCTCAGGAAAAAATCATATACCTAGGTGCATAAAAAAACTTTCTAAAACCCCAGATCTGCTTCCAATACAAAAATTCTCAAAACAAGAACAGGTAGTTGTAGATCTGAAGCTCTGATACCATGTAGGAGTTGAGAAAATACAACACCACAGGAGCCCAAATGATCTCTGCAAGCTGAAAAACCTGTTACAAGGAGAAGCAAGGAAGCAAATAACAGAAGGAACAAAAACACAGGAAAAAAGTAATGCCACTACCCTGGTCGGACTTGTAAAATCCGCTTGATCTTGATTGACTTCCTATGTGACATTCTTGAATGGTAGGTTAACCGTGATGCAATGTGGAGTTTAGATAATATAAATAATCGTGCGTACCTATTATTGTGCTTTTGCATCGATTCTTGTGTAAATGCAATTGTTTCCTAACTCTTGTGATAAATCTCGAGCTAATGCCTTCATTGAATATGTATATGTATATGTATGCTTGCATGAAATCATGGGTGCAGGAGATTGCAGGTACAACACCGCCTAGGGCGAGGTTCATCTCCTTTGGGATTCGCAGGGTTGAGTATACCTCCTCCATCCTCAGAATTCGGATTTGGGGGTCATAAAACTCTCGTCTTGCCTTAGCCATGGTTGGGTGAGCATCGTTTGTGGTTCGTGGGGCTTTCTTTTTGTTGGATTGTGTGTCATGTGATTTGGTGGACTTCCTCAATTTGCGTGCCTTGCGCGGGGTAAGTGGAGTTTGTTATCCTAAGTATTTAATTCAATTTAATGAGTAGATGTACGCATTAGTAATTTAGAAATTTAAATAGATAGTTTCTTTTATATGATTAATCGTTAATTTAAAGAGATCGCTTTAATTATAACTGTAGCAAGCTTAAAGCATTTAAATTGAAATAATGTGTCATTTACGCATTAGTAGTTGAGAAAATTAGAATAAATAGATTTCTTTCATGAGATTAGTCATTTATTAAAAAGGCCACTTTATTATGTTATAGCGAGTTAATTTAATAGTTAATTTTAAAATAACGAATTCAATGAGTTATGCATTTTAGAAAGGAAGGATTTAAAGTCATTTGAGAAATAGAAATAAATTAATCATTTTCGCATTTTGGAAAAGAAAAGGGTAAATTTTATTAATTAAAGGAAATTATTCTTTTTTTTTTTACTTGTTAAGTTGATATAGTATAAAGGATTGATTTTTGGAAATTTAAATTAATTTAAATACCTTACCCTTGTTAATAGTTCAAAATATAAATGTTGACTAAATTAATATGGAGAAATTAAAATTAGAATTAAATAAGAAATAGAAGCATTTTAATTTTAATAAGAAAAGCGAATAAGATGTATTGAATAATGGAAAGGAATGATTTCCATTTTCATTTTTCTTATATTTTAAAAAAAATAAACGCCTATATTCGAAATTGAAAATTAGGTCAAAAAAATGGGGTTTCCCATTTAACCTAGTTTTTGAAATATTTTTTGGGGGTTCTTTCTTTTGGTCATTTTTTTTTGGGAAAAAAAAAAAGGAGGAGGAGAGAAGGGAAGAAATGGAGATTTTCTTGTAGGGGGTTGGAGCTCGTCTTCGAAATCTTGCCCGGAAATGCGATAAAGGTAGGATTCGAATGCACTTTTTTTTGTTTCCTTTTAAAATTTTGGGTATAACACTGAAATTGGTTCTTGAAGATCTCTTACTCCAAATCTCCGTGATTGTTGTTAAACTATAGATTTCAGTTTTGGAAAAATGGGTTGTTCTTTGGTCAAAAAAATTTGGTTTTAATGGATTCTGTGTTTTTAGACTAGCTGAGAAAATAAATTTTCCATACGGTTGTTTCGAACAAACTGGAAAATATTTGTGGCTGTGGAAAAAAAAAGGGGTATGGGGTTTTTATGTTTTTTTTTATCATTCCATTTAGTTTTATTCGAAATTTTATAAAAAAAAAAAAAATCGAAACTGGAAACTGTATTAAAAGAATGTACACACAAAAAAAAAAAAAAGAGGGAAAATAAATTTTATATATTTTGGGTTAGGGTTTGGTGGGCGGAGGAGCCGAAGCTCGGCTCGCGCCGCCGCCCCCTCCCCCATTTCCTCCCTACGCCCGTGGCTTTGCAGGGAATCCCTGCGTCCATTGTGGCCGCAGGGTAAAACCTGTGACCACAGTGTCCGCAGGGAAACCCTGCATCCACGGCGGCCCGCAAGGGAGTCCCTGTGCCATCGTTCGACAACGAGGGAGCTGGGGTTTCCACCTCTTCTGTGTTGGAAGGTGGGCCCCGCAGTGCCCTCATTGTTATTTTAGTTTTTTTTTATTATTTTAGTTTTTTTTTTATTATATTTAAAAAAAAAAAATGATATAATAAATTAAATTAATTGATTTTTATGACAGTGTTTTTTTTAAATATAGTTTTTAGTTGATAGTTAATTTGTTTTATTAATGCATATATTTAATGTGAAGGTTCATATATGTGTTAATAAATAAAAAATTTGAAATTCGAATGCTATTAAATAATATGATTAATATATATATATATATTTGAAGGAAATTTATATGTATATATTGAATAGTATTTAACAATTGGTGATTTCTTTTTTTAAAATATTGCTATATTCAGGAACAACTTGTGATTCAATCTGATCATTCTGAGAACTTAGAAATGGAAATTTGAAATGTATAAGTATTTTTAAGTTCGTCAAGGGAAATTTTGAAAGCTCTAATGATATGCTAATAGGATCATCAGAAATTTAGTAATGTAGCGATTGGAAGTTTGGAAGTTAATGATATCTTCTTTAGTAAAATAAATAGTTTAGTTACTTCCCTTCCCGATAACGAGAAATAGATAATGGAAAATATGGCAAGTTTATTTTATGTTTTTCGCTTATGTTAAGTACTGGCAAGGCTTTGCTAGGTTTGTTTGGACCCTGTCATCTGGTTACTTGCGTTGGTCATAGCCTGTTATGTCCCTAGTCAGAGTAACGTCAGTCATTAGAACCTGTAATTGCTTTGAAGTGTTCAGTTGGATCCGCTTCAAAAGGGATCATTATGTAAATTCCAACCGAGATGTCTATTGTATATTGGTTGTGTTTGCCCAAGTGGCAAAGATGTAAAAGACTTATAAATTATGTATTCCTAACTATATTAAATGCCAGAGGGGTCTTGTAGTTGAGCAGACTCGGAGATGTAGCCCCTTAGGGGTGAACTCCGAGATCATATCTGTGTTATGCAATGTTTTAGCTTCCTTTGTTTCATGCTTTAAGTTATCATGTATGGTTGTTATCTTGTATAAGTGTATGGTGGAAATTTAATGAAGCTAAATCTAAGTGCATAAAATTATTCATCTTGATAAATGTAGCAGTCAGGTTCATAAAACATTGTAAGTATGAATATGGAAAAGAATTTGGTTTATGATAATTAAAGGAAATAATGGTGGAAAGAATCTCATCAGGATGCCTCCATTGTTTTAGCTTGATATAAGTTGGTAATTTGATCGAATGTGTATGGGTAACAAAGTTAGAATTAATGTCATAATTTGTAAATGTGAAATCTAAAGGATGAACATCATATACTTGTATTTACCTCTTTATCTTAGTAAATGAGTATCACCATGTTAATTATATTTCACTATATTGGATGAATTTGTTTAATTATTTATGTTTTAATCTTAACAAATAATCCCTACCAAATTAACTTGATAATTGGGTGAACTCAACTATTTATCCATAATTATAACCCTTATAAAAGAATTCTCTTTATGTTTGCTAAAATTGAACTGAAAAGGGAAGTATTCGTATAGTTGTTTATATCTTAATCTTGGTAAATGTATCCTTTCATATTAACTTCGTTTACTAAAAAGAGTGACATGCAATAAGATAATTGTATTTTAATCCTAATGGAAGAACGTCACTATGAACTTATATTTTAAATCCTGAAATGATGAATATCATCTTGCTAACTATATTTTAATTTAAAGGATGAACTCATGTGTTCCTAATACATTTTCACCCTAATGAATTGAGTCCATCTATTAGCACTATTAAAGCTTCAATGAATGAACTCTATGGCTTCTTGCATTTTATCCTCCATAAAAGACCTATGACTCATAGTTGGTTATGCTTGAATTCAAATGAGGGAACCTCACTCTATTAATGGAAGTTTAATCCTTAATGAATGAATCTCACCTTATTAGCCATACTTTTAATATTTAAGGATGATAACAATTGTGGGTGGTTACCTTAAACCCAAATGAATGAACTTCGTGATATTTGTCGTATTGAACCTTATGGGTGGCCTCTTAGTTTAATTATGTTTTAAAGTGCATTGAGTAAATAACCTCACGATGGCCTCCTAACCACCCAAAGTAAATGAGCACTTCCTAAAATTCTAAGATGTCAATTCATTGAACATACATATAATCATGTCTTATGCATTACCTCGTAATTAAGATATCCAGCTTAATTGGATCGATTGCCGTGAGTTGAGTTGGGAGTAAGGTTACGTAATCGTGTTGGGAAACTCCTTAGGTTCGTTTAGCCTTCTGCTGTGTTACCTAAGTTTCTGATAACTCCAAATTATCTTAATGTTGTAACTTATTATTAATGTTTGCAATTATTATTATTATAATATATATATATATATATATATATATATATATATATATATTTACACTCTACTTGAGTGTTTTTAACTTAAACCCTTAGGGGTTTCTTGGCGGGGCATTATAAAAAATATGATCCAAAAGATGAGAGCTCAATAATCTCCAAAAATTTATGTCAATAATAATCCTTCTTCATCATCATACAATGAAAAGAATGAACTCAACCTTTAATAGGTCAAGAAACCCTAAAAGGGAAAACCTAGGTTTGCACATAATAATTAATAAAAGAATTAATTATTATGCACCTAAAGTTAGCTTAAGTGTAAAAGAGATAAAGGGAACTTAAATAATTAAATAAATATTGTTTAATTAATCAAGTAAATACCCAAATATTCTAACAGACCATTCTTTGACCTACATTGATTAGCCATATGTCCAAACTTTCCACATGCATGACATCTCACATTCATTCTAAAATATTGTGTCCTATGACCATACTTCTTACAATTTGAACACTGACCAAGAACTGCATTATGATTCTGATTTCCTCTATTCTTGCATTGTCTTGCTCTATAACCAAAATTATTACAAACAAAGTATCTACCATTAAATTTGTGTGCATTAGGTTTCCTTACCGGTGATTTCAAATTTCGGTTGTCTGGTAGATTCCCCTGATTTGCAGTACCAAAGCTTTCTCCATGCTCAAATCCAAGACCTCTAGTGTCTCCAATGTCTCTTTGATCCTTCAATGATTCATCAAGCCTTGCAGAACTAACCCTGAACTTTTCTTTGTATTCATTTGCAGCATCCAGATCACTTCTTAAGACTGTCACCATTCTTTCCAACTCTTGTTCATTGTTCTATGATTACACCAACTTAGTTCTCAACACATCATTCTCATGCACTGGCCTAATGCATTCCTTAGATCCGTCTTTCAGAGATATAGCAAGATTTTCTTCATTCTTCTTCTGGTCTTCAATTTCCTTGGGCATCCTCATGGGCATGGCTTGCATCTCATTCTTCATGACATTATTCTCCCGACTCAGCTTCTGACACAATTCCTTAAGGGTATTCTTCTCTTCATCATCCGGCTTTTGTAAAATTTTCTTCCTTTTAGCTTGAGTAGATCATAACCTCTCCTACAAGGTAAGGATGAATTCCTTTGTAGAATTCAATTCATCTTGCAGCTTCAAGTTCTTCATCCTTTCAGCATCATAGTCTTCAAGTGCTACTTCAAGTTCCTTTTGTACACTCATCTCCATAGATTCTAGATACAGGATCTTCCTCAAGCTATTAGACTTATTCTAAGGCACCAAGCTCTGATACCAATTGTTGGAACCCAAGAACACTGAGAGGGGGGGGGGGGGTGAATAAGTGTTCTGCTAGATATAATATTTTTAACCTTATTAACAAATCCACTTAATAACTGGTATGCATAAAAGAAAGTAACAACAAGTAATATTAATGCAACCACGTGAATCAACACCATAACACATATATTTATACGTGGAAAACCTCAAAGAAAAAAAACCACGGTGGGATTGGAGACCCAAAATATCTATCTAATGGCCAACTGAATAAAAATTACAAGAGGGGCCTGCACATGCAGGAAGTCACACTGCTCATCACAAAAGGAGCCTCTCTGACTATAGATCCAAAGTATTGGATTACAAACAAAAAATGAACTCAAAATGAGCATCTTCTATGCTAGATGAGTTTCAGTTAAAGCACTACCTGTAGCGGTTATATTGTAACCTCCCTTACCGGTAGCTTAGATCGCTTCCCAAACCTCTAGATAAATAATCAAGATCGATTATAGATCTTTAAATTCGCATTCCATCGATCAAGATCTCACTCACATACCATCACATAACCTATCTCATATCTTATCTGTCATATCCATAAAATGACCTAACCTGAACTGACTTATATACCCAATTACATGAATAAACACAAATGCCTTATGTTGGCTTACAACCATATTTCAAATGATAAGACACATGTCGGCCCAAACAAAATATAAACATGAAACAATATGACCATTGTCGCTTCCACGCTTGCTGGATCAATCTCCTATGTCGGCCTTAGCATACCAGTTCCAAGTTTGCTAGTTACATGCCTGTCGGTTCTTTGAATGCTGATTACCTTGATTCCTAGATCTCCCATGAAGTGTTTTGCCATAAATGACTGTTAGGATAATCGATGAACAAATGAGAGGGGGGGGGGGTGAATCAGTTGTTAACATATTATAACATTTAATCCACTCAATAAATTTTAACCAAATTAAGTACCGGTAAAGCAGAAACAAATACCGGTAAACACTGCAACTTAACAAATAATCAATGCAAAGCAACCACACCACATAACACCATGATTTGTACATGGAAAACTTGGAAAGGGAAAAACCACGGTGGGAAGCCTACCCACAGTCAGATGATACTTCTGCAGAAAGTATGTTTTACAATGAGGGGCCTGCACATGCAAGAAGGCATACTGCCTAGAGCATACTGCTCATTACAAAAAGAGTCTCACTAACTATAGAGAGGCTACAACCTTCTCAAGTTAAATGGACAACAATCCAATAGAGTGAACTGTCAGAGATAGCATCTACCATGCTTGATTACAGTTCCAGTTAAGCTCAATATCGGAGGACTAAATCCTCTTCCTTAATCCCAATTCAATCACAAATGATCGACCAAATCCTCTGCCTGAATGATATTATAATATTCGCACATTACAATCCTTGACCATGACCTTTTCAATAACCATGATACTTTACAAAGAGTTTCTACCTCTTATTTATACAAACCCTAAGGCCTAAACCAATTAGGTCGGCCACCTAAAATATATTACAATAAGATCAATACATAAATCTATTTACAATGATATGCCATGTCGGCTCAAGACCAAAAGAACAATAATCAATCCATAAAACATCTTGGTAATGTGTAGAGAACACGTTATCATGATACTGGTCCATAACCTAGATAGGTAACAGACCTATTCTAGGTTCACCATGCCAAAGCAATGTCTTCAAGAAGTTGAAGCATGATCAAAGAACTTCTTCAACATCTTGAAATCCATCTAGAAGTTGCACCAACACCACTTATGCATCCTGTCAAGATTCCTCAGTGAAAGCTTTGCCAATAAACCCATAAACCAGTACTGGTAAGGTTTTACCAGAGTGTATGATAGCATCCAGTTACCAAGTCCATACCATCTGACTGAAACATTCTCATGAAGAACATAACACATGAAATCAAATATATCCCATAGATCCAAACATGCCAGAAGTGTTCAATAGATAGTCTTCTCTGCCAGTAACACTAGATCTTCTACCAGTAACCAAAACCTGTCTATCGATAACCAACCATAATAGCTAATGTTGACATCAATGACAAAACATCAATGCAACACATAATCAATTCATCCATAATGCCAACAATCTCCCCCTTTGGCATTGATGGCAACACTATATATGAAAAACATCTAAATACCAAGAAATGCCAAACAAGTCTCCCCCTGTGGAAGAGAACCAACAATCTCCTGAATATTAGTAACTCTCTCCTATGAATGATATCTCTAAATTTACTTTTCACATCACTATCTCTCCCCCTTTGACATCAATGCCAGAAATATGACAAAAATATCAAAGAAAGAATATAAACCTCTATATCTCAAAGCTGACTACTCCCCTTGAGTAGTAGCACCACTCATTAGTACCAGACTGAATAATATCTTTGATAATGCATGGTAGACTGATGACACATTACATCAATCAAGTCTTTGCCGGAGAGGCATAAACCCCTAACCTGTCTCGTAAATACTCAAATGATTCCTTAGATAGCAGTTTAGTGAATATGTCTGCAATCTATTTTTTAGTGTTCACATAAACCAATTTGACTTCTTTGCTTCTACCTTGTCCTTCAAAAAGTTATACTTTATTGATATATGCTTAGTCTTAGAGTGAAATGTTGGATTCTTAGACATCTCAATAGCTGCAGAGTTATCATAGTAGATAACTACCGGTTCACTACAATTTACCCTGATATCCTTCAACATTTGCTTTATCCACAAGACTTGAGTGCAATTAGTTGCTGTTACAACATACTTAGCTTTTGCAATAGATAAAGAAATGCATGACTATTTTTTGCTGATCCATGAAACTAGTTTCTTTCCAAGAAAGAAAGCTCCACCAGAAGTGCTCTTCTTGTCATCAGTATCTCTTGCCCAATCTGAATCAGTATATGTACATAACGTGAAATCATCATTTTTAGAATACCATAAACCATACTCTGTTGTTCCTTGCAAATACCAGAATATCCTCTTTACTACACATACATAATTTTCTTTAGGATTACTTTGATATCTTAAAACAATACTTATTGCATTCATAATATCTAGTCTAGTCTGAGTCAAATATAATAGACCACCAATCATAGACATATACCTTGTCGGATTTACTGGTGTAGAATTATCCTTGATAGATAATATCTCACTTGTCACCATAGGAATACTTACCGGTTTGAAATTATCTATACCAAACTTCTTCAACAATTCCTTCAAGTACTTAGTTTGACAAATAAAAATGCCTTTGTTAGTTTGAGTAATCTGCAAACCTAAGAAAAATCTCATCTCACCAATCATGGACATTTCAAATTCATTCTTCATATTGTTAGAAAATTCCATGCACAATTTATCTTCTCTTCCAAAAATGATATCATCAACAAATACTTCAATAATTAGAATATCATCATCAATGATCTTATAATATAAATTACTATTAGCACTGCCTTTAGTAAAACCAATCTTCAAAAGATATTTATCCAACTTTGCATACCAAGCTCTAGGAGCTTGTTTCAATCCATATAAATCTTTCTTCAATATACAAACCATATCTTTATCATATGTTAGTGAAAAACCATTAGGTTGCTCAATGCATACTTCTTCCTCAAGTTCACCATTTAAAAATGCACATTTAATATCCATTTGATAAACCTTATAGTTCATATAAGCTGCATAGGCAAGAAATAGTCTAACAACTTCAATTCTATCTACAGGTGCATATGTCTCACCATAATCAATTCCTTCCATTTGAGAATATCCTTTACAAACCAATCTAGCCTTGTTTCTTATAACTTGATTGTCCTTATTCAGTTTATTCCTAAAAACCCATTTAGTTCCAATAACATTCTTTATTTTAGGTCGGGGAACTAAAGTCCAAGTTTCATTCTTTTCTATCTGGTCTAATTCATCTTCCATAGCTTTTAACCTATGTTTATCCTTACAAGATTCAATAACAGTTGCCGGTTCAACTTGAGAAATAAGACACACCTCATCATTTGCCAGTCTTCTTCTTGTCATAACTCTCTTGTTCCTATCTCCAATAATTTGATCTTCAGAATGATTTAATCTTACATACCTTGGCGTCTTCTGAACTTCAAGTTCACTTCTCTGATCATCAGTCACAGTTAAATTTTCTGATAGTGCTGGTGTAACTGTCTCAAATTCCTATACCAGTTGAGGCATTGCCAATTTTGTTATGATCATTTCCACTGTGGGTTCATCTCCAGAGTCATCACTCACTCCTTCCTCATCCGCTATGTAGCATTGTTTATATTTCTTGAATCTATATTTGTTCTGGTTAGGCTTAAATGATTTCTTAACTCTTTCCTCAAATCTTGCATTCCTTTCAAGACATCTAGATGCAAAATGACCAATCTTATTACATGCAAAACATTTAAAAGGTGATTTTCCTTCATACTCTCTTCTTGTCAGACCTTTAGGTACTCTTCTAGCAAATAAGGCTTCAAGTTGCTCAAATTCTTCATCTTCTTTCCTCATGTCTTCCAATTCTTTTGCATATAGGACTTTCCAATAACTTTTTCCAGTAGATGATGATGATGATGATGATGCATGAAAAGCATTTTCAGACTTTACAACTCCAATAGATCCAAATTCTTCAAGCTCAAAAGCAGATAATTTCCCAATCAGAACGTCTTTGTTAATTGAAAAGTTTTCCATTGTTCTCAACTCATTAATTGCAGTTGCCTTTATCTTGTAAGCTGATGGAAGGGCTCTCAAGACTTTGGATACTATTTCATCTTCACTCAAAGATCCTCCACAACATTGAATTCCCATAACTATCTTATTTACTCTTTCCATAAACGTAGCAATTCTTTCATTATCTTCCATCTTCAAGTTTTCATATCTTACTCAGTAACCATCAAGTTTAGCAATTTTCACAGTAGGGTCACCTTCATTTAGAGTTTGCAATTTGTCCCACATAACCTTTGTTGATGATTTATCAGTTAATCCTATAATCCACTGATCAGTAAGTGCACACAAGAGGGCTTCTCTAGCTCTGCAATCATTTTCAATATTCTTATCCAAGTCTGCAGGAGTAGGATTACTAGATGGTGGATTATAAGGTGTATATCCTTTCTCAGTGATCTCCCAAATATCTTTTCCAAGACATATAAGATGAGTATCCATCCTGATCTTCCATATTCCATAATTTGTACCATCAAGCTTAGGGATTTGCCTTCTAAAAATAGTTGTCGATGGATTAGAAGTGTTAGCTACCATAGGATCTACCTCAAGCGGTTAAGCTTCTAAAAAAGAGGACCAAAGCTCTGATACTGATTGTTAGGATAATCGGTGAACAACTGAGAGGGGGGGGTGAATCAGTTGTTAATAGATTATAACATTTAATCCACTCAATAAACTTTAACCAAATTAAGTACCGGTAAACACTGCAACTTAACAAATAAACAAATAATCAATGCAAAACAAGCATACCACATAACACCATGATTTGCACATGGAAAAACCGGAAAGGGAAAAACCACGATGGGAAGCCTACCCATAGTCAGATGATACTTCTGCAGAAAGTATGTGTTATAATGAGGGGCCTTTACATGCAGGAAGGAACACTGCCTAGAGCGTATTGCTCATTACAAAAAGAGTCTCACTGACTATAGAGAGGGTACAACCTTCTCAAGATAAATGGACAAAAATCCAATAGAGTGATCTGCCAGAGATAGCATCTACCATGCCTGATTACAATCTTGGTTAAGCTCAATACCAGAGGACTAAATCCTCTCCCTTAATCCCAATTCGATCACAAATGATCGACCAACTCCTCTTCCTGAATGATATTACAATATTCACACATTACAATCCTTGACCATGACCTTTTCAATATCCATGATACTTTACAAAGAGTTTCTACCTCTTATTTATACAAATCCTAAGGCCTAAACCAATTAGGTCAGCCACCTAAAATATATTACAATAAGATCAATACATAAATCCAATTACAATGATATGCCATGTCGGCTCAAGACCAAAACAATAATAACTAGTCCATAAAACATCCTGGTAATGTGTAGAGAACACATTATCATGATATCGGTCCATAACCTAGATAGGTACCGGACCTATTCTGGGTCCACCATGCCAAAGTAATGCCTTCAAGCAGTTGAAGCATGATCAAAGAACTTCTTCAACATCTCGAAATCCATCTAGAAGCTGCACCAACACCACTTATGCATCCTGTCAAGATTCCTCAATGAAAGCTCTACTAGCAAATCCATAAGCCAGTGTCAGTAAGGGTTTACCAGAGTGTATGATAGCATCCGATTACCAAGTCCATACCATCTAACCAAAACATGCTCATGAATCATGTAACACATGAAATCAAACATATTCCATAGATCCAAACATGTCAGAAGTGTTCAAAAGATAGTCTTCTCTGTCAGTAACACTAGATCTTCTACCGGTAACCAAAACCTGTTTGTTAGTAACCAAAACCTGTCTATCAGTAACCAACCATAATAGCCAGTGTTGACATCAATGAAAAAAAATCAATGCAACCCATAATCAATTCATCCATAATGCCAAAAATGACAACACCTATAACCCAGATGAGTGTCAATTGACAACAACATCTTTGTGCTTATCCCAATGATAAATAGCCTTTGAGGGAAACTCAATGTGTACCAATAGGGATGTGTGCAACTTCTCTACCTCTTGAATGGAGTCAAAAACAAAGTATATGAATTGAGTGGCTTGAGAGAGGGCTCTGTTCATGATAGAAATGCTTACATTGCTCAAATCTCTCAATTTACCTAAGGGAAGAATAATTTTATCCCTTTGTTGTTGCAATTCATAATACTTCTCATGAAGTTCCTCAATATTGGATCTTCTGGAGCCAGATAAGTCCTTAAATAGTTTATAATTTGCATGTGCTTGCTGAATCTTATCCTTAATAATATTCATTTCATCTTTGATGCTTTTGGTGGCATGTGACCATTCAAGACTGAAGGCGAAGAGTATGTCATCATTTTCTAGATAAGACTGACATTAAGAAATAAGTTGTGCAAGTTGGTGATGTGCAGATTCACACTTAGCTTGGAATTCATGCAAGAGCTTTTCTCTATCTTTTTCATACTTCTCTTTCAATTTCTTAGTGTGACTGTGTTGGGTGAATATTTTGTCACCAACATACCAATGAAAAAATATGTATTTCACACACAACTATGTTAAGAAAAAATTTGTCCTCTCATCAAGGGGAGGTTCATGTAATTCCTTTTTTTCAAAATTAGTGTATCTCCCTTCAATTGATGATATTTCTTACAACTAATAGAACTTCTTTACAATGATTTTTTAAAAATGTCAACAATCATGTAAGTTCAAAGTCTTACATGAGTGCAATTTACTATAGTCACCACACTTACAATTTTAATCACAACTTGTAGCTCAAAGTCTCCAAGATGTGACTAATTTTCCTAAAAACTAAGAGCAACTAATAGAAATACAGATCTTACTATGTAATCACTTAACTATTAGAATATTTCTCAAATATGCAAATAGCACAAAGTCTATTTGTCACAATTAGGAAGCTCTCTTACTTACATACACAATATCACAAATAAGATTCAAGTATTTAGGAAATGATTATGAGAGCTAGACATAAGAACAATTCAATCATATACACAATCTTTGGCCCAACACATTGTTTGGAAAATAGCGGATTGCTATCTTTATTTCCTTGAATCAATATTTACATCAAAAAAGCTCAAAGTCTTTGTTGAGGCACAAATTCGGCAGAGTCTTGCTTAGCATCATAAAAGATAAATATTTACAAACGAGGTTTCTCCTTTTATAGGAAAAGGAGTTGAGAAAAATATGGGCTCGGTTGACTAATTCAACTACAGAGTTCCACTTAACTACAACTATTACATCAAATAAAAAACAATTGCAAAAAAAATTGCAATAAGAAAAGATGCAACTACATGAAAACTACATAGTGTCAATGACACTTTATTCTTCACTTTCTTTCCTTTGGATTTACTTACAGAAAGATCAGTCATCCACCAATATCAACAACATTTTCATCATGTAACTCAATGTTCATCATCAGATTGTCAGCTTCAAAGACCCAGAATGATGTCTACAAGATCAAAATTACACTTAGATAGAAAGACAAAAAAATCAACAGATCGGAAGGCTACAAGTCAGGTTTTAAAACCTGATCTATAGTTGGGCAAAACATAGGTTACAGGTTAGGTTTTAAAACTTGACCTGCACTTAGGCAAACCTGCAGGTTGGGAAAAATTTCCTGACCTACCAATAGACAAACCTGTAGGTCGGGAAAAACAAATTCCTGACGTGTACCAAGGTAGACCTACAGGTCGGGTTTTAAAACCTGACCTGCACTTAGGAAAACCTGCAGGTTAGAAAAAATTTATCGACTTGAACATAGGCAGACCTCCAGGTCGGGAAAAGTTTCCTGACCTATACATAGGCAAACCTACAGGTCAGGAAAAATATCTTGACCTGCATATAGGAAGACCTACAGGTTGGGAAAATTTTCCCAACCTGCATTACTTCGTATACCAAAACTGCACTTTGGGTTTTAAAACATAACGTGTAGGAAAACACAAAAAATAATGCATTTGGGGTTTTAAAACTTATAATGCAGTGAAAAGATGAAATTAAAGGTTAAGGAAAAAAACATAAAAATAAAAAACAATAAAAATGAAGATGAAAACTGACATGACTTACGAGTTGATCGACCTTGGAGGATGTGGTCTATAAAATGGAAAAATTTCATAGGGGTTGTCCCACAATTCAGGCTAGTTGAAATCGGTGGCAACAATTGGCTTTGATTGGGGAGCTTCCTTTGATTGTTGGAATGATTGAAGGGAGTAGAATCTAGAAGTCTAAATGGCTCAGTATACATTGGGTTACAGAGTCAAGCAATAAAGACATAGACGACAAGAAGGATGCAAAGACTAAAAAGAAGACACAAACTTGTGCAACTTCACTTATTGAAAAAAAAAACACTTACCTAACCTAAAATAACTGACCAAGGAAACCCCCCTAAATGAAACCATTCACAGGCTCACCAAAGTAGCTACCTTTCTTTAGCAACTTGCAGTTCCTTGCATGATCATAAGAAGCCACAACCAATAGAAGCATGAATAATTGTATCATACCTTGATGCACTACTCCTTGAAAAAGAACAAATTCTCTTGCCTCAAATAAATCACACATACTGTTGCTCCGAATGGGATCAATGAATTTGGACTACCCTTGGTCAACCATAGATGCATCCTTTATCCCTTCCTCCATTGTATCTTCATTCTTAGGTTCAAGTGTGACTTTTGAGGAATTGTTGGCTTCCAACCAAGTTAGATATCTTACAGGACATCCTCTTGAAAGGACAAAAAAACAACTCCTCTTGCTGATACGTCTTTATCAACTGCTTCTTCAACCATAACCTCATGTTGAATAGAATGGGTTTCCTCATGTGAGTTAGGTGAAAACATGGCTGCATAGCTTGCTTCCTCATGTTGTTCACAAGCTTTAGATTTGGGAGAATTGTCAACAAAAATTGAACAAAACTCCTCTATTATTCTTGTGAAAAGGTCTTCTTCAAGTTCCTTGTTAGTTTCTTCATGCACAATATGTTCAAGTTCATGACCTTGAAATATAGATGTAGTTGTTGGTATTATGGATATGTTGCTTGGTTTTGTCATTGATGTCAACACTTATCAACACTTATCCTTCTGGAGATCTTTGATTATGTTCACCGACAAGTTTAGTGACTTATGCACAGTCATCGGTATTTGGTTCATCAGCACTAAGGATAACTTGTTATCATCTAGAGATCACTCGGTTATGTCGAAGACATTGTTTGGACATTTGGTTATTGGTCTAATCGGGTTGACATATTTGCTGTTACCGACAAGTTGGTCTAGGTTATGGACCAACATGCATTATCTATTCCAGATCAGTATGACACTTTATGGAGATAGTTAAATCAACTAATATTATTGTTGAGCCGACATGATGCATCACATCTTGACTTGTTGTAATTGATTTTTATTTGTAATATTCTTAGTGAGCCGACCTACACATTTGGTCTTAGGTTTTGGTATATATGTAAGATCTCTATTGTGAGATTAACATGGTATGGTGTGTAATAAGGTATTGTAAGGTTGTGATATTCAGTATATGCAAATATAAGCTGAGGTACTCACGTAGTCATCATTTGAAGGTTCAAGGAAGGTTTGAAGAAGACAATTAGAGCTTAACCAGTACTGAATCCAGCATTAAAGATACCACTTTGAGCAGTACATTATCATTGGATTTAATCATCCTTTTTGTAGTCAGTGTGACTCCCATTTTGTGATTGAGAAGTGAGCTCTAGGCAGTTGGCCTTTCTGCATGTGTAGACACCATTTGTAAACACATACTATCTGCAGTAGTATCATCTGATTGTGGGTAAGGTTTCCCACCATGGTTTTTCCCCTTACAAGGTTTCCATGTACAAATCTTTGTGTTATGTGTCTTGGATATTGTTTCTCTTTCTGTTTCATGCATTAAGCTTCACCGGTACTATTATTAACTGTTAATCTGTTTACCATCATTTAGTTTGGCTTACCGGTATTATGTTTCAAATTTGGTTAATGTTGTATATGAGATAAAATCATTAGACAACCGATTCAACCCCCCCCCTCTCAGTTGCCTCTAGGTCCTAACAATTGGTATTAGAGCTCAGTCCTCTTTTTGTAGAAGTTTAACAACTTTAGGAGATTCTATGACAACTAACTATTTCAGGAAGGACAATCTGAAACTTGATGGAACTAATTATGGCATATGGAAGATCAGAATGGAGACACATCTGAATTGCATTGGAAAAGATATATGGGATGTTACACAAAATGGTTATGTTGGTCCTACACCAGGTCAACCTAATCCACCTACATTGGCTAAGGATCAAGAGAATGATTGCAAAGCAAGAGAAGCACTTTTGAGCGCCTTGTCAGATCAGCAAATCATGGGATTATCAAATCGATCTACTGCTAAAGCTATTTGGGATAAGTTGGAGACATTGAATGAAGGAGATACCACTCTCAAAATTGCAAAACTGGAATTCTTCCGGGCCAAGTATGAAAATTTGAAAATGAAAGAAGATGAAAGAATTTTTGCTTTTATGGATAGGGTTAATGAAATTGTTTTGGGAATACAATGTTGTGGAGGTTCCTTAAGTGAAGATGAAATTGTTTCTAAAGTTTTAAGAGAATTGCCACTGGCATACAAGATGAAAGTAATTGTTGTTAATGAGTTAAGAAGTATGCCTAATACATCAGTATCTAGAGATACCTTGGTTGGAAAACTTTCAGCATTTGAGCTTGAGGAGTTTGGTCTTGTTGCTACAATTAAGACAGATTTGGCTTTCAAAGCATCATCATCTGCAACATCTTCATCATCAACTGATAAATCTAACTAGAAAGCACTCTATGCAAAAGAAATTGAAGACATCAGAAAGGAAAATGAAGAACTTGAAGAGCTTGAAGCACTATTTGCAAGGAAAATGCCTAAAGGTCCTATTGGAAGTAAGTATGAAGGTAAAGCACCTTTTAAATGTTTTAACTATAATAAAATTGGTCATATGGCATCTAGATGTCTGGACAGACATGCAAGATTGAGAGAAGAAGCTAAAAGAATATATAAGCCTAACCCTGAATATCAGAGATACAGATTTAAGAAGAATAAAGACAAATCATGTTACTATGTCGATGAAGGAGTTACTGATGATTCTGATGAAGAACTAGGAGACAATGTATGGGGTTTTGTTGCAATAACTAAAGATCAACCGACACCTACTATTCCATCGATAGAACATGCCCTGACAACTAAAATTGAAGAAAAGGATGAATGGATTATAGATTCCAGATGCTCACATCACATGACTGGTGATAAAAGTAAATTCTTATCTTTTTAGGAATACAATGGAGGTCTAGTAAGATTTGGAGATGACAAAGCTTGTTTGATGAGAGGAAAAGGCACTATATCTTTTGATGGTAAGCACAATACTGACAATGTTTACTATGTTGAAGGTTTGAAGCACAATATTTTGAGTGTTGGTCAATTAGTTGAAAAAGGATTTCAGTTACAATTCAAGAATGGCAAATGCAAAATCATGAATAGAACTAGTTTGGAAGTTGCAACTGGTAATCAGACTAGAGGTAATATCTTTCGTTTGAATAACATTGAAAAAACATGCTTGATTGCACATATTGATGAAAGTTAGTTATGATATAAAAGACTTTGTCATGTAAATTTTGACTGTATTGTGAAGATTAGTTCATCTAAGGAAGTAAGGGATTTACCTAAGATTGTAAAACCTTAGAATTTGGTATGTAAGGAATGTCAATTGCGAAAGCAAGTTAGAACAACTTTCAAAAGTATTTCTGAGAAAACCAATAATGTTCTTGATTTAATTCATACTGACTTATGTGGTCCAACTAGAACAAGAAGTCTACAGAGAGATAGATACTTTATGCTAATCATTGATGATTATTCTAGAATGTGTTGGGTTACCTTTCTCAAGGAGAAATCAGAAGCTTTTGGGAAATTCAAATTATTCAAGGCACTTGTAGAGAATGAAACCGACAAGAAAATCAAATGTTTAAGATCAAATCAAGGAGGTGAATTTACATCTAAAGAGTTCAATACATTTTGTGAAGTGAATGGAATTAGAAGACAACTATCTGCACCTTGGACACCTCAGCAAAATGGAGTTGTGGAAAGAAAGAATAGAACTATTTTGGATGCAGCTAGAAGCATGATATTAGAAGCAAATATACCTCATGTATATTGGAGAGAAGTAGTGAATACAATGGTTTACACTTTCAACAAAGTTCACATCAAAGGTGAAACCAGTAAGACACCCTATGAATTATGGTTTGGTGATATTCCTACTCTTAAGTACTTTAGAATATTTGGAGACAAATGTTACATTAGGAGAGATGAGTATATTGGCAAGTTTGATCCTAGAAGTGATGAAGGAATATTTCTTGGGTATTCATCTAAAAGAAAAGCATATAGATGTTTTAATAAGAGATTACAGAAAATTATTGAAAGTGAAAATGTGAAGATTGATGAACACTTTAGAAGAAATTCAAAGTCTATGGATTCTGAACTAGTAGTTGAGATAATCACTAATAAACTTGTACAGAATGCACCGGTATAAAATGTTGATCCAGTCACACCGACATCATCAGAGAAGTCCACGGTGATTGAAGAACAACAACAAGTGAACACACCTAGGTATGTTAGATTGAATCACTCTGAAAATCGGATAATTGGGAATAAGTATCAAGGAGTTATGACTAGAGGAAGACTGGAAAATAAAGAGGTATGTTTAATTTCTCAAATTGAACCAGCATTTGTTAATGAGGCACGTGAAGATAATCATTGGATTAACGCTATGGAAGATGAATTAGAACAAATTGAAAAGAACAATACATGGACATTGGTTCCCCAACCTAAAAATAAAAATGTAATTGGAACTAAATGGGTATTCAGAAATAAACTTAATGAAGATGGTAAGGTAATCAGAAATAAATCAAGATTAATGTGTAAGGAATATTCATAGAAAGAAGGAATTGATTACAATGAAATATTTGCACCGGTAGCTAGAATTGAGGCAGTCAGATTATTTCTTGCATTTGCAACACACAAGAATTATAAAGTTTATCAAATGGATGTTAAATGTGCATTTATGAATGGTGATCTTGAAGAGGAAGTTTACATTGAACAACCTGATGGATTTTCATTGACAAATGATAAAGATATGGTTTGCAGGTTAAGGAAAGCTTTATATGGATTGAAGCAAGCTCCTAAAGATTGGTATGCTAGATTGGACAAATATCTTATGAAACTTAGTTACACTAAAGGTAATGCTAACAACAACTTATATTTCAAAGTGACTAATGAAGGCATTTTGGTTATTGAAGTTTTTATTGATGACATCATTTTTGGAGGAGAAGATGGATTGTGCAAAGACTTTTCTAACAAAATGCAGGAAGAATTTGAAATGTCTATGATTGGGGAGATAAAATTCTTTTTAGGATTGCAGATTTCATAGACTGATAAAGGTATATTCTTATGTCAATCAAAGTACTTGAAGGAATTACTCAATAAATTTGGTATGGAAAACTCTAAACCGGTAAGTACTCCTATGATAACAACTGATAAATTATCATTGAAGGATGATTCAACTCTTGTTAATCCGACAAGATACAAATCCATGATTGGAGGTTTATTGTATTTGACACAAACAAAACTTGATATAATGAATGGAGTATGTATTGTTTCAATATTTCAGAGTAATCCTAGAGAAAATCATGAATCAACAGTGAAAAGGATTTTCCAGTATTTACAAGGCACAACAAATCTTGGTTTATGGTATCCTAAAGATGAAAATTTTGAGTTATATGCATACACCGATGTTAATTGGGCAGGAGATGTAGATGAAAGATAGAGAACCACCGGTGGGGCATTCTTTCTTGATAGCAGATTGATTTCATGGTTGACCAAGAAATAGAGTTGTACATCATTATCAATAGCAGAACCAGAATATGTTGCAGCAACAACTAATTGTACTCAGGTATCATGGATTAAGCAAATGTTGAAAGACATAAAGGTAAAATGCAATGAACCTATAATCATCTATTGTGATAATTCAATAGCAATTGATATATCTAATAATCTGGTATTTCACTCTAAAACTAAACATGTTTCTATCAAATACAATTTTTTGAAAGAGAATATTAAAGCAAAAGAAGTGAAATTGGTTTATGTGAATACTAAAGAGCAGATTGTAGACATTTTTACTAAGCCTTTGCCTAAGGAAACTTTTGAATATCTCAGAGAATTGCTTGGGGTTATACCCTCACTGGTAGAGACTTAGATAGTTGATTCTTGGCATCCAACCGACAGAATTTATAGAGAAACTTTTTTTCCGGCCTTGATTGAGGAGAGCTACTTCTTAGGGGGAGTAGTTGGATAAATTGGTATTTTTAATTGGTTCTATGAACTAGTTGTATCTGGTATTTATATAACTTTGGCATTTGATTTCAAAGGGGGAGAGATATTTATGGAAAACACAATATTCTTTGGGGAGAGATTATTCATTAGGGGAGAGACTTTTACTCTTTGCATTTTAATTTATGATATTGATCTATTCTGGAGATTGTTAGTTTTTGGTTTATTGGCATTTCTGCTTTGGCACTTAGATGGCTTTTCCATCTTGTGTTGCCATCAATGCCAAAGGGGGAGATTGTTGGTATTATGGATATATTGCTTGGTTTTGTCATTGATGTCAACACTTATCCTTCTGGAGATCTTTGATTATGTTCACTGGCAAGTTCAGTGACTTATGCACAGTCACCGGTATTTGGTTCACCGATAGGTTATATTGTTCACCGACACTAAGGATAACTTGTTATCATCTAGAGATCACTCGGTTATGTCGAATACATTGTTTGGACACTTGGTTTTGGAGATTTGGTTATTGGTCTAATCGGGTTGACATATTTGCTATTACCAGCAAATTGGTCTAGGTTATGAACCGACATGCATTATCTATTCCAGATCAGCATGACACATTATGGAGACAGTTAAATAAACTAATATTGTTGTTGAGCCGACATGATGCATCGCATCTTGACTTGTTGTAATTAATTTTTATTTTTAATATTCTAGTGAGCTGACCTACACATTTGGTCTTAGGTTTTGGTATATATGTAAGATCTCTATTTTGAGATTAACATGGTATGGTATGTAATAAGGTATTGTAAGGTTGTGATATTCACTATATGCAAATATAAGATGAGCTACTCACACAGTCATCATTTGAAGGTTCAAGGAAGGTTTGAAGAAGACAATTAGAGATTAACCGGTACTGAATCCATCATTAAAGATGCCACTTTGAGCAGTACATTATCATTGGATTTAATCATCCATTTTGTAGTCAGTGTGACTCCCATTTTGTGATTGAGAAGTGAGCTCTAGGCAGTTGGCCTTTATGCATGTGCATACACCATTTATAAACACATACTATCTACAGTAGTATCATCTGATTGTAGGTAAGGTTTCCCACCATGGTTTTTCCCCTTACAGGGTTTCCACGTACAAATCTTTGTGTTATGTGTCTTGGATATTGTTTCTCTTTTTATTTCATGCATTAAGCTTCATCGATACTATTATTAACTATTAATCTATTTACCGACATTTAGCTTGGTGTACTAGTATTATGTTTCAAGTTTGGTTAAAGTTGTATATGAGATAAAATCATTAGACAACTGATTCACCCCCCCTCTCAGTTGCCTCTGGGTCCTAACATTAGTCTTCTCATTTTGTTCAACTTGACTAATACCTTCATGGATGTCAATATTTTCACATCTCAGGATATGATTGTCATCTTTTATGAGCACCTTGGAAAAGTGTCCTTCAACCTCTTCTTTTGTATTGTCCATGATATCTGGCATGACCTTTTCTTTTTGTTCTACAACTTTTTGGTACTGCATAAACCAGATATGAGAGTCACTAGCTATGTCTGCTTCCTCCTCTTGGAAGAGATGAACAAGATCACTTTGTTCAGATTTAGAGTTCTCAACTACTGCATTTGTTGGTGGTGCCTCGAGTACAAGCTTTTCTGGTGATGAAGGAAGCTTGACTTGATTTTCTATTAAATAACTAGGAGTAGTATTTGGGTATGACCTCCTTGGAATGTCTTCGTAAGGAGAAGAGAATGGACCTTCAGCTATTTGCTTTTTGAGGGCAAGTAGCTCATTGGCCAACCTCTGCACCATGGGATCTATTCTCTTGGTAGACCATGATCCCAAAGAAGAATTTTCTTTGAACCCATTTTTTTCTATCTTTATCTTACCAGCAAGGATAAGGCAATATTCAACTGATGTGGCTAACTATTGTGCATCAGCCAAATCTGCAAGAACATTTCTTCATAAAAGAAAACTCACCTCTGACAATTGTGCATTTATAAATAAACATTTTATGTTTCCTACAGTAGGTTGTGAGGGAGTTGAAATACGATTGTACAACTTATTGAACTTTGCCATAAATTCCCGAATAGACTCTTGTGGTTCCTTCTTCATTTGAGTCAATTGTGCTAAGAGCACATGCTCATCTTTAGCAGGTTTTAATCTTGCCTCAAACCTTGTCTTGAGAGTAGCCCAATTGGTGGTAGAGTTATCAGGCAAATGGTAAAACCAATCAACAACTACACCTTGTAAGGTTTCAATGAATAACCTTACGGATACATCTTCATGTTCAACTCCCAAAAAACATGCAATATAAAAGGCGACAATGTGTTCATCAGGATGTTGAGCACCATCACCCAAAAACTTGGGTAAATTTTTTCTAGAACCTCAAGGAAGGTCATGTAGAGGCGGCGTTAGGCTTAAAGGGCCAAACACAGTACCCCAAGGACCTTGAGCAGCCATCCTTGGTGGATTATATAGGGGAATTACAAAACATCTTACAATTGGGATAATCGCAGCTTCCAAACTTGACGCCTCACTTGAAATAGGAGATCGCATTGTAGTAGGAGGAAAACTCCTTGTTTGCTGCAGAGGAGATCTTGTTCGTGGAGGAGTCACAAATTGAAAATTATGTTGCTACAGAAACTCAAATGTATGATAAAAAATTCCTTGTGCTCTTTGACCACGAGTATAACTTTGATCAACCAGATTAGTACTTTGAGAAAAAAGCAATAAAGATATTACAATGGAAGAACAAACTGCAACCCAAAAGATAAAATATCAGTTGCATGTCTCTCCCTAGTAGAGTCGCCAAAAAAATGTTGGGTGAATATTTTGTCACCAGCATAACAATGAAAAAATATGTATTTCACACAGCTATGTTGAGACAAAGTCTCTCCTCTCATCAAGGGGATATTCCCTTGTAGAATTTGGGTATTTCAACAACTTTGAAATTAAATTCAGAGGCAAGCTTAGGGCATGTAATTCTCTTTTTTCATAATTAATGTATCTCCCTTCAGTTGATGATATTTCTTACAACTAACAAAACTAACAACTAATAGAGCTTCTTTACAAAGATTTTCTAAAAATGTCAACAAGCATGTAAGATCAAAGTCTTACGTGAGTGCAACTTACTATAGTCAACACACTTAAAACTTTAATCACAACTTGTAGCTCAAAGTCTCCAAGATGTGACTAATTTTCTTAAAAACTAAGAGTGACTAATAGCGATACAAATCTTACTATGTAATCACTTAACTATTAGAATATTTCCCAAATATGCAAATAGCACAAAGTCTATTTGTGACAATTAGGAAGCTCTCTTACTCACATACACAATATCACTAAAAAGATTCAAGTATTTAGGAAATGATTATGAGAACTAGACATAAGAACAATTCAATCATATACACAATATTTGGCCCAACACAAAGTTTGGAAACTAGCGGATTGCTATCTTTATTTCCTTGAATCAATCTTTACATAAAAAAAGCTCAAAGTCTTTGTTGAGGCAAAAATTCGGCAGAGTCTTGCTTAGCATCATAAAAGACAAATATTTACAAAATAGGTTCCTCCTTTTATAGGAAAAGGAGTTGAGAAAAATGTGGGCTCAGTTGACTAATTCAACTATAGAGTTCCAGTTGACTACAACTACTGTATAAAATAAAAAAAGAACTGCAAGAAAATTTGCAGTAAGAAAAGATACAACTACATGAAAACTACATAGTGTCAATGACACTTTATTCTTCACTTTATTTCCTCTAGATTTACTTGCAAAAAGATCAGTCATTCGCCAGTATAACCAAAATGTTTATTATTTAACTCAATATTCACCATCAGATTGTCAGCTTCAAAGACTCAAAATGATGTCTACAAGATCAAAATTACACATAGACAAAAAGACAGAAAAATCAACAGATTAGAAGGTTGCAAGTCAAGTTTTAAAACCCGATCTGTAGTTGGGAAAAACATAGGTTGCAGGTTAGGTTTTAAAACCCAGCCTACATTTAGGAAAACTTGCAGGTTGGGAAAATTTTTCCGACCTACAACTGGGGAAGACCTGCAGATTGGGAAAAATTTCCCGACCTGCCAATAGACAGACCTATAGGTCGGGAAAAAATTCCTGACCTATACCAAGGTAGACTTGCAGGTCGGATTTTAAAACCTAACCTGCACTTAGGCAAACCTGTAGGTCGGGAAAAATTTCCGGACCTACACTTAGCCAGACTTGTAGGTTGGAAAAATTTCTAGACCTGCACATAGGCAAACCTACAGGTCGGGAAAAAATTTCCTACCTGCACATAAGTAGACCTACGAGTCGGGAAAAATTCCTACCTGCACATAAGCAGACCTGGAGTTCGAGAAAAATTTCCCAACCTGCATTACTTTGCAGACCAAAACTGCACTTCGGGTTTTAAAACCCGATGTGTAGGAAAACACAAGAAACACTGCATTTGGGGTTTTAAAACCCAAAGTGTAGTCAATAGATGAAATAAAAGATTAAGGAAAAAAAACATGAAAACAAAAAATGACAAAAACGAAGATGCAAACTAGCATGACTTACAAGATAAGTTGATTGACCTTGGAGGATGTGGGCTATGGAACAAAAAAAATTCGTAGGGGTTGTCCCACGATTCAGGCTAGTTGAAATCAATGACAATTGACTGCTCAACGAGGTGATAAGCATTTTTCATTTCTTTGCATTGGGAGTGTCTGGATCTACCTAACACTTAGGCATTGTAGCATGGAGTGCACCCAATGGATCCTCAACAATCTTCCTTTTTTCAAAAATCTTGTCTCATAGACGAAATAAATGCTCCTCCAATCTCAAGATTTTGAATCAGATCAACATTGGAGAAATCAATTGCTTACATGGATGAGGTGATAGGTGGAATAATTAAAGGTGCAGAAAATAGTTTCTTCGAAGTATCTTCAGCGGTATCAGAACTGGTACCAACCAAAGTCATTGACCTAGATGCCTGCACATTGGATTCATTTTCCATATCATCTTCCTTATCAACTAATGGAGCCTTGAGCTTAGGTTTATTCTTTTTTGTCTCATCAAACACTTGATCATTTTTTACTCTTATCAATAGAACTATCAATTTCTTTGCCTTTATCAGACTTTGAATTAACTAGAGGAACCTCAGATGTTTTGGGAATATCCATAACATTATCAATAACAAATGAATCATCAACTATTTTATCATCAAGATTATCAATAGGGGTGTTACCAGGATCGATTAACACATTCTTAGGCATATCGCTAGAAGTATCAGAATCAATAGGAGGGAATAGACTAAGGTTCTTAGAGAATGTGATTACAGTTTCCATGATCTCATTCTTAAGGTTTTCTTTGGCATTGGCTTCTCCTAGCATGAGAATACCTAGAGTCCTTGTTGTTAGCAACAATCAAGAAGGAAGACTGAGAGGGGGGCAGGGTGGGGGGGTGAATGAGTCTTCACTGGATCAAAGCAAATTAAACTTTGAAACATAAACTAATAAACTATAGCAATGAATATCAGATAAGAAAATTAACAACACAACACACAAAACCAATATTTTGATGTGGAAAACCTGGTTAAGGGAAAAAACATAGTGTGCATGAAGATGGTGTGCAACAAAGTGGACATACACCAAAAAAAATGAAAAACACAAAATGTGCATAGGTTATTTCAAGTTTAAAAAACCCGGTACGTGTTTAGGTTGGTTTTGCTAAGCCTAACCAGAGATAAACCATGTACGGGGTTTAAAGTATACTAACCATGTACAGGGTTTAGAAACTAAAACCCCATACATGGTTTATAAACTAAAACCCCATACGCAAGTTTAGTTTGTAAACCACGTACGCATTTGTCTGTCAATAAAATTTAAATTAGTAATATGGACTTGTATGCAGTTCATTTAGCATTCCATTAGGTTTTTCAAAAGGATATATACATAACTTTAAGTTATATTTTATGTATATATTGTCAGGATGTTTGAGAGTGGTTCCAGATCTCAAAAATTAATAATGCAGATTCTAGTTTTTTGAGTATTCTTATAAATTTTAGACAGTCAAATTTGAGTAATTAGTATGCTTGTATCAACATTATTTCTCTCATCTCTTTCCTACATTCCCCCTCTCTCTTTCTTAACCCCTACCTTTTTGTCTCTTAGGCCTCTCCCTCTCTACTTTCTTCCCTCTCTTTGGTATCTCTCCCTCTTTTTCTCATCTCCCTCACCCTCTTTCTCTCTTTCATCTATCCCTCTCTTTCTCTCCCTCTCTCAAATATATCTATCTCTCACTCTCCCCCCTCTCTTCAGTGTCTACCTCTCCCTCTCCCTCCCCTCCCTTTCTCTTCCTCTATCAAGTATTTATTTCCCTCTAACTTTCTTTCTCTCTCCCCCTTTCACTCCATTTCTCTTTCTCTCAAGTCTCTCTCCTCTCTATCAAGTCTCTAGCTATCAACATTTCTCTCTCTCTGAAGTCTCTCCCTCTCATCCTCTATCTCTCCATCTCACTCTCCCCTTCTCTCTATCAAGTCTCTAGCTATCAACATCTCTCTCTCTCTCTCTCTCTCTCTCTCTCTCTCTCTCTCTCTCTCTCTCTCACCGTCTCCCTCTCTCCTTCTCTTTGCACCTCTCTCTCTCTAGTATCTTGTATTCTCCTTCCATCCCTTCCTCCCTATCACTCAAACTCTCTCTATCTCTCACTCTCTCTTTCTTTCTCTCTCACCTTCTGTTCCTCCACCTCTTAGGTCTCTTTTTCTCTCTCAATCCCTCCATCCACCTCTTAGGTCTCTTTTTCTCTCTCAATCCCTCCATCCACCTCTTAGGTCTCTTTTTCTCTCTCAATCCCTTCATCCACCTCTTAGATCTCTCTATATGTCCCCCACTCCCTATCTCTCTCTCTCTATCCCCCTCTCTTAGGCATCTCTCTCTCTCTCTCTCTGAGTCCCCTTCTCTATGTCATTCTATATCTCTATCTCTCCCTCTATTTCCCTTTGTCCAACTCTCTCTCTCTCTCTGAGTCCCCTTCTCTGTGTTGCTCTATATCTCTATCTCTCCCTCTATTTCCCTTTGTCCAACTCTCTCTCTCTCTCTCTCTCTCTCTCACACACACACACACACACACACACACACACACACACATTTATCTCTTGTCTCTCCCTCTCAGTCTCTATCTCTCTATCTCACTCTCCTCCTCGCTTAGGTGTATCTCTCTCCCATTCCCTCCCTCCATCTCTAAGGTCACATGGTATTATTAGGGGTCATATGGTATCCTAGGGATCCATGCATGTGCCTTTAGGGATCATAGGACACCATATGACCCCTTAGGACACCATATAACCCATAATGACACATAAGGGGTCATATGGATTCCTAAGGGGTCATAGGACACAGGACACCATATGACCCCTTAGCACACCATACAACCCATAATAACACCAAATGGTCTCTGAATGGGTCATAGAACACCATATGACCTCTTAGGGCACCATACAACCCATAACGACACCATATGAAGTCCTAAGGGGTCATATGATGTCCTAAGGGGTCGTAGGAGACCATATGACCCCTTAGGACACCATATGACCACTAACGACACCATATGGTTTCCTAGGGGTCATAAGACACCGAACCACACATAACGATACCATATGGTGTCCTGAGGTGTCATAGGACACCACATGACCCTTAAGACACAATATGACCCCTAACAATACCTAAGGGGTCATATGGTGTCCTAAGGGATCATAGGAAACCATATGATTCCTTAGCACACCATAGGACCTATAACAAAACCAAATAGTGTCCTAAGGGGTAATAGAACATCATATGAACCTTTAGGACACCATATGGTGTTGTTATGGATCATATGGTGTCCTAAGGGGTCATATATCATCTTATGACCCCTTAGGACACCATATGGTGTCGTTATGGGTCATATGGTGTCTTAATGGGTCATATAGTGTCCTAAGGGGTCATAGGACACCATATAACCCCTTAGGTGTCGTTAGGGGTCATATTATTTCCTAAGAGGCCAAATGGTGTCCTATGACCCCTTAGGACACCATATGACCCCTTAAGATACCATATGACCCCTTAGGATACCATACGATGCATAACGACACCATATGGAGTACTAAGGGGTCATATGGTGTCCTAAGGAGTCATAGAACACCATATGACCCCTTAGGACACCATATGACCCATAACAACACTTAAGGGGTCATAGGACACTATATGACCCCTTAGCACACAATACGACTCATAACGACACCAAATGGTATCTTAAGGGCTCATAGAACACCATATGACCTTTTAGGACACCATACGACCCATAATGACACCATATGGAGTCCTAAGGGGTCATATGGTGTCCTAAGGGGTTGTAGGAGACCATATGACCATAACGACACATAAGGGGTCATATGATGTCCAAAGGGGTCATATGACACCATATGAACCCTTAAGACACCATACGACCCATAATAACACCATTTGGTGTCCTAGGGGTCATAGAACATCATATGACCCCTTAGGACACCATACGACCCATAAGGACACCATATAATGATGGTGTCCTAAGGGGTCCTATGGTTTCCTAAGGGGTCACAGAACACCATATGACCTCTTAAGACACCATGCAACCCATAACAACACCATATGACCCTTTAGGACACCATACAACCCTTAATGGTACCACATGGTGTCCTAAGGGGTCATAGGACACCATATGACCCCTAACAACACCTAAGGGGTCATATGGTGTCCTAAGAGATCATAGAAAACCATATGACCCCTTAGGACACAATACGACCAATAACAACACCATATAGTATCCTAAGGGGTCATATGGTGTCCTAAAGGGCCTTAGGATACCATATGGTCTCTATCTCTTTCCCTCTAACTCTTTTTACCTCTCTCCCTCCCAACCCCCTTCTCCCTCTCACCCTATCTCTCTCTCTATCACTCTCTCTCTCCCTACCCCTACCCCTCCCTTTCCCTCTCTCCCTCTCTCTCTCTCTCTCTCTCTCTCTCTTTGGTGTCTCTCTCCCATTCTTTCCTTCTCCCTCCCTCCCCATACCTCTCTCTCTCCCTCTCTCTCTTCCCTTCCCCTCTCTCTCTCACTCCTCTCTCTCTCTCTCCCTCTCTCTCCCTCTCTCTCCCTCTTTCCCTCTTTCCATCTTTCCCTCTCTCCCTCCCCCATTCTCTATCTTCTCTCTCACTCTCTCCCTCCCATTCTTTCCCTCTCTACCCTTCTCTCCCTCTCTCCCTCTCTCTTTCTCTCTCTCTCTCCCTCTCTCTCTTCCTCTTTTTCCCTCTTTCCCTCTCTCCCCCCCCCATCCTCTATCCTCCCTCTCACTCTCTCCCTCACATTCTTTCCCTCTCTACCCTTCTCTCCCTCTATCTCTCTCTCCCCCCTCTCTCTTAGGTGTCTATCTTTTCTATTCTCTTCATCTTTCCCTCTCTCCCTCCCCCATCCTCTCTCTTCTCTTTCCCTCTCTCCTTCCCATTATTTCCCCCCCTCTCTCAAGTGTCTCTCTCTCACATTCTTTCCCTCTCTCCATCTCTCCCTTTCTCTTTCTCTCTCAAACATCTCTCTCTTTCCCTCTAACACTCTTTCTTTCTATCCTATTCCATTTTTCTTTCTCTCTCAAGTATCTCTCCATCTCACCCTCTCTTTCCCTCTCTCCCTCCCAAGCCTGACCTAAGAGAGAGTGAAGTAGGGATGGAAAATGAGTATGAGACTAGAGAAAGAGCCCAGATGAGAGAGAGGGGTGGAGGAAGGGAAGGGTTGAGAGAGAGGTTGATGGAAAGAGAAGAAGAGACTAGAGATAGAGAGAGCCCATGTGAGAGAAAGGGAGGGAGGAAGGGAGGGGTCAAGGGAAGGAGAGGGGGAGAGAGAGATCTTAAGTGAGAGAGAGGGAGGGAGGAAGGTAGGGCTCTCTACTTTTGTCTTTCTCACTTCATCCCTCCTTCCTTCCCTATCTATTTTTCTTTATCTCACACTTAAACATCCCTCTCCTTCTCTCTACCTACCATTCTTTTCATCCCTTGCTACTTTTAACTCTCCTAACTCTCTACATCCTTTCCTTCATACTCTATCTCTCTCTAAATATCACCTCCACTTCTATCTATCTAACCTATCTATATCTCTCTCTCCTGTTTGGACCTTTCTCTCTCTCTTTATCTATGTAGGTATTTAGATAAATATTTTAAGGGGAGAGTACAAAAAGGTAGGTAGATTATGTAGATAATAAGATCTTATTGGTTACTAAAATTTGATTATGTTTGAGAAATTATAATATCTAAAGCTTAGGGAGAGAGGAGAGAGTGAGATAGAGAGAGGTGAAGATAGGATGAGAGAGATAGGAAAATGGATAGGTCTAGAGCTTAGGGGAGACAAATAGTGTGAGATAGAGAGATAGCAAGTGATGATGATACAAGCCTACTGATTACTGAAATTTGACTGTCTGAAAAATTATAGGATCTCCTAAAATCTAGAATCTGCATTATGACTCCTAGAGATGTGAAACCACTCTCAAACATCCTGACAATATATACATAAAATATTGTAGGTCCTAGAGACAACTGAGAGGGGGGGAGGGTGAATCAGTTGTCTAATAAATTCAAACCAAAATCTTATTAACCAACTTAATGCTTAATACCGGTAAGACAGTTAAGTATGCTGGTAAACAGTGTTAACAGAAAATGCTATACCGGTAAGAATTAATGCATGAAACATAAGCACAAAGTCATCCACAACACATGACACAAATATTTGTACATGGAAACCCTGTAAGGGGAAAAACCACAATGGGAAACCTTACCCACAATCAGATGATACTACTGCAGATAGTAAGTGTACAAAGAGGGGTCTGCACATGCAGAAAGGCCAACAGCCTAGAGCTCACTGCTCAAACACAAATTGGAGTCACACTGACTACAGTTGGATGGTTAAATCCAATGAGAATGTACTGCACAAAATAGCATCTTCATATGCTGGATTCAGTACCGGTGTAATGCTGATATGCTTTTACAAAAACCTAACTTCACCTTCAAATGATTTCTTCATGTATATCTCTGCTTGATCTCGCATATACCCTTCCTTAAATATTTTTCGCATTCCACACTTGATCTTACAAATAAGATCTTACATTTATACCATACCCTAAGACCAATTTTAGTAGGTCAGCTCTACAAGATATTACAATAAAACATTTTACAAATAATACAATATCCGATGCAATAACCGATTGAACATGTTGGCTTAACCCTAGATAACCTGGACCTATTTGCCGGTAAAAGCAAATATGCAAATAAGAATATGCCAATGATTATTACTTCAAAGTAAAGTGTCCACATGATGTCTTCAACATTACCAAGTGTCTTCCATGTCAATGTAGGTATCGGTGAACATTATATCCTGCCGGTTAACCATATACCAGTGATTGTTTGCACAGTTTACTATTTTTTGGTAAATGTTGTTGGATCTCCAAACTAGGTGTATTTAGCAGGTGTTGACATCAATGACAAAACCATACCAAAATACCAACAATCTCTCCCTTTGGCATTGATGGCAACACAAGATGGAAAAACCATCAAAGTGCCAAAGCAGAAATGCCAAGTACAAAAACCAATTCTCCCCCTGGGAGTAATATGTGTTTATACCAAACTCTTATACCAATCTCTCCTCAATGTTTTATCTCTCCCTAATGTTTTTCCATATATCTCTCCCCCTTTGACATCAAATGCCAAAGTCACAAAAGGTCAAGTTCATACAAAATACCAACCAATTCAATATACCAACTACTCACCCTGAGAAGTAGCTTCCTCATCAAATACTGGAATAAAAGATTTGTCCATTTAATTCTGCAAGTTGATGACAATCATCAACTGTCTAAGTCTCTACTAGTGGAGGTAAGACTTCGAGCTGATCTCTGAGATACTCAAAAGTTTCCTTAGGCAAAGGTTTTATAAAAATATCTGCAAGTTGTTCTTTAGTATTCACATAAACCAGTTTTATTTCCTTTTCTTCAACTTTTTCCCTTAGAAAATTTAGTTTGATAGAAACATGTTTTGTTTTAGAATGTAATACTGGATTCTTAGATATATCAATTGCTGCAGTGTTATCACAATATATAGTAATAGGTTCCTTGCATTTTACCTTTATGTCTTTCAACATTTGCTTAAGCCAAAGTACCTGTGTACAGTTTGTTGCTGCTGCAACATATTCTGATTCTACTGTTGATAAAGATGTACAACTCTGTTTCTTACTTAACCAAGAAACTAATCTCTTTCCAAGAAAGAATGCTCCTCCAGTGGTGCTTTTTCTATCATCCACATCTCCTGCCCAATTTGCATATGTGTATGAATATAGATCAAAATTTTCATCTTTAGGATATCATAATCCAAGATTTGATATGCCTTGTAAGTACCGAAAAATCCTTTTTACTGCTGATTCATGATTTTCCCTGGGATTACTCTGAAATCTAGAAACTATACATACTGCTTTCATAATATTAGGTTTGGTTTGTGTCAAATACAATAAACCTCCTATCATAGATTTGTATCTAGTTGGATTAATAGGTGTAGATTCATCCCTTTGAGATAGTTTGTCATTTGTAGTCATAGGTGTGCTTACCGGTTTAGAGTTCTCCATCCCAAATTTCTTGAGTAGCTCTTTCAAGTACTTAGATTGACTCAAAAATATGCCTTTATCAGTTTGTAAAATCTGCAATCCTAAAAAGAATTTTATTTCTCCAATCATAGACATTTCAAATTCATGCTGCATTTTAAGAGAAAATTCTTTGCATAATCCATCTTCTCCTCCAAAGATTATATCATCAACAAATACTTCCATAATCAAGATTTTATCATTAGTTACTTTGTAATATAAATTGCTATCTGCATTTCCTTTAGTAAAACCAATTTTTAAAAGATACTTATCCAATCTTGCATACCAGGCTCTTAGAGCTTGTTTTAGTCCATACAGAGCTTTTCTTAATCTGCAAACCATATCATTGTCATATGTCAAAGAAAATCCATCAGGTTGTTCAATATAGACTTCTTCAAGATCTCCATTCAAAAATGCACATTTAATATCCATTTGATAAACTTTGTAATCCTTGTGAGCTGCAAAGGCCAAGAATAATCTAACTGCCTCAATTCTGGCTACCGGTGCAAAGGTTTCATTGTAATCAACTCCTTCTTTCTGAGAATATCCCTTACATACTAGTCTTTCTTTATTCCTAACAACCTTACCATCTTCATCGAGTTTGTTTCTAAATACCCATTTGGTTCCAATTACATTTTTATTTTCAGGTCAGGGAACTAATGTCCAAGTATTATTTTTCTCAATTTGTCCTAATTCTTCTTCCATAGCTTTAATCCATAATTTATCTTCACATGCCTCATTGATAGATAATGGTTCAATTTGAGAAATAAGACATACCTCTTCATTTGCCAATCTTCCTCTTGTCATGACTCCTTTAAATTTGCTTCCAATTATTTGATCTTCAGAATGATTCAGTCTTACATACCGGGGTGTCTTAGTCGGTTGTTGTTCTTCAACTACTGTAGAATCCTCTGATGATACTGGAGTAACTGGATCATCATTCTGTACCGGTGGATTTACTATTGGTTCATTTGTCATAATTTATGTTACCGATTCAGAGTCTATATACCTTGAAGTTCCTCTGAATTGTTCATCAATCTTTACATTTGTACTTTCAACAATTTTTTGTAATCCTTTATTAAAACATCTATAAACTTTACTCTTAGATGAATAACCAAGAAATATTCCTTCATCACTTCTAGGATCAAACTTGCCAATATACTCATCTCTTCTAATATAACATTTACTTCCAAAAATTATGAAATACTTAAGAGTAGGAGTATTACCAAACCATAGTTTATGAGGGGTCTTACCGGTTTCACCTTTGATGTGAACTTTGTTGAATGTATAGACAATAGTGCTTACTGCCTCTCTCCAGTACACATGTGGTATATTTGCTTCTGATAACATACTTCTTGCTGCATCCAAAATAGTTCTGTTTTTCCTTTCAACAACTCCATTCTATTGTGGTGTCTGAGGTGCTGATAGTTGTCTTTTGATTCCATTTACTTCAAAGAATGTATTAAAATCTCTAGATGTGAATTCTCCTCCTTGATCTGATCTTAAATATTTAATTTTCTTACCGGTTTCATTTTCAACGATTGCTTTGAATAGTTTGAACTTCCCAAGTGCTTCTGATTTTTCCCTAAGAAAAGTAACCCAACACATTCTAGAATAATCATCAATAATTAGCATGAAATATCTATCACCTTGTAAGCTTTTAGTTCTAGCCGGACCACATAAATCAGTGTGAATTACATCAAGAGTATTATTGGATTTTTCTGGAATACTTTTGAAACTAGCTCTAACTTGTTTTCCAAATTGACATTCCTTGCAAATTGTATTCTGAGGTTTCATAATTTTAGGTAGATCTCTAACTGCCTTAGAAGTACTAATTTTTACCATGCAATCAAAATTTACATGACATAGTCTTTTATGCCATAGCCAACTTTCATCTATATGAGCAATTAAGCATGCCTTTTCACTGTTATTCAAATGAAAGATATTACCTCTAGTCTGATTACCGGTTGCAATTTCCAAACCAGTTCTATTCATGATTTTGCATTTTCCATTTTTAAATTGTAACTGAAAACCTTTCTCAACTAATTGACCAACACTTAAAAGATTATGTTTTAATCCTTCAACATAGTAAACATTGCCAGTGTTATGTTTACCATCAAGAGATATTGAACCCTTACCTTTGATTGAACAGGCTTTGTCATCTCCGAATCTTACTAAACCTCCATTGTATTCTTGAAAGTTCAAGAATTTACCTTTGTCTCCAGTCATGTGATGTGAGCATCCTGAGTCAATAATCCATTCATCCTTTGATTCAACTTTAGCTGCTAGGGCTTGTTCTACCAGTTGAGCAATAGGTACCGGTTGATCTTCTTTTATAGCAACAAAGACCCATTCGTTGTCTGCTGGATCCTCATCAGAATCATCAATCACACCTTCATCAACAATGTAACAAGATTTATCTTTGTTTTTCTTAAATTTGTATATCTAATATTCAGGATTAGGTTTGTATGTCCTTCTAGCTTCTTCTCTTAGTCTAGCATGTCTATTAGGGCATCTTGAAGCCATATGACCAATCTTATTGCAGTTGAAACATTTAAAGGGTGCTTTACCTTCATACTTACTTCCAATTGGACCTTTTGGCATTTTTCTTGCAAATAGTGCTTCAAGTTCTTCAAGCTCTTCATTCTCCTTCCTGGTTTCTTCAAGTTCTCTTGCATAGAAGACTCTCCAGTCTAATTTGTCAAAAGATGGAGCAGATGATGTTGATGCTTTGAAGGCCAAATCAGTTTTTATAGTAGCAACAGGACCAAATTCATCAATTTCAAAAGCTGAAAGTTTTCCAATTAATGTATCCCTAGTTACTGATGTATTAGGCATTGTTCTTAACTCATTTATAGTAGTAACCTTCATTTTATATGCCGATGGCAAACCTCTTAAGATTTTTGAAACAATCTCATCTTCACTCAAGGTTCCTCCACAACATTTGATACCTACAATAGTTTCATTTACTCTTTCCATAAAAGCAGAAATCCTTACATCTTCTTCCATTTTCAGATGTTCATACCTGACTCGGAAGCTTTCAAGTTTTGCAATTTTGACTGTGGAATCCCCTTCATTCAGTGTTTCCAAATGATCCCAAATAGCTTTTGTAGTGGATCTATCTAATAATCCCATGATTTGTTGATTTGATAATGCACTCAAAAGTTCTTCTATTGCTTTGCAATCATTTTCTTCATCTTTAGCTAAAGTAATAGGAGCAGTCTGACCAGCTACAGTAGCAGTATAACCATTCTTAGTAACTTCCTAGATATCTTTACCAATGCAATTTAGATGTGTCTCCATTCTGATTTTCCATATTCCATAGTTGGTTCCATCAAGTTTAGGACTATCCTTTTTGAAATAATTAGTAGACATTGGATCTCCTCAAGTTGTTAAACTTCTGCAAAAAGAGGACTAGGCTCTGATACTAATTGTAGGTCCCAGAGACAACTGAGAAGGGGGGAGTGAATCAGTTGTCTAATAAATTCAAACCAAAATCTTATTAACCAACTTAATGCTTAATACCGGTAAGACAGTTAAGTATGTCGGTAAACAGTGTTAACAGAAAATGCTATACCGGTAAGAATTAATGCATGAAACATAAGCACAAAGTCATCCACAACACATGACACAAATATTTGTACGTGGAAACCCTGTAAGGGGAAAAACCACAGTGGAAAACCTTACTCACAATCAAATGATACTACTGCAGATAGTAAGTGTACAAAGAGGGGTCTGCACATGCAGAAAGGCCAACAGCCTAGAGCTCACTGCTCAAACACAAATGGGAGTCACAGTGACTATAGTTGGATGGTTAAATCCAATGAGAATGTACTGCACAAAATAGCATCTTCATATGCTGGATTCAGTACCGGTGTAATGCTGATATGCTTTTACAAAAACCTAACTTCACCTTCAAATGATGTCTTCGTGTATATCTTTGCTTGATCTCGCATATACCCTTCCTTAAATATTTTTCGCATTCCACACTTGATCTTACAAATAAGATCTTACATTTATACCATACCCTAAGACCAATTTTAGTAGGTCGACCCTACAAGATATTACAATAAAACATTTTACAAAAAATACAATATCCGATGCAATAACCGATTCAACATGTCGGCTTAATGCATTTACAACAATAATAAATCATCTCCATAGCGTGCCATGCTGATCTAGAAAAGATAAACCTGCCGGTGTAACCCTAGATAACCTGGACCTATTTGCTGGTAAAAGCAAATATGCAAATAAGAATATGCCAATGATTATTACTTCAAAGTAAAGTGTCCACATGATGTCTTCGACATTACCAAGTGTCTTCCATGTCAATGCAGGTGCCGGTGAACATTATATCCTGCTGGTTAACCATATACCGATGATTGTTTGCACAGTTTACTGTTTGTCAGTGAATGTTGTTGGATCTCCAAAGTAGGTGTATTTAGCAGGTGTTGACATCAATGACAAAACCATACCAAAATACCAACAAATATAACTTCAAAGTGTAAGTGGCATTTCTCTAAAAGACAAAGAGAAATGCCACTTATACTTAAATATTATATTTAATGTATATTTCCTGCTAAAATCCTTAATGGAATTCTAAATGAATTGTATACAAGTCCATATTACTAATCTAACTTTATCAATTTGAACCTCATACGTGGTTTGTCTTCCTTAAACCCCATAAATGGTTATTTTATTAAAATCATGCACACACTTCATATTTAAAATACCTCATACATACTTTAGTTTATTTAGGTTTCTGAATAGGCTTGGATGACAAAGCTGCTGGTTGGAAATTTGATTTCCCTCCGTTTCCCTCCTTTTTGACATGTTTTATTTTATCAACTTGGTTTCTTGAGTTTGTCATCATCAGGTTTACACTTCATCAACTGGGTATATCTAATTTTGCCACCATTATTTCACCCATCTTCTGAGCTTTCTAACCATATATATATTTTTTTTAATTTGAACAATAACATATTATTCTTTATTTTCTTTTACCAGTGTCTCCATAGTTCTCAGAGACATGTGTACCATTTTTTTGATAACTTTTGATCTACTTATCCAAATTAAAAAAAAACTTTAAACATTATTGTAGTGCACTTGATTTTTTACAATTTTTTTCTTAAATTGCATTTTTAATTGTTTTGGTGCAAGTTATGCTTCGTGCACGAACAAGTACCTGATTTTCAAGATGTGCTCAATTCAAAAAATCATTAAAAAAAATACTCAACAAAAAATTACAAAAAAATGCACAACTTTTTAGTCCTCACTCTTAACTATCTTTATACCAAAAGATTTGTCAAAATACTAAATCTAACTATGACTCTTTTGATACACACGTCAGACACTATGTTATTGTTAGACAATTCTGATACCAGGAGTAAACTGAGAGGAGGGGGGGGGGGGGGGGGAGTGAATTAGTGTACTAACATAAATCAAAACTATTTTAGATTAAAACCTTTATACCGAAGAACAAATAAACCAACACAATGAAAGATAAAACATGAAAGTATAGTACACGCAACAATAATATTTTTGACGTGGAAAACCCGATAAAGGGAAAAACCACAATGGGAAACCCTACCCACAATCAGATAATACTTCTGCAACAGTATGTGAAATAATTACAATGGGGATTGCACTTGCAATCAAGCCAACAACCTAGAGCTCACTGCTCATCACAAAAGAGAAGTTTCACTGACTTACAAAAGCATCAGACTACAATCCGAAAAGAGTAAACTATGAAAGTAGCATCTCCTAATGCTTGATATAGTTCTGGTTAACCACAGATGTCTGCCCCGCAACACCAAAAACCTTCTATCGAATAATATATCACTCGTTTGCACATAGACCTTCCTCTAATAATGCAGACATAACCATTGATCCCACACATGACATATTACATGAATAAGTCACCTATAAATACAAATCATCAACCTTATGATAAGGTCGGCTAAACACTAAGCCCGTAAACCCACAATTACAAAATTTACATTACATGATATCACCGGACCAATATTATGATTTACATTGCATAGCATGTACCTAAAATAAATTTCCAAACAATTATATCTGTCGGAAATCACTCTAAGACCAATCTCCAACATGTTTCACCAATCGATAGAAACCCTTAGTCAAATAACACAAAATATCTAACCAGATCCAAATAGGACCACCATATCAGCACACCAGCCAATGCAAAGCCACCAAAAAATTGGGACATGATCAAGAAACACCTTCTACACGTTAGGAACCATTTCCATAAGCCACACCAAAATCACTAAATCATATCATCAAATATCACTAACCGGTACCAGGAAATACCAACCAGGAACATAAGTGATAGCTTCCAGAGCACAAAATCATGAACCAACTGAATATGACAAGCATATAACCATTCAAAACCGAAACCATGGATCTAATCATACCATATCAGTATCATAGCCAAAACCAAGATAAACACCAGGTCCAATCGGGATAGTAGAACCATATCCAACCAAGTTATAGTGTTGACATCAATGACAACACTTAACCAAATCCAACATATTTCCAACAATCTCCCCCTTTGGCATTGATGGCAACACTGAATGTGAAAAACATCCAAGTGCCAAGGAATTCCAACAATCTCTCTGAGATTGATCAGAAATATATCTCCCCCTAAGATTAACATGAATACCATCTCCTCCAAAGATTAACTATTTTTCACATGAACACCACATCCCCCTTTGACATCAATGACAAAGGATGGATACCAAACCAAAAAGAAAGTGAACCAAATGACTGACTACTCTCCCTAAGCAGTGACATCATATCATCAACCTTGATCAGAAAGTATGTCTAATAAGCTCACCGGGTTGATGCATTATTGCATCTCTAAGTCTCTTCTAGAGGGGTGGTGACCCCCAATTGATCTCTGAGATATTAAAAAGTATCTTTAGGCAATGGTTTAGTTAGAATATCTGCAATCTATTCCTTAGTAGGCACATAAACCAATCTGACTTCCTTTGCTTCAACCTTTTCCTTCAAGAAATTATACCTTATAGAAATGTGTTTTGATTTGGAATGAAATATCGGATTCTTTGACATATCAATAGCAATAGTATTATCATAGTGAATAACAATAGGCTCATCATAAATTACCCTTATATCTTTCAACATTCATTTCATCCATAAAATATGAATGTAGTTAGTTGCAACAACTACATATTCAACTTCAACAATAGATAATGAAGTAAATGAGTTCTTCTTTCTAAGCCATGAAACCAATTTATTTGAAAGAAAGAATGCACCACCTGTAGTGCTCTTTTGATCATCCACATCTCTTGCCCAATCAGAGTCTGTATATGCACATAGTTTGAAATCATCATCTTTTGGATACCATAACCCATAGTCCATTGTACTTGCTAAATATTTGAATATTCTTTTGACAATAATATCATGAGTTTCTCTAGGATGTAACTGAAATCTAGAGACAATACAAGCAATATTCATTATGTCAGGTCTAGTCTGAGTTAAGTACAACAATTCACCAATCATTTATTTGTATCTGCTTGGATTTATTCTAGGAGATTCATCATCCTTTGACAATTTGCAACCGATGATCATAGGAGTACCGACAGGTTTGGAGTTCTCAAGTCCAAACTTCTTAAGCAATTCCTTCACATACTTAGTTTGACAAATGAAAATACCTTCATCATTCTAAGTAATCTACAAACCTAAGAAAAATTTGATCTCACCAATCATAGACATTTCAAATTCATTCTTCATATCATCATAATATTTCATGCATAAAATTTCTTCTCCTCAAAAAATGATATCATCCACAAAGACTTCAATGATCAGTATATCATCATGCTCAATCTTATAATATAAGTTACTATCAGTATTATCTTTACTAGAACCGAGCTTAGAAAGATATTTATCTAATCTAGCATACCATGCTCTAGGGGCTTGTTTCAAACCATATAAATCTTTCTTCAATCTGCAAACCATGTCCTTGTCCTCTGATAAAGAAAATACATTAGACAACTAAATGAAGACTTCCTCTTCAAGGTCTCCATTCAAAAATGCACATTTGACATCCATATGATATACCTTGTAGCTCTTGTGTGCAGCATAGGCAAGAAATAGTCTTATTGCTTTAATTATTGCAACTGGAGCATAAGTTTCATCATAATCAATTCCTTCTTCCTTTGAATAACCTTTCCAAACCAATCTAGCTTTATTTCTTACAAATTGACCTTCCTCATTTAACTTATTCTTAAAAACACATTTAGTTCCAATAATATTCTTATCTTTAGGTCTAGGAACCAATTCCCAAGTCTTATTGTTCTCTATCTAATCTAATTCCTCTTCCATTGCTTTCATACAATTCTCATCCTTACTTGCTTCAATAAAAGATGTCAATTCAGTTTGAGAAATTAAGCATACCTCTTCAACAACTAACCTTCTTCTAGTCATCATACCTTTCCTTTTATCTCCAATAATCTGATGTTCATAATGATTTAGTTTCACATACCTAGGAGTTTTCTGAATATCTTGACTTTCTGCTTCTTTCTGCCCTTCATCAGTCACTGTGGAATTTTTTGACATTACCAGAGCAATTGGATCTATGCTTTGAACTGATTCTTGCACTGTCAGTTCTGATCTAACAAAATCATCTTCTGATCCATAGTCATATGATCTGATCTAATTATTATCATGCTCATCCACCTTGACATTTATGCTTTCCATTATCCCATTCAATCTTTTGTTACATTTATATGATTTTCTCTTAGTGGTAACCCAAAAATATACCTTCATCACTTCTAGGATCAAATTTTCCTAATGCATCATCTCTTCTAATATAGCATTTACTTTTGAAAATTCTAAAATAGCTAACAATAGGAGTATGACCAAACAATAATTCATAAGGAGTCTTACTGATATCACCTTTTATGTGTACTCTATTGAAAGTGTATACAGCGGTACTGACAACTTCTCTCTGATAGATATTAGGCAATTTGGCTTCCATCATCATTTTCCTTGCAACATCTAAGATAGTTCTCTTCTTCTTTTCCACTATTCCATTCTACTGTGGGGTTCTAGGTGCAGAAAATTGTCTTCTGATTCTATGCTTCTCACAAAAGTTGTTAAACTCACTAGATGTAAAGTCACCACCTTGATATGATCTTAGGAATTTTATCTTCAATCATGTTTTTGTCTCAACCATAGCTTTGAAATTTTGAATTTCTCAAGAACTTCAAATTTTTCTTTAAAAAATGCAACCCACATCATTCTAGAATAGTCATCAATAAGAAACATAAAATATCTATCACCTTGAAAACTTTTAGTCCTTGCTGGTCCACACAGATTAGTATGAATAAGATCAAGAATTTCATTAGATATATCATGTATGCTTCTAAAAGATGTTCTAGTTTGCTTACCCATTTGACATTCTCTACATACCGAATTGTGAGATTTAACAATCCTAGGAAAATCTCTGACAACTTGTGTTGAACTGATCTTGACTATGCAATCAAAGTTTACATGACACATCCTCTTATGCCATTACCAACTTTCATCAACTTGGGCAATCAAGCAATCTTTCTCACTGAAGTTCAGATGAAAGATGTTTCCTTTGGTCTGAGTTCCAGATGCAATCTCCAATCCAAATCTATTGATAGTCTTGCATTTACCATCCTTAAATTGCAAATAAAATCCCCTCTCCACCATCTTCCCTACACTCACAATATTATGCTTCAATGCTTCAACATAATAAATATTGTCATTATTAGTCTTACCATCCAAGGATATTGATCCTTTTCCTTTGACCCTACATGCCTTGTTGTCTCCAAATCTGACTAGTCTGCCATCAAATTCTTGCAGAGTTAGGAACTTCTTTTTGTCACTGGTCATGTGATGTGAGCATCCACTGTCTATAACCCATTCATCCTTTTCTTCAATTTTAGTAGCTAAAGCCTTCTCCTCAGTATGAGTTGCTTTAATGACAGGTTCTGGAGAATCTTTCTTGATAGCAATAAAGACCCAATCTTTACTGGAGCTTCCATTACCAGATCCACTTATAGGCTCATCATCATCATCACCGGCATAATAACATGATTTATCCTTATTCCTTCTAAATATAGGTTTGTTCTGATATTCCGGATTAGGCTTATAGTTCCTCATAAATCTTTCTTGATTCCTAGCAGCTCTTTTAGGACATCTAGAAGCAAAACAACCAATCTTATTGCATGAAAAACATTTAAAAGGTACTTTTCCTTCATACTTACTTCTAGTCGGTCCTTTAGAAATTCTCCTAGCAATTAGGGCTTCCAACTCTTCAAGTTCTTTGTCTTCTCTCTCAATGTCTTCCAAATATTTAGCATATAACTCCTTCCAATCTATCTTTTTCTTATTAGAGGCAGATGCTTTAAATCAAGTCTCTGTTTAATCTCCAAGTTCCTCAAGCTCAAAAGCAGTCAATTTCCCAAGTAATGTATATCTGGTAACAGGGGTACTTGACATTGTCCTAAGTTCATTAATTGTAGTATCCTTCATCTTGTAAGCCAGAGGTAGGACTCTCAAAATATTTGACACAACCTCATCCTCACTAACTGATCCACCGCAACATTTGATTCCCATGACAATCTCATTCACTCTATCCATGAAAGAACTTATCTTCTCATCTTCTTCCATCTTCAAAGTTTCATATCTCACTCGAAAACCTTCAAGTTTTACACTCTTTACTACTTGGTCGCCTTCATAAAGAGTTTCAAGCTTTGTCCATATCTACTTTGCATTCTTCAACTCTATGACATTCAATATTTTTTAATCACATAGGGAACTTAGCAATGCTTCTTTCACTCTGACATCATTTTCAACTCTCTTCTATTCATTAGTAGGTGCTAGTGTTCCAGAATTAGGATCATGAGGTATATATCCTTTCTCCACTATCTCCCAAACTTTAGCTCCAAGACATCGCTGATGAATCTCCAACCACTCCTTCCATATTTTATATTTTGTACCATAAAATCTAGGACTCTCCTTCCAGTAGGGATTGAATGGAGAACTAGATGTAGTTTCCATCGTATCTCCTCAAGCGGTTAATCTTCTGTAGAGAGGACTGGGCTCTGATACCAATTGTTAGATAGATCCGATACCAAGAGTAAACTGAGAGGGGGGGGGGTGAATTAGTTTACTAACAAAAATCAGAACTATTTCATATTAAAACCTTTATACTGGAGCACAAAAAAACCAACATAATGAACTTGAAAAAACATGAAAGTACAGTACACACAATAATAATATTTTTTATGTGGAAAACCTGGTAAAGGGAAAAACCATGGTGGGAAACCCTACCCACAATTAGATAATACTTATGCAGTAGTATGTGAAATAATTACAATGGGGATTGCACTTGCAATCAGGTCAACATTCTAGAGCTCATTTCTCATTACAAAAGAGAAGTCTCATTGACTTACTGATGCGGGAGCACCGGTGTGGTTCTTATCAGTTGAGCAATTAGCAGTGGAATTGCTTGGAGATCATGACATTTCTTCATGTTTGAGAGTTTAGCATTGTGGTTTTGGATTTATTCCCTTGAGTTCATGATCTTTGTGGTATTCGAGTTTCATGGCATTTGGATTTCATCTCAGTGAGTTTTAATTCCTGTATTGGCTTGGTTGATATGTTCTTACTGGTCAGTCTAGCAGAGTGTTGAAAAAAGTTGGATTGGGTTGTGGTTGATTCTCATGACTTACAGATCATTGATTTATGTTTCTTGGGTCTTTTTCGATGTTCTCAAAGGACAACATGATGGTTTTTGCATTGGAAGTTGTTCTTAATTATTTTAGCCGACTTGTTATTGTTTACACATTTCATGAATCGGTTGATCTTTGGGCTGACTTGATCAAGTTTTTATTATTTGCAGATGGTATTGTTTATGGTGAAAATGGATAACAATAATAACGATATTGAAAGACTAAATGGATTCAACCACAAAACCCTAGCCTAACAACAACAAAGATCCACCATAACATATGAAGATTACCTAAGACAATGCAAATCAAATGAAATCACAAAGATTATACCATCACATGTCCAATAGGGTTTGGATCTCCATTCTTCCTATCTCCATTGATCTTGCTTGATATATTTGCTCTCAGATTTTATGTGCACAAGAGCTCAACAAAGAACGGAATTTGGTTGCAAGTAGGATCGCATATGAAAAGCATAGTGTAGTCAAGTGCATAAATTGATTAGAATGATTGATTAGGGTCTAATAATGAAGGAAGTATCTCCTTATATAGAAGACACTATATGAAATGGAGGGATAAGATTGAGAGGTGTAAAAGAGGTAGGCTATGATTAGAGGGTAGGTAAAGAAAATAATAAAATAATGAAAGGGGTAGGTAGTGTAGGAATTAAGAGATGAATGACATGTGTCATAAGTAGAAAAGGCTAATGAATTAATTAAATAAATAAAGATTTATTTAATTAATAGAAGGAGTGAGATCAATTAAATAAATAAGATATTTATTTAATTTAGGGAAAAGGGATAATTTAAATAAATAAATGTATTTATTTAAATGAGAAATAAGGCTAGAAGAGGATAAATGAATTAATTAAATAAATAAAGATTTATTTAATTAATAGAAGAATTAGGCTTAGATAATTAAATAAATAAAAATATTTATTTAATTAGACATGACAATTTTAGGTGTCTACAGGTATAAATAGAAGTTTGTGAATCATTTGATAGGATAGAAGATGGAAGATAGAAGACAAATTGTAGAGATCGAGCAAAGATGTAGAAATGATGAGATCCTGGTTTGGTGCACTGAAGCCAGAAGGGCTGAGGTCCGGATTAGGGTAGAGCCAACAAATTGTTTTCAGAGGCTTATTTGATGTGTAGATGATCTATGGATCTTATGTTTGTGTTGTAAGTATTATTTGTATCCTGGACTACAATCCAGCATGTGGCATAGGTAATTCTTCAAATTGTTATAAGATTTATTCATACTCTTGATCGGTTATGTATTCTGTGATGTTACCAGTTGTCCTTTCGGCTATATTTGGCATTGTGTTACCAATTATTGCTATATCTTGCATGGTTTTTTTGTTAGGCTGCAAGGATGGGCTTTCCTTCATTGGATCTCCCTACCTTGACTGCATCAAATGGTATCAGTGCTGGTTTGTGAACCTGTTGTTGGAGAGAGTATCAGTCAAGTACCAGTTGGTTGGAAATAAATTTGAGGCAACTTGTGGACTTGTTCAGATCACTAAACATGAGGCAGAGAAAGGTTCACAGGTATATCACCGATCCTAGAGCTTGAGCTTGAGGCAGTTAGGGGGTGGAGACTTGAACAGATTGCTAATGAGGTAGGCTACAAAGTGAACCACTAGATCACTGAGGAGAGGCAACCAGAAGCTGTAGATAGATCATCGAATCCCTGAGGTAGTTGCAAGTACCTACTGATAGATCGTCGAACCAGATCAAGTGATGAGACTCACTTTTCAATTAACCCCGAGAGTCTAATGCAGAAGCACTGGTGTGGTTCTTACCAATTGAGTAGTTAGCAGTATAATTGCTTGGAGATTGTGTAATTTATTCATGTTTAAGAGTTTAGCATTGTGATTTTGGATTTATTCCCTCGATTTCATTATCTTTGTCGTATTTGAGTTTCATGGAATTTGGATTTCATCTCGATGAGTTACCAATTCCTGGATTGGCCTAGTTGATTAGTTCTTACCGGTTAGTCTGGCAGAGTATTGAGAAAAGTTGGATTGGGTTGTGGTTGATTCCCATGACTTGCGGATCATTGATTTATGTTTCTTAGTTCTTGTTCGATGTTCTCGAAGGACTACATGATGTTTTGTGCATTGGAAGTTGTTCTTAATGATTTTAGCCAACTTGTTATTGTTTACACATTTCATGAACTGGTTGGTCTTTGGGCCGATTTGATCAAGTTATTATTTGCCGATGGTATAAATAAAATTTTGTGAATCATTTGATAGGATAGAAGATGGAAGATAGAAGACAGAGTTTAGAGATTGAGCAAAGATGTAGAACCAACAAGATTCTAGTTTGGTGGATTGAAGCTGGAAGGGCTGAGGTCCGGATTAGGGTAGAGCCGACGGATTGTTTTCGGAGGCTGATTTGATGTGTAGATTATCTGTGGATCTTGTGTTTGTGTTGTAACTATTATTTGTATCCTAGACTACAAACCAACATGTGGCATATTTAATTCTTCAAATTGTTATAAGATTTATTCATATTGTTGATCGGTTATGTATTTTGTGATGCTACCGGTTGTCCTTTCTGCTATATTTGGCATTGTGTTACCAGTTATTGGTATATCTTGCATGGTGTTTGTGTTAGGATGCAAGGATGGGCTATTCTTCATTGTATCTCCCTACCTTGATTGCATCAAATGGTATCAGTGTTGGTTTGTGAACTTGTTTTTGGAGAGAGAATCAGTTAAGTACCGGTTGGTTGGAAATAAATTTGAGGCAACTTATGGACTTGTTCAGATTACTAAATTTGAGGTAGAGCAAGGTTCATAGGTAGATTGTCGATCCTAGAGCTTGAGCTTGAGGTAGTTAGTGGGTGGAGACTTGAACAGATTGCCGATGAGGTAGGCTGCAAAGTGAAGTAGTAGATCACTGAGGAGAGGCATCCAAAAGCTATAGATAGATTGTCAAACCCTTGAGGTAGTTATAAGTACCTACTGATAGATATCTGAACCAAATCAAGTGATGAGACTCACTTTTTAATTAACCCCGAGAGTCTAATGCAAGAGCACCAGTGTGGTTCTTACCAGTTGAGCAGTTAGCAGTATAATTGCTCGGAGATAGTGGCATTTATTCATGTTTGAGAGTTTAGCATTGTGGTTTTAGATTTATTCCCTTGAGTTCATGATCTTTGTCCTGTTAGAGTTTCATGGCATCTGTATTTAATCTCGGTGAGTTATTGATTCTGGTATTGGCCCGATTGATATGTTCTTACCAGTTAGTCTGACAAAGTGTTGAGCGGAGTTGGATCAGGTTGTGGTTGATTCTCGTGACTTGTGGATCATTGATTTATGTTTCTTGGGTCTTCTACGATGTTCCCAAAGGACTGCGTGATGTTTTTTGCATTGGAAGTTGTCCTTAATGATTTTAGCCGACTTATTATTGTTTACACATTTCAAGAACCAGTTGGTCTTTGGGCCAACTTGATCAAGTTGTTATTATTTGCATTAAGTATAAATAGAAGTTTGTGAATCATTTGAGAGGATAGAAGACAAAATATAGAAGATAGAGTTTAGAGATCGAGTGAAGATGTAGAACTGGTGAGATTCTAGTCTGGTGGATTGAAGCTGGAAGGGCTAAGGTTCAGATTAGGGTAGAACCAACAGATTGTTTCCAGAGGCCGATTTGATGTGTAGATGATCTGCAGATCATGTGTTTGTGTTGTAAGCATTGTTTGTATCTTAGACTACAATCTAACATGTGGCATATGTAATTCTTCAAATTGTTATAAGATTTATTCATATTGTTTACTGGTTGTCCTTTCTGCTATTTATGGCATTGTGTTACCAATTATCGGTATATCTTGCATGGTGTTTGTGTTAGGCTGCAAGGATGGGTTGTCCTTCATTGGATCTCCCTACCTTGACTGCATCAATTACAAAAGCATCAAACTACAATCCAGAAAGAATGAACTAAGAAAGTAGCATCTTCTAATGCTTGATATAGTTCTATTTAAGCATAGATGTCTGCCCTACAACACCAAAAACCTTCTACCAAATTATATATCACTTGTTTGCACATATAACTTCCTCTAATAATGCAGTCCCACACATGACATATTACATGAATAAATCACCTATAAATACATATCATCAACCTTATGATAAGGTCGACTAAACCCTAAGCCAATAAACCCATAATTACAAATATTACATTACATGCTATCACCAGACCAATATTATGATTTACATTACATATCATGGACCTAAAACAAATTACCAAACAATTATATCTACTGGAAATCATGCTAAGACCAATCTCCAACACGTTTCACTAACCGGTAGAAACCCTCAGTCCAATAACACAAAATATCTAACCAGATCCAAATAGAACCACCATATCAGCATGCCAACCAATTCAAAGACACCAAACAATTGGGACATGATGAAGAAACACCATTAGCATGCTAGGAACCATTTCCATAAGCCAGACCAAAATCACTAAATCATATCATCAAATATCGCTATCTGGTAAAGCTAACCGGTAACAAAAAATACCAACCAGTAACATAAGTGATATCTTTCAGAGCACCAAATTAGGAACCAACTAAATATGACAACAATATAACCATCCTAAACCGAAACCAGGGATTTGATCATACTGGATCAAAATCATAGCCAAAACCAAGATAAACATCAAGTCTAACCGGGATAGGTCCAAGCGGGATAGAAGAACCATATCCAATCGAGATACAGTGTTGACATCAATGAAAACACTTAACTAGATCCAATATATTGCCAACAGTATCTATTTTTCATGCATGAAGGATTTGACCCCCTAAATCTTATCCAATTTTGAAAAAATTAGTAGTTTGGAAACTAGATTCAGAGTACTACAATATTTGTTCTTTGAGTATCTTCATATCTTAAGTGGACGACTCTCAACTTTCTCCTCCAAGTTTAGGTTTACTTGATTTTAGAAAAAAAGTGCACTTATAACCCCTTTTTGCACACCATCTTGGTTCGGTTACCCCACTGTAAGATGATACTCTGCAGTAGTATGTAAAAATATTACAATGGGGAATGCACATGCATTCAAGAACACTTCCTAGAGCTCATTACTTAAAAGATATATGCCTGGAAGGCTACAACCCTCAGGGAAGTCTCACTGACTTACAATATGATTCAAAGTAGAATTCGAAAGAAATGAACTGCAATGATAGCATCTACAAATGTCTAATGATAATTCCAGTTAAGCATAATTGTCTGCTCTACAACACCAATCTCACCTCAACACTAAACTGAATGATAAGTCTCTTGTTCACACAATCACCTCTCTTTGATAATGCAAACACAATAGCGACACCTAAATCACATAAGTATCTCACCTATAAATACAAATCATCAACCTTGATAACAAGGTCAGCTAAAACCTCAACCCTCAACTCATAATTATAAAAATTATATTACATGATACAAAGACCGATCACCAGACCAATAAAATAATTTACATTACATAAAATGGACCTAATTCAAATTCCTAAATGATCACATCCACTGGAAATCACGCCAAGATCAACCACAACACACTACACCACCAGAAATATAGTATAACATGAAAATCATCACCGATTTATAGAAATCACCAAAAAATTGCACAACGATCAATGCGGATCACCAAAAATTACAACACAACTAGGAAACACCATCAAGCACATTAGAACCATCCAGAATAGTTGCACCAACACCACTTTCCAAATCTTCATCGATCAACATCTAGAAAGCTCAAGAACACAACCAATCAACAACTGTCACAAAGAAAGATAACTTGTAGAGCACCAAATCATGAACCATTAGAAATGAAGATACACCAGATGATCCCAAACAATATCCCAAACTCTCAGCACAAGATCTGATCACACTAGAATATACCAGAGGAAATACCAAATTCTGCAAAATTGTGATAAAAAAACCAAACTTCAAAACTGGATCAGAAACTCTTTCCAAACTCACCGGAATAAATCACAAGAATATGTTGAGATCAATGGAAACAACATATCCTAGTAGAAACAATGACAACAACCAAATCTAGAAATCTCCCCAACAATCCAACGATCTCCCACTTTGGCATTGATGGCAACATATGAATGTGAAAAACAATCAATGCACAGAAAGAAAATAAAACAATTTTTCACATGATCTCTCTCCCCCTTTGATAGAAATGTCAATGATCTCCAAAATAGAAAATCAAACTCTCTCCCAATATAGAATCATGAATCTCTCTCCCCCTGGGGATACACAACCAAATCAACAAACTACTCTAGTAGAGGAGCAACATCAACTCATCAATCCAGATAAAAGAATAAGGTTTTGAATTCCACTGGATTGATGCAACTCAATGTATCTAATTCTCATAAGGAGGGGTGGATACCCCTAACTTGTATCTCAAATAGACAAATGTATATGTAGGCAAAGGTTTAGTGAACATATCAGCAATTTTTTCCTTTGTAGGTACATACTCCAGCTTCACCTTCCCTTCACTAACTTTCTCTCTCAAGTAGTTATACTTGATTGATATATTCTTAGACTTTGAATGTTGCACCAGATTATTTGACATGTTTATAGCACTAAAATTATCACAGTATATAACAGTAGGCTCATCATGAATAACTTTGATATCTTTCAACATTTGCTTCATCCAAACTATCTAAGTGTGATTACTAGCAGCAACAATGTACTCAACTTCAACAGTAGACAAAGATACTAAATATTGTTTCTTACTAGCCCATGAAACTAGGTTCTTACCTAAAAAGAATGCTCCACTGATAGTACTCTTGTGATTGTCAACATCACCAGCCCAATCTGCATCAATGTAAGCACATAACATGAAATCATCATTCTTAGGATACCATAAACCATAATCCAGAGTTCCATTTAGATATCTGAATATCCTCTTAACAATAGTGACATGACTCTTCTTCATATCAACTTGATATCTAGCAGCCATACACACAACATGCATAATGTCAGGCCTAGTTTGAGTAAGATATAGCAGTCCACCAACCATAGATCTATACAAACTCTAATTAGTTTTAGGAGATTCATCATTTTTGGATAGTTTACAACCAATTAGCATAGGAGTTCCAACAAATTTGGAATCATCTAGTCCAAACTTCTTCAACAGTTCCTTCACATACTTAGTTTGAAATATAAAGATACCTTTTCCTATCTATAAAATTTGTAAACCTAAGAAAAACTTCATCTCACCAATCATATGTTAGGAACCATAAGTTCAACTGAGAGGGGGGAGGGGGGTGAATCAGTTGTCAATGAATTTCAACCCAATTATAACTTAATCAAACTTAATACTTAATACCGGTAAACCAAACTTAATGTTGGTTAGCAGATTAGTAGTTAATATCAATACCGGTGAAACTTAATGTATGAAACAGAAAGAGAAACAACATCCACAACACATAACATAAAGATTTTAACATGGAAACCATGTAAGGGGAAAAACCACGGTGGGAAACCTTACCCACAATCAGATGCTACTACTGCAGATAGTATGTGTATACAAATGGGGTCTGCATATGCAAAAAAACCAACCACCTAGAGCACACTGCTCAAATGGGAGTCGCAATGACTATAGTAGGATGGTTAAATCCTAGAATAATGTACTACTCAGAATAGCATCTCCAATGCTAGATTCAGTACCAGTTAAGCTCTGATAAACACCTTCAAACCTTCCTTGAACCTTCAAATGATGTCTGCTTGATTTGCTCTATGATTTTCTCATATGATCTTCAATAATACCTCAATACCATATTACCATAATATCATACTACCATACTTCATCTCTCAAATGAAATATTACATATATACAAAACCTAAGACCAAATGTGTTGGTCGGCTCACTAAGAATATTACAATTAATTAATTACAAATAAGTCATGATGTGATACAACATGTTGGCTCAATACATTTACAACAATATCCAATCAATAAATCATCTCCATAATGTGTCATGCTGATCTGGAATAGATAATGTATACCGGTCCATAACCTAGACCAACCTGTCGGCAATAACAAATATGTCAACCCAATTAGACCAATAACCAAAACACCAAAACCAAGTATCCAAACCATGTCTTAGACATAATCAAGTGATCTCCAGATGATAACAAGTCATCATCAGTGTCGGTGAACCATATAACTTGTCGGTGAGAATATACCGGTGACTATGAATAAGTCACTTATCTTGCCGGTGAACACAATGTGTCGGTTCAATAGTAAATCAATATAACTAGAGTGCCAAATAAACAATGTAGATCTCTAGAAGGAAAAGTATTGACATCAATAACAAAACCAATGCAACACATCCATAATACCAACAATCTCCCCCTTTGGCATTGATTGCAACACTAGATGGAAAATCATCTAAGTGCCAAAACAGAATGCCAAAAACCAAAAATCAACAATCTCCAGAATAGATCAATACCAGAAATCAAAACCAAAATACAAAGAGTATATATCTCTCCTCAATGAATATTGTTTTTCCATAGATATCTCTCCCCCTTTGACATCAAATGCCAAAGCAATTTAAGAATAAATACCAGAACATACATCCAACATACAACCAATTAACCAACTACTCCCCTTGAGAAGTAGCTCTCCTCCATCAAAGCCAGAAAAAAGATTTCTCTGATAGTTTTTGCCAATTTGATGCCAATCTTCAATCATCTAAGTCTCTACCAGTGAGGGTATTACCCCAATCTTCTCTCTAAGATATTCAAAAGTTTCCTTAGGCAAAGGATTTGTAAAGATATCTACAATTTGCTCTTTAGTATTCACATAAACCAATGTTACTTCTTTTGCTTCAACATTCTCTTTCAAAAAATTATATTTGATAGAAACATGCTTACTCTTAGAGTGAAATACCAGATTTTTGATATATCAATTTCTATTGAGTTATCACAATAAATGATTATTGGTTCTTTGCATTTTACCTTTATGTCCCTCAACATTTTCTTAATCCATAATACCTAAGTACAATTATTTGTTGTTGCAACATATTCTGATTCTTCTGTTGATAATGGTGTACAACTATGTTTCTTGCTTATCCATGAAATCAATCTACTACCAAGAAAGAATGCACCGCCAGTGGTACTCTTTCTGTCATCTACATCTCCTGCCCAATTTGCATTGGTGTATGCACATAAATCAAAATTTTCATCTTTAGGATACAATAAACCAAGATTTGTTGTGCCTTGTAGATACCGAACAATCCTTTTTACTGTTGATTCATGTTTTTCTTTAGGATTACTCTGAAATCTTGAAACAATACATAATGCATTCATTATATCAGGTCTTGTTTGTGTCAAATATAGTAAACCTCCAATCATAGATTTGTATCTTGTCAGATTAACAGGAGCTGAATCATCTTTCAATGCCAATTTATCAGTTGTAGTCATAGGAGTACTTACCGGTTTAGAGTTTTCCATACCAAATTTCTTTAGTATTTCCTTCAAGTATTTTGTTTGACATATGAATATACCTTTATCAGTTTGTGAAATATGCAATCCTAAAAAGAATTATATCTCCCCAATCATAGACATTTCAAATTCTTCTTGTATCTTGTTAGCAAAATCCTTACACAATCCATCTTCTCCTCAAAAAATGATATCATCAACAAAACCTTCAATAACCAAGATGTCATCATTAGTCACTTTGTAGTATAAGTTGTTGTCAGCATTACCTTTAGTGTAACCAAGCTTCAAAATATATTTGTCCAATCTAGCATACCAAGCTCTAGGAGCTTTCTTCAATCCATAAAAAGATTTCCTTAATCTCCAAACCATATCTTTAACATTTGTCAATGAATCCATCAGGTTGTTCAATGTAAACTTCCTCTTCAAGATTACTATTTAGAAATGCACATTTTACATCCATCTGATATACTTTATAATTCTTATGAGCTACAAATGCAAGAAATAATCTGACTACCTCAATTCTAGCTACCAGTGCAAAGGTTTCATTATAATCAATTCCCTCTTTCTGTGAATATCCTTTACAAACTAATCTTTCTTTGTTCCTGATTACCTTACCATCTTTATTAATTTTATTTCTAAATACCCATTTAGTTCTAATTACATTTTTGTCTTTAGGCTGGAGAACCAATGTCCATGTATTATTCTTTTCAATTTGTTCTAATTCATCTTCTTTTTCTTTTATCCAATATTTATCTTGACTTGCTTCAATAACAGATGATGGTTCAATTTGAGAAATTAAGCATACCTCTTCATTTTTCAGTCTTCCTCTTGTCATAACACCTTGATAATTATTCCCAATTATGTGATTTTCTGAGTGATTCAATCTTACATACCTGGGTTTATTCACATGCTGTTGTTTTTCAATCACTGTAGAATTCTCTGTTGGCATATGGTGAGGCGGCGATAATTTATGTTGTCATTGATGTCAATATGTGCTCAAGGAGGTGAACCGGTATGCACTGGTATGAATATTGGAAGCGGTTATGGTCAACCGAGTTGGAGTGGACCGGTGTTGGGGTTCACTAAGCGTGATTACCGGTTGGTAGTCTCAGCTCTAGGGTTGTCGGTTTTGCGATTTGGCTTGTGTAGTGCAACTGATGATGTTTTGTGATGAGTTAGGTAAAGAATAAGGATAAGGATCGAGATGCCATGTTAACTGTGTGCACGTGAAGGATTTCTTTGAGGATCTTGTGCATGAAAATCGAAATCATTGAATGTCTACCTTGGGAATGAGCAATTTTCTTAGTGGTGTGTGAAGAGTGCGTGATGGGTTACTAATTTCCAGATGCGATGAAGATTGGACAATGTAGAATGTATTTGATAGTCAGGATTGGACCGCATGTAATTGTGAACCTAAAACATTCAGGGTTTAGGGTTTATGCTACCAACCTAATTGTTGTGTATAAGGTCGATGGATTTTGTTGTTGCATGAGTTGGCAAAAATTGTGTTTGTGTCCACATGCTGAGATACTTGCCAAACTAGAGTGAGGAATTTGTAGAGTGTGATTGTAGAAGAGAGGAACTGAAAAGGATCTGTCGTAGCAAGAAGTGTTGTTATCAGATTGGAGTCTTACTTGTTGTCTTCAAACCATTTCAACAGAAGGTAAATCCCTTAACCAGGTAGCTTTAACAGGATTTGTTGTAATACCTCTAACCAAGTGGCTCAATTTCATTGAGTTATTTAAATCCTCTAGCGAGGTAACTCTTAATAGGGTTTCAACCTTTAACAGGGTATATAGTCATCCCTTAACCGAGTGATCCCTAACAGGATCAGTTCCTAATAGAACCTTATTGTAAACTCTTTAACTGGACTAGGTTCCTAACAGAGCGGACTTTAAAAGAGTTCAGAAACAAGCTTGTGGGTATTCATCCCCGCTGTGGTTTTTCCCATTTGGGTTTCCACGTGAAAAATATGTGTTATGGGTTGTGAGTTTTTCATGTGGTGATTGTGTGATTCTGATTGAGTAAGGTATGCATGTTGTGTTAAATGGTTGTGGTATTATTGATACTACTCATGCATGGTTATATCGGTGAAGTAGTCATCAAGATTTGAGATCTGTTGAAAGCTATCTGAAGCATTTTTGTTTAACCGGTTTAGCTGTCTGAAGTATCTGTGTTTAACTAGTATTGCTATGGTTAATTTTAGTGGTGAAGGAAACCGGTTACCTATGTTTTGATCTGTCAATATATCAGATAAATTTTTGTGTGTACTGATTCACCCCTCCCTCTTAGTACCAGTTAGGATCTTTGTAGTTCATCATTATTCATCAATTGGTGTCAGAGCTCATCCAGGTCCTTGGTGATATAATCTCAACCACTTGAGGTAAAAGATCTTGCTTTAATGATTAAGAGGGAAGGTCCTAAGTTCAATAGGGGCAACTTTACAATATGGAAGGACATAATGAAGATATAGATTAGGAGTTTGGGTGTACAACACTGGAGCTATGTTGAGAATGCCTATGTAATTCCCACTAGAACTCTAACCGATGATCAGAAAAGAGAGATATAAGAAAATGGGCAAGTCATGGAATCCCCTATTAGCACCTTGTCCAATATAGAGTTCATTGATGTACAAGATAAGGACAATCTGAAAGATGTATGAGACAAACTAGAATCCATTTATGGTGGTGATGAACATGTTGAGTAGGCTAAGGAAGAAAGCCTTAGAGGAAAGTTTGAAGATATGAGGATGGTTGAAGGAGAGAACATTCAATAGTATGGCATAAGAATCAAGACAGTGGTTGGAGAGATCAAGAGCACTAATGGAACTATTGATGATGCCACTATTGTCAACAAAGTCTCAAGATCACTTTTATCGGTCTATGCAATCAGGGTTACCACTATCTAGGAGCTAAGAATATGATGGTGGTATTGTCCAGTTTGGCAACAATGCACCTTGCATGGTGAAAGGAAAAGTATTCATCTCACCGAATGGAAAGAGTAGTGTGGATGACATCTACTGGGTGGAAGGCCTTAAGCATAATCTATTGAGTGTTGCTCAACTGAATGACAAAGGACTTATTATGGAATTTAAAGGTGGAGTCTGCAAAATAATTGGAAAAAGTGGTAAGCTTATTACCACCGGTAAGCAGACCAGAGGAAACCTGTTTCAGTTGAATGCCAAGATTAGTCAGTGTCTGATGGTGAAATTTGATGATAGTTGGATATGGCATAGGAGACTTTATCATATGAATTTTGACAATATTGTAAAGGCTACTAAGATCAAGGCAGTAAGAGGATTGCCTTTGCTGAACAAACTAGAGAATGCCTTGTGTAGAAAATGTCAACTTGGGAAGATGTCTTCCTAAACATTCAAAGGTAAGTCTTTTTCCTCGGATGACTTACTTGATCTAGTGCACAGCAATCTATGTGGTCTGATGAAAACTAGAAGTATTTAGGGAGATCGACACTTCATGATTCTTACCAATGATTGCTCAAGAATGATCTGGGTCAAATTCTTGAAAGAAAAATCTGAGGCATTTGGAAAGTTCAAAGCCTTTAGAGCATTAGTGGAGAAGGAGAGTGGTAGAAGGATAAAATGCCTAAGGAGTGATCAAGGACGTGAATTCACTTCTAATGAATTTAATAAGTACTGCGAGGAGAATAGGATTAAGAGGCATTTGTCTGCCCCAGGGACACCATAGCAGAACGACACAACATAAAGAAATAATAGAACTATAGTTGAAGTGGCCAGAACTATGTTGATCCAAGCAAATGTTGCTCACACATTTTGGAGGGAAGCGGTGAGCACTACAGTCTATACCATGAACCGAGTACTCATTAAGAAAGGTAAAGACAAAACCCCTTATGAGTACTGGAATAGGAGAACTCCCAATGTTAGTTATTTCAAAGTGTTTGGGAGTAAATGCTATATTAGGGGAGGTGAGCATCTGAGTAAATTTGATGCTAAGTGTGATGAAGGAATATTTCTGGGATATTCCACTAAAAGAAAAGCTCTCAAATGCTACAACAAGAGAACTCAGAAGATTGACAAGAGAACTTAGAAGATTATTGGGAGTATCAATGTCAGGGTTGATGAATCCCATGAGAAACCTAAGGAAACCAACAACAAGGAAATAGAAGATGAACTGGGCTTAGCCTTTTGGGAACTGGTTAAGAAAGAAACAAGTGACAAACACTGCAAAGACCTCAGTGTTTCTATACCGATAGAAGCTTCAGCATGTGAAGAAGAAGATGAAGCAGAAAAAGAAGAGGAAAAGCAAGCGGAACCTACTACAGTCATTCCTAGGTATGTAAGACTGCATCATGATCCAAAGCACATCATAGGAGACAAAGATGCAGGAATACTTACAAGGAGAAAGGTGAAAGAAAATTCTTGCATGATTTCAGAATTTGAGCCTAATACCACTAGAGATGCACTTATCGATGAAGAATAGATAAAAGCAATGGAAGAGGAGTTGGACCAGATAGAGAAGAATGCAACATGGTCCTTGGTACCCAGACCAGAACACAAGAATGTCATAAGTACCAAATGGGTCTTCAAGAATAAGCTGAATGAAGAAGGCATGGTGGTAATGAACAAGGCAAGACTTGTATGCAAGGGATATGCCCAGGAAGAAGGAGAAGACTATGGAGAAACCTTTTCCCCAGTGGTTAGACTAGAAGGTGTTCGAATGCTACTTGAGTTTGCAGCATTCAAGGGATTTAAGGTATACCAAATGGATGTGAAGTCTACCTTCTTGAACGGAATCCTAGAGGAAGAGGTGTATATTGAGCAACCAGATGGGTTTGCTTTATCAAAATATAGTGACATGGTGTGCAGATTATACAAGGCCTTGTATGGATTGAAACAGGAACCAAAGGAATGGTATGAACGGTTACACTCTTATCTTGTGAAGATAGGATTTCAGAGAACAAGTGAGGACAACAACATCTACCTAAAATCTGAAGGTGGTCAGATTCTGATATGTGAAGTATTTGTAGATGAAATAATCTTTGGTGGAGATGATGATATGAGTCATGCATTTGCCAATGAAATGAAAAAGGAGTTTGAAATTTCTCTGATTAGAGAGATAAAGTTTTTCATTGGTCTACAAATTGAAGAGATGAAAGAGAGTATCTTCATTACCCAGTCCAAGTATATCAAAGAGGTTTTGAAAACTTTGGGCATGGAGGAGAGAAAACCAGTTGGAATGTCGATGGTGTACAACTACAAACTAACAAAGGAGGATGATACAACATTGGTGGATGAGAAGGAGTATCGATCAATGATTGGTAAGCTGCACTATGTGGTGGATAACAAATCGCATATTGCTCATGCAGTGGGCATAGTGGCCCATTTTCAGAAGAGTCATAAAGAATCCCACTTGGTAGTGGTAAAGAGGATTCTTAGATACCTAAAAGGCACAATTGATTATGGATTGTGGTATCCATATACTGATGACTTTGATCTCAAAGTGTTTACCAATGTGGATGATCGAAAGAGCACAACCGGTGGAGTGTTCTTCCTTGGTGGAAGATTAGTCTTGTGCACAAGTAAGAAGCAAAGTTGTATTTCCTAGTCTACAGCTAAAGCAGACTATGTGGCAGCATTTATGAATTGCACTCAGGCAATCTAGATGAATCATGTACTAGATGGCTTCAAAGTGACTATATCTGAACCGGTGAGTATTTTCTGTGATAATACTAGTGCAATAAATATTTCCAAAAATTCGGTATTGCATCCTAGGGCCAAGCACATTGAGCTCAAGTATCATTTATTGAGAGAAAAGGTTTAGAATAAAGAGGTTGTATTAGAATATGTTTCCATTAAGGAGAAACTAGCAGACATTTTCACTAAGCCCTTACCAAAGACTACATTTACCTATTTGAGAGGTGAATTAGGGGTTTTGCCCCTTCATGAAGTCAATTAAAGTTGTGTGCTCCAAATTAGTCAGGTACTACCTTGTCAGATCTTACAGGATTGATGTATTGTGTTATCACTATTTAGAATATTGGGTAATTATTCTTTTCAATCCTTTTATTTTTTGGCTTACATGGTTTCTTTCTGCTCCTGAGGGTTATTTTTCCATGGGTTTAGGGTTTTGCTTTTCAAAATTTTGTGTCATAAAGGTTCTCCTTCTATTTCCTTGTTTCTTTTTCCACTTAAGTGGAAGGGTCAGTCCGCTGTGAGAAGAGGGGCCCTTTTTTAGGTTTTATCCTAGGTGGGTTATGATATTTCTTTAATTTTCTGCCTTTTCCTAAGTCTTTTATTTTCCTTATTGGGTCTCTTAATTACCATGTAAGTTCCTGTTGATCCTATGGACACCGCTATATCGCAAAGAGAAGTTGCACGATGGTTACCCTTCGTGAAACATCAACTAAGTGAGTGGGACCCTAATTTCCTTAAAGTTTTTCCACGGATACTAAAGTGTGGGTAATTTTAGAAAGATCGAACGGTGGTCGTTGAGTCGCAAGGTCAAGATGCGCAAAGATTACTCTTTGCGAAGTAGTGGCCGATGAGCTAGGGGGTCCCGATGAGGTGGTAAAACATGTGGCATAATAGGTGGAAGTGCTTATGAGGTAGTTCTACCGAAAAGGAAAATAATCCAGTTACCCGAAACACACGTGGCTATCAGAGTGTGGAAACCAGTATACTTGTGAGCGAATAAATGGATGATAGGTGGATACACTTGGTAGGAACTCGTAGGCTAAGTAATCAGAGGTAAAGGGCCCACTTTGATAGTTAAAGGAGTTAAATGCCATACGAGTTTCATGGAGATCTACGACCATCACTGACCCGCTACTTGAAGTTGTGTGAAGTTTAAGGTCAGCGACTTAGTGACAAACCAAATGGCTCCATGGAGAGAATTTAGAGGGAAGGTCAATTACCAAGAAAGACCCATCTACGATGACTTCCTAGAGCAATTGACTTTGTCAACCAATAGTGTAGCTAAGATTAAAGAGCTTGTGCCCAAATCTCCTCGCCTAAGGGTTAGTGATGGTCTGTATGACAAGGGAAACTGGTTAAGGTATGCAAATATAGGGATGTCAAGATTAGGACTCTTCAGGGTTGCTTTTGGTCAAAGGCATTCTCCCGCACCAAACAACTATTTGTGGGAGCTAGATGTAGGAAAACTGATAGTGCCTAGGGTTTTATGGATGTGGACCTCTTGATCTAGATTGCAGCCAATTATGACCCTATGGCCAAAGTTATTAGAAATGTGAATGGAGGGTCTCTGATTGAAATAAATGATGATGAGTTTAGAAAGGTTTTCAGACTCAGTGAAGTCTCGAATTATTTAGAGCCTATCAATTTTGGGATATTGGTTAAGGTTTATGAGACATAGAGGGATCATCTTAGAAGTGGTCCATTAAAGGAGTTCTTTACAAAGATAGGAGGTTTAATAGTGGTAGGCCCAAGCACCATGGAGCCCTTCTCCCTAAAATTTTTTACTTTAAGGGCTAAGGGAATGTATTGGTCTCTATGCCAGATTTTTGGAGAAGATGCAGAAAAAACCATGCCCACACATTACATGCTTATGATGGCATAAATCCTTAACCCATCCTTGGCCATAACATTTGAATTTTCTCCCTACCTTATTGATTCTATTCATGAGGGTTTGATAGGAATAAAAAATGCTAAAGTAGTCAGACCTTTTGGATGATATTCTCTCCTCATGCACATGTTCTTATTCAAGGGTGCAGACTACTTTGCCAATGAGATGGACTTATTAAAAGAGAAGGATGGAGAAGAAATGCCAGTAAAATTATGGAGCACTATCCTATTTTGGGATAGAGAGGAGTCTAGCTACCTAAAATTTGATAGATGTTTTGCATCCAGGCTTAGGATCCTGTTGTGTGCTGAAAACCCTAGGATTCCCAAAGTTCTTCTTGAGTTCCTTAGGCCAAAAGAATTTGCTGAGGACATCAAAATTGTGCATAACTGGGGTGATATTTACTTATACCCTGTTTCTACTATTTTTCAGAGTTTATGGGTTCAGAGGAGCTCCATATCTACTCCCTTACTAGGTCCCCTTGAAGATTGGAATTGCAGAGGTTTTAAGATAGATACGAGGCTTGCGGGAAGCAAAGTTGACAAACAAAGGTAGGGGAACTATTTTCCCAACTGTAACCTTGGCTCACCAATCTATAATTACCAAGGGAGGATGGGTAAATTTTGATAAGTTCCTTCAACCATATAGGTTGTCTACTGTGGTAGTAATATTTGCTAACCTGGAAGGGTTTTTCAATGACATGTTCAAAAAAAGAGTCAGATGTGTAGGGAGGGCTCACCAATTCCACTTTCCTGAAGATTTGATCAGGAATGAATTTAACTTAGATGAATAGGAACTAAGGAAAGAAAAGTGGATTGCATACAAGAAGGCCATTGACTTCATCCACCAGTTTGACAGTAGTTATGATCCTTTGGCCAATTTTACTCCTTTTGAGGATAAGGTCAAATTTTTGATACTCTATTTTGAAGATCTAATGCAGATTTTGAAGGAGAAGAGGGAAGTTATTTTGAAAGGTGACCCTGAGAAGGTTAAACTTGTTTTAGCCAGGCTTGCATTTGCAAAGGTAGTGCCCCTGAGAGATTATGTAATGCACAAGAGATCAACATATAATGTGTTAATGCCAACAAGAGATGAGCCCTCCTCATCAAAAGGAAAAAGGCCTTTAATAGATGTGGTAGAAATCCAAGATTTTCCCAAGAGGCAAAGAGTAGGAAAAGAGATACAAATAGGTGAAACTTTATACTCTCCATCCCAATCCCCAATTCATGTGGGAGACGAGCATGCAGCCGTAGAACAATTGCTGCAACTAGGCAGTCTTGGGGAAATAGCATGCACCTATCAAGAATTGCAAGAAGGTATGCCAGAGGAACCAACAAGTGCCAAGATAGACTTGACTATGGAAGAATTTAGGGGTAAAGAACTGGACCTTGTCATCAAACAGGCTGGTGAGGATTTTTTGGCCAATAGCATTTTTGTCAAAACAGGATCTTTCATGCAATTTGTTTGGAGAACAAACATGGAACACTTCAAGAAAAGATGTGAGAAGAGAAAGATGGATTATCTAGATAAGGACACATCTGCAGTTGAAGAAGATGTCAAGAAGGAAATGATAATTTAATTTGAAGCCATTACCCTAAGCAGGGGAGAGAAACGATAGCAAAGGCTGGAGTGTTAATTCTCCCTGAGTGGGATATAGCTGACGCATTAATCCTTGATGTTGTCAGAAAGGAGACAAGGCCCTTAGAAGGGGTGACCTTCAACAAGGATCATGTTGCATTGGTCATGTGGTCACTAAGAAGGGAAGAAAGCAGGGAAAGAAAAGGCTCCTTAGAGTCCAGCTACTCAGGGGGGATGATTGTAAAAAGAGTGAAGGACATAGGGCTAATCGAAGCAGCCAGTTCAACTTTGGAGTCAGCAAAGTTTAACATGGCAGTAGCTGAGAGAGAAGAAAAGGAGAAGGCTGACATCCATGTGAAGATAGAAATGATTTTAAAGGCATACAATGAGGCTAAAGTGGAATTAGTCCACAGGGATAATATAATTACAAAGTTAAAAAGCCAAATTGAAGGGCAGTAGCAAAAAGGAGAGTCATCCACTTTGATGATTGCCTCTACTCCAGCAACATCTCCACCCACTGTCCCAATCATTGAATTTCCCCCTTCCCCTGGGACATCTAGTTTTCAATCATCTGAGACTCTTCAGGATGAGATAGAGAAGTTGAAACAAGCTCAGGCTATTTTTGCAGGCAAGTATGAAGAGAAGGTCAGAAGCACCATTTTGAAATTTGCTGACACAGTGGGAGCTTCCATAGTGTATATATACATGCAAAGAGATTTGAGCATGTTGAATGTTGTAAATGAGGATAAGGATGCCTTAGAGGAAATTTTGAATAAATGGATGGCTAAGGAGTCAGACTTAGAGCTCATGTGCCTATCCCAGGAGAGAACTGATGCACATGCCACAATTAAGTCTGCTTATGAGTTAGTAAAAAGCATGCCTAGGTTAGTAGAAGCAAGAGCCAATTTGGAGAGGAAAGCAAATTTATATAGGAAGGAGTCAACAGACCAAAAGTTTGAACTTTTCCTAGGATGTTTTGTTAGTGCAAATAAATTAAAAGATAAAGAGGTATGGCTTGGTGAATTAGGCCATAGGTTATCCCAAAGAATAAATCATGTTATCAATTCAGATGACACCTCTTTGTTTATTCAGACAATTGAAGAAATTGAGAAAATGAAGTCTCATTATGGTTTTTTGGAAACAAAGATTAAGCAGCCGGGGAACACATGGAAAAGGGCTAATAAATTGAGAAAGAAAACTATTAACTTTCCATGGCCTGATGACGACACATTCAGAGAATGGGAGGCAAACTATGTGGCAAAAGAAGTAGAGGCATAGAAAGAGTCAACCAACATTCAGATAGTTGGTGATCCTGAGGAAATTGGAAGCAGTTAGCATTTCCAACCATTTTGTTTGATGGTAGTTGGTTCAGAATAAGTTAAAGATACGATGCCTCAATTTTGTAAGAGCTTTGAGAAAGGCAGTTGGCCTTTTTTCCAACTGGCTTCTTTAGTTGTTAGATTTCTTTAGTTTTGGGAAATGTAATTTTTGGAAGGGAAGGGTTGCTAGGGTAAATTTTCTTGGAAGGTCTGTAGCTTGTTGCATCCATGTATCTATAAATGGATATCAGGACTTCTAAGAAAAGGATCACAAGAATTTGTAAAAAAACTCTGCCGAAATTTATCTAAGGTTTTCTGGCTTTTCAGAAATCACCTTGAGTTATGTAAGATTTTGAAAATGAATATTAATATACAGATCAAAAAATTTTGAGCCTAGATTTTTGTTGTCTTCTTGTGTGCATTCATTGATTTACTAGTTTCTTTTAAATAATCTAGGGTTATTTGATTGAATAGGGTTTGCAAGGCAATCTTACAGACATGTTTTAGGTTTTTCTCTCAAGGAGGGGAATTAAATATATGTGAAATCTTTTTGTTAGTAAATCAATAGTTTCTGCTTGAATTTGATAACATGGTCTAGCATAAAGGAAAAACTTATATATATGTCAGACATATATTAGGTTGGTGAAGCCAAAGTGATGAGATGTATGTGAATGTCCTGATTCATAATTCTTGTCTAGTTTGGGTGACTCTATAGCCTGGATAAGGTACTGATATTATTTGTGGAGTTTTCTATCTTTCTTGTAGTCAAGACTGAAAATGAACACAGGTTTTCTTTTATGTTTCAGTATTGTTGAGGTTATAAGGTTTACATATTTCTAACACTGGTTTACTGTGGATCTTATATTATAATTGTGAAAGTATTCACAAGAGGTATAACCACCTAAGCTTAGGATAAGCTTAAAGTGTAGAAGGTTTTGTAATAAACCTTGTTATATGTTATTGTGGATTTATATTTTCTTATTGTTCTCTGCATATGCAATAGAGGCTCTAATTTTCTTACAGAGGAGATAGGGAAATCAGAATTTAAGAACAACAAAAGTGGTGACTCTGCTAAGGAACAGTCATAGTGTAAAACCTATACTATAGATCAATTGCTTGTAATGCCTAAAAGTTTGTTCAGATCTATGTATGCTTGGTCTTTGTGAATAGGTTGTTTTATTCCCATGTTTTTAAAATCTTCTTTCTCAAGATATTATCCTTATCTCATTGTTTCTTGTGAAATATTTTACTGAGCTTAAATATTTTCTTATTATCCCATTTTTTGGGTGGCGACTCTATTTAAAAGTAACAACAAGTGACCTTAGAAGGTACAAGTCTTTTCAAAAGGAAACCCTTATTATGTAGAGAGGAAAGAACACAAGGTCCTATATGAGGAGGAATCCTCATAAGAGATTGCAGGAGGGATTGCCTGAGCTGACCCATAAGGGCGAAAAAAGAGCAGTTGCATATGAACCAACCAATACTGCATGGATGCAGAAAAGTACTCACACGGGTAAGTCTTCTCAGAGACCTATTTATGAAAATTTTAATTCTTCTTCCTAAGAATCTAAGTAGGATATGTTGGGTTTCATATGGGTTTATTTGATAGCAATGAAGATGCCCAAAACTCGCATCTAAGAATTTCTCATGCTACTGAATCTGGAAGGGATAGGAGTAGTTCAACTGTTAGGATGGATTTTGTACCATAGACTATTGATGGAAACATTAGTTTAATAGATATTGGTCAAGTCTGTGTGTCAGATTCAGAAGAAATATTCCCAGACCAAGATGAAGTAGCCCAAGAGATAGAGGTTCTTAATAGAAAAGTTCATCAGCTAATCTCTTTAAGAACCCAGAAGGAATTAAATAAAGAGAATGAAATTAAGGCTAAGCTGATTGAGAGAGGTAGGCTATTGAGGCAAATAGTAGAACTTGAACTCTTTAATCAAGAAGAGCCAAAGAGTGAGGAAGAGGGTCCAGTTATCAAAGAAAATCTGACTGTCAAGACCAATCCTGCACACAAATTTGTTGTGCAACCTAGTAGGGAGGTTTTTAGTGACCCACAACTTACTAGAACTAATATTGACAAAGGGAAACAAAAATGCATGGAGACTGGATCTAGATCTAAGACTACAAAAGAGATATCTAAATTATTATCTTCACATGAATTAGAAATGGAAAGAATAAAGAGAGAAAGGGAAGAGTTGCGGAGGGACTTGGAGAGTGTTGATTAGAAGCCACCAACAAAGAGGTTAGAAAAAATATTGACTACCTAAAATCCCCTCCCATAATTTTCCCTGCAATAGATCCAAATAAGCCACCACCTAACTATGCCTCACATCTTGCAGTCAAGATTCAATCAGCTATACCTGCAGGTGTTGCACCAACTCAGAATCAGTATTCCCTTGTTAATCAGAACAAATCTGCCTCTTTGTGTAATTTAGCCCCAGTAAATTAGGTTCCTGCTACAAATCAAAATGTTCAAGTCCCTTTAACTTATGGTCCTAATGTGAGAGCGACCATGGGTAATAACCCTATTGGTAACCAGTTTCAAAGATGACCCATTAATTTAGAGTTGTATAGGAAAATTTTCTTTGATGGGATTGTGGGGAACCCAAACCATATTCCTATTGAACTAAGGGACATGCTTCACAAATTTGCTGGCAGTAATGCCATAAGTACAGAATATGCACTTAAAATATTCTGGTGAGGTAGTAAATGACTATAAGATTGTAGATGAAGATGTCATCATGAAATTATTTGTATAGTCCTTGGTGGATGATGCAAGGGTGCTCAACAAGTTCAACAATATCAGGAAGTCTGATAATGAAATTATCACAAACTTCAATGTGAGGTTTCAAAAAGCAATGCATGGGCTCTACCAAGTGATGAGACTAGATGATAATATGTGTCTGAACACTTACTTTAATGCTTTTGATTCTAAAATAGCCTACATCCCGAGGGATAAAAACCCACATAGTCTAAGAGATGCTTTCAGAATTGCCATAAATATAGAAAGTAATAGGAAAGCATCTGGAAAGGTGGGAAGGAGGACTGATGGTAGGCTGTGGCAAGAATCAAAATAGTAGCCTAATAAAGTTGCCAAGGAAGAAGACAAAATAGAAAAGTTAATGACTATTGTGAAAGATCTTATTGCTAAGGTAAGTAAGAATGAAAAACCTCATTACAATTGGCAAGTTAGGCCTCCCAGATTACATGATATGCCATACAACACCACTTGAAAGGATGACAAACCTTAGCATGATAAGTTAAAAAACACACAGAACCAGGTCACCCCAGATCCTTTAAAAGGAGGAAATGTACACAACATGAAAAATACTCCTTGGTGCATGGCATGTGATGGGCCACATTCTCCCCATTAGTGTGCTATGGCTCAAGCTCTAGATGATTCTGTATATGGTGAAAATGGATAACAATAATAACAAAATTGAAAGGCTAAATGAATCCAACCACAAAACCCTAGCCTAACAATCAACAAAGATCCACCATAACATATGAAGATTACCTAAGACAATGCAAATCAAATGAAATCACAAAAATTATACCATCACATGTCCAATAGGGTTTTGATCTCCATTCTTCCTATCTCCATTGATCTTGCTTGATATATTTGCTCTCAGATTTTATGTGCACAAGAGCTCAACAAAGAACAGAATGTGGTTGCAAGTAGGATCGTAGTGTAGTCAAGTGCATAAGTTGATTCCTTAGACTCAGTGATTAGGATTTAATAATGAGGGAAGCATCTCCTTATATAGAAGACACAATATGAAATGGAGGGATAAGATTGAGAGGTGTAAAAGGAGGTCAGCTATGATTAGAGGGTAGGTAGAAGAAATAATAAAATAATGAAAGGGGTAGGAGTGTATGAATTAAGAGATGAATGACATGTGTCATGGGTAGAAAAGGTTAATGAATTAATTAGATAAATAAAGATTTATTTAATTAATAGAAGAAGTGGGATAATTAAATAAATAAGATATTTATTTAATTTAGGAAAAGGATAATTTAAATAAATAAATGTATTTATTTAAATGAGAAATAAGGCTAGAAGAGGATAAATGAATTAATTAAATAAATAAAGATTTATTTAATTAATAGAAGAATTAGGCTTAGATAATTAAATAAATAAAATATTTATTTAATTAGACATGACAATTTTGGGTGTCTACAGATTCCATGAGAAAAGAGGGTGAGCCTGATGTTAACATGTTTGACACTATTATTGAAAGTGATAATGAGTCTTCACAAAGTGACGCTAGCGGGTATGATGCACTAAGTTATAATAAATGTTATCATGGGTAGCTAAAGATTAATTGGCATCCCACTTTAAATGTGGTAACCATTGAAGATGAAGAAGTTCATCTTAGAAGACCTAGTGAGGCAGAGGTAAAAAATCTCACTAAGGCTGCCATAGCCAAAGCCAAGCACAATTACAATCTGAGAAGTAATAAAAGGGATGGAGATCGGGATGAACTTGGATCCATGTTCATGAAAGAAGTATCTCAGAAAAAAGACAACAAGCAATAATGATCTGCCTCAATATGGTCATGCAAAAGGTGACCAATCTAAGGATTTAGGAAAAAATGCAGAGAACATTGCTGCTACAAATTCATTAGGGACAATTGTAGCTAAAAAGGCTGGTCAGCCAAAAATAGAAAAGGCCAAAGCATATACTGAATCAATTGTTAGTTTAACATTTGATATGACTTAGGCCTTGACCCAAATGAAAGTTACACTGGCTTTGGTGGAACTATTAAAGATAAAGGAGCACAGAGAAGCTACTTTTTCTTTATTTGCTAATATATCAAATGATAATGCACCCTTACTGGTAGGTACCAAAAGGGATGAAAAGGATCTAGAGCAGCAAATTCCAAAGATATATGTGGGAACCACTATTACACAAGAGCCTTCATAGGTTGATCCTTTTTATGTAACTTTGTTAGTAAATAATAGGTTAATTAAAAATTGTATGAGTCTCCGGAGCTGCTGCAAATCTCATGCCTTATGGTGTCATGAAAGAATTAGGACTATTAGTAAGCACTTTGTATGGGAAATGTTATGCCATGGATGACAAAGAAGTACCTGTTGTAGATACAATAAAAGATGTAGAGATTAAAATAGCAACATTTCCTGAAGCTACTTACAAAGCGAATGTTATTGTAATTGATACTAAACCTCACTATGTCATGTTATTGTCCAGATAATGGGCTGCAGTAGTAGGGGGAAATGTTTAGTTGGATCTTTCATATGCTACAATCCCAATAAATGGAAGTCCAGTCAAGTTGTATAGAGAACCACGTGCTCTCAAAGTAATTGAAAAAATAGACCTCAACATGCTAAATTGTATGATTAATGTGGACCTTGATAACTTCAGAGTACAACCAATTCTATCTCAGTTGAAGAATACTGATCCTATTGTTAATAAATTGGAATCTCAGCAACAAGGTTTGTGGCACATGTACATTGATAGAGCTTTCTCTAAGGAAGGATCTAGAGTAGGAGTTCTTTTTGTGTCCTCATTAGGTGTAACTTTCAAGTACTCTTTTTTGTTAGCTTTCCAGTGTACAAATAACATAGTTGAATATGAAGCCTTGTTATTGTTAGAGTAAAGGTTTTAATTTAATCATGTTGATTAAATTACCTTTATTCCTCTCTTAAGATTTCACTTTAGTTTGCATTTGTGACATTTAATAATTATATTAATTATTAAATGTCTACCTATTAGGGTTTCTTTTAGGGTTGCACAATATCCTTTTATAAGGATTCATCATTGTAATTTATCTCTCTCTTGGATGAATACATTTTTCAGCTTTCAGAGCACCCTTGCTTGTTTGTCTCCATCTCTTCTTTCTGTGACAGGTTATTTGCATGCAGGTGATCTTCGGGGTCTGTGAAGTTGGCTTTCTCAACTTCTACATGGTATATTATCATTGCGCGCCACCGGTGCGCAGCCCGGCAGCCACCGCCGCCAGTGGTAACCCGCCCACGCACCGCCTGCGCGCCACCTGCCGCTTGCGCGCCGCCATCCGCCCGCCCGAAGCCCGTGCGCCGCCCGCGCGCCGCCCTCTGCCCGCGCGCCACCCCTGCACCGCCCCCGCGCTGCTGCCTCTGAGCTAGCCCCTGGTCGCCCAGCAGACCAGGGGCTTATTTTTTTTAAGCCCTTGAGGGCTATAAGGGCCTATCTGGGCTCTTTTGGAGCTGTTTTACAAAATCGGGCATAACTTGGGCGTCCGATCTCCGTTTTTTGAAAACGAATAGACGTTGGAAAGCTGGTTCCGAGCCCGATCTAATTGATGGAGGTCTTTTTCTCTGATTTTGCCATTTTGTAGTGTTTTTTGCCAGTCAAAGTCAGAACAATTTTTTTGCATTCCAGGAGACGTAGAATGAGCATCCGACCTCCGTTTTTCGAAAAATTTATATTTTCGGAAAGCGTGTTCTGTGTACTTTCCAGAAATATGAGTTTTTTTTTTCCAAATTCTGCTCCATGCATATTTTATTCAGTTTTTTGCTTTTCAGCACTCTGGTGGATATCGTGGTTGTTTCAGGTCCTGGGATCTCTTTTCTGAGTAGGATGTCTCTGCTTTGATTCTCGTTTCTATTTCCAGTCTTCTTATCATTGTAGCTTGTAATTATGCAAACGCACTGAGATAAAGTGCCATAATGCATTGTTTACTTGGAATCTTGCATATCAAGTGCCATGAGGGGGTTGATGTTTGCCTTTGTTTGCCATCTTCCTTTGTCAAGTGAGTGTTCCTTCCACGACATTCGCCTCATGATGCTATGTTTCAGCACCTTTGATGTTCTTGGTTCTTCGTCATGCAATTGTTTTTGGCTGTCCTTTTCAGTGTTCTTGTCCCTCTCCCACTTCCGCATTATGGGGAGGTTTATCCTGTTGGTTCTAATGCTTCCGTGGTTCGATTGATCAGCTCTTCAGGCTTTGGTTTCTCATGCCATCTGTATCTTCGATTTCAATTGTTTTGCCTTGTTTGCCTCCTGATTCGAGTAGTGTCATTTGAGGGCACTCATGCAGATTACAGTCTTCTCTACCTGGTCATGTTCTAGTTCAGTGGATGTTCTTTAAATCAGCAGTTATTCTTTGACAGAGTTTGCATGTTCTTCATGCTTCAGTGGTGTTCTTCCATCTCTTTTTGGAGTAGAGTTTTGTTCCCATGTGGTTTTCTCTATTTCTCCACTTTACAGAGATTTGGTTGTAATTGGGTACCTGATCAGGCCTTGTTGCCGGGACCCAAGTTTACTTTCTTGCATTGTAGTTACCTTTGCTTTCTTGCACATGTTTGTAACTGCACTTTTGCTCATCTTAAGGGGGGGTGTTAGAGTAAAGGTTTTAATTTAATCATGTTGATTAAATTACCTTTATTCCTCTCTTAAGATTTCACTTTAGTTTGCATTTGTGACATTTAATAATTATATTAATTATTAAATGTCTACCTATTAGGGTTTCTTTTAGGGTTGCACAATATCCTTTTATAAGGATTCATCATTGTAATTTATCTCTCTCTTGGATGAATACATTTTTCAGCTTTCAGAGCACCCTTGCTTGTTTGTCTCCATCTCTTCTTTCTGTGACAGGTTATTTGCATGCAGGTGATCTTCGGGGTCTGTGAAGTTGGCTTTCTCAACTTCTACAGTTATTGGGGCTTGAATTTGCTAAAAAGCATGGAATTTAGTTGTTAAGAGTATTTGGGGATTCAGAGTTGGTGGTCTCTTAGATAAGGTCTAAATATGCATCTAAAAATGATCATTTGAAAAGATATAAACATGTTGTTTGGGATGTGATTGAGCATTTTGATGCATTTTCTATTGACTGGATAGAAAGATCAAAGAACATCATGGCTGATTTTTTAGATAATGTTGCATTAAAGAATGATGATGTAACATTAATCGATGTGTCTACAGTTGAGATAAAATCTAGGCCTGCTATTCCTGATAATTTATATAACTAGCAAGTATTCAGAGATGATGAAGATATTCTTAGATTCATACAGTGCATTGATTATTATGATGGACAGAAAATTGATTGCAATGCATTAGTAGAAGTGGTGGATGATAGATAAATGGTGTTTGGAAGTGACATGGTCCAGTTGGAAACCAATGAAATCCCCAAAGGATTGGTAGAATTGGAAGGTATGTTCAGTCACAGTGATAGTCACTTGCATCAACAGTCAACCACCAAGTTAGAAGAATTGGAGGAGGTGAACTTGGGGACTCAATCACTCCCTAAGTTGGTATATATTGGGAAGAGCCTTTCTCCCCATATTAAGACCAACCTTATTAATTTATTAATAAAATACACACATGTTTTTTCTTAGTCTTATGAGGACCTAAAGGCGTATAGACAGGAGCTATTTCAACATGAAATTCCTCTGCATTCAGTTGCTAAGCCTTTTCAATAGAAGCAAAGACATATCAACCCCCTTTTAGAGACTAAGATGCAACAAGAAATAATCAAGTTGAGAGAGGGGGGGATTATTAATCCTATAAGACATTCTTCAAGGGTGTCCAATTTAGTCCCTGTTAGAAAAAAGAATGGGGACATAAGGCTTTGTGTTGATTTTAGAAACTTATATGGTGCTTCTTTGAAAGACAACTATTCTTCCCCCAATATGGAGGCAATGTTGCAAAGAGTAACTGGCTATGATCTATTGTCCATGATGGATGGATTCTCAGGATATAATCAGGTTTTGGTAAAAGAGCCTGAACAGTTTAAGACTGCTTTTACCACCCCTTGGGGGACGTATGCATATGTGAGAATGCCATTTGGTCTAAAAAATATTGGAGCTACTTTTCAGAGAGAAATGGATGTAGCTTTCAAGGAATTTATCAAAATCATCATGGTTGTGTACCAGGATGATTTAACATGTTTCTTTAAAAAAGCAGATGACCATTGCGGTCATTTGGAAAAAGTTTTCAGCAAAGCTCTGGAGTTTGGTGTTTCCCTAAACCCAAAAAAGTGTCATTTTGCAATCATTGAAGGGAAGTTACTTGGGCATATTGTCTCCAAGGAAGGGGTTAGAATAGATCCTGAAAGGATCAAAGCCATAAACAATGTACCTAAGCCAAAGAATGTCAAAGGCATTTAGTGTTTCTTGGGCAAGGTAAATTTTGTCAGACAATTCATTGATAACTTTTCTGAAATAGTTAAACCTATTGTTAAGTTGCTTAAGAAAGATGCAAAGCTTTCTTGGGATGAAGAAGCTGCAAAAGCTTTTGATAAAGTTAAAAAGGCTATTCAGGAGGCATCAATGTTGAAGTCCCCTGATTGTAGTAAGCCCTTTTCATTATTCTCTTTTGCTTCCTATCACACCATGGCAGCAGTCCTACTTCAAAAGGATGTTGAGGGATATGAACACCCTATTGCTTTTTATAGAAAATCTCAACAAGTTGTAGAGATGAAATATGAAATTATGGAAAAGCAAGCATATTCCCTAGTTAAAGTTGTAAAAGCATTTAGGCCATATCTTGTAAATGCACAAATAGTTGCTAATGTCCCACATGCGACTGTTAAGGACATCTTATCTCAGTCTGAGGTCACTGGCAAAAGGTGCGGGTGGATAACTTGGATTCAAGAGTTTGATATAGAAATAAAGATTACCAAATTGGTAAGAGGGTTAGGCCTTGCTAATTTGATGGATGAATCAAATTTCCTTGATGTTGAAGTTAACAATGTTGAAATTGAGAATGTCTTGGTCACAAGTATTGAGACACAACCTTGGTACTCAGAAGTAGTATATTTTCTGAGGGATGCAACTTACCCAGAGGGAATGACTCCTAATCAGAGAAGGACATTGAAACTAAAGTCTCAAAAATATGTCCTTATCCAAGGTGATCTATATTGGCGAAATAGAGATGGGGCATTGCTGATGTGCCTAGATAAATCCCAAGCTCGAAGGATGCTAACTAACAAGCATAATGGAGTATGTGGAGGTCATTACTTGGCCAAGACCACAACTGGAAAAATAGTCCAAGATGGATACTATTGGCCCACTTTGTTCAAAGATGCCCATGAGTATGTTCAGAGGTGTGACCCATGCCAAAAAATTTCTTCTAAGTTAAAGTATGAAGGAGCTTTTCCCCTTAACCCAGTTATAGTGGAAGCCCCTTTTGTCTAGTGGGGCATTGATTCTATTGGGGAGATAGCTGAGAAGTCGGGAAGAGGTCACAGATGGATCATAGTGGCCATTGATTACTTTATCAATTGGATTGAGGCTATACCTACTAAAAGAGCCACTAGTAAAGTTGTCATTGAATTTCTAATGGATAATATCATAACACGATTTGGTATTCTTGTGAAACTGATAATGGATAATGCCATGAGTTTTAGATCAAAGGAATTCACTAAATTTTGTACTAGCCATGGAATAATCATGTCTTATTCTTCACCATACCATCCACAAGGCAATGGCCAAGAAGAATCCACCAATAAAATCCTTTTGAATATTATCAAGAAAATTCTTGAGGAGAACAAAAGGTCTTGGGATCAAAAACTAAAATTGGCCTTATGGGCAAACATGATTGCTTTTCAGAAAGCAATCGGTGTATCACCGTTTGAATTGGTCTATGGTACACAAACTAGGGTGCTAGTCAATAATCTTCTCCCTGTATATAAATTCCTACAAGTTGAGGAGTTGGAGTTGTCAGAACCCATGGAAGACAGAATGGTTGAGATGGTGGAAGTGGAAGAAATCAGGACTCTGGCTCATAAAAGAAACTTGAAGATTCAATTGCAGTCCAAGTATCTTTTTGACAAAAGAACCACATCAAGGAAGTTGAAAATTGGTGACATGTTTCCTCAATGGAATTCAAGAGGACAAGATAAGGGCAAGCACAAAAAAATTGAGTCACTATGGATAGGCCCTTCTATTGTCTATGATATTAATGGAAAAGACTCATGCTTCTTGTAGAAAATGAACGGTGAGGTACAGGAATTTCCAGTGCATGGACAATTCCAGAAGTATAACTTCTCTTAAGTTTATTACAAATCCATGCAGAGTAGGTTGTAGTCTTTACATATTTAGGTTTGCTTATGTTGCTTTTTTGGGCTTGTTGTTGGTCTTCTTTCCAAAGTTTTTTGTGTTCTTGTGTTGGTCTCACATCCAACCATCCCCAATTAGAGCCACTATTATCACTATTTAGAATATTGGGTATTGGTCAAGTGGGCCATTAAAACCCTAAAGCCTAGTAGCAGCCCACCCATGTATGCAAAGGTGTGTGTAGTCACACAAGAACTTGAGAAGTGTCAGTTGTCTGTAAGTGGACATAGTGGAGCCTTGGGGTTTTCCAAGGTGTTGTTTGGTGTCATTGAACCATTGTTTTATTTGGTGATTGTGTAAGGATTATTGGAAACAAGAATTACCAGTTGAATTTGTGTGCCTTGGTGAGTGGTTGGTTCAAGGTTACCTCCTTCCGATCTGTTCCCTCCTCATCATATTGGTATCATAGCATGATTTTGAAGATCACTTGGGTGGTGTGGTCATAGTGTATCTCAAAGGAAGAGATTGAAAGAGGGGCTGACAAAATTCCTCCTAAGATTATGTCACAAGATGTGGTGAAGAAGTTGATTGAAGAGATGCTTGAGTCTAGGCTTGAAGAACTGAAAAAGACTAAGGATAAGGAAGATGGAAGCGACACTGATGAAGAAGGGGATAAAGAAGATGGGGAATCCTCTAAGCAGGTAGAGGAGATACCTATAGATTAGAGGGAATTTGTAGGTGCCTTGAGGTCAGTCAATAGGGACACCATTCATGGGTTGCCTATATATAGTGGAAGTACAGAAGCATAAGAGGTGATAGACTAGATTGAGGCATTGACCAGTCATTTTGAGTACAAATAGATCCCTAAAGATAAGAGAGTTAAGCTGGAAAAAGAAAGGTTGAAGGGGTCTTCTCTTACATGGTGGAACTATGTACAAGGGGAGAGAGTTAAGGAGGGAAAGAGTATGATAACCTCCTAGGAATGGATGAAGGCTAAAGTCAAGGCACAATTCATGTCTATTGACTATGAAGTGAAGATGTATCTAGAAAATTGTAGAACCTCAAACAAAGAGACCTTGATGTGAATGCATATACGGAGCAGTTTCATAAAATTAGTCTCAGATCAAAGAGATAGGAAGAGGAGTCAGAGAAAGTGGTCAGGTACTTGAACGACCTAAGGATGAACATCCAAGATGAGATCAATATCTTGGCACTGGAGACAGTGAACAAGTGTTTTGAATTGGCCCTAAGGGCATAAGAGAAACTAAAAAGAAGAAATGAGTAGAGTAATAGAGGTAAAGGAGGGAGAAGTTTCAGAGGTAGAGGCAGATTTGGAGGAATAAGTCCTAACCAAAGGTCTAGTGGTGAGTCTAGCCAAGGAGAGAAAGTTGGGGACTCAAGTAGAAGATGAGGCTACCATGGGAGAAGACCTAATGGAAGAGGTGGGACAAATGGATCGGGGAGAGGATCCAATTTCTCTAGTATGAGATGCTATAACTGCAATCAGATGGGGCACCCGATGTACAAGTGTCCAGAGAAGGCCTCAACTTCTCATGGTGGTGAGAGGAGAGCCACTTTGACTCAAGAAGATGCAAGGAGTGTGACATCTTCTAAAGTGAATTTGACATAAGAGATGGGAGAGAACCTGATGATCAAGAGGACACTTCTCAAGCAACCAGTGAAGTCTAAGCCACCCCAAAGAAAGGCTTTGTTCAGAATCAACTACAAGATTCAAGGTAAGGTTTGTAAAGTTGTCATAGATTCAAGGTCTACTGATAACATTGGATCTCTAGAAGAAGTAAACAAGTTGAACTTGTAAAGAATACCCCATAGTTGTCCATATAGGGCCAGTTGGTTGAACAAAGGGCAACACATACTCATCAATGAACAAGCATGGGTAGAGTTCAGTATTGGGGGCTATAATTATACAATTTTGTGTGGCATCCTTTCAATGGATGCTTGCCATCTTTTTCTTGCTAGATCATGGAAGTTTGATAGAAAGGCTCATCATGATGGAAAAAAGAATGATTACTCTTTCCAAAAGGATGGTCTGACCTTTAGGATATAGTTAGTGGTAGAAGGAGATCCACAACATGTAGGATCTAGTGTGATGATGCTAGGAGAAAATGAATTTCTTGATACACTATAGGAGGAAGGTGGAGTAGGTTTTTATCTGATTATGAAGCCCAAGGAAGAAAGGAAGAAGGGTGTGAGTGAGGTAGGACCTAAGGAGGTCAATGAACTGCTAGACCGGTACAAAGGAGTGGTTGAAAAAGATATACCTGATTCCTTGGTGCCTATCAAAGATATTAGTCATCAGATTGATCTCATACTAGGAGCAGTACTTCCTAACAAGGTAGCATATAAAATGACCCCACAATAGAGTGAAGAGATAGCAAGGCAAATTAAAGAGCTCCTAGATAAAGGGTTGATAAGAAGGAGCCTTAGCCCATGTGTAGTGCCTATTGTTTTAGCCCCAAAGAAGGATGGGAAACAGAGGCTTTGTACTGATTCTAGGGATATCAATAGGATAACCATCAGATATAGGTTTCCTATTCCAAGTATAGAGGACCTAATTGATTATTTAGGGGGAGCTACCTATTTCTCTAAGATTGATCTCAGAGTGGGTACCATCAGATAAGGATAAGAGAGGGGGATGAATGGAAGACTGCATTTAAAACCAATGAAGGGTTGTATGAGTGGCTTGTGATGCCTTTTGGTCCTTCAAATGTCCCTAGCACCTTTATGAGACTAATGAATGAAGTGTTGTAGGAGTTTATAGGGAAATTTGTGGTAGTCTATTTTGATGACATATCCGTGTTCAGTAAGAGCAAGGAGGAGCACTTGAAACACTTGGAGGTAGTCTTCAAGTGGTTGCAAGAGCAGAAATTGATGATAATTCTAGAAAAGTGCGACTTCATGAAGTAGGAGTTGGTATACTTTGATTTTGTCATCTCTAAGGGTGATTTGAAGATGGATTCTTCCAAGGTAGAGGCTATTTTGAACTGGCCTACACCTAAGACAGTAGGAGAGTAAGGAGTTTTCATGGTTTGGCAATATTTTATAGTAAATTCATTAGAAATTACAGTGATATTTGTGCACATATGCTATAAACCATCAAGGGTGGTGGTAAGGTGAATTTTGTGTGGACCAAAGAAGAAGATAAGAGTTTTGAGTGTTTAAAATAGAAAGTTGCCAAGTACCCAGTCCTAGTATTGCCTGATTTCAGTAAGGTCTTCACCATTTAATGTGATGCAAGTGGTTTGGCTATAGGAGTAGTATTGAGCCAAGAGGGGAGACCGGTGGCCTTTTTCGGTGAAAAAATAAATGAAGCAAAGAGGAAGTATTTCTCATATGATTTAGAGTTGTATGCCATGGTACAAGCTCTGAAAAAGTGGAGGCACTACTTGCTTCCTAAGGAATTTAGCATGTATACTGACAATCATGCTCTTAGTTTTTTGAATGGATAGGAGAAAATCAGTCATAGACATATGAAATGGGTTTAACTTCTTCATGCATACACCTTCATCATCAAGCATGAGAAATGGGTAGCCAATAAGGTTGCAGATGCTCTAAGAAAGAGGGTGTTGAGAGTGCAAGAAGTGCAGTTGCGGAGTATGGGTGTTGAAGCACTCAAAGGATTGTATGAAGAGGGCCAAGATTTCAAGGAGGTATATAAGGTATGTTGTGAGTTTGAAAATGATTTTCATGGAGAATTTTTTTACTACACCTTGCAGGATGGTATTTTGTTCAAAGGGTGTCAGTTATGTATCCCTAGGTGTTCAATGAGGGATAATGTAGTAAAGGAGAAACATAGTGGTGGTTTAGGAGGTCACTTTGGGCTAAATAAGACTTTGGACCTAGTTAGGAGATTTTACTTTTGTCCAAAGATGCAGACTGATATCAGAAGGTATGTAGAGAGTTGTATTGTGTGTCAAAGAGAAAAGGGGGTCTCAATCAATGAAGGATCGTATCAACCTTTTCCTATACCAAATAGACCATAGGAAAGTTTGAGTATGAATTTTATGATGGGATTACCCAAGACAAAGATAGGTCATGGCAATGTGTTTTTTGTGGTAGACAGGTTCAGTAAGATGACTCACTTTATTCCTTGTAAAACCACAAATGATGCTAGATATATTGGAGGATTGTTTTTCAGAGAGATTGTTAGAATCCATGGGTTGCCTTTGAATATTGTATCTAACCGAGACAACAAGTTTGTAGGGCATTTTTGGAGAAAATTGTGGAAGATTTTGGGTACAAATTTGTCTTTTAGCTCAGCCTATCACCCTCAAACCGATGGCCAAACTAAAGTTGTGAATAGGTCATTGGGAAATCTTCTTAGGTGTTTGACAAAGGAGCATGGTAGTAGTTGGGATGTGGTGATACCTCAGGCAGAGTATGCCAATAATGATTCAATAAATAGAAGTACGAGTGTGAGCCCTTTTGAGATTGTGTATGGTAGTCATCCAAGAGGAGTTTTTGAATTGAGAGACGTTCAGGGGTTGGACAAGTTGATGAATTTGCATACGTGCATCAACAAGTCAGACATACCTTATAACAGAATAGTCAGAAGGTTAAAGCAAGAGCAGATCAAAGAAGGAGAGATGTGCAGTACCAAGTGGTTGACATGGTCATGGTTCATCTTAGCAAGGACATGTTTCCCAAGGGAAGCCATAGTAGGTTGATGATGAGAAGGATTGGACCTTGTAAAAATTTGGATAAATATGATCCTAATGCTTACAAAATTGAGCTCCTTGATGATATTTCTATTTCACCTATATTTAACGTTTATGATCTCACCCTGTATAGGAGTCCTACTACAGGTGAATGTGCAGGTGAACCTATTCAGTAAAGTGAGGAGTGGATAAAACATTTACCACCTAAGGAACCACCTAGGATGGAGTGGATTTTGGATAGCAGGGAAGCCAAGATAACAAGGCACATGACCTATTTTGAGCACTTACTTAAATGGTAGGGCCTTCCCAACTTAGAAGATACATGGATGTTGGAAGAAGATATCAAAAAGCATGGTAGTGATTTGCAACAGTTGGTCTCTAAGAGGACTTGAGACAAATTTCACCCAGGGAGTATGGTGCAGGAGCACCTACCTATGAAGAAATGAACCAAGAATAAGATGTTTTTCTATTAGCATAAAAGGAATGTAATAAGACCCTATGGGTCCTTTTTGTAATTCAATGTCCTAGGAGTGTGACAAGTTTGTCCATGTTTGGGTCAAATTGTCATCTAGGGTCTGGTAGAGAAAATTGAGTCAATAAGGGTCACAATGGTCTAAATTGAGGGATCAAGTGACCACAAGTCTATTTGAGTCATCTTTGATGTTTTAGAAAAAAATTTAATCATTTTTGGGGACTATGATAGTCTAGAGTCTAAGTTGATTGAATTATGCAAAAGTTGTCATTATTGTCAATTTGTTGTCATGACAATTTTGCACTTTTTGTAAGTTGTGATTCTCCAACGGTCAGTTAGTTTGAAAAATAGTTGGAGGAGGTTGATGTCATTTGGGAAACACCTTTAAAGGCCCCAAACACTGAAGAATGTATGTTGGTTATGTTGGTTGATTTGGAAAGGAATTTGAAGCATCAAGAACTATTGGAAACTCAGAAAAACCGTCTAATTTCTATTGATTTCATACTGAAGGTGGATTGGTAAGAATGCTCATGGCATAGATCCTGCAATTAAAATTTTATACCTTTTTTTGCATTCGGTGTGGAGTCCTGAAGTGAACGGTGCCCCATTCTACAAGCAAATCTTTACTGGGTAGCCTAAAACCCTTAAACCCCTAGGGTTTGACTATAAAAATGGGTTTTGGCCTATCAATCCTTAACTAAACATTTTTTTGTTATAAGAGACGATAGGCCACTGTATCATATGTTAGTACCCAAATCCATTAAGAGGAAACAATAGGGTGAAGAGGATGGAGAACTAACCCTAGGTTTGGCATCTCTATGTGACAAACCAGTTTGATGAGTGCAGTGCGTGAGAATTGAGAAGTAGAGCAATGGGAAAGGGTTTGAATGTGGTAGAAGAGTATTTTTGAGGTTTTCATAATATTTCATGGTTAGTGGTGGTCATCCATTACAAGATCCTAACCATTTTGTGGAAGGCATTCAGTTAAACAGGTCTAATAGTCGTATTAGGTTTGTTAGTGTAGTACCAGCTGGGATATCTGCAAGTTGATTCGGTACCAAAAACTGAGATATTTTTTAGAACTCCCAAAAGGGTATCTGAAAACATAATTTGTTTGTCTATATCCTCAGAGCGTCAAAATTTATCACCTGATTCCTTCAAATGGAGACCTAATAGCAACCAGTTTGGTTTTGTGGGAAAGTGAGTCAAATTTGATGTTCCGGTAGAACTAAACCATGAAATCTTGTTTCATTTGTGTTAAGGTGTTGTGAGAAAACCCCTCCAAGGATCGTTGTATTGAATTGGTCAAGTGGGCCATTCAAACCCTAAAGCCTAGTAGTAGCCCACTCATGTATGCAAAGGTGTGTGTAGTCACACAAGAACTTGAGAAGTGTTAGTTGTCTGTAAGTGGACATAGTGGAGCCTTGGGGTTTTCCAAGGTATTTTTTGGTGTCATTGAACCATTGTTTGACTTGGTGATTATGTAAGGATCATTGGAAATAGGGTTTATCGGTTGAGTTTATGTGCCTTAGTGAGTGGCTGGTTCAAGGTTGCCTCCTCATAAAGTAATAAATGTACTTCATAGATGTTGCGAGAGTCATAGAGGTCAATTCCATGATCACGAACGATGCCCACTAGTTTTGGCGAAGAAAATGTATCATCTGAAAAGACAAAGAACATGTTGCAAAACAAACATATGTGTCAGCATGAAAAACAAAGGAAGCTAATTAGGTGAGAAGAATGAATAAGAAGCCTTAATCCAGAAAGAAGTGAAAAATCAGATGTAGGTGAGTATATGCCCCCTTATGTTTTGCCTCTAGCGAAGTGGGGGAAAATGGGAAGTAAAACGATCCAGAATTGTCCCAAAGAAGGCGAAAGCCATTTTTGGATGAAAAATTTAGCCTATATACTCAAAAGTGGGCCCATGGAAGGGTCATTTTTACTATTCACTATAGGCATTCAAGCTCAAAATTGTATAGAGCCAAAGAAAAAATGCCTCACATATGGGATCTGATCGAGGAGCTTTTCACTGCAGTCGAGCAAGGCAAGGAACCTGACTAGGTACACTATGAGTTATACTCATTTTTGTTGTTTTATGCATGTTTTTAGGAGTTTTCAGAGGACCGCAGTGCAGGCATCCAAAGGACGTGTTGTCACCCTGCCAGCATGCATCTATCCTAGATGAGAATTAGCGTTCATAAGATGTGTTGTCATCCCTTCTAGACGTTGTTGTCTAGAAGATGCAATGCCATCTTCTGGGTGTATTAGCATCCACTGAAAATGATGATGAAGGAAACTGATAGAATATTTTTCTATTGTTTGCATGTGCAGAGATTGCTCGAGATGTAGGAGCACATTGTAGGGCATCTATTGCAAATGCTTCAAGATAGATTAGAGGATCTCACATAGGCCGAGTGGTGACTACTATGCAGGGTCGGCTTATGGTGGACATATATGCTCCCTGAGTTCCAGTTCCATGCCCCCATGTTGCGGGAACTGATGGAGTATTGGGATGTTGATACCATGTCATTTCACCTACCCACAGGGGAGATGATTGTGACCTTAGTAGATGTCTACCAGATTCTATGACTTCCCATCAAAGGGGAGCGAGTCACCATGATGATCCTGTCACAATAAGAGCTCATCGCCCAGCAAAAGTGGGCCTTAGGTCGATGGGTAGACAACATAAGGCATGTGTATCTACAAGCACTAGGCCAAGGTAAAGTCATCATTCCCCTTGTATGAAGCATCATGATAGCAATCATAGAACTGCGGGTTCTGATAGATGGTCGAGGATTGAAGTTGGCAGCAAGGTTTGTATCACTTATTAGAGAGATGGAGGAGAGCCAAACTATATACACGTGGGGCCGCAACATGTTGGCTTATTTATACTATAAGATTTCATGGTACATGCACCATAAGTAACATAGTCTAACTGCGTGCACCCTACTATAGGTATGGGCCTTCAAGCACATCACGTGCACCCGACCTATAGGATTTTTGATGTCAATGCCCTTGGAAATGCCACGAGCACATGCCTATCCTCTATGACATAGAGAATGGCACACATGAGACCTGACCTTCTGGCACATTTTATTTGACCATATTGGGATTGGTGACATCATCTGGTAGTCATACCAAGAGATGGGGGTCTAGGTCATAGACCGAATACAGCTACCACAAATGTAGAGAGACTAATTCTTACTTGGGTGGGAGGACTACGTGGTCATGCCATACTAATGGCACCGATGTATGAGGTAGATTGATTAGGTGTAGATAGTGTCACCCATTTCTCCTACCTATGCACGATCAACCAGGAGTGCTCTGAGACTCCAAGACCAGCCTCATCCCACCATTGGGGATGTGTAAGACAACTCTGAGGGTAGTGATAATGACAACATCAATCCACAATTTGATATAGATGATGTCGGAGTCACTGCCAACTTCACAGAGTGGTGGGAGAGAGTTTCCCTAGCACTAATATTCCCACCAGATGCAGCAGGAGGAGATGTGGGGGTGTTGGGAGAGGAGGGGTCTGAGGGCTCATTGGAGGAAGAGGACAACAGAATGGGATAGCGATAGTAGATGAGGAGCCCAAGTCCAAATAGACTGGCCAGGCGAGCACTCCCAACAACACCAGTGGTACCACTAGTAGCTATCATGGAGGGGTCTAGTAGTAGGGCTCCTCTATGAGATCCACACTGGTGGGCGGGTGATCCCGGTATGCATATGTTATTATTGTTTATGTACTTTCATTTATTTTGATACCCATATACATAGATAGAAATTTTTTATATGATGAGGTATTGGTGCATAATCCATTTGTGGTCACAGAGGCCATGGTGGAGTGGTTGAGTTTTGTTTATCAGTCACTCGTATAGACCATCCTGGATGTACAGCCTCAGGGTCCTGTTCTGGATGCATATCGGCCCACCCAATTGGTAGGATGACACGCACATTTTTTTGAGCTTGTAGCATGACTGGGGATAGTTTGTGAGGAGGGTTGAGTGGAGCTAGTGTAGGGAGCAGCACAACTGGCCACTATGATGAGGCGATAGGATTAGGCCCTACAAGAGGTACAATTTGTCTTGAGAGAAAGACCACACAGTGACGTGAGCTGAGAGTGTCAAGAGGGCATGTGACGCTCTGCAAAGCCAGGTCGATGACCTTCATTGATAGTTAGATGCCACTCAGTAGGGTGTTGTGGGTCAACTAGACCACCCCTGAGTGCATCAGTTGATGACGGACCTGGACGTCGCATTCCAGTGAGAGATCAACATGTGGGAGGAGTTGATGATGTAGCAGGAGACCATTGCGGAGCTACGAGGGGAGCTAAGGGGTCTATGCTCACGAATCACTACAGACACGAGATCATAGTTCACCTTAGTTTGGCAGTCTCTAAGGAGAGACCAGGATCCACCGGCACGAACCAGCTCAGGGACACATCCCCTAGCCCGAGGTCCACCATCACTAGGAAAGGATCCATCAACACCAGCAAGTTGATATATTTTTTATTTAGATGGATGATATATAACATTATTTTTTAGATGTACACAGACTTATCTTACACATATACAACATCATCACATGTTTTTATAGTGATGTGATACATGTACATGATACATTATACATATATATATGATGTGGTTCGAAACTTTGATCTATTCTCTTGTATTATTATGGATGGATGTTTTCATTTGTATTACATGTTTATGTGATTTATGATGTAGATTAGATGGCTATCATGAATTCATTTACATGTCATTGTGTTCATACATGCATGATGAAATACTATGATGATCTATGAGTTTTAGAATATAGCATATGTACACACACACACACATGTGGATATGGATATGGATAGTCACTTTCTAACACAATAATGGAGGTTTGTGTTGACAAAGGATACACATTAGGACATGACTAGCATAGGGAACTAGGCATCACGTGCAAGACACATATTACATATTTTTCTATGCATAGTATCGACGTGGGTGCGCACCATTGATAGGCTCTTTGAGAGGAGTACCATCTATGGAAGATAAACCATAGGCACCAAAACCATACACATAAGTGACAATGTAAGGACCTAACCAATTCGAACTAAAATTTCCACATTGGTCGGGTCGCGCATTGACATTTCTCTAGTTCTCATAGAGGACTAGGTCACCTATTTGGAATGTTCTAGGAAGCACACCTTGGTTATATTGATGAGATTGAGATTTCTGATAAGCTTGGAGATGTTGAAGGGCCTTCAAACAATTCTCATCTAATAGCTCCAACTAATTTAGACAAAGAGTGCGATCAGAATCCTCATCAATAACCCTTTTATGGAGATACGTAAAGAGGGGATCTCCAATTCGAGAGGCATGATGGCATCAGCGCCATACAGTAGGTTATAGGGAGTCATTCCTATAGTCATATGTATGCTCAGGCGATAGGACCATAATGCATAAATCAGTTGTGAATGCCAATCCTTACCATGCCTAGTGATAGTTTTATGTAAGATCTACTTGATGGTTTTGTTAGATGCTTCCGCTTGACCGTTGGACTATGGATAGTAAGAAGTGGAAAAGCGATGTTGAATGTGGAATTTCTCAAGGAACTGCTTGACCTCCTTATTCTTACACAACGTACCGTTATCAAAAATGAGGGTAGAAGGTATACTGAATTGAGAAATGATGTTATCCATGATAAAACACAAATCATGTCAGTGGTAGTCGAGAAGTAGTACTTCTTCGACCCACTTCGTGAAGTAATCTGTGGTGGTAATAATGAAGATATGACCTTTAGACGATGGAGGAGATATTTTACCAATAATATCTAGTCCTCGAGTCTGAAAGGCCACATAGAGACTTGACTATAGAGCTCATATATGAGGGCTCGAATCAAGTTGTTGTGTTGTTGACATTGAGGGCATTTCTTAATAAAAGAGAAGGAGTCTTGCTCCATTGTTTGCCAATAGTACCCCATATGAATAAGTTTGTACACCAAAGATTTACCACCAAAATGACCACCTCCAGAACCTGAGTGGGCTTCTTGAAGGGCCACAAGGATCTTGGCCTTTGTTAAACATTGCAAAAGAAGACCATTATATGATCTCCTATATAATATGTTAGATAAGAGGATATAACGGGTAGCTAATTTTTGAATTCACACACGCGAACTTTTACTAGCGTCTTCGGGAAAGCTTATGGTCTTTAGATAATCGAATAAATGTGCAAACCATTCTCTTGAGTAGAGATGAGCACATATGAGATTGTCTTGATATGCACTATCTGAAGAAGCCATGGAGCGAAGGACTTGCACCACAAAGTGATACTTGTCCTGGCCAAAATCGGGGCCTACAAGGGAAGTCACACTTGCCATTGTATCTATGTGATGATTTTCTCTTTGAGGGATGCTATTGATCATGTAAGTAGAGAACTATTTCAGTATAGTCAGAAGTAAATCCTTATACTGAGACAACTTTAGTTGTTTCACGTGATAAGCACCTGTCACTTGATTTAAAATGAGTTTGGAATCTCCATGGAGGTGGATACATTTCACACCCATGGCAATCATGGCACGGAGTCCTGCAATCAGGACCTTGTACTCAACGATGTTATTGGTGCAATAAAATTCTAAGCAAAATGAAAAGGGAACAGGTTTTACTTCAGGCAAAACAAAGACTACACCTACTCCAAAACTAGTTTGACATCTTGAATTGTCAAAATACAAGTCCCATATAGGGTCTTGATCAATTATCAAGACATCCTCATTAGGGAAGAGGTCTAGGGTGGGAAAAGATTTGCTCGAGGGAGCATCGACCAAATTATCAGAGATAACCTACCCCTTAATTTACTTCTGAGAGATGAACTTCAGGTCAAATTCAGAGAGTAGCATCACCCATTTAGCCAACCATCCTGAAAGATCCGATTTAGCAAAAAGGTGCTTAAGGATATCATTTTTGGCAATTACCTATGTTTCTGCATGGAGAATGTAATGTCTTAACTTCTGGGTCACGAACACAAGAGTTGAGCATTGTTTGTCTATGGCAGAATATTGGATCTCATAATCTATCAATGTACAGCTAATGTAATATGCATCTCTCTCTCGGCCTTCATCATCACGCTAAGCTATCAATGCTACTAGAGCATGAGATGCAGCGGAGATGTATAAGAAGAAAGGTCTATCAGACATAGTCGACATCAAGATAGGAGGATTAGCCAAGTAATCCTTGATGGAATCAAAAGACTTTTGATAGTCTTCGTTCCATTTAAAGTGAACATCCTTCTTCAGCAATCATGTAAAAGGGAGAGTCTGATCAGCTAATTGTGCCACAAATTGATGGATGGCTTAGATTTTCCCTTGCAAACTAGGAAGCTGAGAGATGTTTCTAGGTGGAGGCATGTTGACAATAGCATCAATATTATCTGTATCTATTTCAATTGCTCGGCAAGAGATGATAAACCCCAAGAGTTTCCCTGCATCAACACCGAAGACACACTTAAGAGGGTTTAGTCTCATTTAATATAACTAAAGTCTTTCAAAGACCAAATGTAGATTTTCAACATGCATTCCTCATGCTAGGGAGTTTACCAATATGTCATTGATATAATCTTCTAAGATCTTATGGATGAAATCATGGAAGATCAAAGTCATGGCCTATTGATAGGTTGATCCCACGTTCTTCAACACAAACGGCATGACGACATAGTAAAAGGTACCCCATGGGGTTGTGAAGACAGTCTTATACTGATCTTTAGGGTTAATGTGAAATTGATTATAAGCCAAGAAATCATCCATAAATGAAATCAAAGCATACCTTACGGTTGAATCAATGATCATATCAATATTCTGGAGGGGAGAGACATCTTTAAGAGATGCCTTATTCACATCCTGAAAGTCGATGCAAATGTGGATTCTCCCGTTGAGTTTTCTCACCAATACAATGTTCAAGATCTAAGGCGAGTAGTCAATAGGTTGGATAAAGACAACTTTTAAGAGCTTCTCTATCACAGTCTTGACCAACAAGGCCACCTTAGGATTCATCTTTTGAATCTTTTATTTCATTGGCTTAGCATCAAGACTAAGTACAATGTTGTGTACCACAATTGACTCATCAGTTCCAATCCTCTTCATAAGACCAAGCAAAGATGTCGAGGAATTGATGTAACAACTCAAAATATTTTTTTGATTCTTCAGGGGACAAGCACTTCCCAATCTTTATAATTTTATCGGGAGCCTTATCACTCATGACAACATTAGTAGTCTCCCCACATAGGAGCACACTACTATTGTCTGAATGAGAAAAAGTTATATTCTCTTCATTATGGGAAAGAGGTGTCCCCTGTGTAGCGGATTCTCCAAAGTAGGCTTGAGCGTTCCAGCAATATGAGAATTGGCATTTATGGTGATAAGAGGGAAACTCCTCGTAGACTCCTATAAATTCCTTCAAGGATTATTCCAAAGGGAATAAGTCCAAAGTAATTTCAGCAGACGATGCACTAGTATCAATGTGTTCTAGATGGACAAGCTCTAGAGGTAGGGGATTGGCTGAAATCATGTTCACTGTCAACCATGGTTTTGCCTTTCATCCCATATGATGGTACCCTAGTCCAATATTGTGGTGGAGAGGTTTGGCCTCTAAAGGGATCCAAATTATTTTCTCATTAGGCCCACAACCCCTTCCATCATACCCATGTTGAGAGACCATCTTGTATCCAGGACCATAGATCTCTTGAATTTCTTTCCCTGATGGTGGTTTGGTATAGAAAATATCATCCTCATGGTAAGCGTCACCTGGCTTTATGGATGCATAATCATCCTTTGCAGCTAAAGTGAATGCTATCTTTTGAAAACTAAAGTGGACAAGATCTACTTTGTATTCACCAACATGGGAATCAGTGAAGTCCAAAGAACCCCAGTCGTCGCCCAAGCATGCATTGACTCTTGATAGATAAGACAAATTTACTGGAGATCATTGCTTAGGAGATGGCTCTAGCATTTCTGTCATAGGAGTGATAATTGTGAGAGACTTGGATGACCTCTCCTTTTTAACGAATTCCTTAGGGATATCTTCTTTCTCACATGCTTCCTTTTTAGGGGAGGTGGCAGAAGCAGAAGTTATCTTCAAAGAAGATAAGCTTGGTACCCAATTAAGAAATGAGGGTGTAGCTGTAGCTTAATCCACTATGTAAATTTGACATAACTACATAGCCTCAGGGTCAACTCTAACTATGACAACCCGGTTATTAGCTACAAACTTCACTGCTCCATGAAGCGTAGAAGAGATGGCTCCCAAGGCATGAAGCCAAGGTATACCTAGAAGATGGTTGGATGATAAAAGACCTGGTATAACGTGCACAAGGGTTGGAATGGTTACCAGTCCAACCTTCAAGGACAATATGATAGTTCCTACAGCAGTCTTTCAATAGTTGTCAAAACCTTGAATGTACAGAGAGGACACTACCAAAGATTTCAGATCTACTTTGATTTTTGGTAGCAAGTCCAATCCACAAACATTAAGTGTAAATCCAGTATCAATTGGAGTTCATTCGATACCCACACCATTCGCATGGACAATAATCATCAAATGATCCGCTAGATTCCTCACCTCAGGAGGTGGAAGTTCATGCGGATAGAAAGTAATATTCGGCAAATCCGCATGAATATGATCCATCAACACATTCACGTTAGTCGGTCTCATAGAGGAAGGTAGCAAGATCTTCTGCAAATCTTCCTACAACATACCTTGGTATACTAGGGTGGTTTGAAGAAAATCCCATAGTGAGATCTTAGCTGGAGTAACCTTAATTTTCTCGATAAGATCATAATCACTCGGTTGCTTGTCCATCAGCATAGGTACCTTAGGAAGAGTTAGTTGAGAAGGTACTAAGAAAATTTGTTGTTGTTGTCTGGGAACTTTCTTGTTATTATGAGTGTTATATGTGTGTGCAATGGTGTTGTAAGACGGTTGTCTAGATTGCATAAATCTGGCATATACATTGGAAGTTTCTCCTTTGAAAGGCTTTCCATTAATGGTCTTAACCTTCTTGGGGGAAGGGCTAGCTTTACATGAATGAAAGGTCTCTTAGGCCTTTGAGGGGCTACAAAGATGACAATGACATTCATGGATGCTTTTTCTTCACATGAGGATGTTGAGGAAGGTGACTCATCCTTTGCACTCCTTTTTGGAGGACGTGCATCAAGTAAGTCATCTAAAAATTCATCCAACATATCAATATCATCTTTTGAAAATGCCTTATCAAAGGCATTAAACTCTGAAATGAAGAGATCTAACATCTAAACCATTCACGTCAGGTTCACCAAAATGTAATGGATGGAATTTCCCACCTTAAGAAAGATGAATCCCCAAGGAAAAATTATCCAACTGATTACCTCTTCGAACAGGCGCAACGCTGAGCCAAGAGAAAAAGGAATGCTCTGGGTCTGTCAAAGAACTGAGACGAACCTCTGGAAAACTCTACAATGTTCTGTAACCAAGGAGATAGAGCAGACCCAAGACTGGAGTGCGGATTGCAGAATGCAATGTGGTACACTAGTGTCCTAGGTGGACCGAACACAAAGCTATACAAAGATGCTTGGTTCTTATGGACATAACACATAACAAAAACATAAACAACTAAACTACTAACTATCTAATGAGCTAACCAAACAAAAATGAATAAGTATATAATGTACATAATATGGGTGAAATAATCTATTAACTGCTTAAATAGAAAAATGAAGCAGAAAGGATGGAGCAAATAGAGAACCTCAGAGGCTCTCGGGTTTAGGACACCAACACTCTGCGCTATCATCTATACATCTAGAAAGCAATAAGTTTTAGAGTCCTAAAACTGGGTCGAACCTCTACTTGCACACACATAAAAGGGGGAAAATGTTGGGGCTTTATAGGGGCCAGCCTTAGTCAGACCCCCTCTTAGGTGTTTCCACCGCCACAGATAGCCAAATTGGTATAGATTGGAAAATAGATAACTTGGAACAAATTGTTGAATTGGTAAATTGGTAAATAAATGTAAAAATAAATCTAATTCCTATTTCATGCAAATAAATATTCGAATATTGGTAAATACACTTATTAATGTAAAATACTCATTACATAAAAGTGAAATAGAGAGAGTAAGTTGGAAATCAAACCCTCCTTGATATTTGGCCTGTGAGCGTGATGAAGCCCACTTGATAGATGAATTGGTAAGAAGCCACCACGAGGTCGAGAAGCTTGATATTGGTATTGATAGTTTGCTTTTGATGTTGATGTTGCATGAGACATGAGCTTTCCAAAGAGAGCTTTTGAGAGAGTGCAAAGATCAAGAGCCAAGAACCCAAAGTGGGAACCCCTCCAGATGAGTTGGAAATAGTTTTTAATTCAAAACAAGCATGGAGAGCCATTACGAAATGATACAAGCCAAAGGACACGTGTCAGTGCCCATCTGAGTCACCAACACTTTTTAAAATCCTATCACTTTCTAGGACATTATCGTGGCACGCAGACATCCAAGTGTCGCGTTGTCATCCATCAGGAATAGGTCCCAAAGGGATGACAAGGCTAAACAATTATCCTTGGAATGAAGGTCCTATGATGACAAAATGTTATAATTTAGATCATAGGGTCATGATAAGTTCCTTAGGCATCATGCACAAGTGTCATAAATGCATCGAGTACATTTTAGGACACTACACCATTAATAAGACATGGCCTTCCACCCATGGTCATTCATAAATTTTCAGATGGAAGGACAAAAACTGGCTTGCAATGAAATATATGCATGGAACATATTTATTAAAAGGCTTAAAATAAAAAATTTGGCAAGGGAAAAGTGAAATTTCCACAATGGCGCTAGCATCCTCTATATCTGCGTTGGAAGGGAAATTTTGAATGAAGTATAGATGCCCATCTAAGCATTGGAATAGAGGAATTTTTCTAAAGAATAAAAGAAGAGGGAGTTGAATCGTGTGGGAGAGTAGGAGGGAATTTGAGACTGATAGGTTATTGGGATGCAGGTGTAAAGAAAAATTCCCCAATCATTGCCAAACACTCATCCTACCTGTGATAAAATGGGACCTCAAGCTAGGGTTAGGAAACTCATCACTTACAAGGAAATCCACCAAATGGAGGAAAATGCGAAGGAAAACCTTCAAAACATGAACAATAAGGAGATGAAAAAAGAAGGGATTATTAGATTGTGGAAGAATATGAGGAGGATTTGGTAGTGTATGGTATATGAACAAAGTGGCAACAGGTAGCAACGAGATCTTGGAAAAGAGATTTATTAAGTGAAAGGGAAAAAATAGATGGGAAATCATGGTCCCAAATATGCAAACATTGTATAATAGTGAAGCTAGGCAAGGGAGGAGATTTTTCCTATCAATAAGAATCATGTGTGGAGGAGAGAGAACAAAGACCAGGTGCCATGTGTTTCATCTTATCTTGTTTCAAACTATTATGTATTTTTCCCATGTTATTGTGCTTTTCTAGGCCAATTTTGAGTAGGTAAATACTCAAATTAGTTAAAAAGAAAATTTACAGGGGATGCTAAATTTACAATTTTAACAATTCATAACTTTTTTTAGATGTGCTTACTTTTCAAGGGTTTAATGAAGAATCTTTGTTGAGTGAATTGTGCTTTTGTTCTACTCTATAGTTGTGATATACATGTTTTGATAGGGTAAGTGGTACCTATTGGAATTTGGAAAAATATTGCAACAAAATTAATTTAGTGTGACCTAGCTTGATTTATTTGAGGCTTAATATGTGACAACTTGATGTCTATCAACCTCTTAAATATGAAAATCTTGATATGGATGTTATCATGTGAGTGAAGGATAACAATATAATTACATACTAAAGGGAAATTTAAATTGATAGTGTTGTTAATATTTAGTTAAGAGATTAAACTTATGTAATCAAGCTATGAAAATTATTTCAGTACCTTATTATTTAACATCAAGCTCATTAAGAATTTAAATGGCAAGTATAAATAAATTATCCAGTTTATGGACTAGACTATTATAATAATAAGGGCTTATATCTTAGGGTAAGGTATATGAAAATTAGAAGATTAAGAATGTTTTTGATTATGGGAAAAGCGGGTTTTGAAGGGACCCCAAAACCCTTTACAAAAGATCCTTAAGAAATAAAAGCATTAAGAAACAAGAAGAGACAAACAACTAAAAAACCAACATAGAAATGGGCAATATCTAGCAAAAAAGCCCAACAGAACCAGCATCATCCAACCAAAACAGACAAAAGACAGAAAACAAATTACTTAATGTTTTTTAGGGCATTAGCCAAATTTCTGCTAATCCCTTCCAAATCTTTAATATTATCCCTAAGCTTAGGGATTTCCTTGGAAGAAGCCACAACAATTTTTTTCATGGTCGCCCTTGTTCTTTTTGCCGCACCACCAGGAGCACTTTCTACAGTCTCTGTCTCAATAGAATCCTCATCAATATCAAGGTCCACGACAGGTTTGGAGGTGTTGGAGCCATTAAGGACCTTAGAATTTTCCTCTAAATTCTTAGTAATAGAGGTAAGGATATCCGGAATCATTACCAAAAAGTTTTTCATAGCAGTTTTTCCTTCCTCCAGATTACCAATCTGAGCTTCCAACTTCTTTGCTTTTTCCTCCATATCCTTATTCCACTGCTCCTGGTTCCTATCAACTTTCTTCCCTTTCTCTACCTATTGCTTCTCAGTTTTTTCTAGATTCTTGATTCCTTCATAAACCCACCTGTCAAAACCCATTCTAGCCTCAAATAGATTGTTGAGTTTATCGAGAATTATCCCCTCTCCAACATTATCCTTATCCTTGCTTGAACTCTCCTTGTCCATCTCCTACTCAATTTCCTTGTTCTTCTCCAACTCAATTTCCATTTCCTTTTCCTCATTAATCTCATTGTCTTGCTCCTTCATTGGCTGGTTGTTGATATTGCCTATTCTCACACTATGAGTAGGACTATTCTGATCGAAAACGTCCTCAGCTCCTCCTTCCTCTTCCCCCATTTCCTCTTCTTTCGAGCTCTCCTCTCCTCTAGACACATTAGTTTCCATCTCACTTCCATCTTTTCCGGTGTCCTCTGATCAATCTCCATCTCCTTTTGATTATCCTTGTCCTCTTGAATTTTCACCCCAGTAGCTTTTTTGCCCTTTTTTCTCTGTGTCGACTCTTCCTTGCTAGGCCCGCCTTCCTCCATCTTCCTCTTAACTTTCCCCAGGGACATAGACAATCTTTTATTTTCTTGGATAGCCAAAATCTTGCAGTGCTCATAAATGAGCAAAATAAGGCCGCAATGAAGCACTGGAGTCGAAGGGTTCTTGCTATGCTTATTAAGAGACCGCGACAGAGACCTAAAGAGGTAGTAGGGCAGAGAAATCCTCTTATTATGTCTGAAATGATTTAAAAGCACAAAATGGTATGTGTGGACCCTAGTAAAATGACCCTCCATAGTTATATATTCCATAATATCATTCAACACACAACCTCAAATTTTCTTAATGCTGGAAGCATCATAATACCCCCCGTAGCTTTTCCAATTTTTGCCCTCTCCTTCTCTTTATGCGAAAAAAGCTTAACCACATTATTAGAAACTTTCAAGTCTCTAAAAATGTTAAGACCAGAGTGGGGCATACCTATAACCATCGCAATGAGGTCCGCATCCAACTTAAACCTAACACCATGAATTTTGAAGGAGTCGTTAATCCAGTTTTCAATAACTTTGGTGACTGCTAGGTTAACTTTGCCTTTATCATAGTCGACCAGCTTCTCCATGAAATTCATCATGAATCCTTTCTCCAGCTTAGTCCAAACCTTTGGCATTTCCTTCCATCTGGAAATTTTATCTGGTTCCTCTCTCCTTAGATTCCCCCCCCCCCCCCATTTTCAAATTTGTTATACAAAATCTCTTCTTCTGCAACTTCAAAGCTTCCTTCCAAACGACACTCGAATTTTTGAAAATGCTAACCCACAAAGTGTGCATAAGATTAATAACTTTGATTAGGACTCTGCAATTCTGACGTGTCATCATTACCTTTCTATAAATGTGAAGATTACTCATTAAAACTTTCATGATTAATCGTGTGATCCATCTTTCCCCATGAATCTATCCTTTCTGATAAGTTATTTAATATTAAAATCAATATTAACTTCCCCATACAATATACTTTGAGCTTCAGAATTTACGCCAAGGTTTGCTATACCATCTGCAACCACATTTTTTTCTCTAAAGGCATATTAAATGAAAATACAATTAAAGATAGCTATAACTTCTCTAGCTTTAAAAATAATATTTTATATAGTCCACGAAGGCTCTATTTCTCCCTTAAGGCACTTAATAATGTTAAGCGAGTCTCCCTCCAACCATAGGTTATCATGATTTAGATTTTTTACAATAATCAAAGTAGTGAAAGTCGTAGAGGCTTCAACATAATGACTAGTTTGATTACCCAGAGGGCTAGCAACTTCTAGTAAAATTCCTAACAATGCCCCCATAACCAGCTTTACCCGAGTTCCCCTTAGACGCCCCATCAAAGTTGGCCTTAATTCATCCCTGAGAAGGAAAGCACCAAATAAGACCATCCCTACCCTTAACCATACTAGATCTATTATTAGAGAGGTTCCATTTGTCATTAAAGTCCTCTTTAGTAGCTAAACCATGATCAGTTCCATTTAAACATTCAAAAATCCCTCTATAGATTTTATCCACCACTACTTCAGGGTTAGCACTTTTATCTTTAAAAATCTTGTTGTAGTTCTCCTTCCAAATATTCCATATGACATTAGGGAGAGTAAGTTTCCAAAGCTCAACATTCTTAGAATTGGAACTAGGAAAGTACCATTGCTTCCAAAACTCCTCCAGAGAGTTCGGGAAAACCCAGCTCAACTTCCACCTACTAAAAATAATATTCCAGATTTCTTGACTAAAAGTGCACTGGTAGAGGATGTGACGAGCAGACTCCTCTTCTCTGCAACAAAGAGAACACTTGTTAGGAAAAACAAATCCACACTTTTGGAGGTTATCAAGAGTTAGCACCTTATTTTGGATAAAAATCCAAAAGAAGATATTAATTTTGGGCATCAACTTCTTTATCCATACTTTATCCCACAAAGGGATCTCTTCTAGAACTTTGTTGTGAATAGACACCATTGAAGACACAGAGTAATTCCCATCCGAATTATCCCTCCAAATCAAACAGCCCTCCTTATTGTCCCTAAAACTTTTAGAAGAAAGCAAAATCTCAAGAAATTTTAATCCCAGACATTGTTGGTTGAACTCAATCCACTACCCATTTCTCCAATAGTCTCTAACAGAGCCACCATACCTATTTTTGAACCAGTCTTTCCATTCCATAAGGATAGGAATATCCTCTAGTGGTTTATCCATGAGCCATCTGTCTTCCCAAAATCTAATAATTCTTCCATTCCCCAATTTCTACATTCTTCCAATAGCTGCCCAATTTTTAGCCGTTTGAACTGCATTCCAAATTGCAGAGCCTTCAACAAAAAAAGAGTTTTCCAAAAATTCTCCCTCGGATGGTTGCATGTAAAGGTATTTCTTTTTCCATATTAAATTCCATTCTCTTTCCTCCCCTTTCATTCTCCAAATTTGTTTAGCTAACAAGGCATTATTCATAGTTATAATATTCCTTAATCCCAACCCCCCAAAAGCCTTAGGAGTACAAATTTTATTCCAAGCAATAAGGGGGATTCTATTTTTATCTTCCACTCCTGACCATAAGAATTTTTTTTGAATTCTTTCAATTGCCTTGCCTCCGCAAACTTTCTGGGGATTTTAAATAGACTAAGGGCATAGATAGACAAATTTTGAAGAGTAGCTTTAAGCAATGCCACCTTACCTGCTTGGCTAAGGATGGCTCCTTTCCATCTAGCCAATTTGGAATTGAATCTATCAACCAGCTTCATCCAAAAATTCTCCAAAGGATTTAAACAAAGAGGGAGCCCCAAATATGTTGAAGGAAACTCAACAATTTTACATCCAAGGATTCTTTCAATCCTTTTTTGTCTATCAACAGGGGTATTGATGAAGAACAAAGAACTCTTATCCCAATTGATTTTTTGACCAGAAGTAGTTTCATAGGAATCCATAACACTCTTCATATTTCTCGCTTCCCTAATGGTAGCTTCCCCCATAGTAATCAAATCATCAACAAACTGTTCATGAGTATAGGTTATGTTGGAAGATGATGGTTTAAGGCCTTTGAGATTTCCATCTTCCATGTTTCTTATAATAAATTTGCACAAACTTACAGCTAAAATAATGAACAAGATAAGAGAGATGGGATCCCCTTGTCTTAGACCTCTAGAAATTTTGAAGAAACTGGAAGGGGATCCATTAATAATAACTGCAGAGGTGGAAGTTCCAGTCAACTGAGAGCAAAGCTGAATCACCTTTTCCCCAAACCCAAAAGCTTTCATAATTTTGAAAAGGAATTGCCAATTCACTCTATCATAGGCTTTAGACATATCTAGCTTAAGAAAAAATCCCTAATTTTTTGCAGTAGTTAAAGAGTGAATATTTTCATGAGCTGAAATAATAGAATCCAGAATCTATCTACTAGGGACAAAACCATTATGATGAGTTGGAATAATATGGGGAAGAATATCTAGCATTCTAGAAGTAAGAACCTTATAAATAATCTTGTAAACAAAATTACAAAGACTAATAGGTCTCAACTTATTAAGAGAGTCAGCTCCATAAATCTTAGGAATAAGAATGATAAAGGTTGCATTGAGTTCTTTTAGAATCCTTCTTGAACCAAAGAATTCTTTGACTCCATTACAAATATCAGTCTCCACAATATGCTAGAAGTTTTGGAAAAAGAACATAGGGAATCCATCTAGACCGGGAGACTTATCTCCATGAAAGGAAAACACCGCCTTTTTGATTTCCTGATTCGAAGGGATATGAGAGATATTTTTATTGTCATCCTCATTTAAAATGGGAGGGATAACATGAACAAGAAGGTCTTGATTTCTGATATCCAGATCGTCCACCCCTCCCAACAGATTGCTAAAAAAATCCAAAGCTTCATTTCTTATTTCATTTTCATCCGATAAAATCTCCCTATTGCAAGATAACCTAGAAATCCTGTTAGCCGCCCTATGCTTTAGAGCAGTCAAGTGGGAAAATCGGGTGTTTTTATCACCTTTCTTCAAATACAAGGCTCTTGATCTTTGTCTCCAAAAAGTCTCTTCATTAGAAATAATTTTATGGTATTTAGACAACAACCCATTTTCAACAATTCTCAAATCCTCTGAAAGCCCTTCCTCTTGGATTTTATCTTGAACTTCCTTAATATTAGTCTTAATTTGAGCTTTTCTTTTAAAGATATCTCCAAACGTCTCTTTATTCCATATTTTGACTTTGGCCTTTATGATGTTAAGCTTTTTGGCAACTCTGAATAACGTCGTTCCCTCAATCTCAGAATTCCACCAATCAGTAACACAGACTTCCAAAGACGAGTGGGATGGCCACGCCTTTTCAAATCTAAAAGGAAAATTTCTCTTTACAGAAATAGAATTAGCAGTGAAAGAAATATGGTAATGATCAAATCCAATCTTAATGATAGATGCCAAAGAGAAAATATAATTAGAAAGCCACTCAGGAGAAATCGGGGATCTATCCAACCTTACTTGAATAAGATCAGATCCAGTTCTACAATTGGTCCAAGTGTAATTAATCCCTTGGAGATCCACATCCATCAAAGCTTGATCATTAATAAAATCCATAAGATCTTGTGTTCCCTCTAGTTGCAAAGGGAGGCCTCCCATCTTTTCATCCTCTTTTAGGGGTGTATTGAAATCTCCCATGATCATCCAACTTTTATCAGCAAAATTTAGTCTGTCTTCAGCTAGGCTTCTCCAAAATTTAGATCTTCCAGCTTTAGAATTAGGCGCATAGACATTAGTGATAACCCAGACAAAATTATCCTTAATATGCTCAAGAACAACTGAGGTCCTATTGACTTTTGAAGTGATTTCCTTACCTATAATAGTATTTTGGTTCCAAAAGATCGTTGTACCTCTAGAGGCACCCTTCGAACTAGTTCCAATAACTCCATTATTTTTTAATATTATAATCCTTTCCACTTTATCCTTGCACATCTTAGTTTCCTGAACAAGGACTACATCCGGTTTATGATCTCTTACAATATTACGTAACACATCCTGCTTATGGGGGGCATTCAACCCTCTTATATTCCATGAGATTATCTTCATACTTTAACGAGGGATAAGGCTGACTCGATGAAGCTCTGTGTTCCATCAGCACGGTTCTTCCAACTTTCCTTGTTATTGGTAATATTATTATTGGTATTATAATTTCATATATTGGTCTAATGGGTAAAGCTTTGCCAACCTTCTTAAGTAGGATTTGAGCATTGCTTATTCTTAAAAAAATTATGATTGTTATTGTACTTTCTTCAAAGATACCTATAAGAGATTCTCTATTGTCCATTTTGAATTATGAATAGTAACAATAGCTAGTTATTATTTGAGATCCCAACATACTTTGAAGGAAGTGTTGTGGTGTAGTTATGTGTAATGGAAACAATAAAATACCAAGCCATGCAACATTGTACGTAAAGGATGTTGTTCAATATGGTTGAGCTAGAAGGTGTTGGTTAACAAATTTGTCTTTTCTTTGATTTTTATATGTTGTTAAAATAATGACTCATGCGTACCCTCCATGAAAAATAAAATGAACCAACAGTGGGGTGAACCAAGTTTTGGTTTACCTTTTTCATAAGAGTGTAGCTCCTCGTAAGATGTTCAATAAATTTTTATGCAGATTACTCAAGAAACAAACACACTTTTTACTAGAAAGCAAGAAAGGCTTTCACATTCATTTGTCAACACAAAAGAATGCTTCCAAATATTTATTAATAAGTGGAAATCTCACAAACTTTACTTTTGTACGTATTCATTCAACATAAGAATTATTTCACCCATAATACTCAAAGTAATGAAAATGTTGATCGATTCTTGCTCATGCCTCATAGGATAAGGGGGATCAAAGTCATTTAAACAACAATGAAGTACTATTTAAATAAAGAGAATCAATGAATCCACATATTAAGATAAAGCTGGTAATGAAGAAAGCATATTTAGTGCATAAGCATATATCCCAATAGAGATTGCTAATCTTTCAAACACACAGATTTGAAGATTGAACCACAATATTATTTCATTCAAAAACTAGAATTGTCTATCCTGAAAATCCAAAGAAGATTAAGTTTTTTCCTTTCAATAAAAAAATTTCGAACCTTTAAAAGACTTTTCCAACCATATAAATAGCCCCTAGGCTATCATAGTCTGTTACAAATTAAACCAGAGTTAAATGATTAACTCTCTCCCAAAGTTAAAGAAGTTTAGTTTCTTAAAACTAAAAAAGAAATAACTAAACTAAAAATGCAGCATGAGCCACGAGCGACAAAGGCATGATTAGAATCCAACAAATGATGTGGCTTCAACTTGTATGTCTTGTGATGCAGGAGTACTTTGAATGTTTTGCCATTCCAGGTGAGTTGTTGAGAAGTTTAAAATGAGCTGGTAATGTGGGAGGCCTATATGTAAAATCCATTGCTTCCATACTTATTTCTTTTTGCCTACCTGTAGGACTTTACTCTTATGCATCTCCAAATGATCAAAGCAAACATCCAACATAGATTTGATTCTTGTGACCTTTGAGAAGTCCTCAATTGTCAAGGACTTTGCTTCCTGAATCTGATATATTCGATCTTTGAAGGCTTGAATCATCTGTGATGAATACTCTAGCATTTTCTTATCCTCCCTTAGAAGTTGAAGGTCTATGCATTTCATGTCCTTTTGCATAGTGTCAGTCAATTCCTTCAATTCTTTTAAATGCTTGAGGAATTCCTCATGTCCTTGCTGAATGATTGAGTTCCTCCACTCAATGTTTTCTTTGCAAACAAAGATTATGTTGTCATCAAGGACCTGCACCATCTTCTCGGTGAGGAATTTCATCACCCCATATCTCTGTGTATCTCTCATCTACCTTAACACAACCAATCATTTACTTTTCTCTTTCTCCTAGGCAACTATCTTTGTTTCTAACTCTTTCCAAATAGATTTTGCATTCTTGAACACTTTGACCAAATCAGAAATATAATTTGTTCCCTGTTGTGTGATTGATTTGAGCCATTCGCTAAAGACATATGTAACCATTCAGCTCCTTTGAACCTAATCAAGTAACTTCTGATTCAAAGGTGATTTTGGATCGAAAGATAAAGAAACTTGGGAGAGAGGCTGAGGATTTGGATTCTGGATAGCATTAATATATTGGGCCATATATATTATAATTTGCTTCATCTCATTTTTATCTTTCTCATCCTTCTAGGTCCTTGTGAGAATCCTTTTAGTTGAAGATTCCAAGTGTTTAACATCTGCATCCTAAGAAGTTTCCCCTAGATCGATCTTTTCAATGATAAAGTCTTTCACAATAACATTCTCAACCTCTTCATCTGTCAGGGATCTAGCTACCTCTGCAACCTAGTGTCGCATTTTCTCATGCACATTGATCATGGTTTTTGTTTTGAGTCTTTTGGACTTTGAAGTCCTTCCCAGGCATTTTCTAACCATATCCTCCATTGGGATTGAAATAGGAATTACATTCCTCTTTTTGGTAAGTGAGGCACTTAGCCACTTAGGAGTGGTGGATGTTTCCTTTGTTAATGGTGATTGTTTATTAATGGTGACAACAACCATGGTATTCCCAGAATCTTCAGGTTGCATGATTTCTTTTCCACTATCTGTAGCATCTGTGAGGGGTTGATCTTGCATTTGGGTATCCATTTCTTCTTGAGTTTCCTCCTCATAATCTAAGTCCACTACCAGTCAACTTGCTAGGTTTTTCTGATTACTTTTCCTACTATATGATCTGGTAACACGGGCAGAAGCTAAACCCACAAAAGACTCTCCTAGACTTGCATTTTTAGCCTTCTCCATCCTTTGTTTCCTTTCACCTAGTCTCAATAGAACATTCTTGGAAATCTTCTACGCGCAAACACAACACCTTCAATTTCTCCTGCTTGCATTACTACTGAGGAAAATTCTAGAAATAATTTCTAGCTTCCACAACAAAGATAGACAAAATCACACTCAAAACTTAGCTGGTTATACTAATTAAGTAAGTTCGTGTGAGCTATCGCCTGATTTGACATATAGTCGGCATGCATTTAATTTTTGGATCACTTGATCACATGGCTCACAAATTATCATGATTGCTTGTCATAATTTTAGAAACTAACCTTTTGAATTCCTCAGAATATTCTCTTTTCCCACCACCACATTACTTTAAATTTTGCATAGAACTTTTTGGTCTTCAAGAATTTAGACTTTGAACCTTGAACCAAGAACCAAAAGATTCAAAGGTTCAAGTTAAAAATGAGAAATAACACAGAACAACACAAAACATCAACTACGCGACAAGACATATAACAATTAATGAGTAGAGACAAAACTAATGCATGACTAACTTTGAACTTTGAACCTTGAACCTTGAACCTTGAACCTTGAACCTTGAACCAAAAAAAGGTTCAACAATTCAAGTTCAACACAAATTGCAACAAAGCACTCACCTTATCATAAAACAAAGCTACAAGGAGAAGTTCTTTAAAGTGCGTTTTGAACTTTGAACCTTGAAATTTTAAAAGGTTCAATGACTTGGGTTTAAAGAAAGAAAATATATGACTGAAATGGAAAAGAAAGACCAAAAGGTGACCTCCACGTTTAAAATTTTAATGAAAATTGGGGGGGGAACTAACAGAAGGATAAAACCCTAGATGGTTTTGCATTTAGTTGGAACTTTTGAATGTACCAATCATGGTTAAAATGACATAACTTCTTATTTATATATTGTCATGATATTGAGTGCCAGAGAAGAATGCTTCTTTATAGTTGAGTAAGGCACTATAGTTAATATGTTTTATTCTCCTTAAAGAAGATAGTTCTAAGGACTATCATAATATTCCATAGCCATGGTTATTTGCAATATATATAGGACAACAATATGGGATGTTTGTTCTACTGGGTTATCCTCATATATGAATGTTTAAGGGGTTTCTAATGCGTTATGTGGACCAATACACTTTTGATAATTAATTCTACCAAATCACATTGTATACATGTTATCATGTTCTAAGCCTAAATAGAACCTTAAGTTATAAACTATGTGTGTTATCATTTGAGCACATAATGTGGCATTATATCCTTGATAGGTAATTGTAAGGTTTAGGATGCCCACATTGCTTTTGATAATAATAATTTTGGTGAGGTCTAATTAGAGATCTTGATGCCCTTAGATTAAAGTGTTATAGCTTAGGCTTGCCAAGTTGGGAGTAATGTCAAAATTCCCTGCTTGTCATCGAGCACTATTAACTGCTGGGAATCTTTTAAAGGAATCTTTTTGGAGCAAGACATACTAATTACCAAATACCTTTGTTATGAGAACTAGGGAAGAGTATTATGGTTGTTTTGGATGATGGTATGTTTGTAAAGGAATCGTAGCTAACGAAAGGATAAGCCTAGGTTGTAAGACCTATGAGATTATAGACACTCATGATGGTGGAAATATTAGATGTGGCATTATATGGAGAAGATATCAAGATGCTTGTAATTATGGACCATTTGTGAAAATCTATTGTAGTGGCAATAGGTGTGATAAGTTCCTCTCATGTCATTTTATCCTCATTCAATGTAATAGTAATATATGCTTTAGAATGATATTTTCATAATGGGTTAAATGATGTTATAAGACTATAAGATATATAATGCTTCCCTAGGTAGAAGAACCTCCATATTAAATCAATTAAATGAATTTTGAATGGTAGTGTTTTCTTGTAGGTTTGTGTGAGGTTGTGAACTAAGTTAATTTTAAGTTGAGTAATAAGATTATCCCCTAGATTGATAAAAAATACCTTGGGACGTTCAAGTTGGTTTATGAATAATAATGGTAGGATTTTGAGTGAAAACTTTGATATCTTTAAAGGGGAAGTGTTATAGTACTAGTTACTAAATTAAGAACTTATTTATGATTTTCTTATTGTTAGGTTTTTTTGTTTTTTTTGGTGAAAGTGGCAAGCCACTTATATATTATTAATATAATAAAACTGGTTCAAGGGCTCTGGAGGAAAGAACCACTAAGAAAACCTCCATTCCCAGCCTGAAAATACTAATAACATAATGATAGAAAAGATAAAACACCCCCCGCCCCCCCACCGCTACCCCCCAATTACATGTATGTAAAATGGGTACATCAAAACTTGCTACATATATCGAAAATACTGATGCGGTTATAGTCATGGACTCATGCCAATGTCATAAACATATGTTCCAAACTGCAACATTTAACTCTTCTCTTATCGCCCTTACCGGTCACTTGAGCATCACACTATTCTTGTTTGTCGGTTTGTTGTCTTGTTTACTAGTTAACTATATACCTGACTCCGCTACCAGTAAGGCTATACAAATTGGGCTAAACTGGTTAGGCTATATCGCTTAGGCTATACCGGTTAGGATAAACCCATTGGGCTATACTGGTTAGGCTATACCAGTTATGCTATATTGGTTGGGCTATATTGGTTAGTCTATACTAGTTAGGCTATTTTGGCAACAAAAAATAGGGCACTTAATAGTTATCATCTAAAAATTGCCCCTTAATCTTCTGACGAGGACTCGGTCAGAAGGACGGATTAGCAGCACAAAGATAATTGGGATGGAGGAAAGCCTACAACAAAAATAAAGCATTGTGACCTTTAAAGAGCACTATGTATTAAGGGCCATAATATCTCAAATAAAATTGAGCAAAATCTGCACAAACTCAAATGATATAGCTTGCATAACCATCTAAATCTTCACTGACTATCATCACCTGTCAATGCCAAGAAGAGCTAGCATCAAAATTGTAGAGCTACAAGCAAAATTTGGAGACTAGGGCAACTATTCTTCCATAGGTTGTACGCATGATTCTTCACTAGCTTCATTCAAGCTCAAGTTCTGAAAGTGGAGAATAGGGATTTCCAAATTCAACTATGACGAAAACAGAGTGAATTGAGATAAATATTGCCTTTCGAGTAAACCTAGGTGATTGGTGTTACTTTGCATCCAAGTGTGAGCATCTGGACCTGAAATTGTCGGTAGGATAGGGACATTATGGTCATGCCCCATGATCGCAAGGAGAGCATGAAGCTTTAAATAAATCCTACATCTTGTCTCAAATCAAGAGTAAAACCACATCCTTTCAAATTTAAACAAAGGCTTATGCCTATGATTTATTAATATTAATGACTTACTAATGTTAAGATAGATTGGAAAATGATTTGAACCTATATATGGCAAGATTTCTGATGAAAGAGTGAAATCTTGAATCTTCCAACATTGTGACACAAGAAACCTATCCAATCTTTTCGCAATCTGAAGAAAATTATCCCTTCTATTTGTCCACGTATACAAACCATTATGTGGGGCAACATCCTATAATGCATTATCATTAATGAATGTTGAGAAATCCTCCATAGTCTTAATAGGTGGAAGTATTCCCCTTGTTTTTTCAGCATGTGATGTTATCGAATTAAATTCACCACCTAAGACAATGTTGAGATATACATACTGTTGTATGACAATAGTTAAAGCATTCCATGTCCTTTTTTTATCCGCCATAGAGGTTGGCCCATAAACATTAATTAAATAAAATGCAAGATTAAAATTTTGAGCTTTTAACAATTGCCACTAAACATCTTGCTTGACCAACTACAATTTTGTATTTTTGGGATTTCATAATGTAATGAGACCCCCATATGCACCTACTATCTACACTTGTACTAATAGCCATCCAACCCATTTCCCTACTATTTTTTTATAACTATCATGAGAAAGTTTTGACTCTTAGAGTAATATAGCATATGCTTGAGAAGAATCAAATTGTTGCTTGATCCTATGTCTCTTGTCAGAGGCATTAATACCTCTGACATTCCATGAGATTATCCTCATTATGAACAAGGAGAACCTTTGGTCCTCCTCATCATTCTCTTTGTGGATGAAAACTTTCCATCAAGTGTGGATTGTGTACCTACCTCAATCTCCTCTCTTCTTTTAGTGCTCTTGGTTTTTCTACCTCTTGTATTGGGCATCATCCTGTCTGCAGAAGGAGTGGAAGGAGTTTTTTTGATTGAAAAGGTTTGTGAGAAATCAAAATCTCCCTTCTCATGTTGCAAAGAGCCCTTTGCCTGTTGGTTGTGATTGTTAATAGACCTATTCTTTGAGCCATCTAAATCAAAATCTATGTTGATCTCCTTTTCACCTAAGGGCAACTTATTCATTTCCTTGGTAGTAACATATTCTATTTCATTACATTTTGTGGCATTATCCTATATGTGTTTCCCTATCATTTGATAGGGATTTTGAAAGTTTATACCATATTCCAGATCCTCCAGTGCCATAATAGCAGTGATTGAACCATGATCCAGATCCTCCTCAGCCATAGCATCGAGTCTGGGGGGATTCACGATACTTTCATATTAAAATTATTCTATATTAGTATTCTCATTAGGTGCCCACCAATGGTTTTCAACTTGGTGAGAGAAATTTTCAACTGTTGTATTGTGCTCTAGATCTTCTTCTACATTTACAGATCCAGCAATGATGACACTCTTCTTTTCTTGAACACAAGTAGAATCTTTTGCATTAATCTCTTGGCCATAACCTAATTACTTTTGGTTTTTAACATGATATGTTGAGTTCTCCCACAAATAACCTATAGAATGGTGATTAACACTATCCAGACTTATGTTGTAGCCAAATTCATCTTCAGCAATTTCATCAAATCTTTTTGAGGCCACCGATATTAATAAATCATTTTTCATTTTCTCTAATACTTCAGTGGATGGTTTTCTGATAAAGCTTTGAAGTGGCAACTGAAGAGACGGGTTAACCAGGCACTCTTGGAGCATAAGGTTGTGAACAATGGCATCTCTATTTATAAATTTCTTTGGGGCTGAAAGTTTCTTATTAGAAGCAAAAAATTTGACATGTGCATCCTTCAGACCCATGTTTATTAATGATAGATGATAATTTGTTATGTGGTTTGTTAAAATATTTTTGGCTATTGTAGGTTGATAAAACTAGTGAGACAAAGAGAGAGGGATCTTGACATTCAAATCTTGATTCTCCAATGACTGTAGCTTTAAGAAACTACTCCCTTGCTTCTTATGGGTAATAGTTAATGTATCAATAGTCTGATCATCTTGAGAAGATGTTATTGCTACTTGAGTAGTGATAGAAGGGTTATTGTGTGCGGACAGATAAAATTGACATTTGGTTGTCTATAGCATGATTAGTGCAAACATTGATAGGCATATGGTGATTTGATTGACGACACTGATAAGTGAAGTGACCCAGTATTTCAGAGTGCTAGTCAACAATCTCAGTGTCTTGAATGACAATTTTTGAACCCATTTCCCTCATTTTGAGATGATGTAAAAATTAGTTGGAAATGGTTTATTCATGGAAAGAAGTAAACACACACGCACAGGCTGATGTATGAAATCAAATGGGATTAGTTCATGCCTGACAAAAATCCCCAATTTATTAGCAAACAATTCAATGAGTTCTGGATCATGATATTCCAAGGGGAGAGATGGGAAAGTAATCCAGAAGGGAATGAAATTGCATAGTACTAATTCAACCTTGAAATTTGGGGTCCAAGCTAAAAGTATAAAGCCCATAACCCCTGAAAAACCATTCCTTACACTTATGCACTATATCTCTGTGGACCTTAGAATCAAAGAGAGCAATAAAATATTTTGATTGATCATCAATAAAGAAAATATCTTGGAGGCCTTTCCATTTTAATTTAGCCCATTGAATAATCTCAGTAATCAATAAAGAGGGATCCCAAAATTGACCAATCAACGTTGTTTCCCTTAAGAGTGAGATTTGTGATGATAAAAGTTGTTCTGGAAGTGTGATACAATGAGATGAATATCCATCCTCCATTGCATTTACTTTGCTAGGATCCTTATCTGCATGTGTATTTGATTCTTGTATCCTCCATACTTGATTTGGTTTGAAGAAAACTCTGTCTTTCCCTTTCAAGACATTAGAATCTTTATCCTTACTCAAAGACATTGCGAAAACCCTATTCTGAATCGGAACATCATTCAAGTAGCTGAGAAATTTAGTGTTTTGAACATAAAGGTTATTCGGCTATGTAACATAAGATGATGCTTTCAAAAACCCTTTGGATATGGAGAACCCATCACGTGCTCCTTCATCTAGTAATTTTCAAGGGGGGGAGGGGGAGGTGATCTTTCACAAATATCAAAGATAGGTTGCTTGTGTTGGAATGGATTCCTCCTTTTGAACGCTTCATGTGATGTGTACCTCCAAGTGTTTTCATTCTGCCAATTTCTACTGACATCTCTATACCCCCAATGATTGGATCGAAAACTCTACTTCCCATTTCTACTAGAGTCTTATCCAAATTCAAAGAATCTAGATTCCCACCTATTCTAGCTTACACAAAACTTCTCCCTCTCTGGTTCCAACTATCCTTAGGTATTGTTAGGTTTTATTAATGGGGGGAAATATTCATGAAACTTTGATTATGGGGAACTTATGCATAGGAATCATTTGAGAGAAACCTTATAAGGATAACTACTTGTGAATTTGATCCATTTGGAAGTGGGTACGTAGGTGGTCCTTCAGATAAGAATGCCCTTGTGACCTCAAGTTTGTAGGGAGAGGGTCTAGGGGGGATAACTCCCAAGTTTTAGGGTTGTTCCTAAATGGTTTGACCTTATCTCTTTGGTAGCTTTTGAGATAAGGCCAAAATAGGTATTATAGGGTTATGAAAGAGCTAAGACAAGTTCATAATTATATGTAATACATAATGTGCTTTGGAATATTGAGTTGAATGAAGAAAATGGGTTGACTACCTTTATGATTGATATTATTTTATATGTACTTGATGAATAGAGGCGATCTTGTGTTGGCTAAAATTTAAAGGAAGGCTTATGTCTATAATTTGTTAATATTGATGACTTACTAATGTTAAGATATATTGGAAAATGATCTGAACTTGTATATGGCAAGATTTCTGATGAAAGAGTGAAATCTTGAATCTTCCAACATTGTGACACAAGAAACCTATCTAATATTTATGCAATCTAAAAAAAATTATCCCTTCTGTTTGTCCACATATATAAACCATTATGTGGGGCAACATCCTATAATGCATTATCATTAATGAATGTTGAGAAATCCTCCATAGTCTTAATAGGTGGAAATATTCCCCCTATTTTTCAGCATGTGATGTTATCACATTAAAGTCACCACCTAAGACAATATTGAGATCTGCATATTGTTGTATGACAATAGTTAAAGCACTCCATGACCTTTTTTTATCCAGCGTAGAGGTTGGCCCATAAACATTAATTAAATAAAATGCAAGATCAACATTTTTGAATTTTTAACAATTGCCACTGTACATCTTGCTTGACCAACTGTAATTTTGTAGTTTTGGGATTCCATAATGTAATGAGACCCCCAGTTGCACCTACTGCTTGCACTTATACTGATAGCCATCCAACCCATTTCCCTATTGTTTTTTGATAATTGTCATGAGAAAGTTTTGACTCTTGGAGTAATATAACATTTGCTTGAGAAGAATCAAGCTGCTACTTGATCCTATGTCTCTTGTTAGAGGCATTAATACCTCTGACATTCCATGAGATTATCCTTATTGTGGACAAGGAGAACCCCTGGTCCTCCTCATCATTCTCTTTGTGGATGAAAAATTTCCATCAAGTGTGGGTTATGTACCTGCCTCAATCACCTCTCTAATTTTAGTGCTCTTGGGTTCTCTACCTCTCATCTTGGGAGTCTTCTTGTCTATAGAAGGTGTGGAAGGAGTTTGTTTGATTGACAAGGTTTGTGAGAAATCAAAATCTTCCTTCACATGTTGCAAAGAGCCCTTTTTCCTGTTGGTTGTGATTGTTAATAGACCTATTCTTTGAGCCATTTGAATCAAAATCTATGTTGATCTCCTTTTCACCTAAGGGCATCTTATTCATTTCCTTGGTAGTAACATATTCCATTTCATTGCATTTTGTGGCAATATCCTGTATGTGTTTCCCTATCATTTGACAGGGATTCTCAAAGTTTGTACGGTGCCATAATAGCAGGGATTGAACCATGATCCAGATCCTCCTAAGCCATAGCATCAAGTCTGGGGGGATTCACGTTGCTTTCATATAAAAATTCTTCTATATTAGTAATATCATTAGGTGCCCACTAATGGTTTTGAACTTGGTGAGAACAATTTTCAATTGTTGTATTGTGTCCTAGATCTTCTTCTGCATTTATAGATCCAACAATGATGACACTCTTCTTTTCCTTAATACAAGTAGAATCTTTTGCATTAATCTCCTAGACATAACCTAATGACTTCTATTTTTTAACATGATCTGTTGAGTTCTCCCACAAATAACCTATAGAATGGTGATTACGATTATCCAGATTTATGCTATAGCCGAATTCATTTTCAACAATTTCATCAAATATTTTTGAGCCCACTGATAATAATAAATCATTTGCCATTTTCTCTAATACTTCAGTGGATGGTTTTCTGATAAAGCTTTGAAGCAGGGATTGAAGAGAGAGGTTAACCAGGCAGTCTTGGAGCATAAGGTTGTGAACAATGGCATCTCTATTTATAAATTTCTTCAGGGCTAAAAGATGCTTATTAGAAGCAGAGAATTTGACATGTGCATCCTTTAGACCCATGTTTATTAATGACAGATGATACTTTGTTATGTGGTTTGTTAAAACAATTCTAAATATTGTAGGTTGATAAAACTAGTGAGACAAAGAGAGAGGGATCTTGACATTCAAATCTTGATTCTCCAATGACTATAGCTATAAGAAACTCCTCCCTTACTTCTTATGGGTAATAGTTAATCTATCAATAGTTTGATCATCTTGAGAAGATTTGATTGCTACTTGAGTAGTGATAGAAGGGATATTGTCTATAGGTAGATAAAATTGACATTTGGTTATCTGTAGCATGATTAGTGCAAACATTAATAGGCATATGGTGAGTTGATTGATGATATTGGTAAGTGAAGTGACCAAGTATTTCCGAGTGCTTGTCAACAGTCTCAGCATCTTGAATGACAATTTTTTGAACCCATTTCCCCCATTTTGAGATGATGTCTAGATTAGTTGGAAATGTTAGGAACCGGAAGGACAACTAAGAGAGGGGGGGTGAATCGGCTGTGAATGAATTTCAACCCAATTGTAACTTAATCAAACTTAATACTTAATACTAATAAACCAAACTTAATACAGGTTAACAAATTAGCAGTTATTAACAATACCGGTGAAACTTAATGCATGAAACAGAAAGAGAGACAACATCCACAACACATAACACAAAGATTTTGATGTGGAAAAACTGTAAGGGGAAAAAACATGGTGGGAAACCTTACCCACAATCAGATGATACTAGTACAGATAGTATGTGTATACAAATGGGGTCTGTACATGCAAAAAGGCCAACCGCCTAGAGCACATTGCTCAAATGAGAGTCGCAATGACTACAATAGGATGGTTAAATCCTAGAATAATGTAGTACACAAAATAACATCTCCAATGTTGGATTTAGTACTGGTTAAGCTCTAACAAACACCTTCAAACCTTCCTTGAACCTTCAAATGATGTCTGCTTGATTCGCTCTATGATCTGCTCATATAATACCACCACGCATCATCTCACAAATGAGATCTTACATATATACAAGACCTAAGATCAAATGTGTAGGTCATCGAACTCAGAATATTAGAAATAAATCAATTAAAAATAAGTCTTGATGTGATACAACATGCCATCTCAATACATTTACAACAATATCCAATCAATAAATCATCTCCATAATGTTTCATGTTGATCTAGAATAGATAACGTATACTGGTCCATAAGCTAGACCAATCTGTTGGTAACAACAAATATGTCAACCCGATTAGACCAATAACCAAAAGACCAAAACTAAGTATCCAAACCATGTCTTTGACATAATCAAGTGATCTCTAGATGATAACAAGTCATCATCTATGTCGGTGAACCATATAACCTGCCGGTGAGCATATACCGGTGACTGTGCATAAGTCACTGACCTTGCCGGTGAACATAATGTGTCGACTCAACAGTAAACCAATATAACCATAGTGTCAAATCAACAATGTAGATCTCCAGAAGGATAAGTGTTGACATCAATGACAAAACTAAAGCAAAACATCCATAATACCAACAATCTCCCCCTTTGGCATTAATGACAACACTAGATGGAAAAACATCTAAGTGCCAAAATAGAATGCCAAAAATCAAAAACCAACAATCTTCAGAATAGATCAATACCAGAAATCAAAATACAAAGAGTATATATCTCTCCCCAATGAATAATGTTTTCCATAGACATATCTCCCCCTTTGACATCAAATGCCAAAGCAGTTTAAGAATAAATACCAAAACATACAACCAATTAACCAGCTACTCCCCCTGAGAAGTAGCTCTCCTCCATCAAAGCCAGAAAAAGATTTCTCTGTTAGTTTCTGTCAGTTTGATGCCAATCTCCAATCATCTAAGTCTCTGTTGGTGAGGGTATTGCCCCAAGCTGCTCTGTAAGATATTCAAAAGTCTCCTTAGGTAGAGGCTTTGTAAAGATATCTACAATCTGCTCTTTAGTATTCATATAAACCAATCTTACTTCTTTTGCTTCAACATTCTCTTTCAGAAAATTATATTTGATAGAAACATGCTTAGTCTTAGAGTGAAATACCAGATTCTTTGATATATCAATTGTTGTTGAATTATCACAATAAATAATTATAGGATCTTTGCATTTTACCTTTATGTCCTTCAACATTTTCTTAATCCATAATACCTTAGTACAATTAGTTGTTGCTGCAACATATTTTGATTCTGTTGTTGACAATGATGTACAACTTTGCTTCTTGTTTATCCATGAAATCAATCTGCTACCAAGAAAGAATGCACCGCCAATGGTACTCTTTCTGTCATCTACATCTCCTGCCCAATTCGCATCAATGTATGCACATAAATCAAAATTTTCATCTTTAGGATACCATAAACCAAGATTTGTTGTGCCTTGTAATACTGGAAAATCCTTTTTACTGCTAATTCATGATTTTCTTTAGGATTACTCTAAAATATTGAAACAATACATACTGCATTCCTTATATCAAGTCTTGTTTGTGTTAGATACAATAAATCTCCAATCATATATTTGTATCTTGCCAGATTAACAGGAGTTGAATCATCCTTCAATGTCAATTTATCAGTTGTTGTCATAGGAGTATTTACCGGTTTAGAGTTTTCCATGCCAAATTTCTTCAGTAGTTCCTTCAAGTATTTTATTTGACATATGAATATACCTTTATCAATTTATGAAATCTACAATCCTAAAAAGAATTTTATCTCCCCAATCATAGACATTTCAAATTCTTCCTACATCTTGTTAGCAAAATCCTTACACAATCCATCTTCTCCTCCAAAATGATATCATCAACAAAAACTTCAATAACCAAGATGTCATCATTAGTAACTTTGTAATATAAGTTGTTGTCAGCATTACCTTTAGTGTAACCAAGCTTCAAAAGATATTTGTCCAATCTAGCACAGCAAGCTCTAGGAGCTTGCTTCAATCCATACAAAGCTTTCCTTAATCTGCAAACCATATCTTTAATATTTGTCAATGAAAATCCATCGAGTTGTTCAATGTAAACTTCCTCTTCAAGATCACCATTCAAAAATGCACATTTTACATCCATCTGATATACTTTATAATTCTTATGAGCTGCAAATGTAAGAAATAATCTAACTACCTCAATTCTAGCTATCGGTGCAAAGGTTTCATTATAATCAATTCCCTCTTTCTGTGAATATTCTTTACAAACTAATCTTGCTTTGTTCCTGATTACCTTACCATCTCCATTAAGTTTATATCTGAATACCCATTTAGTTCCAATTACATTTTTGTCTTTAGGTCGAGGAACCAATGTCCATGTATTGTTCTTTTCAATTTGTTCTAATTCATCTTCCATTGCTTTTATCCAATGTTCATCTTGACTTGCTTCAATAATAGATGCTAGTTCAATTTGAGAAATTAAGCATACCTCTTCATTTGCCAGTCTTCCTCTTTTCATAACACCTTGATACTTATTCCAAATTATTTGATTTTTTGAGTGATTCAGTCTTGCATACCTAGGTTTATTCACATGATGTTGTTCTTCAGTCACTATGGAATTCTCTGATGATGCCGATGTGACTGGATCTACATTCTGTACTGGTGCACTCTGTATTGGTTCATTTATGATCATCTCAACTACCGGTTCAAAATGTACAAACCTTGAATTTCCTCTAAAGTGTTCATCTATCTTCACATTAGCAATTTCAATGATTTTCTGCAATCTTTTATTAAAACATCTATATGCCTTTGTCTTAGATGAATAACCAAGAAATATTCCTTCATCACTTCTAGGATCAAATTTACCAACATACTCATCTCTGCTAATATAGCATTTTCTTCCTAATATTCTAAAATATTTAAGAGTAGGAGTATTACCAAACCATAGTTCATAAGGGGTCTTACATATTTCACCTTTGATGTGAACTCTGTTGAAAGTGTAAACCGATGTATTCATTGCTTCTCTCTAGTACAAATGAGGTAGATTTGCTTCTAACATCATGCTTCTAGTTGCTTCCAGAATAGTTCTAGTCTTCCTTTCCACAATTCCATTCTGTTGAGGTGTCTGGGGTGCTGATAGTTGTCTTTTGATTCCATTCACTTCATAGAATGTATTAAAATTATGTAGATGTAAATTCTCCTCCTTGATCAAATCTTAAACATTTTATTTTCTTACTGGTTTCATTCTCTACCAATGCCTTGTATAACTTAAATTTTCCAAAAGCTTCTGATTTCTCCCTGAGAAAAGTAACCCAACATTCTAGAATAATCATCAATAATTAGCATAAAATATATATCTCCCTATAGACTTCTTGTTCTTGCCGGACCACACAAGTCAGTATGAATTAAATCAAGAACATTATTGGATTTCTCAGAAATACTCTTAAAAGTTGTTCTAACTTGCTTTCCCATTTGACATTCCTTACATACCGGATTATGAGGTTTGACAATCTTAGGTAAATCCCTTACTGCCTTAGTTGAACTGATCTTTACAATGCAGTCAAAATTCACATGATAAAGTCTCTTGTACCATAACCAACTTTCATCAATATGTGCAATCAAACATGTCTTATCATTGTTATTCAAATGAAAGATATTACCTTTAGTCTGATTACCGTTTGCAATCTCCAATCCAATTTTGTTCATGATTTTGCATTTACCATTCTTGAATTGTAACTGAAATCCCTTTTCAACTAATTTACCAATACTCAAAATATTATGCTTCAAACCTTCAACATAATAAACATTGTTAGTGTTGTGCTTACCATCAAAAGATATAGTGCCTTTTCCTTTGATTAAACAAACTTTATCATCGCCAAATCTTACTAGACCTCCATTATATTCTTGAAAAGATAAGAATTTACTTTTATCACTAGTAATATGATGTGAACATCCACTATCAATGATCCATTCATCTTTTTCTTCAATTTTAGTTGCCAGGGCCTGCTCTACCAATGGGACAGTAGGTGTCGGTTGATCTTCTATTATTGCAACAAATGCCCATCCATTATCTATTGGTTCTTCATAAGAATCATCTATAACTCCTTCATCAACATAGTAACATGATTTATCTTTGTTCTTCTTAAATCTGTATCTCTGATATTCAGGGTTAGGCTTATATGTTCTTTTAGCTTCCTCTCTCAATATTGCACATCTATCAGGACATCTAGATGCTATATGACCAACTTTATTGTAATTAAAACATTTAAACGGTGCTTTACCTTCATACTTACTTCCAACTAGACCTTTAGGTATTTTCCTTGCAAATAGTGCTTCAAGTTCTTCCGGCTCTTCATTTTCCCTTTTGATAACTTCAAGTTCTTTTGCATAAAGTTCTTTCCAATCAGATTTATCAGATGATGATTCTCTGAAGGCTAAATCTATCTTAATTGTAGCAACATGACCAAATTCCTCAAGCTCAAATGCTGAAAGTTTTCCAACCAAGGTATCTATAGATACTGATGTATTAGGCATTGTTCTCAACTCATTAATAGCAGTTACTTTCATTTTGTATGCCGGTGGCAAAGCTCTTAAATCTTTAGAAAAAAAATCATCTTCACTTAAGGATCCTCCACAACATTGTATTCCTAAAACAATTTCATTAACTCTTTCCATAAAAGCAGAAATTATTTCATCTTCTTCCATTTTCAAATTTCCATACCGGACCCGGTAACATTCCAGTTTTGTAATTTTGACAGTGGTATCTCCTTCATTCAATGTTTCCAATTTATCCCAAATAGATTGAGCAGTAGATCGGTTTGATAATCCCATAATTTTCTGATCTCATAATGCCCTCAAAAGTGCTTCTCTTGCTTCGCATGCATTCTCCAAGTCCTTAGCCAATGTTGGTGGATTCGGTTGATTCAGAATAGGACCAACATAGTCATTCTTTGTAACTTCCCATATATCTCTTCCAATGCAATTCATATGTGTCTCCATTATGATCTTCCACATAACATAGTTAGTTCCATCAAGTTTAGGACTGCCCTTCCTAAAAAAGTTTGTTGCCATAGGATCTCCTCAAGCTGTTAGACTTATGCAAAAATAGGACTTAGCTCTGATACCAATTGTTAGGAACTGGAAGGACAACTGAGAGGGAGGGGGGTGAATCAGTTGTCAATGAATTTCAACCCAATTATAACTTAATCAAACTTAATACTTAATACCGGTAAACCAAACTTAATGTCAGTTAACAAATTATCAATTATTAACAATACCGATGAAACTTAATGCATGAAACAGAAAGAGAAACAACATCCACAACACATAACACAAAGATTTTGTCGTGGAAACCCTATAAGGTGAAAAACCACGGTGGGAAACCTTACCCACAATCAAATGATACTACTGCAGATAGTATGTGTATACAAATGGGGTTTGCACATGCAGAAAGGCCAACCGCCTAGAGCACACTGCTCAAATGGGAGTCACAATGACTACAGTAGGATGGTTAAATCCTAGAATAATGTACTACACAAAGTAGCATCTCCAATGATGGATTTAGTACCAGTTAAGATTTGATAAACACCTTCAAACCTTCCTTGAACCTTCAAATGATGTCTGCTTGATTCGCTCTATGATCTTCTCATATAATACCACCATGCTTCATCTCACAAATGAGATCTTACATATATACAAGACCGAAGACCAAATGTGTAGGTCGGCTCACTAAGAATATTAAAATTAAATCAATTAGAAATAAGTCTTGATGCAATACAACATGTTGGCTCAATACATTTACAACAATATCCAATCAATAAATCACCTCCATAACATGTTGTGTTAATCTCGAATAGATAACGTATACCGGTCCATAACCTAGACCAGTCTATCGATAATAGCAAATATGTCAACCCGATTAGACCAATAACCAAAACACAAAAACCAAGTATCCAAACCATGTCTTTGACATAATCAAGTGATCTTTGGATGATAGAAAGTCATCATCTATGTCAATGAACCATATAACCTATCAGTGAGCATATACCGGTGACTGTGCATAAGTCACTGACCTTGCCGGTGAACGTAATGTGTTGATTCATCAGTAAACCAATATAACCATAGTGCCAAATCAACAATGTAGATCTCCAAAAGGATAAGTGTTGACATCAATGACAAAACTAATGCAACACATCCATAATACCAATAGGAAATGGTTTAGTCATGGAAAGAAGTAAACACACATGCACATGCCGATGTATGAACTCAAATGGGATTACGTCATGCTTGACAAAAATCCCCAATTTATTAGCAAACAATTCAATGAGTTATGGATCATGATATTCTAGGGGGAGAGATGGGAAAGTAATCCAGAAGGGCATGAAATTGCATAGTACTAATTCAACCTTGAAATTTGGAGTCCAAGCTAAAAGTATAAAGCCTCGAACCCCTGCAAAACCATCCCTTACACTTATGCACTATATCTTTGTGGGCCTTAGAATAAAAGAGAATTAAAATATTTTGATTGATCATCAATAAAGAAAATATCTTGGAGGCCTTTCCATTTTAATTTAGCCCATTGAAGAATCTCAGTTATCAATAAAGAGGGATCCCAAAATTTATCAATCAACGTTGTTTCCCTTAAGAGTGAGATTTGTGGTGATAAAAGTTGTTCTGGAAGTGTGATACAATGAGATGAATCTCCAGCCTCCATTGCATTTACTTCACTAGGCTCCTTATCTGCATGTGTATTCAATTCTTTTATCCTCCATACTTGCTTTGGTTTGAAGAAAACTTTGTCTTTCTCTTTCGAGACATTAGAATCCTTATCCTTACTTAGAGACATCACAGAAACCCTATTCTTAATCGGAACATCATTCAGGTAGCTGAGAAATTTAGGGTTTTGAACATAAAGGTTATTCGGCCACGTAACATAAGATGGGGCTTTCAAAAACCCTTTGGATATTAAAGAGGAAGGTTGAAGAACTTCTTACCTTGAGGCTCCCTAACTTTGATCGACTTTTTACAATTGAATGTGATGCAAGCAAGCAGGCAATAGGTACAGTTCTTAGTCAAGAAGGGCATCCAGTGGCATTTTTTTTAGAGAAGTTGAATGAGGCTAAGAAAGGTATTCAACCTATGATTTGGATCTCTATGCTATGGTGAAATCACTCAAAAGGGGTTCCATTACCTTCTTCCAAAAGAGTTCATTGTTTATATTGATAATCATGCATTGAATTTTCTTAATGGGCAGGAGAAGTTGAATCAAAGGCATATCAAGTGGGTTGAACAAATCCAACCTTACACCTTTACAATAAAGCATAAGAAGGGTGTGTCTAATAAGGTTGCAGATGCCTTGAGTAGAAGATGTTATCACTGTTTTAAAATTGGGTTCTTCTTTCCCCATAATTGGCTGTGGTACCTTGAAAATTTTCGGATAGGGTGTAGTCCCAAGTGCTTCAGCTTTATTCTAAACCTAGAGGGTTTAAGGGTTTTTTTAAGTTTCAGACCTTATCTTTTTATTTTAAACCCTCTAGTTTCTATTTTGCCGTTACTTTATTTCACTTAGGTCATGGGTCGTGGGGTCGTAGGAAGTGTCCCCCCTTGTTATTAACCTAGGCGGTTACGTTGATTATTTGAAAAATTTTCGCCTTGTATTATTTCGTTCTAAAGTGTTGGGCCCAGTAAACGTCGATCAACTTGAGAAAGGATCCGACGGTTGGCGCTATTTCGCAAGGGTAAAATGCTTCCCCTTTAAGGCCGCGAAATAGAGAGAATGAATGTCAGCCATCCATGTGTCATGATAGAGGAAGTAAAGGATGTGGCTATCAAAGAAAGTGGGGCCCCCGTGGTTTTCTTCTGGTGTATTAAAAGGTAGCACGTGGCACAAGTCACCACAGTCAGTGGGTCAGGATTAAAGGTTCAAAAGTGGGCCCCAAAGATGAGTCGGGTCACAGGTGGAGATGACCTGGCAGGGACAGCTCTTAACAATTTATTGAGACCCCGTGGATCCTTCCAGCAAATGACAGAATGACAAGTCAGCTCCGAAAGTGACAAGGCGCCAGGTGTCCATTACGTGTCCGCGGGTCCACCTCTTCTGAAAACCTTTAAAAGGGTTTAAATGCTGATCAATTTGAAATATGATCTAATGGCCCACGCTATTTCGCAAGGGTAAAGTGTTCACTTCTTAAGGCCGCGAAATAGCGAAAATGAACAGGGACCGTCCACGTGTCTTGATGACACGCGGTCTAAAAGGAAACTGTGGGTCCCTATGGTTCCTGCTTGACAAATGAGAAATTGACAAGTCAACTCTGAAAGTGACAAGGCGCCATATGTCCATGACATGTCCATGGGCCCACCATTTCTAAGAGCCTTTTCGAAGGAAAAAATATCGATCAACTGCAGAGATGATCTGACGGTCGACGCTATTTCGCAAGGGTAAAGTGCTCACCCTTTAAGCCCGCGAAATAGCGAGAATGAGTGTCAGCCGTCCACGTGTCTTGATGATGACGTGGGAGATAGACCTGTTGAAATGAAAGTGGAGCCCCCATGGTTTTTCTTCTGGCAAGTGACAGAGTGACAAATCAGCGCAGTAGGTGACTAGGTGCCAGGTGTTAGTGACGACTCAGCAGGCCCACCATTCCTGAGAACCTTTTCAAAGGATTAATTAGTGATCAACTTAAAGGATGATCCAACGGCCCACGCTATTTCGCAAGGGTAAAGTTCTCACCCTTTAAGGCCGCGAAATAGCAAAAATGAACAGGGACCGTCCACGTGTCTTGATGACACGCGGTCTAAAAGGAAACTGTGGGTCCCTATGGTTCCTGCTTGACAAATGAGAAATTGACAAGTCAGCTCCGAAAGTGACAAGGAGCCATATGTCTGTGACGTGTCCGTGGGCCCACCATTTCTGAGAGCCTTTTCGAAGGATTAAATACCGATCGACTGCAGAGATGATTTGACGGTCGGTGCTATTTCGCAAGGGTAAAGTGCTCACCCTTTAAGCCCGCGAAATAGCGAGAGTTAACGAGGGCCGTCCACGTGTCATGATGATGACATGGCCAAAAGGGAAAAATGTGGGCCCGCCACAGTATAAAGGGAGGCATTCGGCCAGTATCAAAACGGAATGCGAAGGGATTTTCTAAGCCAATGGTCGGATGCCGCGTGGTATTATGTAGCCAATAGAATAATGAGACCCAGACTAAAGACAAAGCCGTCAAAATGAAATTAACAGTGAGACACTTGCAGGAAGGTTGCAACCCGTTGGAGCTAAAATATGAATTCTCGTATGAATTCGATTTTGAAAGGACGGCCGAAGCATGCGGAATCAATGTATAGTTAAGGCCCAGAGTACAAGCATTTGATTTCCTAACAACCAAGTAAGGATATCTTTTAAAATATTTTTGCAGAAGAGCAGACGTAGAGTTATCCTTTTCTGAAACAGAGCAAGCGGTTCAGTTGCAGAGCAATTTCTTTCAAGCAAGCATCAGGTTCTCTCATGTTTTGAAGCAATTCTTGTGTGGCTTTTAGATAAAATCATTCTCATATTGCAGGATTGTTTAAGAGTGTATTCATTTTCTTGTATTTTCCAATGGCTCCTAAAAGGGAATTTTCTAGCAAGGTTGATTATCTAGAAAGAAGTGTATGTGATGATTTTTTAGAACAGTTGACGTTGTCAACTAACCAGGCATCAAAGGCCAAAGAGTTAGTGCCCAGGGCTCCCCGTCTGAAGATAGGAGAAGGATTATATGACAAAGGTAATTGGTTAAGAGACCCACAGGTTGGACTGTCTGGGTTGGGGTTGTTCAGAGTCAGATTTGGGATGAGGAATTCTCCTACTCCTCAAAATAGCATTTGGGAACTAGATGTCGGGAAATTGGTAGTCCCAGGGGTGTTCATGGATACAGACTTGTTAACCCAAATGGCATTGAACTATGATTCAGTCACGAGATGCATCTAGGATGTTAATGGAAAAACCCTTGTGGAAATCAAGGCAGAGGAATTGAGAACAGCGTTTGGGCTCAATGAGTTCACAAACTTCCTGGAACCCATAAATTTCACACAATTAGCCCAAGTGTACAGTGCACAGAGGAGTCATCTTAGGAATGGGCCTCTTAAAGAACTTTTCCTAAAAATAGGAGGGTTAGCAGTTGTAGGGCCCAACACACAAGAGCCTTTTTCATTGAGTATGTTTACCTTAAGGGCTAAAGGCATGTATTGGGCACTTTGCCAAGTTCTAGGAGAGGATGCTGAAGCAAATATGCCAAATCATTACTTGTTAATGATTGTTCAGATTTTGAATCCTTCTCTTGCTATCACATTTGATTATACTTCTTATATTGCCGATGCTATCCATGGAGGGTTGATAGGAATAAAAAATGGGAAGGTGGATAGGCCATTCGGATGGTACTCACTCTTGATGCACCTTTTCCTCTTCAAAGGTGGTGATTATTTCGCCAGTGGAATGGACCTGGTAAAAGAGAAGGAAGGAGAGAAGATGCCAGTACAACTATGGAGCACTGTGTTGTCATGGGACAGAGAGGATGCTAGTTTCCTAAAGTTCGATAAATATTTTGCATCCAAAATAAGGACTCTCCTTTGCTCTGATAACCCAAGAGTCCCCAAGGTTCTTCTGGAATTCCTAAGGCCAAAAGAATTCGCAGAGAACATCAAAATTATTCATAACTGGGGTGACATGTACTTATATCCAGTCTCCACGGTTTTCAGAGTTTTTGGTTTCAGAGGCACCCCATTTTTGTTACCATACCAGGTCCCTCTCAAAGTGGGAATAGCTGAGATCCTTAGACAAATTGGTGGCCTACAAGAGGCAGAGCTAACAGGCAGAGGTAAAGGGACTATTTTCCCTATAGCTACAATAGCCCACCAATTTGTAATTACAAAGGGAGGCTGGAATTGTTTTGAGGATTTCCTTAAACCCTACCATTTATCCACTGCAGTGTCCAGATGTGCTGATCCAGAGGACTTCTACAATGGTGTGTTCAGGAAGAAGGTAGCATGCAGAGGTAGGCCTCATCAATTCCACTTTCCTGAAGACCTCATCAGGAATGAATTTGATTTAGATGAACAGGAGTTGAGGAAAGAAAAATGGGTGGCTTACAAGAAAGCCTTGGATTTTGTGCATCAATTTGATGCTAGCTATGACCCATTGTCTAGCTTCTTCCCATTGGAAGAAAAAATAAAATTTTTGATTGTTTGCTTCGAAGATGTGATGCAAACACTAAAGGAAAAGAGGGAAGCTGTAATTAAGAGCAACCCTGAAAAGGCTAGAATGATTTTGGGCAAGTCAGCTTCCACTAAAGCAATCCCTCCTGGTGACTACACCCTGCACAAGAAATCAGGTTACAGTGTGCTGGTGCCTACAACAGGGGAGCCCTCTTCATCCAAAGGAAAGAGGAAGGTGCAAGATGTCATTGACATCCAGGACAGCCCAAAGAAGCAAAGGGTGGGGAAGAAAGTGCAATCAGATACACCCTTGTATTCCCCATCCCAATCCCCTATCCACATAGGAGATGAACAAGCAGCAACTGAATACCTCTCGCAATTGGGCAGCTTGGGGGAAATTGCATACACTTATGATGAAGTGGAAGAAGGGATGCTAGAAGAGCCCACTGAAGCACAAATGGACATCACCTCAACTGAACTTAAGGGCCAGGAGTGGGATCCTGAGATAAAGAAGGCCAGTAGTGCCTTTTTAGCTGATGATAACTTTGTCACATCTGAAGCATTCATGCAATTTGTCTGGAAGCAGCATATAGATACATATAATGCTAGATGTGAAACAAGAAAGGCAGAGCAGCCTAACAAAGATCCAGCCTCAGTGGAAGAAGAAATAAAACAGGAGATGATGGAAGAATTCAAAACCATCACTCCTGAACAGGGAAGGGATCTAGTAGCACAAGCTGGAGTGCTCATTTTACCAGAATGGAATATTGCTGATGCTCTGGTGCTAGATGCAGTAAGAAAAGAGACTAAACCCATGGAAGGGGTTACATTCAGTAAGGACAATGCTGCACTAGTTATGTGGTCCCTCAAAAGAAATGAGAACAAGAAAGGTAAAGACACTTCAGAGTCAAGTCACCTTGGTGGATTGATGGTCAAAAGAGTACAGAGTACAGGGGTAGTAGAGGCTGCTAGCACTGTGCTAGAAACTGCAAAATTTAGTGTTGCAGTGGCTGAGAAGGAAGCTAAAGAAAAGGAGGCCCTCTAGATTAAATTGGAAATAGTTTTGAAGGCCTATGACAGTGCCAAGGAGGAGGTAAGAGGCAAGGATAGCATCATTGCCAAATTGCAGAGCCAGCTGATGGGACAACACCAACAAGGTGAGTCTTCAACATTGATGATTGCCTCTTCTCCTGCAAGACCTCCACCTACTAGCCCCATTATTGAGCTCCCACCATCTCCTGCGCCTTCCAGCTCCCAAATGATTGAGATAACTCCCTAAGAATTGGAGAACCTAAAGCAAGCTCAGGCCTTTTATGCAGGGAAGTATGAGGAGAAAATAAAAGCCACAATCTCCAATTTTGCAGATACTATAAATGCCTCATTGCTTCACAATAGTGTGGGAAAGGTCATGGAGATATGGAATGAATTAAGGAGAGATAAGGCCATTTTGACACCCATTTTTGACAGATGGAGGCCTAGGGAGCAAGATTTAGAGTTCATGTGTGTTTCCTGTGATGAAGCAAGGGCCAATCCCATTATAAAATCTACCTCTGATGTTGCTAAAATTTTAATGCAATTGGCTGTAGATGTAGACAATGTGGATAGGAAGGTCAATTTATGTAAGAAGGAATACACTGATCAGGTTTTTGAGTTGCTCCCAAGAATTTTTGCCAATCCGGATCAGCTGAAAGATAAGCAAATATGGCTTAATGAGATAAAAGCCAAGTTGTCAGCAAGGGTCAAGGGAATCATCAATCTTGATGATACCTCTTTCTTTGTTATAACCATACAGGAAATAGAAAGAATTAAATCACATTATAGTTTTCTTAATTCAGAAGTCAACAAACTGAGAAATTCTTGGAAAAGGTTGACTAAAGTTAAAAATGATGTGATTAGTTTTTCATGGCCGACAGAAGAGACATACAATGAGTGGGGAGTTAAATATTCCACCCATGATCCGGAGCAGTTGGAGAGCGCCCCTGAAAAGCCAGAAGAGGTTGCAACTGAACAACCTGTTGAATAGACTGCAGAGGCTGAAAAGAGGGCATAACTGTTTCACGTAAAAATTGTAACCTCATCAATTTTGGAAATAATTGTAACAAACTCTCCTCGAGAAGTCCGAAGCTTTGTGCATCCATGTTGTTATAAATGGATACCAGGACTAGAGGGAAAGTGATCACAAAATTTTGTAAGAAAACGCTGCAGAAATTTACCTGAGCTTTTCTAAGTCTAATGGAGAATTAGAATTTATTGTAATACTCTTTGAAATGAATATCAATATACAGGCCATCGGTTTTGAGTAAAAGTTATGTGTTGTCTTCAAGTTTGTTCACAAATTTATTTACTGTCTTTATTCTGAATAATCCAGGGTTGTTTAGTTTGAATGGAATTGCAAAGCAATCTCAGTATAAGTGTTTGTTAGCTTTTCTCTTTAAAAGGGAAATTAAATACGCGGGATCACTCCTACCAGTAAATTCTTTGGAAGGAACTTTGAATTTTGAGGACCATAGCTTAGTCTAGAATGATTGAATTCTTGTATGTGCCAGGCATATATCAAGATTAGTGGAAACCAAGCCGACGGGAAGCATAAAGATATATTGTTTCAGAAGTTTTATTTGAATTTAGGTGACTCTGTAACCTTGGATAAGGCACTGGTGTTAATCGAGGTTGTTTATTGCATACTTTGTTGATCAAAAATACTGAAGTTAAGTACAGTTTCTATTCATTGTTTTCAGTTGATTTCAAGGTGAATGAATCCACTGGTTTTCTGGACTGGTTTGCTGTGGGTTTATTGTTTAAAAGTGTGAAGTTAATTCACAAAGGTATACCCACCTGGGCTCTAAGGAAGCCCGAAGTGTAGAAGGTTTAATCAAACCTTGTCATATGTTGTCTCTGGAATTTCCTTATCTTTGATGTTTTCTCTGCACCCAATTTAGACCATATTATCTTAAGGACATTGAAGGGAATCGAATTTTGAGGACAACAGAAGAATCCTCGCTATCCAAGAAATCCAATGGCAAAGTGTTGGTGTTGATTCTCTTAAAACCATGTATAAGGAGGATAAAGATTTTAAGGATGCTTATGATGTATTTAATAAGTTTGCTAATTCTTTTCATGTTGAGTTCCCTGATTTCATGTTGCAGGATGGATTTCTCTTTAAGGGGCATCAACTATGTATTCCTCAATGCTCTATGAGGGAGAATATCATTAGGGAAAAGCACAATGGAAGCCTTAGCGGTCATTTTAGTTTGGATAAAACTTTGGAGCAGGTATCAAGGTTTTACTTTTGGCCGAAGATGCAAGTAGAGGTAAGAAGATGTGTGGAGCATTGTCCCATTTATCAAAGGGCAAAAGGAGTTTCTACTAATCTTGGGTTGTATCAACCTTTACCGGTTTCTACTAGGCCTTGGGAAAGCCTTATTATGGATTTTGTACTTGGTTTGCCCAAAACTCCTAGGGGGTTTGATAGTGTCTTTGTAATTGTTGATAGGTTCAACAAGATGGCTCATTTTGTGCCATGTAAATGCACAAATGATGCATCTCATATTACAAGTCTCTTCTTCAAAGAAGTTGTAAGGATACATGGTCTACCTCTCAATATTGTCACTGATAGAGACTCCAAGTTTGTGGGTCATTTTTGGAGGACTCTCTGGAATAAATTGGGTACCAATCTGTCATTTTCTTCAGCATACCATCCTTAGACTGATGGCCAAACTGAGGTGGTTAATAGATCTCTTGGCAATATTCTTAGATGTCTTACCAAGCAGCATGTACAAAGTTGGGATTTGGTGATTGGACAAATTGAATATGCATATAATGATTCAGTTAATAGAAGTACAAGGAGAAGCCCATTTGAGGTTGTGTATGGCTTACATCCCAGAGGGATACTTGAACTTAGAGACCTTGGAGGTATGGAAAGAAGGAGTTCCCAGGGAGAAGACTTTGCCATCACTATGAAGGAGATCCATGATCAAGTCAAGACTTCACTTCATCAAAGTGAAAAAAAATACAAACTCAGGGAAGATGTTAAGAGAAGGGATGTTTAGTTTAAGGTAGGAGATTTGGTGATGGCCTACCTAAGGAAAGAAATACTACCCAAGGGCCATCCATCTAAGCTACTCATGAAGAAGATAGGTCCTCTCTGGGTGGTTCATAAATTTGGTAACAATGCTTATGAGGTTGAACTTCCACCAAATTTGGGGATCTCTCCCATTTTCAATATATGTGATTTGATAGCCTTCAAGGGTTCTTTGCCTGATGCAACACCTGGTTCATCTCTTGTGGAAGAGGATGTAGATTGGGTGAAGGATTTGCCACCTAGAAAACCATTAGAATTGGAGAGTATCCTTGATTCCAAGGTGATCAAACAAACCAAAAGAGGGGTCTACAAGGACTACTTGGTCAAGTGGAAGGGCCTCCCTGAGTCTAAAGCCACTTGGATGTCTGAAAGTGACATCATAAAGCATGGAACCTCAGTCACCTAGTTAGCAACTCAAGGACTTGAGTTTTCTTGTCCCAGAGAGTATGGTATAGGGGCACTCAAAGGTGTGCTAGCATCTTTTCAACATGTGTTTAAATGCAACATAATGTGTTGCCTTGAAGGTTTCTTGATTAGGTCCTAAATGGATGTGGTAGGTCCAATGCTATGTAATAAGCCCTAAGGCTCCAAGGTGTGTGAACCTGGTCAAAGCCTTGTATGGGAATTTTATTTATGTTTTTGATGTTTAGGGGTCCTAGAGGTGTTGTGTGTCCACTTTGTAGCCTTTTGTGTGAAGGCACATTTTTAATGTAATAATTTGTCCAAAGTTGCCATGTTGTCATAAGCAACTTTGTCAAAATTTGAGTTGTGGTTACCCAACGGCTAATTGGTTGAACTTGTACATTGGGAGGTGGTTAGAGGAGTTACTTGGCATTATTTAATCCTAAGGAACTATTCCCAAAGGTTGGATAGAGACTTTGAATGAAATTTATGCTTCAAAACAACTCTGCAACTGTCATTTTTACTGTACTTTCCTATGTTCTTGACTTTGGTACAGATCTGTACGGACATCTAGAAGGGATAATGTTTTGAATAGGTTGTAACAGTGAATCATCTTTCATTTGATGTTGCTTTGAGGACTTGAAACTCAATGGTTGCAAAGTTATTGGATTTTCTTTCTCGCTGCCTGGAGAAAACCCAAAAAATCACGGTTTGGATGCAAAAGGTGCCACCACTCAACATTCCACCATGGGAATGGTCTAAAACCCTGAGGAATGTTGATTCACCATGTATATTAAATGGTTTTCTTGGTTTTGGAAGTAGGAGACCTCACCTTGCAATTTTGGAGTGATGCCCTAGACTTGACATCTCATATGTGGCAAGTCTGTGTAGTGAAGGATTGATTGAATCCTTGGTATAGTGGACCAAACAGTGGTCAAAACTTGCATGGAGGGTACCCTTAGACATGTGAAGACCTTTTCAAAAATTCCAAACTTCATTTCCATGTGACTGGTGAAGACTTTGAAGCCCAAAACTTCTATACCGGCTAACAAGGCCAAAATAGGCACAGTAGGGTTTGAATACTTACATTCAAAACCTAGATGCACAAGTTTGAAATCCTTTAGAGAATCCAAATGGGTATCTAAATATAAAAAAATTTCCAGAGGTTGTTCAGAGAGGTTGGTAGTTAAAGAGGTAAAATCTCAAAAAAAGGCCTAATTGCTTGTAGCCTTGTTTCCTAGGTCACTAAGAACAAAAGACATAAGGGGCTTGTAAGAACAGACCAAAGAGGTCCAAATCAATGCAAAGACCATGCCAAACATGTTCAAACACCCATGCATGACATATTTCACCATTTGATCATAAGGTCTTGTTGGCAAGGGGTTTGGGGTTGTGAGGTGCCTTGGTTTAGGGGGTTGAGTACATAGGAGTAGGAGTCTCCTTGTGAAACCAAGTTGTCCTAAGTGGATTGATCCTTGGGAGGGGTCAAGGGAAAGCTTAAGAACCTTTGGAAGGTTGAAAGCATTGGACCATTGGATGGTGCCAAGTGTTAACCCATAGAAGAAAGAGATTGCTCATTAACACCAAACCCTCTGCATCACGAACCCATCACGTGCTCCTTCATCTAGCGATTTGTTTTGGGGGGGGAGGTGATCTTTCACAAATATCAAAGATAGGTTGCTTCCTGTGTTGGAATGGATTCCTCCTTTTGAACGCTTCGTGTGATGTGTACCTCCGAGTGTTTGCATTATGCCAAAATCTGTCGACATCTCTATACCCCCAATGACTGGATTGAAAACTCTGCTTCCCATTTCTACCAGAGTCTGATCCAAATTCAAAGAATCTAGATTCCCACATGTTCTGGCTTCCACAAAACCGCTCCCTCTCTGGTTCCATCTATCCTTAGGTATTGTTAAGTTTTATTAATGGGAGGAAATATTCATGAAACTTTGATTATGGGGAGCTTATGCATAGGCATCCTTTGAGAGAAACCTTATAAGGACAACTACTTGTGACTTTGATCCATTTGGAAGTGGATACATAGGTGGTCCTTAGGATAAGAATGCCCTTGTGACCTCAAGTCCGTAGGGAGAGGGTCTAGGGGGGATAACTCCCAAGTTTTAGGGTTGTTCCTAAATGGTTTGACCTTATCTCTTTAGTAGCTTTCAAATGAGGCCAAAATAGGTATTAGAGGTTTATGAAAGAGATTAGAAAAGTTGATAATTGTATGTAATGGACAATGTGCTTTGGAATATTGAGTTGAATGAAGCAAATGGGTTGACTACCTTTATGATTGATTTTATTTTATATGTACTCGATGCATAGAGGCGATCTTGTGTTGGTTTAAAGTTAATTTGTGTGTTATGAAATTTATTCTCAAATCCATAAGACTCTGTGTATAGGCTCCTAAATTAGTCAATTGTGAATTGCTTATTTTGAATTAGGATCCTCTCATCCAATTATAGTGCTAAGCTGAGTACAAGTACTAAGTTTTACGATAACAAATGGATGGATTAAGGGCCTTATGAGGGCATAGGTAGGGATTATATACCTCTAATGTGTAGGCTACCCTTCTCCATCATAGGTGATCATCGATGTAAATCCTATGACCTATTTTGAGATAAGCTTATCCATGCTCGAGATTAATAGAAGTCAAGGAGCGTGTGCTTGAGATTGATGGTAATCAAGGAGCATAGTATGTCAAAGGACTATTACTCGTAGCACATAGATATTGGGATGGAATCTACTCAAAGCATGTGGGTGTTGGGGCCAACTGCATGTTGGCGATGCATACCCCATGTTACTCTAGAGGCCTGGACAAATTTTGCCAAAAGCATGTGGGCCATGGGGCCAATAACATGCCTACAAAGGATGTAAAATGTATGCTAGAGGGTTGGATGGTTTTCCGCCAGTAGCATGCAGGCGATGGACCATTGTGTTTTCTTAGCCCTAAGCCATCCCATGGGCTATATGAAAGAGACTTTCTAATGAAGAATAGGCAGGTAATAATTGGATCAACCTCATTGTATAATTTTGGACATATCTTGATATGGAAATGGTATAATGGACCTTGTTGGGATGGGGACAAACACTTGGTGTAGTATGGGATACATCGAATCATATTCTCACTTACTCATTGGCGTGGAAGATTGAGGAAAAGAATATGACCCATAGTGTAGTGTGCAATGCATTGGCGTTTATTTTCTATGTAGGATGCACTATGGGTAGGTGATAGTTGACATGGATGTGTTAGTCTCTCACTATGTATATGCTAGTCACTGTGTATATTTGATTTACATTGGAGCTAGTCAGTCTATATGTGATCTATGTTGAAGCTATTCACTCTATATGTGGTGTTTGTTGAAGCTACTTACTGTATATTTGTGACATATTTTGAAGTTGGTCCTTCTATATATGTGTCCTATATATGTGGTGTATGTTGAAACTAGTCACTGTGTATGAGTGATATATGCTAGAGCTAGTCACTGTGTGATATGTATGAGCCAATCACCTTGTGTACTAGGTGATGTGCGCTCGAGTCACTCTTTATGGAATTGGGAATTATGGAAGGATATGACCCCTGTGTAATTGTGTATGTTTGTACACTACCTGATGGCTAATGGTTATCTTCTATTAAAATGGGACCAAGTTAATAAACCACACAATTAATAATCAGTGTTTAAAGAGAGATCAAAGATCTCTTACAAGAGGAGAGAAAGATCTCCCTCTAACCTCCAAGGGTGAAGTACGAAGCCTCTAGTTTTCCTCGAGTGGATACGTAGGTAGAGTCATCAAGAATGAACCCTTGAGGCATAGGTCTAGGTCTAATTGGGACCCTAAACTCAAGAGCTTACCACCTTTGAGTGTAAGCATATGTGGTGGGATAGAGTTGTCACCCCTATGATGATTGAAGAAAGTATGAAGTCAACACTTCAAAGATAGAACAAGAAGCTTGGTCGATTAAGTTGGTACTTGCGAAATTGAAAAATAGGAACTGACGGGCAGTTATTACAACTTATTCTAAACTCGAAGAATGATAATTGTGATATGACACTAAAATTTAGATGGTTCAATACAAATGATGATTGTCTACTTCTATTTAGCTTCAACATATAAATATTATACCCTTTATGAGAGGTCAAGCCTATGGGTTTGGGATACTTTTGTGGGCACAAATCTAATATTTGGCCGTAAATTATGTTTCCTTTTTTTGTTAATTTGTTGCTATCTACTATTCTATGAGGACTAACAAAATCTAAGAATACTTTTAGAGGATTACAAAATCACTTAGACACACATTCGACTAGGTCAACTTTTAGAAAAGATTGTCTTTACACTCATGCAACCTAAGAAAATAGTCTTCAAAAAGTAAATGCTTCTCACATGATTATGCAAAATTTGATTTATTTTATTGCACCAATAGAAATGTTCCTAGCATTCTCCTTTTTTAAAAAAATTATTGATGTTATGTGATGGTAAATAAATGTATTGAATATTTTAAAATATATGTGCATATCAATAAATTGCACAAATGTGTGCTTAATTGGCTTTAGGTTGGAAAGGAATGTGTGGAAGTTGGCCTAAATTTGAATTTAAAATTTAAAATTTTAAAACATTTTTCATTGACATATGGGAACAAATTCTATCCTCCATCATCAGAAATAGAAAAGTAGAGGACGGAAATCATAATGATGGATAACTGAATTTGATCATAGACATGATGAAAAAAATTAAGCTATAATAAGCTAGAATACGCTAGAATAAGGCGGCTGCTATGCTATGCACTGCCCAAAGTCAAATCCAAAAACACCTCATACTAATATCATGAACTGTGAAAATTTTATGTCTGCAACCATTCACAAATTCACTAATAACTGCATCAAATACCCAGTAAGCATTATCTAAAAGCACATCAGCATGAAAACTACAATTTTGATAAAGGCATTTAAAATCATCTTATTATAAATTGACTAAGGGCCTTTCATGAGAAGTTCAAGGATCCTTACTTTTTTCCCAAAATTCTCTCTTTCAATGGACTAACCATCCTAAATATTAGATAGAGTTCGAGAGGAGGATGCATTTATAATTAACTCTCCTTCTACCTCTACATAATTCTTTTGAGGTCTTATTTAATTGTTCACAGGAGAGCCTGCAAAACAGATGAATAATTTTTTCATGGCAAAGAATTTAATCCTACTCTTCTTCACACCATACTTTAAGGCCTTTTTGTGGGGAGCCTGTGAATCAATTGGAGAAAGCAATGCAAATGCCTCTTGGATGCACTCTGTTTTATCCGTCACTTCGTTTGGTATTAGTGATGGTTCAGGGACAACAATGGCTATTATCAGTCTCTTCTTTTCATCATGGCTGCCACGATCATCTTTACTCTTACTATACTTACGAAGGGTTTGAGAAATGCTTTTCTTGTTCACTTCTGCTGGGATGCTGCTATATATCTTTAAACTTTTGTGCTCTATCTTTTTACGAGCAGCCTGTCTCTGTAAGAATTAGAGCAATTACTTCAAAATTCATTTCCCCATGCAAGTGACTGATGATGAAGAGAATAGGAAACTCTAAATCAGTATGGTAAAATTGCTTACCAGAGCTTCAATCCTCATGTGTTCTTCCAATGTCAAAACAAAATTTATCCTCAGATTTATATGGCCTCCACCCTTAAGGGGAAATAGTTCATCCATGCAACCCTTCTCAAGTATAGTTAGGATTCCAATTTCTGCAGATTAGTTGATGTACTGATGTGAGAAAAAAGAAGAAAAAAGTCAAGAATGCTAGAGTACAAGTTTTTTTTAATTAAACAGTGTGTATATTTTTAATGGATGTTTCCAATGACTGGATATGATTCATATGAACAAGAAAATGACTTTAAAAAAAAACCTATTTGAGAAATTGTGTTGTCCTTGCTATCAAGAAGTTGGATTATTAGGTTGTCCTGAAGATTGAGTACAGGGCTGCAGCAAAATTCAGATGGTCATACAAGGCAAAGCATTAAGACACAGAGACTTTAAGGCTGAAAATTTGTAGTAGATTCAAACACTCACAATTCAAAACCTGAATTCCACAGTGCTGCTTTATTTTCATCTGCCTCAGAAGGGTCTGTCTGGAATTTTGTGTTACCAATACTAGCTAAACACAAAAGTAGAGTATAAAGAAAAGCAATCAGAGAGAAGAACAAACAAACAATTGCACATTGTCTCGCATTCAAAAGTTGGGATGACACTTTGGAGAGCCACCAAAGATGCAGCCTGGTTAGCAGAAGTCTTTGAAATGTATTTTATTGCAAACATACCTTTAATGGATACATATTTTCCCCCTGTTCAATAAAAAACAAAGCACAATTCAAATGAGACATTTTCTAGATAATGTTCATAATTCAATCTTGCAGACTTTTTCTCCAAATTTCAAGACATGAACACCAACAAAGGTTTTAAGGACAAATATATATCAGGCTTTTTCGCTATATGTGATTTACAAATCATTAGATTTTGCAAACTCAAGCTTATATGTAGGCAAACTGCTGAACTTTGACAGAGATAGAAAGGGTGCATGGTGATCTAAGGAAATGGCTATCCAGCCAACCAAACCACAACTCATACAAAGGAGAACACTTAACCTTTTTTTTTAACTTTTCTTCATAATAGTTGCATTTTAGTTAGCTGGACACAACTTTTTTTGAAAACTCTCCTTATGGATTGAGTTTTAGTTGGCTGAATAGTCATTCCCCTGATCCAATGGAGATGAGGAAAATGCTCACAGAAGAAAAAATAAGATCAATGTATCCTTCATTCTAGAGTCTAGACAAACGGATGATTGTTCAAAACAAAAAGGTGAAAATCTCTTGCAGGCATGGTAACTAATGTTATTTGGTTTTCTTTGTCTTTGTTTGGACTCTGTTTCACAGACTTTGAAAGTGAGCCTTTATACCACCCATCCTTTTTCTGAATTATGTACTGTTATCTTTTTTTAACTTAATAAAAAGTTAGCTAACAATTATTAACAAACACAAAAGTGGATTGAAGCATTGTATCTTTCTCACCTGTTGCCTTGGTTGGCAAATCTACAAACTGGATAACTGCAAAAAAGAAAACATACAGTTCACAGGTTCAGTTTGTATCCTTCTTTCTTTAACAAATCAAATTGGGTACTGCCTGATCTTTTTTTCAGAGCTAGAACAGAAAAGGGTACAATGCAAAATTCATCTCTAAAAGCAATTATAGGAAAATAAAGGAGGGGTTAAATTTATTCAAAGCAGAACAAGTACAAAGCAAGGGCATCAAACAGTCCTGTCAAGATCCACTAAGTGGTCTAACTGATGAGACAAATCGAGGGGTAACTGACCCTTATCCACGATATCTCTAAAAGTAATTAAATTACTGATACTTTAAAAACATAAACAGCACAAGACATTTCTAATTCAAGAACTGCAGAATCAAAACCATTCATATTGTTTGGCTTGTGAAAAAAAAAGTAGTAAAAATCATTCATTCATATTGCTTGAAACAGGTATATCATGGAAGCAAAATTTGTTTAGACCATAAAAAATTCAAATCTTTTGTAAGATAAAGATAATATAAGATACCTGATACTTTAACTCTTCCTGGCATTGGAATGTAAGTTTCCCTTTTTCCCAGAGAAGCTATACAATTACAGACAACCTATTTGCCTGCTCTACAAGTGCAACTGGTCTTGCAAAGATTGTTAAGCAAGATCAAATGAATTAAACCAGGAGGTTGAGGAATCCTCATTGGAACAGAGGATCCCAAAACCTCCCATTTTCAAAATTAGCCTAGAAAACAGATTAAAAGAACTTAGGTACTAAGTGCATATACATCAAGCCAAATATATATTCCTGGATATGCTTCTCCAAATACTTTGGCAAAATAAATGCATCACAATGCTAGGAGATTTCAAAATCTAATACATGTTGATGTCAGTGGTAAATATAGAAACTACAACTACTTTGTTCCCAATAAAGATATTTTCCCAAAAAGTTTTCGCCAATGGATTATCTGCAACTAATTTATTGATTTTTATTAATTTTTGCTCCCAGAATTTCTAAATATGCTGAATCGTTTCTATCTCTTATGGATATCATGTAAACATGCACAAAACAAATTAAAAAATAAAAAATTGGCTAAGGTATAATTTCTTTTAATTTGTTCATTTTTAAATTATTGTTTATTAATAAATCTTTTAAAAATAAATCTACAGTTTATCTGGAAAATGTGGTCAGAGTATCACAGTCTATTAACTTCACTCCTACTTAAATAAACTTTCTATTCTTTTTATTTTTTGTTTTATTGTAGAAGATTTGAACTCATACCATCTAAGTGCTTACAACATGGACTTAAATTATGTTCTTATATAGGTTAGTCTAGGCAAATTTAATAAATATAATTAATTTGAATTAATTAATAAATAGATTTAATTTCTTTAAAAATGAAAAATTGGTATAGATATATATTTTTAAATTTTTATTTATAATTTGTTTTATTAGCGATTGGGGTATGTGGTTGAAGCTATGAGAGTGATCCCCCACGACGACCCAACAACTAGACAAAGGAGGATCTAAGGTCATCTTGGAGCGGTCACGATATCAAAACAAGTTTGGAGTGACTACTAGTGCCAACCCATTTTCCCGAGATGCATTCAATCTTATTTAGAAAAAAAACACTCTTTTTTAAATGGGTTGATTTAGGTTAGTTAAATAAATATAATTAAATAAGTATAATTAATCTAGATTTTTAATAGAGGCAAAAAATAAAAAAATAAAAAAAATAATAATAGATTATAAAGTAGGTCTACTTGTCTTAAAAAGACTCAATGTATATATACCAATTCCAAATAATCAAGAAAATCTATATAGACTAACAATAGATAATCAATAAGAGAGAGAGAAACCTCCAAAACCCCTAGACTTGCATTTGTGTTGGTTCCCATGAAGACTTCACATGTTTTGAGTATCTAAAATATTATTTTTCTGTATGTTAAAAAACTTGACTAGTAGGAAAACTTGGTAATGCTAAAGTTAACTATTGTCATTTTATGACATCCTTGGTCCATTAGTGAGAACTAATTAGAGATATGTTCCATGGACCAACATTGCCCAGACGATCAAGGACAAAACCAATGGAATCATGAAATGTTAAGTGTGGTCTTGTAGGGAGGTGGGTTTCCAAGCCTTTTCCTTCTTAAATATGGAATCCCAAAATTCTCAATTTCCAAGCCTTTTCCTTCTTGAACCCAAAATCTTTGAATTCTTGGTTTCCAAGTCTTTTCCTCCTTGAACTCGGAATTCTGGAATTCCCAGTTTCCAAGCCTTTTCCTTCTTGAACTTGGAATCCCAAAATTCTTGGTTTCCAAGCCTTTTCCTTCTTGAACCCGGAATCTCAAAATTCCCGGTTTCCAAACCTTTTCCTTCTTGAACCTAGAATCCCACAATTTCTGGTTTCCAAGCCTTTTCCTTCTTGAAATCGAAATCTCAGAATTACTAGTTTTCAAGCCTTTTTCTTCTTGAACCCGGAATCTCAGAATTCCTGGTTTCCAAGCCTTTTCCTCCTTGAACCTAGAATCCTAAAATTCCCAGGTTTCTGACTCCTCTCCCCTTGTCACAGGGCTTGATGTTTGACTTTTGATGACTTGTGACACTTCCAAATGATGTGATCAACACTCAAGGCTCTTAATGCTCCACCAACCCCTACGACTTGTCTACTTTCATTCATGGAGCTAGAGGGGCACATTTAATGTTTTTTGCAGGGTTACCATCAAGTGGAATCCAGGGCCATGCTTATTTATGGTTACTTGATGGCCTTCATGTCAGGTGTACATGCTTTGACTTTGGAATGTCAGGCAATCCACCATCTAGAAGTATTTTTCTTATTGGGATTGCTTTGTTAGAGTATGGCCAAGTTGCTTGCATACAAACCATGTCAGGTTTGTGTACCTCCCTACCTTCCTTGACTGACATTCCTCTATGCACGCCAGGGTCAAGGCTTCCTCTCCATGACCATTGGTCTCTCCTTTGTGGCCAATTTTCTATATGTAGATTGTTAAGCCTCATTGTAAAGGGTTCTCTCCTTGCTAGCTTGAGCTACTTTCTGCTCTTTCACTTTTCTTGAAGATTTATATTTTTTCTTGCATTTTTGCAACTATAAGTTTGCCCATTGGCCTGAGAATGAATTGAAATCATCATTCTTGCCTCTCTTCTACTTATGCATGTTGTGTATGTTTTCTTACCTTCATGATAAGTGTATGTTTTGTGGCTTTCTTTCACGTATATGTTGTGTTAACTTGTTTTTGGGTGTGACTTGTGCGAAACCTTCTCCCTTTGTCATTCAACAAATTCTAACCTCCATACATGTGTTTGGGGTCATTCATGCAACCGAAGTTTGTACATATCCAGGGTAGGGGGAGGAACATCTCTTATCTTGGTGTATCACCTCCTTTCATTTTAGAATTTTCTTTTTCCCTTTTCCTCTGCAAGATATTATGATAGGTTTAGAAGTAGAATTTGGAGTGTTGAGTTGGTTCAACACTTGCATTTGGATTGATAAGGAAGCCGACCTTCTCCGAAGATTCAACTTATTTGCGCAAGGTCCCACACTTTGGGGTTGTTTTCATGTTTCACAAGGTTGTTAAGTTGATAGCTCAACAAGGGTGCAAACTTTTGTGACAACATTAACCATGATGGAATAAATGTGAAAAACACTAGAAGAATCTACGAAGCACCAAGAATCATGAATCTTGAAAGGCATTACAATTAACATTCACAAAATCACTAAAGTGTCTACTCATATTTTAGATAGATAAATTATAGTCATTTATGGGAGCAACCTTGATGTTATCCCAATTAGAGATTGATCTAGCAAAAAATTAGCAACCTGATTTCCTTCCCTTGTAGTATTATTTGACTTAACAATATTGAAACCATCAATGAGGGGTTTTTGTTTGTATTAAAGATCGTAGATCAAAAAAGGATGTACATAACCAAATGTATATGTGTCCCTTCTTACTAAGCTACTGAGGGACCATGCAAGGTCTAATCAAGATCAGAATTAGAGTAAATATATCAGTTGTGTTGTATATGATATGAAAAAAAACCACTTTAATACATTGTTTTACGAGTATATGCATATAAATAATTGAACTATAACCTATTCTAATCATTATCTTGTTTATCCTTGAAATGGGGATCATAGATCTAACTTTTCATATACAAAAATAGACTATAAAAAGGATCCATTGTTGTCATAATGTTGTAGTAACTAGCCTTCCTCTGCTCCATAAACAATTCCTACTCTCATTGTAGGAATCATTTCGTTCCAAGTTGGATCAACAAATGACATCTCTTCATTAATATAACTATTTCAACACTGAAGTCTTCTCCTTGACTGTTTAGTATGAAATCTTGGACCCCTTTGGAAGTTGAGGTCATTCTCTAAAACTTTAGTAGAGTACTGCTTGTTGTATTTCTTTTGGAAAGCTAGATAGCTCTGCATATATGGGACATTATGGCCAATGTCTCCCATATCTTACCTCATCTCTATCGATCTCCATTGTTTCATCTTTAAGTAGTTTTTGAAACTTGTCCTTAGATATTTCCATAGTGAGTGTTACCTGCACAAAAATAGAGTAAAATATGAGTCTTCTCAAAGACCTAGTAAGCACTCTCCTAGTACCCTAAAACATATTCTCATTTCTATATTTCTAGATAGCCCATAAGATATTAGCAGTTAATATAAGCCAAAACAAATTATAAGAGAGATTTAAGCCATTCACAAAACAAAAAAAGTATCTCTTTCCAAATTATTTTATTTTTATCATCCTATACAACCATATTAGAAAAGAACATATTCCAAATTCCTTTAGCAAAGAAATAGTTAAAGAAGATGCTTAATGTTCTTGGGTTGTTTGCACATAGAACAAAGAGTAACCATAGATGAAGATATAGCAAGTGGAAGTTTTGGAATAATAACAAACCATTTAAATCATGCAATTTTAGGTTCTAACATATTGCTCCATGACACCTTAAAAGTTTTTGACCAAGTCTCTAGAGCAATTAAGATTCTAGCAATCATTTATGTACTTAGTGAGGTCATGGGATGAGATAAGAGATATGTAAATAAGTTTAGGCTTCAAGTTTAGTGATTTAGTTCTTGTGGTCTAGGTAAGACTCATTAAATACTTTTTCATTAGCTTTGCATACTAGAAAGGGAATGTTCTTGCAAGCCTCTCTAAGAATAGTGTATATCCTTCACTGTGTTGGAGACAAATTAAATTCATTTCTCAACTCATTCCAAGACTTAAGATGATTGTTACAAAGTATGTCATTAAAGCGCCTAATACCTTTTTAGATGCCAAGTTTTTGTAGAGAAGCCTTGGAGTAAGCCAAGAGGTTTTTTCTTTCTTGAAAGGTTCCACTTAATGGACCTTTTAGAGTTTTAAGAACCACTATTAAAATTCAAAAATCACATCCTTTAATATCCTCGCTAATAGCCTCCCAAGCTTTTCAAATACTCGTAATCACATTGGAGCAAGTATTACTAGCAACTTACCAAAGAGAATGTCATTCAAGGGGAGTTGGAAACTCTTAGCTTATCTGGGAATAACAACTTGGATATTGTTCATAATAAGCACCTTCCATGGTTTATGCTCACTCGAGGCTTTATAGATCCAATTACCAACTAGTGAGATGCCATACTTTTCTATATCTCTCAATCCTAAGCCTCCTTCCACCTTCTCTAAACAACACCAATCCCACTTCATAACATTTTTTTTCTATTACCTCTTCCATCAAACCAAGGAAATTTCCTAATCTTATTTTGAATATCATTCACCTAGTAGCTACTAAATAATCACACTAAGGAATTATATAAATTGTAAGAAGATATAATTTTCTAACAAATTTGAAGCCTATCAGTTGAAGAGAGGTACTGTTTATTCCATTGATAGATTTTTTTTATCAATCTTGCTTTTAATCCATTTCCACATCTCTTTTAGATAGGGATTTGTAGCGTCGTAAATTTTTACACCTCATGTTTGTGCTCCTAATTTAGCGTGTCCTATCTCCATCTCCTCTCTAGGTTCGGTTTGACCCCATTCTCTAACTTTGATTCATGAACAACATTTGGTGGATCCCATCTTGGAGATCCTTCCCCCAATTCTCTTTGTATTGGTCTTGTTTGCTAGAGGACCAAGGTGTGGAGCACCTTGGTCAAGACCAGGGCACCCCAAAATGCCTTGACCCTTCTCAACTAGGCCTCAATTTGAAATGGGGTCAATCCTTTACCTCTTCCAATGGATTTTGGTCCTTAGGGCTACACATGACTGTTGGAGGTTGGCTTAATCGACAATTCACCTAGGGAACCCTATATAAAGACACCCTATCAATTCATTTTCACCTAGAAGCAATTGAAGACTCTATCCCTAATATTCATGCATTTGTGAAGCATTCATCATCAAGCATCTTCAAAGATTCAGGGTTGCATATTCATCATTCAAGCATTGTGGAGCAAAGTTACATCAATCTTCATGGAAGCATGTGTGTGTGATTAGGGTTTTTCATGTTCATGTGTTTGTCATCCCATTACATTCAAAGAGCATTGCATAATCATCAACAATTGTAGATCTAAGGTATATCTCCTTAACATTTATTACAATATTTGCATTATTTCATTCAAGGTTAATTCATAAACCAAGGTTTGACTTAAGAAAACCCCTATCCCCAACATCTTTCTCTCTTTTTCTATGTGCAAGAAATAGGTGTAGGAGTTGTACTCAGGAATTCTTAGAGTGTCAACAGTGATGAATAGGTTTAGCTTTTGATGATGGGAAATTCAAAGGACCGAGGCAAATTTGTGCTACCCAGTACCGAAAAATTAGGCCAAAATTCTGGGAACAAGCTTTGAATCTATTCTTTTGCCTAGATCCCAATTTGTTGCTCCGTGGGACATCTGTAGTATTTTGTATTCATCAAGTTACTTCAAATATCTCTCATTTTGCCCTAATTTCATAACTACATTCCAAATTCAACTAAGAAAGAGGATAACCAATTCCAACTAGTGAATCCAATCATAATCTCAGTCCTTTCCTCACTTCTAGGATTGAGCCTAGATCTATTGGGTTCAATCCTCTTTCAATGTATGTTGTGTTAATTGGGTTATTTAGTGGATCTACTTGGTGAAACCCCAATTCACAATTTTCACACCATTACACGATTAATATCAAAAGGAATGCCTAGGTACCTAACAATTGTGTTAGGTCTGTTGGCAAGAGATACTGTACCAGAAGAGATAAGTTCTTGGGGAGTGTTTGGGTGTTGTCATTCACGACAACTTAGATCAGAAGCTTCACCTGGAATATGTAGAATCATCCTACTGGAAGTTCGAAGCCTACTTTGCTTAAGCCTGGAAGGTGGAACACAGTGTTCTATAGAGTAAGAGTACATTGAGTAGAACTCAATTTTGGATGCACATTTTTCTTTGTGGAAGAGGTAGTTGATTGGATGATTGGAATATCTTAGTCCATAATCATAGCCTTTAGTATTGATTTTCGTGCAAGATTGAAGATCCAACATCTGACATTTCAGGAAGAACAGGGTTTTTTGGGTGATTAGTGGTGTAGTGTGTTATGTAGAATCTTTGGGATGATTTTGTTGATTGGTTCCAATTTAAAGGTTGTCGAGCCAACATATGTAAAGCATATAATCAATTTGTTGTTGCCTACATGTGCATTAGTAATCGGATTGAGCCGACTCCTTTATATGTTAGCATTTGCATTAAGATTGCATTAATGATATGTTATGTTGTCATTGATGTCAATTGAACCGGTAATGATATTGTTGTAATATTGTTACTGTAACCAGTAGGAAGAATTTGTGAGGAGAACAGGTAACTGGTGTAATGGTGTAAACCTTATCTATTGTTGTAATCAGTAAACCCTACTAGCAGTTTTTGTTAAACTCTAATCGATTAAGGTTGTTGAATTGGTTATGTTGGTTTATGATCTGATGTTGAGCGGTAATGATGGTGACATGTATGGTCATTGTATGAAGACAAGTTCAAAATGTTTTGGCGCGTTGTTTGTCTAGGGAATCAGCAAATGTATTTGCATCTAATGCAAAGCGCATGATGAGTTACTGAGCTCGATGAAGCGGTAATCAAGGAGCTTTTGAGGTTTTCTTGATTGATGTGTAGAGATTGCTATGTAATCCAACAGTCATACTTGAACCGACTTGTTTGTAATCTCTATGAGATAATTAGGTTTTTGTTATGTTACCGACCCGGTTGATTTGTTTATAAGGTCGATGAAGTTGTCTAGTTGAAGTTGTTGGTAGAGATCAGTTGAGTGTGTGGTTGCCGAACTAAATGATGAGTCTGTATTTTGAGTAAAGGCAGATAGGAGCTTGAAAGGATCTAATCAAGCAAGTGTAGTGCTATTCAAACAGATTAGCAAACTCCCATTCTTTTCTAACAATTACAACAGAATTGAAATCCCCTAATTGGGTAAGCTCTAACAAGCTTGGTGCTATTCAAATCCTCTAACAAGGTAGTCCATTAGCTTGGATTTTCAAATCCTCTACTGAGGTTACTCCTTACAGGGTATTGCTTCTAACAAGGCATTTGTAGTCAATCCCTTAATCGGGTGATTCGTAATAGGATCAGTTCTTAACAAGACTTTTGTAAAGCTTTAACAGGCTTGGCTCCTAACAGGGCAAACTTCATAATAGTTCAAATATTATCTTGTGAGTCTCATCTCATCATGGTTTTTACCTATTTGGGTTTCCATGTCAAAAATACTTGTGTCATTTGGTGAATGTGTTTGTGGTTATGATCTTATGGGTGATTTGATTAACTACTTACCTATTTCTGATAAGGCATGATAACCGGAAGTATTGAGAAATGAATTATGTTGACATATGATAAAGCATTTGGATGTTTACAAGTCTAATGATGTTTACTATTAAGTTGTTGTAACAGTCGACCAATTTTCTTATGAGTTTTTATCTTGATAGTGGTATTTCATTGATAAGTTTACTTTATGTGATTGAGATTGAGATTGGGAAAGTTTGTATTAGTTTTTCTATTAATTGATTCACCCCCCCCCCCCCCCCTCTCAATAATCTACTAGATACTTATTCTTTCATCATACCATCATTATACACATTTCATGTTTTGCAAATATTTTTGGAACCAACATGTTGGTGACCTAAAACAAGTGATGTAGATATATAAGACTGATATATATGATCATTTTTGCAATCAATGTTGGTGTGTGAAGATTGTATGAGTATTTATGAGCTATCTTTGGATTTATGCTCCAATGTATGACATAACAACAAAACAGAGCAATGTGCCATAACAGTGGAAGTAAGATACTTTGTGCTTAACTAAAACTACACTTGGGCATTTTTAGATGCTATTCATCAATTCAAACATTCAAGTTATTATTTGTAAACACTTGTAGGATAGTGGTTCCTCTGAGGGTTGTAGTCCTCTCTTGTAACTGAGCAGTGAGCTCTAGGTAGTGTGCATGAATGCATGTGCATACCCCTTTGTAATATTATTATACTCCTGATCACAATATTTTAATATTGTGGGTCTCAATTCCACTATGGTTTTTCCCTTTCTGAGTTTCCATGTAAAAAATTTGGTGTTATGGTTTTGTGCTTGTTTGTATTGAGTTTTTGCACTTTACTTTTATTCATTTGCATCGAGTGGTTTACGAATCAGTTCAAGAAAGTTAAAAATTGTAGAACACTGATTCACCCCCCCTCCCTCTCAGTGTTCATTGATTCCAATAATCAGTATCAAATCCTAGTTCCTCGGAGGAAGCCTAACAACTTGAGGAAGATCTGAGATAGTGAATCAATGGACTCCGGTTTACAGAAACAACTCACTGTGGCACTTGAAGATCTAGATACAACAAGAAAAGAAGCAAATAGCCTGAGAAGAAAGTTGAATGATGCTGAAGACTTCATTGAGACATTGAAGGAAAAAGTGAACACATCAGGAGAAAAGATAAAGGAGCTGTAGCGTCATAAATTGTACGCACTTGCTAGGGTGGTACAATTTCACACCTAGTTTAGCACCCGCCTTGGCGCATTTTGCATTTGGCATTGCATTTCTCCTTTAGCACTTAATTAATCAAATTAATTAGGTCTAAGGTCCTATTTCATCATCCTTCACATCATAAAGTCGGGCCCTTTCATTAAAGTGTGCCCCTTTTCATGTTATTCCTCCAATACATCATCTAATCAAAAACCCTAATTAAGTCCTATTTTGAACTTGGGGGCTTGATTTCGAGGGTCAAAACATCTCGAAATCACCTGTAACTTTAGGATTCTCTCTAAAATCATCATATCTGACGGCCCTGAAAATTTGGTGAAAAGTTGTCGGGACCATGGCGCCCGGAGTGCACACGGTCCCGGACATTTTTCTCGAAATTTTAGGAGCATGATCCAATCATAAAATAAAGCTTAACCCCAAGAAATTGGTGGGAGATTCAATCTCTAGGTCGGCCAAAAGACGAAATTACGACCTAGGGTTTCATACATAAGAGCTCTCTTTCTTCATTTGAAAGGATCGAGATTTTTGGTTTCAAGGGCCTTCTATGCAGTGAAAGAGCAGATCTTTGAAGACTTCAACAACATTCAACATCCATCCATCAAGCATTCATCAATTTCATTCATCCATTTAGGGCTTTGAAGACATTGAAGAGCAATAGGGGATCACCGACTGAAGATTGGCTTGTACCCCTCCCTTGGGGTTTGGTATGATTTCATGTTGTTTTCATGTCTTTGCATAAGCTTCATCATATCATTTTCTTTAGATCACTTTGCATCTTGATTTGGAGCATTTACATTATCATTTACAAGCAATTAGGGTTTACTTTCTAGGTTGCTCTAGTTTGCTTACTTGCATTTTAGGATCTTGCACACACACAAGGTCTGCACACACAACTTTTACTATACAACTTGGCTATTCGTGGAGGTGGAAATCACCAAAGTGGGGGTTTGACTAAGGCAAAACCCTATATAGCCGCCCACCATACCTTTTCAGATATAAGTGCAGGTTTCGGGATTCGGACGACGCCGCAAGTTGCAGATTCGACGGAAGCAGACGGAGACTGAACTTCACACCAAATTGCAGAGAAAAAGACTAGGACAAGGGCGTGGGGCACCCTAGTCCTGCCAGGATAGGGGTGCTGGGCACCCTGGTCCCCGGGACAGGGGCATTGGGCACCCTGGTCCTTCTGTCAGACAACAAGTTTCAAACAGCTTTTCAGGTGGCAGAACAACAGTTTCAGGAGCAGTGTCAGGTGCAGAATTAGGACAGTGGCATCCACGCCACCGTCCCAAACATTTCCATTCAGATTTTAACCCCAGGTATACATCTACATTCTCCTTTTATCCTTGTGTTTACAGCTTTTCATCACTTAATCTCAATCTTGCAATCTTGTTACTAGTTCATACTTGCACTCTAGGGCTAGTAGTTGAACTTGCATCATTTTATCTATCATTTGCAACAAAGGAATAGAAATCCTAATAGGTAGCCCGTGGCTCTCTCTTCTACAAAAAGAAGTAGCCAATTGTGTGATACCTCTAGGCTCTTTCGTATTCCACAAGTGTGTGATTGAAAGTGAGATTAGGGCATGTTTGCTTAGTGTCACTTTTTCCCCCACACATTTTGGTGAACCCGACGTGAACTCCAATCTTCTCTAATTCTGATTTATGTTTTCAAATTTGAGTGTTTATGCTATTTCAAATTCAAATTTGTATTTACAAGTTTTAATTTCTTGCAAGATTCAAAAATCTAGAGGAAATTTTTGCTAAAACCCTAATTTTTCAATTCAAAGTTGAACTTGTGGATAGCTTAATTGGGATCAATAATTTCAAATCTGATTTAGGAACTCATTTGAATCATAAATTTCATTTTCTAAATCTACATTCTAAGTGCTTGCATTGGTTAAAATTGAACATTTCCTTCTATTTGGCATTGTTATCATTTGAAAGAGGAAAATTGTTGTCATGATGCATTCATTTGATAATGGGTTAGCTTCCCTTGTTTCAATTTTTTATGAAGACTTTAAGAGTGATCTTGACAATTCTCCTAAAATGTGCCCTTCCTATTTATCTATCCTAGAGGAAGAGAATGATATCATAAACACATTTCTTAATGTTACTTCACCTTCCCTACATGATGCCTCTCTAAGTGAAAAGGTATTGATGGACATTGACTTATTTTCTCCTAAAGTTGGTCCTTCCAATGGGGGCATGTTAGTGCAACAAGAGGTTATGAACACTTCTTTCAAAGATCTCCTTCCTAAGCATGAATCTTTGGAGAAATATGTTCATGTTCCTCCTAAAAAACACTCCCTCCATGAGGATCCTTTTGTGCAAGAAGATGACATTATCCCTACATTTCCTAGTGATGGCATTTCCTTTTCCAACAAAATTCCCACTAGAGATGATGAATTAATGATAAATGCTTACCCTTCTCCTAAAGTTTGTCTTACCCATAAGCATCCCTTAGAGAAAGAAGATGAAATAATAAGCAATTTCCTTAATTCTCTCTCTTCTAAAGATCATATTGAACATATTTTGAGGAAAGAGGATGAGTTTAACACATCTATTGATGCTCTCCCTCCCAAGAATGAGGAATTAATAAACAATGTTATCTCCTCTCCCAAAATTGACAATACTTCAAACATTCCTTTCAACAACTTCACTATTTGGGATGAACCATTAGAAGAAGGTGTAGATTATTCTCTTCCCCATGAGAGAACCCTAGCCAAAGGGGATGAAATCAAGATTGAAAACTCCCTTGATATTTTCTCACCTTCCTTGAATCTCAATTATTCTCCCTCTAAAAATAAAGCGTCTCCCTCTCCTCAACTTGGTTCTACTCATAAGGATACCCTAGTTCAAAGCAAGATGGCTAACATCTCTTTCAAATATCTCCCTCTCAAGAGTGAGACTTTAGAGAGTAATGTTGATCCTTCTCCTAGAGAGTTTATTCCCCATGTAGATCCTTTGATGATAGAGGATGATATGACCTTTCCTCTTCCTACTGGAACATCAATGCCTACTCCTTGTCTCTCTCCTAAAATTGATTTAATCCGTGATGAGATTTTAGTGCGAGAGAAGACTATTAATAATTCTTCTAACACGTTTGTTCATTCCTCTAAACCATCCTCAATCAATTTGATACATGTGAATGAAACACCTAACAAACCTCTCTTCATTGTCCAAGGTGCTTGTCCTTTTCAAAATTCTCAACCTTTAACTAAGCCTATCTTAGTGGTTCAAGGTGGTTATGCTAATGATTCTTTTTGCACTCCTAAGAAACCTATTATTACTATGCAAGGAGGTTATTCTACTAAGAGCCCTTATGAGTATGCTAAGCAACTGACTAGAGAGAGTTATAATGCGGTTGCTCATACCTATAATACAAGAAACAATAGGCAACCTAATCCTCCTCCAGTTATCCCAACTTCACTTCCTCCTTCCCAACCAATTCTTCCACAAGCTCCACATATTTCACAAATTCTTGGCAAGGAATACGATCTCATAGAACAACTTAAAGCTACCCCTGCTAAGATATCCCTTTGGGATTTGATCCAAACTTCTTCCACTCATCATGGAATGTTACAAGATGCCTTGAAAGATTTGAATGTTCCTCCACCTAATACATCTAGTAATATAGTGTCTTTGGTTAACTCTGTGATGAATCCTAAAGCTCAAATTGTGTTTACTCAAGATGAGTTACCTACTAGTGAAATTCAACATCAATATGATCCTTTGATGATTGTGGTTATCATAAATGATACTGCTATAAGACGAACACTAGTAAATAATGGCTCTGGTCTTAATGTGTGTAGCATTAATCTATTGCATAAGATGAATGTGGATACATCCCTTATTGAGCCTGACTCTCATCCCATTCGAGGCTTTGATAATGTGGCTAAGTCTTCATTAGGTATTATCACCTTACCCATCACAGTGGGACCTATTACTTTGCCTACTCCTATCCATGTTATGTCGGGAAATCTAACATACAACTTGTTATTAGGGAGACCTTGGATTCACAGTATGCAAGCTGTCCCCTCTACATTGCATAGACAAGTTAAATTCATTTATAATAATAAGACATATACCTTGATAGGTGATACTAATTTTCAAGCTTGTTTGCAAACATCTACTTCCAAAGGGAGTTCTTCTAAGCCTTCCTCTTCTAGTGATGACTCGTTAAACAAGATACCTATGGATGAATCATCACCCTCTGATAATCAAAATTCTTTGGATGAGTCTGAAGTTTCTGAAGAAGATTCTTCTCAACTTAAACCTACACATGAAAAGGCTTTTGATCCTGAGAAGGTTCTCGCAGAAGACGATTGGGGATCTCTTGATTTTAATCCCACCTTTGTAGGTGAATATAGGGTTCCTCCTAGAGAGCTTAAAATTAAAAAGAAGGAAGAAACTAGAGATCAATCAGTCTTACCTGAACCTATGAGCAACAATTTTGTGGCTGCTTCTCAAACTTCTTCTCCTCACACCTCTAATTCTGAAGAATTTGATTCTTTGTCTTATGAAAAACCACCTTTTCTTTCTGAAATGGCTAATCGTTATGGTCGTGGTTTTCATATTTTGGCTAAGAGTGGCTATAGTGGAAATGGTTGTGGCACAAATGAACAAGGAATTAGAGTTCCTTTAGAACATAACATGCATGAATATTCATTTGGACTTGGATATAATCTTTCTAAGCCCACCAAAGCATCTAAAAGACCATCTCTCAATGTGAATGCTATATTTAGTAGTGATGATGATTCAACTAAATCATCTTCTACTTCTATCAACTCTCATTCCCCTCATAAGGAAATATTGGCGATGAACAAATCTCTTTATGACTCCCCTCAAATTTCTAAATCCACTTATGAATCTTTATCTCCTATTCATCACAAAGTCCTTTCCTCCAGGGATAAGGCTCTAATAAATTACACTCATCTTTCTTCTAAGATTTCTCGTAACTTTCCTTCTTCAATTTTTATCATTTTATACATGTTTTTGATCTCACTTATAGTTGAGCATTCAGCATGTCATATTCAAATACCTCATTCAATCTATCATGTCTTTAAATAACATTAATGGCTATTATGTTGCTCATCATTATGTGACATTGGTAGCTCATTTACTGGGGGCTCATTGTCATTCATGATGGTACAATTTCAAGTGCAATCATATTTTTGAAGCAACATAATAGCCTAATTTTTCTATGTTATCTCTTGTTCCTATGGGGTAATAATGTGGAAATATTGATCATCTTTTCTTTAGAATCCTCTTTTCCTAGATATGGGAGAAGATGTGTATTCTCTTTCTTACCTTACCCACTTCTTGTGAGGAGAATTTTACATACACTAATGTCTTGCTTGCGTGAACTCATGTGAGTATGTAGTACATTTTGCTTATGTCTAAATCTCTCCCTAGAAGATTGTGTAAGTCCTTCTCATCGTCCTTATCCTTGGGAGGCAATGATCTTTCCTTATTCTTTTTCTAAGGATCCACTTTGTCCTATTTCGTGGATGGTGTGAACTTTATTACTTGATGTTATTCCTTGTATGCATTTGTTGATTGTTCAAGGATTCTCTCTTACAAGAGGTGTAAGTCCTTGACTACAACCTCTTTTGCACTTGGTAAAATACATCCATAATGAATTCACTCTCCCAATTGGGTTACAAAGAGCATCATCCTTCATTAAGAATCACTTTCACCTCGCAAAAGAAGGAAGTATTGCATTCTTATTCTCTTCTTTGTATTATTCTAGAAGATGTTATATTTGTCTAAGACAATTCCTCTCAGGGATAGGTGTCTTTTGTACAAAGAGCTCTTCTCCTCTAAGGATCTCCTTTACACATACTACAAGATATCCCTTTTCAACTATCTTATCCTTGCTTAAAGAGTGCAAAACTCTCTTGCCTGGATCTATGACATTGTTGCATTTTTGGGGTATCTTCTTTTGTGATGAAGGTAGGTATCCTTGTTCTACTTTGCTTATGACATAAACATTACACTTTTTGAGCAATGGGTCATTCTCAGAACCAGAGCACAGACTCTTAGAGCGAGATGTCTCCATTTTTTCTTTTATGCAAGGTGATTATTCTCGGAACCAGAGCACAGACTCTTAGAGAGAGATGTCACACTTTTGTACTATACATATACAGGTTGTAGCATACTCGGGCATAGACTCCTATGAGGTGCTTCTAACATCCCTTACACACACATGCACGAGGTTGAGTGGAACTAGCGGCATAAGGCTAGATTTTCTCACTCTCCTCCCTTACATGGATCACCTAGACAAACTCTAGGGGCTAGTTTTCCATGTCCTTTTTCCCATGGATCACCTAGACAAGATCTAGGGGCGCGAAGTCCATGTTTTCTCTCTCACTATTCTTTTCATGGATCACCAATGGGTGTATTCATGCTTTTTTCCTTTCTTTTCTTCTCTTTGCATTTTGTTTCCATTTACATCCTTCATCTTGTGTTAGAGAACTCTCCAATCCTCACACTCTTTGTTGTGTTGGAATTGAGATTTAGTTCTCTTTCTTACCAAATTATTCTCCATTATTTTTTGATCTCATATCGAATCCTCTTGTGAGCATTTGTCATCAATATTCTTTAACAATTCGAAGTGGTAAACATGATACCCTGTTTCAACTCACTAAAATTAGCAAGCTGAAACAGGGGGGGGCATATAGCTACCCTTGAATTTTCATCACCTTCCTTAGTAAGCATTAGGTGATTTTGTGATCTAACGTGTGTTTTGTAGGGTGCGGTTCCTAACTGAGTACTGCAGATGCCGCTGGGGGCTTCGTCCGACAACTTATGGATATATCCTTTTTCAAATAATGTTTACTTTTCTGTACTTTAGCTTGCATATGCACATAGTGTTCATATGATCGCTAAAGTGGGGGCTAAATGTAGCATCGTAAATTGTACGCACTTGCTAGGGTGGTACAATTTCACACCTAGTTTAGCACCCGCCTTGGCACATTTTGCATTTGGCATTGCATTTCTCCTTTAGCACTTAATTAATCAAATTAATTAGGTCTAAGGTCCTATTTCATCATCCTTCACATCATAAAGTCGGGCCCTTTCATTAAAGTGTGCCCCTTTTCATGTTATTCCTCCAATACATCATCTAATCAAAAACCCTAATTAAGTCCTATTTTGAACTTGGGGGCTTGATTTCGGGGGTCAAAACATCTCAAAATCACCTGTAACTTTGGGATTCTCTCTAAAATCATCATATCTGACGGCCCTAAAAATTTGGTGAAAAGTTGCCGGGACCATGGCGCTCGGAGTGCACACGGTCTCGAACATTTTTCCCAAAATTTTAGGAGCACGATCCAATCATAAAATAAAGCTTAACCCCAAGAAATTGGTGGGAGATTCAATCTCTAGGTCAGCCAAAAGATGAAATTACGACCTAGGGTTTCATACATAAGAGCTCTCTTTCTTCATTTGAAAGGATCGAGATTTTTGGTTTCAAGGGCCTTCTATGCAGCGAAAGAGAAGATCTTTGAAGACTTCAACAACATTCAACATCCATCCATCAAGCATTCATCAATTTCATTCATCCATTTAGGGCTTTGAAGACATTGAAGAGCAATAGGGGATCACCGACTGAAGATTGGCTTGTACCCCTCCCTTGGGGTTGGGTATGATTTCATGTTGTTTTCATGTCTTTGCATAAGCTTCATCATATCATTTGCTTTAGATCACTTTGCATCTTGATTTGGAGCATTTACATTATCATTTACAAGCAATTAGGGTTTACTTTCTAGGTTGCTCTAGTTTGCTTACTTGCATTTTAGGATCTTGCACACACACAAGGTCTGCACACACAACTTTTACTATACAACTTGGCTATTCGTGGAGGTGGAAATCACCAAAGTGAGGGTTTGACTAAGGAAAAACCCTATATAGCTGCCCACCATACCTTTTTAGATATAAGTGCAGGTTTCAGGATTCGGACGATGCCGCAAGTTGCAGATCCGACGGAAGTAGACGGAGACTGAACTTCACACCAAATTGCAGAGAAAAAGACTAGGACAGGGGCGTGGGGTGCCCTAGTCCTGCCAGGACAGGGGCGCAGGGTGCCCTAGTCCCTGGGATAGAGGCGCTGGGCGCCCTGGTCCTTCTGTCAGACAGCAAGTTTCAAACAACTTTTCAGGTGGCAGAACAACAGTTTTAGGAGCAGTGTCAGGTGCAGAATCAGGACAGTGGCGCCCACGCCCCCGTCCCGAACATTTCCATTCAGATTTTAACCCCAAGTACACATCTGCATTCTCCTTTTATCCTTGTGTTTACAGCTTTTCATCACTTAATCTCAATCTTGCAATCTTGTTACTAGTTCATACTTGCACTCTAGGGCTAGTAGTTGAACTTGCATCATTTTATCTATCATTTGCAACAAAGGAATAGAAATCCTAATAGGTAGCCCGTGGCTCTCTCTTCTACAAAAAGAAGTAGCCAATTGTGTGATACCTCTAGGCTCTTTTGTATTCCACAAGTGTGTGATTGAAAGTGAGATTAGGGCATGTTTGCTTAGTGTCACTTTTTCCCCCACACAGGAGCTTATGGACAAACTCAAGGAGAAAGAAGACCAAAGCATTGGTAACCAAGTCTTAATGGACAAGATAGATGAATGTGAAAAACTTTCTAGAGATAATGCAGTCTTGAAGAATGAAATGCAATCCATTGTGATGAAACTGACAAAGGAGATTGAAGACAAGAAGAAGAATGAGGAAATATTGACTCAGTCATTAAAGGATAGATTTGATGAACATTGTAGACTAAATTGTGAAAATAACTAGCTAAGGCTTGAATTGATACAATCCAAGAATAATGAGCAAGAGCTTGAAAGGCAAATCATAATTCTGAGAGATGAACTTACCCCTGCTAATGAGTATAAGGAAAAATTCAATGTTAGCTCAGCTAAGCTAGATGAGATGCTACAAAGTCAGAAGAGTAGAGATGACAAGTGAGGACTTAGATATGAGAAAGGAGAAAGCTCTGGATCTGGTCAAAGAAATACTAAACCTCATCATCAAAAGAACAAAAGGTCTCTAGTAAGACAACCTAATTCTTATAAATTCAATGGTAAATGCTTTGTTTGCAACAAATTTGGTCATATGGCAAGTCAATGTAGAAATAGGGCAAATCATAATAGTTTATCATTCTCCAGACAATGTTTCAATTGCAATAAGTATGGTCACAAGTCAAATGAATGCAAAAGTATGGCAAATAGGAGAAATATGAGATGCTATTCTTGTGGAAGATTTGGATACATTGCTAATCAATGCAGGTCAAGGGGAAATCAAGGCAATTCTAGGCCTAATTAGAGAAACAACATTGTTTTGTATGCTTGCAACAAATCTAGTCACATTGCAAAATTCTATAGAAGCAAGAATATGAAGAAGAATGCTCTGACGGACAAGAGAAAGTCAAATGATAATGGAAAAATAAAGGTTGGAGAGATCAGAGAGCAGTATAAGAAGAAATGGGTCAAAAAGGGTGATTTAGATGTAGTGAATGGATCCACACCTAACTTCGGTGTTGCAACCTCATTAGGTAACTAAGGCACTTGGCCTTAGGTGGAAGCTTTTCATGCAGATCCTAAAAACCCGCTATCTGAGATCTATAACTAGACGAGGAAGGCTGTAGATGATTATGAATGATTGTACAATTGATCTTGAAGGATCTTTGGAAGACTTCATGTTGATTTGAGAATCTAGAATAATATTCATGAGATACAGAGCATCCAAAAGAGTTAGGGTTAAGCATTTATTATACCTAAAAGTTAGGTATGCAGTGGATAAAAAAGGGCGATTTAACTCTCATTTATCACATTGCGTTCAAAGCAAAAGAGCAGGAGATATTGGCGAAGACTTATTGCATCCAATTGGAGACTAAAAGGTATTTTTCAGAGTTTGAAAAATTTCTCTATTTATAACCTAAAATTCAACAATGGCATCATCTGGTGTGGCGACTCCATTGGTTGTTGACATAACTAATAGGGCAAGGCCAAAGTTTAAGAAACACCCATATAAATCGATGGAAGATGATCTGAAAGGAGCATTTTCATCCGTTTCATATGGTGTTTTGCATGTTGAAGATATTAGGTTTTACATCCATTGCAACATTGAAGAGCTCGAGAACGCTCAAATGATGAAACTTTATACAGAGCACATGATAGATGGCATGGGAAACCTAAAACCCAAATTCAAATCTCTCTAGGACAAGGTTTCTTTCAATTCATAAAATTTATAGTTTTTGACAAACCTGTAGATACATTCTAAGAAGAGTTCATGATGAATTCATATGGCTTGAAAAGCCGTAGAAGATCACAAAGCTTGCAATCAAAGCCATAACATGCTTGAATGCAATCGATGAATTTCTTGGCCTAAAGAATGTAAAGAACCAGACCGTGATGGAGGAAATTGGTTCCCAACATGATGGGAGATCAATGACAATCAGTGACATTATTGAATATGATGTCAGGTTTGCATCCATGGTGATGGGCTACAAGGTCTACCAATCCAACAGAGACAACTCAGTATTTGATACAACCATTTACTCTGCCTACCAAATTCTCAAAGAAGACAAGTTGTATGATCTATGTGAGGTGCTCTAGAGTGAGCTCATGAGCAATCTAAAGAAGATAAAACAAGACAAAAAACATGTATTTAAATTTGGTACTCTGATTCTCTGTCTATACTTCTATTTCATGAATGAGGTCCCTGGTGTAGGGAAAGTTCAATGGGCCTACGATAGGCCTGTGGTGGTGCAAATAAAAGAAGCTATAGAAGGTTTAGGAGATGCACAAGCTTAGAAATATATTATGTGGGGATACTTAAAAACCTTCCAAGGCATGATGTAGACTAGGGAAAAGATCCCTAAGGAAATTGTGAAAAAATATGAAGACTCCATATGCTTCATGGTGGACATCGACCAATGATTAATGGAGGTTGTTGAACCCAGGACAACATGGATCATGCCCATGGGGTATGAGGTTGATGGTATTATTTTATTTACTCTTTCTTCTAAATATTTCTTTATTTTCTTTAAGAATTTTGTCAACTTTTGTCTTGGCAATTATCAGGTAGAGCTGCACTAGCTCGTATTCCCTTATTCTCTCTTCTTCTATTCTAGTGATTTCTTTTCTCAAATCCAAAATATCATGAAATTTTTTGGGAACTTCAGATACAACTTCTATAAGTGCCCTTCTATACTTATTCAAATATACAATTGTAGCCTCTTCTAGTGATCTCTTCCCTTTCTCATCCAATCGATCATAAAATTGAGAAAGCAATTTGAGATTACCTTGTTCTATTATTGCTTCCTTCAGTTGCTTAAGAGATTAGAGGGAAGATTTGGGACATATAAGGAGAAAATCTTGAGCCTGCACTCCCCATTCACCAAACCTAGGATGCAGAGAAGAGTGAGGAAGGAAGTGGACCAACTAGTGGAGGATATGGGAATTACAAAGGAGGTGGTCCGAAGAGCCAGAGAGAGAAACATCTTGAAGGATGAAGATATGGTCAAACCAAAGAAGAACAAACAAGAAAATCCTTCACCAAAACCAAGGCAAACAAGTAAATCAACACCTTCCTCTGGTGCTCAAAAGACTGTCCCACCACCAAAGCCTCAATCCAAACCATCTAATGGAGCTGAGAAGAGGAAGAAAGGGAAACCGAGAAGAGTTTATGTGGTAGCCACTATGAAAGAGGAGACTGAATCAAATGAAGTAGTGAGAGAAGTCAAGAAGAGTGCTACTACTGCCAGGGTTGTCAAGAAGCAACCATCTGGAAAAGGTCAGCCTAGCAAGAAGCCAAGAGTTGAAGCTAAAAATCCAACATAACTCTTAAGCAACTGAAGGAATCAATAATAGAACAAGGTAATCTCAAATTGCTTTCTCAATTTTATGATCGATTGGATGAGAAAGGGGAGAGATCACTAGAAGAGGCTACAATTGTATATTTGAATAAGTATAGAAGGGCACTTATAGAAGTTGTATCTAAAGTTCCCAAAAACTTTCATGATATTTTGGATTTGAGAAAAGAAATCACTAGAATAGAAGAAGAGAGAATAAGGGAATACGAGCTAGTGCAGCTCTGCCTGATAATTGCCAAGACAAAAGTTGACAAAATTCTTAAAGAAAATAAAGAAATATTTAGAAGCAAAACTAGAGTAAATAAAATAATGATTGACAAGAATGAGGACGTACATAATGAGACACGAGAAATTTTGAGGGAAATACTTTAAAAGTATAAGTATGATGTAGTTCTTGATAAATCTTAGGAAAGTGTTCATAAGTCTATTCCAGAAGTCCTTGGGATGACACCCATAGGAGATGAGCCAAAAATTGTAAAACTAGATGAACAGACAACTAAACAAGTTACTGTTGCAGATGATATTGATGACATTAAGAAGATTTTAGACTTGGGTGAAGTAACTCTGAATCCTCTGGTGATGACTATTGAATCAAAGAAGAAGGCTAAGGAGGTTAGTAATGAGAAGGGAGAGGATGCAGAGAAGAGAAGGAGAAGGATGAAGGCAAGGATGAATAGGTTTCGGTGGCAAGAGACACTGTGGAATATAAAAAGGGCAAGCAAATAATAAGTGACACAAATATCAACTAAGGACCTATCAATCTTAATTCCTTATCCCGTGTTCAAGCACTCAAATTTGTGGTAATCGCCCAAGCTAAAGCAATGAAGACTTATTGAAGTCCCACACTAAGGACAAAGAGCTTATATCCTTAGCTACAAGTGTCCTTGAGAAAATTTTGCCATCTTTCAAGTAAGACACACTTGACTCGCCCTGTGGCAAGCTGAGAAGTATGCTTAAGTCAGTGGACTCCCATTTTGAATCCCTAGAGAAAGTTGCAAAAGTAAAAGTACTGAGCCATTTCAATGCCATGAGGTTAAGGACAGTTTTGAGGATGGTTCAAGAAGATAGGATCAGTCTAATTACCAGTGTGAAGGGCATTCAAGAGGAATTGGATGAAGGAGGAAAAATCTACAAGTTATGTCTTCTATTGTTGAAGCTCATTATAGAGCTTGATAAGAAGATCAAGGAGTGTGAAGGACAATTGGCTAGTATATCTCAGTCCTATGCCCCCTAGGCCATCTTTGCTAGTCATTATGAAGCTCAAGTGATTCTTCTACAAGATAAAATCAAGAGCCTAATTCAAGAGAAAGATAAAGTAGTTGGTAGAGTGCGAGAGTTGAGGAACATAATCACTCCCCGATTGGATACTCTACTTAGCAGTCAACAGGATGCCATGAATGCACTGAATAAGAGTGTTCCTTCAGACCTCAAGGGAGAAAAAATGCATGCATATCTATTCAGTGCTCTCATTAACATTTTGGAGAAGCTGAAGAAAGGTTGGGATGATCACTTGCAGTCCTTGAGGACAATTTTTGCAGACATCTTCAAATTTTTGTAAGTTGTTGTGTATAACCTTGTACATAGAATTTTGAGCAGATACCTACCTTTGCCATTGATGTCAAAGGGGGATAGAAAGGAAAAATACTATATATTCTTAGGGGGAGCCTATTGGAATCTTGCATTTTTTAAGTTTTGAAATTTTGTAGTGTATGACATTTTTGGTTTGACACAGTTATTTTTCACCAAGTGTTGCCATCAATGCCAAAGGGGGAGATTGTTAGCAAGAGACAATGTACCGAAAGAGATAAGTACTTGAGGAGTGTTTGGGTGTTGTCATTAATGGAAACTCATATTAGAATCTTCATCCAGAATATGCAGAATCATCCTACCGGAAGTTCGAAGCGTACTTTGCTTACATCTGGAAGGTGGAACACAATGTTCGACAGAGTAAGAGTACATTGAGTAGAACTCAATTTTGGGTGCACATTTTTCTTTGCACTGGAAGAGGTAGTTGATTGGATGATTGGAATAGCTTAGTACACAATCCTAGCCTCCGTTATTGATTCTCGTGCAAGATTGAAGATCCGACATCTGACATTTCAGGAAGAATAGAGTTATTTGGGTGATTAGTGGTGTAGCGTGTTATGCAGAATCTTTGGAATGATTTTGTTGATTGGTTCTGAGTTTGAGGTTGTTGAGATGACATATGTGAAGCATATAATCAATTTTTTCTAGCCCACATGTGCATTAGTAATCGGATTGATTTGAATACTATTTACACGTTTCATGTTTTGCAAATGTTTTTGGAGCCAACATGTTGGTGACCTAAAACAAGTGATGTAGATATATAAGACTGATCTATATGATCATTTTTGCAATTGATGTTGGAGTGAAAAGATTGTATCAGCATCTGTGTGTAGCTTCACGTACACTATCTTTGGATTTATGCTCCGGTGTATGACATAACAACATAATAGAGAAGTGCACCAAAACAGTGGAAGTAAGATACTTTATGCTTAACCAGAACTGCACTTTGGCATTTGTAGATATATTCATCAATTCAAACATTCAATTTATTATTTGTAAACATTTGTAGGGCAATGGGTCCTCCAGGGGTTGTAGCCCTCTCTTGTAACTAAGTAGTGATCTCTAGGAAGTGTGCTTTAATGCATGTGCATTCCCCTTTTTAATATTATTATTCCTGATCACAGTATTTTAATATTGTGGGTCTCAATCCCGCCGTGGTTTTTCCCGTAGACACTTAAATTAATTATTCTAAATAATTAATTTATTAATCATGCTAATCCCTATAGTTTCTCAATATCAATTAAATACAATTAATATTGTCACTATAGTTTAGTGATTGATTTATACCTTTATTCTTCCAAAAATCCCTAAAATTAATTCTCTCCAAATCCCCCCTTTAATTAATTAATCTCAATTAATTAATTGATTCAGGTGATTCCTACAAATCACCTTTTCCTAATCCATCATTAACTTAATGAATTCTTATAGAAGCACTCCTAATCTCACTTATCATTATTCTTCTAATTTTTAATTCCCTCCACTCATTCTCTCTCCTAGTTAAATCCTCCTATAAATCCCATTTGTCCTAATCCCACCTAATCATTCTTCTAATCCCTCTCCTAATGAGTTGCTTGTGGCCAATCCTCATGATTATCCACAAAGTTAACTCCTTGTCTCACTCACCCACCTTCCTTAAATGCCCTTTTCCTAGGTGAATGTGAGATTTTCAAAATCTCACATTCCTATAGGTATCTCTTCCTCCATGGAATTTTTAATTCCTCTTCATCCCTCCAATCCTTATGATTATCCTTTTTGAGGAATTTTTAATTCCACATCCCCATCTCTTAAGGAATATTTTATTCCTTTATCTTCCCTAGGTACATTGGGAAGTCTTCCCAATGAACCTTGAGGAGTGTGGAGACAAGAAAGGTCTTTATGGTATATCTCTTGGTCTCCCCACTTGTCTTGTCATCTCCTTTTGGGCCATGTGTGTACTCACATGAAATCCCAACCCTTCATCTTGGATCAATCCTAGCTCTCCATTTCTTCTCATTTTCTCCTATAAATTGAGGAGTCCATCCCCTTATTTCACATCTCCAAGTTAGCTAAGTTTATGCTATCCAATTGAGTCTAAGAAATCATCCATAGCACCCAAACTCTACTCAAATTTCTATTTATCCACCACTTAGCCAAATCTCTCATCCATTCCATCTCATCATCTTGTGCACAATCTTGGAGAGCCATCCACATTCAACAAGGGAGCCAATCCAATCAAGTCAAGGAGGGGCGCATCTTTGGCTTCATCAAAGGCTCAGTCCGAAGGAGAAGGTAAAGATTGTCAAGGTATAAATAGTCTTTTTGTGTTTTATGTTTTTTATTTGGATTCTAACCATCTAATCTTACCTTGCTACATTTTTCCCTATTCATTCTGGCATGCCCGGTGGGACCCACGTCCCTAAAATTTAACTTTTTTTGGATTTTTGTGAGCTTTTTTATTGCATGTAATGGGACAGCGCGAGCAACTGCAAATCGACGTGGGTGCTTCGGGTTCAAAGTGAGTGATAGGAGATTTAACGTGTGTGCACACGCTTTAGCGCGAGAGCTCAAAATTTGAATTTATACCCCGCCTTTTTTGCAGGATCTCAGAACAATAGAGCGCCTATGAAACAGTGCATCCGCCACTAGGATTTATTCTCTTATTTTTTTATTAGTGTTTTTTTTAAATTCTTTGTTTTGTTCCTTTATTAACAGTAAAAAATAAACTAAAAAGTTGAAATTTTTTTTTTTTTAAAATAAAAAATTAGTTAGTTTGCTTAATCTCCTCTTTTATTTTAGAGATCTCGAAATAGTGCGAGCGCTCCGGTATAATTCCCGCATGTTTTCAAATTTTCAATTTTTTTGGATTCCTGTTTTGTTCCTTGCTAACCTATTTCAGCGCGAGAGCACACGTTTCAACATGGCCAAAAGAAGAACAATGCGAGCGTGAAGGTATATTCTGCATTTTTTAAGTTTTTGTACATTTGTTGTACTTTTCTTTTTATTTATTCTTTTCCCTATATTAGCACGTATGTAGACATTTCAGCACCTACGCAGGTGCTTCAGCACAGGTGTCTGTAGAATAGCGCAAGCATTGTTCCTACAGATCTTTGTCTACTAATCAAAATTTTGAAGTTTTTGCAGGTTTTTTCAATCAGTCCAAGACATCACCCTAGACTACTAATGGTTCTTTTACAGCTCGCTTGCCAAAGAATGCATTGATTAAACTACTAATCATTTTGTTTTGTAGGTTGCCAAGGAGATGCAAACAAAGCTCGTGTCTTTATTTTTTTTATCTTAGGTACCTAGATTTAATCAAGAGGGTAAAAGAACTAAACTGCTTGATTTTGTTTGGGAAAAGTGTGAAAGTAGAAGAGTATGCTCTTGTCTATCTAGACAATCATAAATCCTGACCTTTGACACTTTTATAGTTTGTTGAGTGCTTTCCTTTAGCGGGTCTACCCTCTCGATTTTCTTAGGCATTGGTGAGAGGGGAACAACCTAAGTGAGTACGACCAGACTTGGGCATTCTGACTCACTATAATAAATAGGCCTCTTGAGATGAAAGTTTTGGAGGACGATGCTATTTGAGAGTTCACTCTCATATTGGGCATTTTGTAGGGCCTTTAGGTCTCAATCATGCTTTCGTGACTACATATTTCTTGGTACTTTGTAGGGCTATAGGCCTCAATCATGCTTGTGCGACTACAAGGAGTAGCCTTCGAATGAAAATCCTTATTAAGAACTCTAGGATTAGAGACCACTTGGTTCACCAACAAAAGGTGGATAATCTTTGTGCAAGGGAGATAGTAACTCCCCCAAGAGACTTTCCATATCATGCCCCCATTAGCATTTGGAGTTGGCTAATAAAGCGTTGGGAATCCATTGTGTGAGACCCAACGGCCATATTTTGAATAGCTATTGGGTGTGTACCTGAGTCAGCCAATTTCTTAGGGTAGCTTCATATTCTTGATGTACTTATTTGAATTAATGTCCAATGTGTGTGCTTTGTCTTCTTGCCAAGAGTAGAATTAGTCAACATCCTAGTCATTATCATCAAATTCAAGTCTAGTCCACATCATATTCAAGTCATAGCCAAATCATGTCCTAGTTACACAAAATTTTGAACCAACATTAGTCAAAATCTAAGTCTTAACAAACTCAAGTCTTCCAAATAAGTCCCAAACTACATCGGAACTCCTTCCATCTCATGTTTCATAGGCCCAAGTTGTATAAGCACCCCAAGAAGTCAATCCACTGACCAATAAAGAAGAAGAAGCTCACACACACATAACTTATTAGACGTTGGAAGTTTTAGTATACCAACCGCTAACTCTTTCTTAATCATAGGACCTTTTTGGACCATTACCACAATTACATCCATGGTCATAGCAATGAGTTTGATGCTAGTGATGAATTAAGAGTCTATTCCTTTTATCAAGGTTAAGGTTTTTCTTTTAACACCAACTATCGTCAGAATCGGGGTGGTCACATCCCTTCATACAACTTGCCATCCGAACCAATCATCTATTGAGTCATGTTCATGCCAAGAATATCCTAGTCATCAAATTTCTTCTAATCATCACTATCACCTCTCTTTGATCAATCATCCTCAATCTTTCCTAAGGACTTAGTACATCAATTGATCTCTAATCAATCCTCAAATCAAACGTCCTCAATCAAATAATCCTTTAATCCAATTAACCTCATGTTAAGGTTTTGTACCTTGTGAAGTTTTATTTAAACCTCATCTCTAATCAATCAATCATTTGGCCTTGTGCTTGAAGAAGAATCCTCTCCAAGCACCTTCGCCCCATCCTTTGATTCGATCAAGACTTTTATCTCATGTCTTTACTTTACTTAGGATCATTAGTCAATCCTTAGTAGAAGAAAGACTTTGATCATTATCCTAAGGTCTAAATTTTACCCAGCTTGGTCATTACCTTGCTTGTGGTTTCATCAACATCCTGTTAGGATAACCGGTGAACAACTGAGAGGGGGGGGGGTGAATCATTTGTTAACAGATTATAACTTTTAATCCTCTTAATAACCTTTAAACAAATCAAGTATCGGTAAAGCACATACAGATGCTGGTAGGAACAGATATAGGTAAATAATACAACCTAACAATTAAACAAATAATCAATGCAAAGCAACCATACTACATAACACCATGATTTGTACGTGAAAAACCTAGAAAGGGAAAAACCACAGTGGGAAGCCTACCCACAGTCAGATGATACTTCTGCAGAAAGTATGTGATACAATGAGGGGCCTGCACATGCAGGAAGACACACTGCCTAGAGCATACTACTCATTACAAAAGAGTCTCACTAACTACAGAGAGGCTACAACCATCTCAAGATAAATGGATAGCAATCCAATAGAGTGAACTGTTAGAAATAGCATCTACCATGCCTGATTATAGTCCTGATTAAGCTCAATACCGGAGGCCTTTGACCTCTTCCTTAATCCCAATTCGATCACCTATGTTCGACCAAATCTCCTTCACATATGATATTGCATTCCAAGACCATGAACACTTATTCCATTCCCATACCACACATGCCACAATCTACAATGAGATCTTACATCATTTTATACAAACCCTAAGGCCTAAACCAATTAGGTTGGCCACCTAAAAGATATTACAATAAGATCATTACATAAATCCATATTACAATGATATGCCATGTCGTCTTAAGAATAAAACAACAATAACAAATCCATAAATCATCTCGAAACATCCCGGTAACGTGTAGAGTACACGTTATCATGATACCGGTCCATAACCTAGATAGGTACCGAACCTATTCTAGGTCCACCATGCCAAAGCAATGTCTTCAAGCAGTTGAGCCATGATCAAAGAACATCTTTAGCATCCTGAAATCCATCTAGATGCTGCACCAATACCAATTATGCATCCTATCAAGATTCCTTAGTGAGATCTCTATCTGTAAAGCCTTAAACCAATGTCGGTAAGGGTTTACCAGAGTGTATGATAGCATCCGATTACCAAGTCAATACCAATTGACCAAAACATGCTCCAGAAGCACGTACCACATCTAACCAGACATATTCCATAGATCCAAACATGCCAGAATTGTCCAACAGATAGTCTCTTCTACCGGTAACACTAGATCTTCTGCCAGTAACCAAAACCTGTCTGTCGGTAACCAACCATAAAAGTTAGTGTTGACATCAATGACAAAACATCAATGCAACACATCCCCCACCTAAAATCCTTATTCAAGGACTAAGGTGCAATCTTAATCAAACCCATATCCTAATCCAAGGACTTTACCAATCAATCAAATCCAATTTCATCAAATCCAAAATCCAAGATCTCTACTAAGTCCTTTCATCAAATCTTTTTTCATCTAATCAATCTTTCTAAGGCTATTCTTGTATGGTCACAAATCGATCTCAAAAGAAAAAGATGACCGAACAATAATATGGCATGCCAAATATTAGTGTCCTATATCAAGACTCTACACAAGATCTTACACAAAGTGTGCAACCCAACATCCAAAATCAACCACAAGAGGACCCTAATATGGTTGATCAAGATTAACTCTCTTCGGAAGTGCAAACATTTTTAGAAGACTCTTATAATCAAGAAATATTGGAGAAATTTATCCGACATAATCCTAGTCCTCTTCTAAAGACTCTTCTTGAAAATGGAGGTCGCCTTCTCCCCGATTTTGATAGATCCATTCTTGATCAACAAACACAAGGAGACCTTGCTCCTACTCATATCATCAAACCCATTCTTCAACCTCAATCAACTGTGCCTCTGCCCATCATTCAACCCCAATCAATAGTTCCCATGACATTTGTCCCCGTGGTCTCCATTCCACCTTCTTCCTTCTTAGCATCTATGCCAATATCAAATCCAATCTCGTCTATTCTCCAACATGCTTCTATGCCATCTTCTTCTACCCAACCATACATTTCTATTCCACAATCCTCCATTCCTCTCAACAATGTTGCTAACTGCATTCGAGCTGAGCTTCCTCTTGTCACAAAAATTTGCAGGCGCAACCAACTATCACTCAAGTCCCTATGACATCGGTCATCACATCTCACATCCCCGCTTCCTCATCATATCAATACATTAGTTGTGGTGGTCCACCCTCCATGACTCATCCAATTCTAGGGGCAAACACAATTCATCATATCCAAAATCCAAAACAAGACCTCATTAAAGAAATCCAGGACATGAAAAACATTATCAAAAACATGAAGGAAGGTACTAACAAAAGAAAACCTTAATCATTTGAGGAATTATGGCCTTGTCCTTATGACCCATCTATATCATTTGCACCATACCCACCAGGGTTTGAGATGCCTAAGTTCACAAAGTATAAGGGCAAAGGGGACCCCCGATACAATGATCATGAGTTTCACATCTTATGTCAAGAAGTCTCCTATAGTGACTTATACCTTCAAAGGCTCTTCCCTAAGTGTCTCATAGGAGATGCTCTTGCATGGTTCTCATCCTTACCCTAAGGTTTCTATCACTTCCTTCCCAGAATTAGTAGAAAAGTTTGTGGCCCATTATGCCTACAACATTATTAATGATGTTTCCATGATGGACCTTTGTAACACAAAACAAAGGCTTGGAGAGACTTTCGCTAACTTCTTGCAAAGATGGCGACATCTTATCAAGAAATTCCAATGGGACATGCTAGAACAACACCAAATTGAATTATTTCAAAATAATTTGGTGCCCGAACTATCAAGACCTTTGAAATCTCAATGTATCAAATCTTTCCAAAAATTGACTAACAAGGGCCTAGCTCTTGAACGTGTCTTTCTAGAGGAAGGAACCTTACAAGATTACCAAAAATCAAGTCAAAATTATTCCTCTTATCATAATGATAAGCCAAAATTTTGGTCCAAAAACAAGAACCTAGTCAATGACAGTGTGATTGATGCAAAGTAGGTCCAGACCATGGCCACTCCTCCAAAACCCACCACCACCAATCGCTAATTCAACAATCAAAATAATCAAAATCAATCCCAAAAACCCCCTAACAATGTCTCAGTCTAGGGGTGACTGCCTCGATCCAATAACAAGACTCCAAGAGACTTTACTCCTCTTGTCAAGCCCATTGAAGTTGTGTTTCAAAAGCTTGTCAAGCAAGGGTAGTGGTCTTCCTGATAACTAGCCCGTTCGACCCCAATCAACCAAAACCTAGGTGGTATAATGAGAATGAGTATTGTGAGTATCATCGTATCAATGGGTATGATACACAAAAGTGTATGAAGCTTAAAATCTACATACAGGATCTCATTGATAGAGGTGATATTGAGATAGCAACTTCAAAACCTGGTAACAACAATGACAAACTCAAAATGTACTAGGAACCCTTCCCAAAACATGATAAAGGTAAAGGCTCATCATCTAATGCTATGAACTGTGATTATACCAACCACATAATAGGTTTTGACTCCTTAGTAGATTGCATCGAGCCTGCAAATACTCATGTTATTGTCATAACTATACAAGGAGATAACCATCCCTACCCCAAAATAGACCCAGGATCACTATCCAAGGTGGTCCTTCTCCATCCCAACCAGAAAGTTGACCTAATCCCTCTAAGATAGTCATTCAAGGTGCCACACCTCCCTCTTCTCGGAATGACTCTAATGTAACTACCTATAATGGGAGAGTAACTATCCAAGGAGCCCCTCCCCTACCAAACCCTCCCCCCATATCTTCCACCCACTGATATGACCTACTTGACCATCTTGGGAAGACCCCGTGCAGATCTCCATCCTACAACTTCTCAAGACTTTCTCTATCCATAAGGAGATTTTGGAACAAGCCCTCCTTGAGTCTCGCATTCCTGATAATATCAATGCTGCACAATTTCAAGCTCTCATTGGAAATCTTTCCGCCCAGCAACACTTGTGTTCACTTCCAATGATGCTCTTGCAAATGAAGCCATAATAAAACTTTGCACATAGAATCCCTTATCCAGAAGCACAAGGTTAGACGTATCTTGATAAACGGTGGATCCAGACTCAATCTGTGTACATATAAGTTAATAAAACAATTGGGACTTTCTAAGGACTTGGTAGATACATCAAGAAGAATCACAATAAAAGCATATGATGATGCAGAAAGAGTTTCTAAAGGCATGATCACCTTGCCTTTTCAAATGGGCCCTATTACAATTGAGACCCCTTGCCAAGTCCTCAATCTTGATCTCCCTTATAACATCCTCCTTGGACGATCGTGGATTCATTCTCTTCAGGTCGTCCCTTCCACTTATCATCAATGCATAAAATTCTCCTTCAATGAAAGAGAGATCACTATCAAAGGTGATCCACAACCCTTTCAATATTGCAAACTCTTAGAGGGGAAGCATCCATATCATTTCCCACTAAATAGACCCTCTCTAACTCCTCCATCTGACACATCAAATGTTGCCTCCACCTCATCCCAAGCAGAGCCCAAAATCAAGATCCTAGATAATGGTTGCGAAGAATACAAAATCGAGGATGTCTTATTAATAGGCAATCTCCTTGTGTCTCCCAAGTCATTTGGCAAACCAAAAGAAATAAAAAAAGATCAAAAACTTGCTATACAATGCAAGGATACCACATTTCAGCAATGGGGTCCATTTGAGGAGGAGAGTCTTGAGACAGATGTGTCTTCATGGTTGTACCGAGAAGAAGATGAAGACCCAACAGAATACCTAAGAAAATGTATCCAAAAGCATCAGCTATAGTAGAAAATGGGTTACAAAGGACACAACTTGGGACCAGAGGAGAAAGGAATAAAAGCACCAATATATCCTATCTCATACAAGCATAATAGGGGCTTGGGGTATACTCTAGTGCCTAAGATCACTATCATTGGTGCCCCTTCAAGTCCTTCTTTGGATGTCAAAGACTCTGATGAAGAGGAGCTCCATGAAATACCTTTTGAATACAAAGATGACATCTTCTTTGACACCCACATCAACACCATCACTCCCATAACCCCTCCCATTCTGCATGAGATACAACTTGTCCATCCCAAACTTATAGACCAGGGCCAATGAGACAAACCCATTTTAAACATGTGTGCCCATGACAATGCTCTCATGACTCTCTTGACTATGTGCAATTTGGAAGACTGCAATAGAGTTCATGGGATTTAGTTACATGAAAAATGATACTTTGGTAGTCAGGTCAATGGTCAGTCACAAAAAAAGACAATAAAGAGAAAAACCATTATTCCGTAGCTGAAAACCTCTCTGAGGCACCTTTGGATGAGGAAAAAGTAAAAACAAAGGGCGTAACCAAAAGTGAAAACTTGGATTAGGCACTTGAGGATGAGGGACTTGACCTCCCTACCATTGTTCCTCCTCAGCAAGACAGGTCAACTTTATTGATAGAGGAAACAGACATTATCAATATGGGCACTGAGGAAACTCCAAAGAACGTGCTCATTGTCAAGTCCCTCACGGGTCAAGAGAGACACGACTTCATTAGTTTCCTCACAGAGACAAAAATCAATTTTGCTTGGTCCTATGCTGACATGCCAGGCCTAGATCTTGACTTGGTAGTTCACAATCTTGATGTTCGTCTAGATGCAAAACCAGTAAAGAAGAAGTTACGCAAGATGCATCCACATATTGCACTCCTGGTCAAAGAAGAACTTCAAAAGATGTTGGATGAAAAATTCATCAAACCAATAGACTATCCCGAATGGGTATCCAACATTGTACCTATCGGCAAACCCGCTGGGGGTATCCGCATCTGTATTGATTTCCAAGATCTAAACAAGGCTTGCCCTAAGGATGATTTCCCGCTCCCCAACATAGACATGATTGTAGATCTCACAGTGGGACATGAAATGCTATCACTTATGGATGATTTTTTTGGATATAATCAGATCAAGATTGCAGAGGAATATCAACACAAAACTGCATTCACAACACCATGGGGGACTTTCTATTACCGAGTCATGCCTTTTGTCTCAAGAATGTTGGAGCTACATGTCAATGTGCAATGACAACAATTTTTCATGACCTCTTGCATAAAATCATGGAGGACTATGTGGATGATCTTCTAGGCAAATGAAAGAGAAGACATAAGCACATCCCTATCTTAAGGCAACTCTTTGAAAGATTGGAAAAATACAAATTGCACCTCAATCCTAAGAAGTGTGTCTTTGGTGTCACATCAGGAAAATTGGTAGGTTTCATAGTTTCCCATAGAGGCATCGAGGTTGATCTTGCAAAGGTGAAAGCTATTATGGAAATGCCTCCCCCAAAGACCCTTAGACAATTGTGCACTCTCTAAGGGAAACTCCAATCTATCAGGCGCTTCATCTCACAACTTGCAAATAAATGCCATCCATTTGCACACCTATTGTGTGAGGACACAAAATTCAAATGGGACTACTTGTATCAGAAGGCTTTTGAAAAACTCAAAGAATATCTGGCATCACCTCCAGTTCTTATGCCTCCTAATCCTGGAAAGTCTCTTATTTTGTACATATCTGCTACTAAAGTGGCATTGGGGGCATTATTGACATAGACAAATGATTAGGGAAAAGAGCATGCTATATACTACATCAGCCGAACACTCATAGGGTATGAGCTCAATTATACCCCCATTGAAAGAGCATGCTTAGCACTTGTCTTTAGTACACAAAAAATCTGGCACTACATGCTAAACAACAAAACAAAACTGAATGCTAAGATTGACCCTCTCAAATATCTCTTGTCAAAAGCTGCCCTCATTGGCAAAACTGCTAAATGGGTCATGTTGTTAAGCGAGTTTGACATTGAATATGTGGACATAAGAGAAATCAAAGGATAGGTAATTGTAGACCAATTGGCTGACACTCTACTTCTAGGTGACCATCTGATGCTTACAAAATTGCCAAATGAATTCATAATGTCTGTCATCACATCCTGTACATGCCAATTGTACTTTGATGGTTATTGCACCCAAAATGAATCGGGGGAAGGAATATTGTTGATCACACCTCAAGGAGATTGCATCCCAAAATCATACAAGATAGCCTTTGCATGTACCAACATCGCAGAATATGAGGCACTGATTAGTGGACTACGCTTGGATATCTAATGGAAGATATTGGAATTACATGTTTATGGTGATTCTCAACTTGTCATTAAACACGTCAATGACGAATATCAAACAAAAGATGACAAGCTTCTTCCCTATCATAGTATGGTTGAAGATCTTAAGAAGCATTTCACAACAATCAAGTTTGATCAAATTCCATGAACAAACAACAGAGTTGCAGATGCAATGACCACCATTGGCTCCCTCCTTCAGATGTTGACACATAGTTAGAAGTGTGAGTTCTTGGTCGAATAATTATTCATACCAACATGCGATTTATTAGAATCTGAAATGGTGTGCATACTCATTGGTCCCGAATCCCCCTGGTATCAAGATACCTTTACTTAAGAGACAACACCATTCCCCCACACCTTACTAAAACCCAACAACAAACCTTCATCCATCGATGTGCTCGTACACTATCCTTGGAGACACCTTGTTCAGAAGGCATTTTGCTGGTTCCCTCCTAAGGTGTTTAGACCAAGAAGAGGCTAAATGGGCACTAGGTGAAGTGCACAAAGGTATCTGTGGGGCACACTCAAGTGGGTTCACTTTGGCTAAAAATATCTTGTGAACAGGATATTACTAGCCTACAATGGAATTAGATGCATTTAATTATGTGAAGAAATGTATCCCGTGCCAAAAACATGGCGAAAAGATCCATGCTCCATTACAAGAATTGCAACCATTCATTACACCCTGGCCCTTCTCACAGTGGGGGCTCAATCTCATTGGTAAAATCCACCCTACATCCTCCAACAGTCAAAAATTCATTATCACTGCCATTGAATATTTCAACAAGTGGGTGGAGGCCATCCCTCTTACCTTCACCACTGGTAAGAAGATCTCTAAATTCATTCTTAACTACTTGATCTGTCGATATGAAATCCCCAAATTTATCATTACAGATAACGACAAACCATTCAAAAATCAAGATGTTAAAGAGCTCTATAAGAAATTTGATATCCAACACCGCTTCTCCACTCCATATTACCCACAAGGTAATGCTCAAGCTGAGGCTTCTAACAAAACCTTAATCAAAATCCTCAAAAAGAGTCAATGAAGCTAGTCATGATTGGCACCTCCAACTCTACCCTACTTTGTGGGTTTACCGCACCTCCATCCGCACACCCACAAGTGCCACCCCATATTCCCTTGTCTTTGGCTCTAAATCCATCCTCCCTCTTGAGATCGATATCCCCTCCCTAAGGGTTTCGTTGCAGGATATCCTCCCAGACGAGGAATACAGAGTTTCTAGACTACAAGAGCTAGAACTGTTGGATGAAAGGCACCTCAAGGCCTTAAATCATCTCCAGGTTATCAGAATCGCCTACACTTGAGTTACCACAAGAAGGTCATAACTCGATAATTTGAAGTTGGTGATCTTGTCCTCATGGAAAATCAGAGAAACCTTCAAGAAAGAGAGAACAAAGGCAAGTTTGAGCCTAATTGGCTTGGACCATATGTGATCACAACAAAGTATGGATCAAGGGCATATCAGTTGGCTACTCCTGAAGGAGATCCTTTGGATGATCCAATAAACTTCATGCACCTAAAGAGATTATATGCCTAGTCCTCAAAAGGTCATAAATTGTCAAAAAATAAAAAATCCAAAATAAAAAAATCAAGAAAAATACAAAAAAATGAGAAAAAGATCATAAAAAAAAAGATTGTCACTTTGGTGAAAACTTGGTAAAGAGGCACCTTGTGACACAAAGAAAAAAAGAAAAAAAAAGTGAAGTAAAGAAAAATCAATTCGTCCATTAGTGAAAACCACTTTGTGACGCTATGGGCAAGTACCAAGTGGTGAAAACCTGCATGTAGGCATTGAGGTAAATAATCTAGATCCATCATCTATCAGGTCAATGCTCCATCACCTCATATCTGTTATCCTCACTATCCAATTCACCCACCACGACATTCCTCCACTTCTGCCAGAATAACCATACATGTGATGATGAGTCTTTGCCTAAATCATGAATAAATATTGTCCCATCAAACTGAGCTTTTGTCTCCCATTTCCTGAGCTTGTGCCTTGTGTGAGCTTCATCAAGTCTTAAGGTCAGTCCCAAGTCTGCAAGTTAGTGTTCAGGATCATCTGGTCAATTGCCTAGTTCAAATCCACCCACCCTATCCTTTGCCCTAGGGATGAATCCTTCCCTTGCTTGGTAGTTTAATCCTTCATCCTAATCCTACTCTTTGCAAGAGACATCAGTTGGTCATGTATGGGTGACTTGTTTGATTTTTTGGATTTCCATTTTGACTTGTATCTTTTGTCCTACGACCGCATCTATCCATGACTTCTCGGATCTTCCATATCCGGGTATGTTTACAATAGGTGCATACTGGGGCATATTTTCATGGCATGGCATGTTTTGGATCTCTCTTGTATGAACTGGTGACCTAGTACTAGTGTTTATCAACACTTACCTTCTCGTGTACAAGAGGTATTGTTGTGTTTGAGAGTTTCTTTGCACGTACCCACAACTTTGTACCAATGTTCTTCAACACTTACATTGTTGTGTGTAAGGAATTCCCACTTGACTGTGAGTCATTCCACACCTTGGGTTTCTCATGACATCTTGGTTCCTATAATCAATGGTGCGGGTTACCTAGGGCAATATTAAACTAGGTTGGTTGTCCACATCTTTTGTGCACAACTCTCCCCATCATTCCTAATTCTCTCCATCTAATAACCCCGTGGAGTCTTCAATCCCCCCCTATTCTTCTATTTTCTATCCAAGATCATTGTATTATTACGGGCATATTCACAAAAACATTTTACATTTATAATGCATCACTCATTGCAATATCCATTCATTTCATTATCCACTTAGGTGGCATCATTCATTTCATTATTCATCTATATTGCATTATCTAATCATTTAGGTTAGATTATTCATTCATTTCATTACACTATTCACTTAGATTACATTATCGATTGATCATTTTCACAAGCATTAACGACTTAGATTGCATTTAGGTTGCATTTCATCCTACACCCATCTTACATACATCATTTTAGGTTACATTATCCATTCATATTAGATGACATTATCCATTTATATGTCAATCATTCACTTAGATTACATTCATCGCCCATCTTGCATTTACATTGCATTATCCACTCAGGTGGCATCATTCAGCATTCATTTAGATCACATTATTTTGCATAACGTTAATCATTTACATTGCATTATCCATGTAGGTGGCATTACATTTATCATTCATTCCTCATTTAGATTGCATTTATTACTCATTTACACTAATTTATCATTTATCATTAATCATTTGCATCCACATTTATTATTACATTACATATTCACTTTCTCACATCATCATATCTAGTATACATTGAAATCCTCATATATAATATATATACACATCAACATCTCAAAAACATGTGCACCCACATAATCACTCTTCCTGCATCCACAATATATCATACACACATGCATCCATCCTACATCCATGAACATGTCAGTAATGTATCATAAGCATAGATATATAAGAATCCATTCTACATCACAAATAGTTTAGCACAATACATCCATAATCATCATCCATGCATCACATCATAAAATAATAAATAGAGTCCACCACAATAGGATACATGTATCACCGCCACGAAAAATCATATATATATACATATATATATATATATATATATATATATATATATATATATAAGCTCAAAAAATGAATATGTCTGTCATAATACAATGATCACCCTGAAGGGTCAAAATATAACACATAAGCCAAAATGGAGCTAGCTCTCTCCACCTATCTCCCTAGCCCCCTCCTCATCACCTCCTCCCCTGGATCCTCCTACTTCCCCTGCTCTAGGTGGCCTAAAACCCACCGATCCACCTGTCTATTGGCTCTGTGTGGGCCGCTGGTTGCGTGTCCTCTAAGATCGTACACTCTTAGTGTATGAGGATTCTCTTTGCTCCACAGGTACCACTCCGTGATATAACCCCCTATAGTAGGTCGCCTCTCAACCTGCCCTCTCCACTCTCTCTCTCTTTGTTGCATCATATCAGAATACATCTAACCAAGCCCTACGAGGACCAACATCTGATGTGTCACATCCCTATCCCCCCGTAGGCATGTAGCATATGCCTCTGCCCTCTATACTTGGCCCCGCAACTCCTCTATCTCTTCATCCTGTCATCAGAGAATGTCCTATAGGGTGCCAATAGAGGTCCCTGACCGTGACTCCTCTAACATCCACTCACACTCCTCCATGTCCCTCCTCAGATCATCTACCTTTGTCCTCGTTGTATGGAGGCTCTCTATCAAGTCTGATATCTCCTATCGCAACCGCTCCACCCCTGATTCCTAGCTCTCTCTATCTGTAGCTCATCATTGAGCGAGTTTAGTCTCACCTGAGTGACATCTCTCTGCTGCTGGAGTCTATCAAAATCAGCCTGGGACACTCCTCCTCTAGCCTTTGACCCTGCACCCTATACCCGTGCCTCTGGAATGTACATAGGTATGGACTCCCCTGCCCCACCATCCCCTCCCTTAACTGCCTCCCCTAGCGGTGGTGCTCCTACCTATCCCTGTCTTTCCTTAAGCTCTCTCCTCCATAGAACCCTAACCCTTTGCTGTCTACCAACACCCCTCCCTACTCCCACCATAACCCTTTCACCAGGTACATCATCTATTGGCAATTGACACTCATTGGATTCATTTTGTTGTCATTGATGGCAACAAGATTTGATGGAAGTCTCAAACTGGCACTAGGAGGCATATACCGGCAAATAATTACATTGGAAGCATGTAGGCCTACACCGGCACCGACACTGACATTAATACTTCAAGGAAGTCGACATTAAGGAATATTTATTTAGTAAATCATTTTATAATTATTGTCGAGGCTGACATTGAATATCTTTTGTAAATGCAATGTAAGCTGACATAATCCTCAATGTTGGCCTCCTCAAGCCAAAAGGAAAGGAACTTCTGAACAACCGGATGATGAGGCGAAGAATGCTCTTAAGGAACAATGTCAGAAACTGAGTCAAGCAAACATGCTCATGAAGAATGAAATGCAAGATTTGACTATGAGGCTATCAAAAGATATTGAGGATAGAAAGAAGAAGGAAGATAATATTGTTTTATCTCTGAAGAATAAGTTTGATGAATGTGGAAGATTGACTCATGAGAATAATCTATTGAGAACTGATTTGGCACACTCCCGAAATAATGAACAAGAACTTGAAAGACAAGTAACTACTCTGAGAGATGATTTGACTACTACAAGTGAGTATAAAGGAAAGTTTAGGATCAATATTGCACAATTGGATGATTTATTGAAAAGACAAAGACAGATTGATTCTAGTGGACTTGGATTTGTACAAGGTGAAAGTTCTGGTACTGCTAATGAAGATCAGTCAACCGGTATGCAGAACTCACCAGAACACAAGAAACTGGTAAGGCAATCTAATGCTTATAAATTCAATGGTAGATGTTTTGTTTGCAATAAATTTGGGCATATGGCTAAACAATGTATAAATAATGCAAATCAAAACTACAATTTTGTTCCTGATCAATGCACAAACTGCAAGAAATATGGTCATAGATCAGAAGATTGTAGAATGAGTGTTAAATATCATGCATGTGGAAAGTTTGGACATTTTGCTAATCATTTTAGGTCAAGAAATAATGATACTGGATATGTCAAATCAATTCAAAAGAACAATGTTACATGCTATGCATGCAACAAAATAGGTCATGTTGCTAAGTATTGCAGAAGCAAGACTCAACTGGCTAATAATGATAAAGATAATGAGAAAGGAAAGAAGAAGGTAGATGAAATACAACAAGATCACACCAAGAGATGGGTTAGAAAATTTGAAGAACAAAGTGGAGATGGATCTATACCGGAAAATGCACCAGTAGAACAAATTATTCCTCCATCAATAGGAAACTCCACCGGTAACTGAGGCATAAGCCTTAGGGGTTGGCAAAGTCATTGCTAAATTTTGCATATTACCCCAAAAGAGATCTAAGGAGATCTGGAGAAATGTGTTCATCATTGATGAAGGTTACCCTGACACATAACTGTGAAACCGACAATTGTAGGGTTGTTGGTGAAGCATTAATTATAGGAAGTTAGGGTTTTTATTTGCTGATAAAAGAGGGTAAGTGAATTCATTTTCACTCACTGAGCATTCAAGCATTCAGAGCGATGTTAAGGCGAATTAAGAGTGAGCAAAGCATTGAGAAAGGATTTCGAGCAATTATCTGAAGCACTCAAATCGTTCACCGGAATTCACTTTTAGGTATTTTCTAACATGGCATCTAGATCATCAACACCTAATTTTATTGCAAATCCCACCGTTGTCGAAGTCAAGGATAGGTTAAGGCCAGTCTTTAAGGAGGTTCCCAAAATTTCCAAGAAGGAAGACTCTATAGGAGCATTTTCTAGGGTTCCTGACGAAGTAATGTATGTTGAAGATGTGAGGGCATACATTCACTGCACTCTTGAGGATTTGAGCACCGAAGACATTAAAGGCATGTATCAATCAGTGATAGTGGGAGACACCAGAAAGATCAAACTAGAATTTAAGGCAATTGAGGATTTAGGGTTAACCGATATTCTATACATACTAGAATTCAAGGATGAGATGATCAGATACATTCTAAGCAGGGTTCACAACAAATTCATTTGGTTAGACAGACCCTACATGATCACGAAGGAAGATATTCAAGCTTTCACCAAGTTACCCAGGCTTGGAACAGAACTTGGTAAGAAAATTTCCAACACAGAGGTCGAAAAACTCACTGGTGCTACATCTGATAGCAGATCAATGAGGATAAGCACAATAGCTGACACAGACATAAATTTTGCAAGCATGATCATACGATATAAGGTAACTCAATCCAGCTGATTGAATTATGTTGCAAGTTCATGAATTCATGACGCATATCAGATGCTAAGGAATAATGTGAAGTATGACTTATGTGAATGGATGAGGAGTGAATTAATGCTAAACCTTACTAAGATCAAAGGAACCAAGAAAGACACCTTCAGATATGGAAATCTAATTGTTTGTTTAATGCTTTACTTTCTAAATGAGCTACCCGGTTTAGGAAAGAAGAAATGGGCTCATGACATACTGGTAGGTATGTAGATCAAGATGGCTATCACCAGTCTTGGTACCAATAGAGATGAGAAACTTTGGGGGTACTTTAAGACATTTCAAGAAAACATGAGGAAAACAGAGATAATTTCAAAGAATATTGAGAAGTATTCCACTGACATATGTTTCATGGTGAAAACTGATGAAACTCTCATGGAAGCAGTTGAACCCAGGCAAATCTAGATAACTGAGCTTGGATATGAGGTAGATGATAGTATTTTTGAGCTTTATGAAAAGATGTTGTTAGATGCCCCATTAGATGATAAGACAAGACACTTTGGTACAGTAGGAGAAAAGGCTCTTGAAGTAAAAACAAGTTTTAAAAAGAAGAGAAGAGAAAAGAAAATAGAGAAGATGTATGCATATGTACAAGATATGTTGCATAAGATAGACACTCAGCTGTGCTCTAAATCTAAACAAGTAGTCAAACCAACAGAGGTTGCTACTAAAGAAGTGAAGAAGCCACAAGTTCACATTTCCCCTATCACTTATGATTCTAATCTTGAGGATAATGAGCCTTTGGATTTCAAAAGGGTGCAAAGGAAGAATGTTGTAAAACCAACAGTAGAGCAACAAAAGGTAGAACCTAGGAGGAGACTTGTCAGAAAGGTAGCTCAATCTACTGCACCTTTGCCACCAGTAAGGGAGCCTACGCACAAGAGGAAACCAGTCACACCGGCTACCACAAGCAAAAAGAAGAAGGGTGATAATACTAAAACTGGTAAGACAACAATGACTTGTGCTGAAATTATTGATGAAGTTACAAAAGATGGAATATTAAAGAATATATCAAAGTATTATGAAGATTTTGAAGAAAATGAGCAAAATGAATTAGAAGAGGCTATTTTACTATATATAGACATCTATGAGAAAGCCTTAGTTGAAATTTTGAAGGAGATACCTTTATCCCCGTATAATAAAATTGAGGCTAGAAGACTTGATGCTATGAAGAGGGATAGAGAAATCAAGGAAGTTGCACTTTTGGAACAATGTGGTACTATAAATAATGAAGAGATGAAAAGATGTATAGATATTGCTAATAGGACAATTTTGAATAGTAAAAACCGATAGATAAGCCTTATGATGGGAAGAGTTAATGAGCTGATAAATGAGACAAGTAAGGGATGGACAAAATTCTTTCTGAAAAAACCAGGCTTTCTCACATCACAAGAAGAATTTGCAAAGGAAACATCTCCCACAATTCCTAACAAATCAAAAGGAAATGGTATTTTGCGTAGTTCAACTCTAGCTTTAGCACAACCACAATCGACAGTTAAAGAGAGTGTACAGTTTGTACTGGCACAAACAAATTTCGAGCAAGAGAATGTACAAGGCACTGGAAACACTATGGATGATACTCCACCAACAGTAACCGCAACTACACCAAGTGGCGAAGCCACCGGTGCAATAGAGGTTGAGATGGACAAGGCAAAATCAACTGAGTCCATACCGGTAGGTAAAATTGATTCCCCGACAAGAGTTTTGGAAATTGACACTTCTCAGGTCGAGAAGAAATCAGTCTTTGAGTTAAGTTGAACAGAATTAATGATGATGGCCACTCAAAAATTGCTAAAGGAAGGAACTGTAGACAAAAGGGTTAATTGAACAATCGGTATCTGTACTACACAAAATAATGCCCGACTGTCAGATTTGTTGGCATATGCACACTCCAATGAGACATTGTAGGTGATTGAAGGTTTTGTCATTGATCGAAACCTTACAATCCTATGGCACCGACAAGGCATTACATCGACACTAGCAAGATTAAACTCTACACCGACACTCAGACCACCGGCACTGGCAAAGAAAGGAAGCATACTGGTACAGAGGCCGACAGGATTTTTGTTATATTATATTTTGTTTATTATTGTAAAATCTTTGTAAGCCAACTTGGCATCATTGTAAAATGACTCTTATATAAGAGAGATCATTGTAGAACATTTAAAAGTAAGGAAGAAGATTGTATTTAGGCAAAATAAGGAAGACCTATTATGCGAATTATAGGTTAAGGGTTTATCTAAGAAGCAGAGTAGAAACCGATACTGGATCTAGCATTATAGATGCTATTTTGAAGCAGTACAAGATACTGGATTTATATAATCCATCATTGTAAGTCGGTGAGACTTCCCATTGAGCAGTGAGCTCTAGGCAATTGGCCTTCTTGCATGTGCAGGCCCCTCTTGTAGCAGTAATATTCTCTTATTGGCTAGTAAGTGAATATTGTGGGTCACAAATCCCACCGAGGTTTTTCCCACATCGGGTTTCCTCATTAAATCATTGTGTTATGGTGTGTTTTTCGTGTGGTTGCTTTTAATTCTATTTATTGCATTATTTCTTGCATACCGATACACTGTTATAATAATTTCTACATGTTTTAAGTTAAGAAATTCAATTCACCAGTTAGATACTGATTCACCCCCCCCTCTTAGTATCTGTGGGAATCCTAACAATTGGTATCAGAGCCTGGCCCTCTATTTTTCAGAAGCCTAATAGCTTGAGGAAGATCTTGACACTGGTAGATATGGAAAATCTGATGAAGCAACTAGAAGCAACTCTTTTAGACTATGATGCAGAGAAACTGAAAAATATCAAACTAGAAGATGATCTAAAGGCAGCCCAGGATATCATTCAGGCACTTCAAGAAAATCTTACCATTTCAAGAAACAAGAGAAGAGGACTTTGTGAAAAGATGCAAAATGAGAATGATGAAAAAGAAACTCTTAATGATATGATAAACAAGCTGAAACAAGAGAACATGACAACAAAGAATGAGATACAGGATATGACTATGAGAATTTGTAAAGAAATTGAAGATAGAAAGAAGAATGAAGAAGATTTGACCAAAAGACTAAGTGATGCTGCAAATGAAAACACAAGACTTAGTTATGAAAATGATTTGTTGAAGACAGATCTGATGCACACTCAGAATGACTCCAATGAACTGGTGAGGCAAAAAGAAGTCTTAGAAAGAGAACTAGATACTGCAAATTAACATAAAGAGAAATTCAAGAAAAGCTCAGAGGAACTTGGTAACTTGCTGAAGAATCAAAAACCTAAAGGTGACACTTCTAGAATTGGCTTTGAAGTTGGTGAAAGTTATGGTACTGCAAATACACAGGATCATAGCAAACCGGTAAGGCAACCTAATGCTTATAAATTCAATGGAAAATGCTTTAACTGTAATAAGTATGGTCATAGAGAAAATGAATGTAGATCTAGAAATTATCAGAATATCAACACACCCACCGGTCAATGTTCAAAATGCAACAAAGTTGGTCACAACATTGAAAATTGCAGAATGAATGTGAGATGTTATGTTTGTGGAAGATTTGGACACCTATCTAATCAATGCAGAACATAAGTTGGCATAGGTTATGGGAAAGCTATTCAGAAGAATAATGTGACTTGTTATGCATGTAACAAGATTGGGCATATTGCAAGATTCTGTAGAAGTAAAGGATCACCGACAGACAACAAAAGTTCTAGCTTGAAAGGTAAAGAAAAAGTTGAAGAGGTTAAGCAAGAATTCTCAAAACAATGGATTAGAAAGTCAAACCTAAATATTGTTGGGAATACTCCACTGGTAGAACCAATAAACACTTCACCGGAAGGACCGAGTGATGCTTCACCGGCAGGACCAAGTAATACTCCACCGGTAGGAAGCTCTTCATCAAATTGAAGAAAATTTTCTTGAGGGTTTGGAAATCAATGAGACATATGCTATAATTCCCTCGGTTAATGGTGAGAAGTTGGAAATTACTTCTATACCGGCAGACAATGTTAAGTGACTACTTAACCAACATACATTAAATGTGGTAGATGGCAAATAAACATTATAAATTTGTGGTTTTGGCTCCATTTCACTTCATCAAGATTTCAAACATTTGAAGAGCATGAAATTTACAGAGCTAAGGGATTTCGAGCAAAGAGGCAAAGCACTTCGGCAATCAATCCATCCAAAGGCAGAAAAAGGTATTTATCATCATGGCATCCTCCTCTACACCTAAATTCATAGCAAACCCTATAGTAGTCGAGGTTATAAAATTCCCTAGGCTCGTATTTCAGCTAGTTCCCGAGGTAGCTAAGAAAGATGACAATGTAGGTGCTTTTTCCCAAATTCCAAAGGGAGTTGTTTTTGCAAAAGATCCCCAAATATGTATTCATTGCAACATAGAGGAATTAGGAGATGAAGAAATTAAAAGCATGTATAAGACTGTTATATGTGACAATTTTGGTAATGTAAAACCGGAACATATAATTGTTGAAACCCTACGATTCACTGAAATCCTCTGCATTCTTGAATTTCCCAAGGAGGTGATTAGGATAGTTTTAAGAAGGGTACATGGTTCATTCTTTTGGCTTGATTCAGTACACAAGATAAAAAAGGAAGTTGTGAAAGCAGTAACAGGGTTACCTTCCACTGGTAACATACCAAACAAGACTAAGAAGGTCTCCAATGATCTAGTAATGAACTTAACTGGTGCAACATCAGACAGAAGGTCTCTAAGGGTTAATGATGTGACTGATATAAATGTGAGATTTGTTAGCATGATTTTAGGGTACAAAGCAACTCATGCAAATAGACTTAACTTAGTTTCCAGTTTATGCATTAAAAGTGCTTATGACATGGTTAAAGACAATGGGAAAATTGATGTATGTGAATGGTTAAAAGATGAGTTGAATTATAACTTAGGCAAAATCAAGAAGGATAAGAAAGGAACATTTAGATTTGGAAATCTACTTGTATGCTTGATGCTACACATAACTAAACAGGTTCTTGGTATTGGCCATAAGAACCTTGGATTTTATATACTGGTAGGAAAATAGTTAACAAACCTATTCAACAACATGGGTTAGAACAAAGAAAAGAACATTCATGACTATTTTCAAGCACTAAAGGTTAGGATGAACAAAAGAATCAGACTATCATAGAAAATTGTCAACAAATACAAAGATGATATATGTTTTGTAATAAAAAAGGATGAGATCTAGATGGAAGCAGTCATCCCAAGAACAATTTGGGTAACAGAGATGGGTTATGAGACTGATGAACATATAATTGAAACTTATGCTAAAGCACTTCTGGAAGCACCAAATGAACCAAAGGAAGAAGTATTTGGTAGTGTTGAGACCATAGAAAAACAAATTCAATCTAAGAAGAGAGTGAAAAAGGTTGAAGCAATTGTGAGAAGAGGTTCTAGATAGGCTAAGGCTATTAAAGAAGATGTATTAAAACAAATTGGTATCACTGAGGATGAGTTAGGAACTCTACAGCCTAAGACTCACCTATCACCGGTAGCTACTTCTTCGAAGAGTGACATGCCTGCAACTTTCAAAAGAGTTGTAAGGAAAAGGGATCCTTCATCAGCATCCACACCTTTGCCTAGAAGGACTAGACAAAAACAACAGGCAGTGAGGTCTCTGGTTAGAAAGACAACACCAAAGAAAAAGTTTACACCAAAGAAGAAGAAGACTAAACAAAACATGGCCCCTCTTGATAAATTGCTATATGAAATCACAGAGGAAGGGAAACTCAAGAACATAGGAAAGGTCTATGATACACTGTTAGTAGATGAAAAAGAACAAGTTGAAAACAATGTTATTTTACACATGGACATCAATAAGAAGTTCTTAATGGAAGTAATAGATGATCTACCAGATGAATTGTTCAAAAGACTAGAAGCAAGAAGACAAGCTGTTGTAGAGCTTGATAAGAAAATCAAAATTGAAAAGTTACTTGTTGTTTACCCAATAAACTCACCTAAGGAGATAGATGACTTAATTGTTGTAGCGTCGTAAAATTGTGACACTTGCAATTTCGACTGCATTTGGGTCTTCAAGATGGTGGTGCAATGTTGAACCTGAATGGAGACCCCAAAACCTATTTACGACATCAAAAACTACATCTTTCTGCACCTTGGCCTGATCCTCCTTGCACCCTGCTGTCCCGGGAGGTGGGACCATGGTGCCCAGCGCCCTGGTCCTTCAGGACCATGGCACCGAGTGCCCTGGTCCCCCAGGACCATGGCGCCCAGTGCCCTAGTCCCTCAGGACCATGGCGCCTAGCGCCCTGGTCCCTGGCCCTATTTTGGGCCCGGTCTCTTGTTGGGCATCGGGTCTTCAACTTTGCAATTTGGAAAATAATGCTCCTAGGTCAGCCTAAGGTCAAAAAAATCAGTCTCCTAACCCTAATTGACAAGTATATAAACTACATTTCCCCTCCCAAAAAAAGGAGAAAAAAATAGATATGTGTAAGAGGCGGAAGCGATAGGCAAACATTCAAACATTCAAGCATTCAAGCATCCCTTCAAGCAATTGAGCATTCTAGGTCTCCATTCAAGGCTAGGTGTTGCATTCAAGACAAGGATTCAACCATTGAAGAGGAGATCACCTACAACATACAACATACAACATCATTACACCTTCGCATGTAAGAATACAAACATTCTTACAACAAGGTATCAGTACTTGATTACATTACAAACACTTACATTTACAACATTCTCATTTCTTGGTTAATTCCAAAATCAGGGTTTGACCTAAAGGCAAACCCCTAATCCCTAACCACCCAATCATCCTCTCTTTTCTATGTGTAGGTTGCAGGTACGCGACTGTAATTGAAGATCTGGAATCCTTGTGCAGAGACGAACAGATCCCCCTTCGTTTCACGGATTTTTCGGAGGACCGTGTGCACTCCAGGCGCCATCATCCTGTCAACTTTCACTCAAACTTGCAAGACAGCATCGTCTCGACATTTTACTATTAATTTCAGGTCTATAGCTTCATCTCGTGTCCCAATCTCCATCTACAAGTGAATCTTTCTTACTTTTACATACACTCCTAGTTCAATCCTTCTATCTACATTCTTTACAAAAGAGGGTATCCTTGCTGTCTCAACCCTTGAAACTCATTTAGAATCCAGTCTTACATTGTGTGGGATTGGATCTTGTGGGTTTCAACCCCTCTTTTTAATGTAAAGTCTCTCCTAAGTGAAAACCATCAATCCTAGTGACCTCCTTTCTCTCTCCATGGAGTGGGGGAACACCTAGGGTTCGATTTTCTGCTTTACATTTTGGTGAACCTGACGTGAAACATCCTAATTCTGATTATTCATGGTTAGATCTAAAAAAAAATTTGCTTCCTTAATTTCATTTCCATGTTTGATCTTTTGCAAATTTTAGAGGTTAATTGCATAAAAACCCTAAATTCTCTTTTTAGTAATTGAGCTTGTGAAATGTTTAATTGTTAATGCTTGTTTCAGATCTACCCTTCTATTGCAAATTGTCAAATCATATTTGTGCTTTAATTCTGAAAATTAAGGGGTTAAGTGTCAAAACCCTAATTTTTAAAACCCTCTTGATTCAACCTTTGACCGATGATTTCACTGATCAAAACACCTCCAAATCGGCTGTAACTTTGGATTTTGCAACAAAATCATAATAGCTCTCATCCCTGAAAAATTTGAAAAAAGTTGCGAGGACCGTGTGCACTCCGAGCACCATCGTCCCCGACATTTTTTCTGAAATTTTGGGAGCTAGATCTTACTATATTTTTCTGCTAGAATCCAGAATCTTGGCTGATTTCATCAATTCTAACACTTTCAAAATTAAAGTCAAAGTTGGTCTAGTGATTGCTTGGATTAAGGCTTTTAATCATTCAAAAATTGTTGAAATTGAAATTTCGTGTCAAAATTGTGTTTCTTACTGTCCTAAATCTGAAAAGTGTGTTGGCATTCATTTGAAATTTTAGTGCTTTATTCAAATTTTTGCAATCTATGACTTTTGAAATTAAGTGTTTAATTGCAACAACTTTGATTTCCACTTTCAAAATTGAATTTTGCATGAAAATTGAGTCAACTTTTAAATTTCAAAGTTTGCATTGCTTTTAGTATTCCCTCTAAAATCATAAAATTCAAAATTTCAGTTTCCCTCTCTTTTTCAAAATTCAAATTTTGCATTTTTCAACAATCTTGGTAGGGTTCAATTTTGAGATTGCAACTTTAAATTGGCCTATCTACAGATCTTAAAATCACTCAATTTTTTCAAAATAGCTTCAAAATCATCATAACTTTCATCCCTGAAAATTTCGAAAAAAGTTGCGAGGACCGTGTGCACTTCGTTCGCCACGGTCCCCGACATTTTTTTTGAAATTTCGAGAGATTGTCCTGATTGTATTTAACAGCTTAAATCTAGGAGATTGGCTGATTTTATTGAAATTTGCTACCTCTAAATTCAAAATCTTCTCTCTCTCTTTAGTGCATGAGTTTTACAACAATAAGCCCTACTTACACTATTCCCGTTAGACGAAGCCTTAGAATTAAGTCTTTCCAGGGTTTAATTACCGAGGAAATGGAACCTAATTTGAATGGCCTTTTTAACGAGGGCCTGGGTAATTCCTCTAATCCTCTTAATGATGAAGAAGCTCTCCGTGAGGTTTCTGTAGAACAACTTTCTTAATTGGATAACCAATTTGATGATTTTCAGCAATGGATGTCTCAAGAATACCCCGGTAGTCAAGCTCTTTCCTTAATTGAGGGTCTAAAATGTATGGTTCAAAGTGATAAAAATGGAATTGATATTTTGCGTAGTATTGCACACATCGTGGATTCGAATGTGATGCCTATGAAGAGTTGTGCCGAAACTTTAGGTTATACACAACCTCCTACTCAAGTCAATCATTCTATTCCTTTGACAACTTCTATTGCTAGTATACCCACTTTTACATCAAACATAATGACTACTTCAATACAAAACATTCCACCTATGATCACCAGTCATGGGGGCAATCCTTCTTCTTCAATCAACCCTCTTCCTTCATTCAATTTGACTTCTTCATTCATTCCTTCAATGAGTGTCCCTATTACATCTCCACAAATGAACATGACACAAGGGGGCAATTCATTTAACAATTCCATTCCTCCTTGTAGTGTTCCTTCTTTCCAATCATCTCCTATGACTAGCCATCATAGTGTCCCGCCACCTTACTCTCAATCAATACCTTCTTTCAATAACATAATACCTCCATCACAATCTTCGACTGAAGCGACCATTAACAATCTTGCACAAACTGTCTCTTCCTTACAAAAACAAATTGCCTCTATGAATCAATCTAAGTTTAGTGTGCCCACATTTGATGTTGCGAGCCCACTTTCTCTTGACATTGTTCGACCTATCCCCCCTAAGCATGTTGAAATCCTACAGTTGGAGATTTATAATGGTCAAGGTGATCCTCTAACACATGTTAAGACATTTCAAACAATATGTACCGATTTTGCTCATGACCAAAGGTTGCTTGCAAAACTGTTTACTAGAACATTAAGAGATAAGGCTCTACAATGGTATTCCTCGTTGCCTTCCTATTCTATTACTTCTTTCCAACAACTTGCAAATGCTTTTATTCAACAATTTCAAAACAATATAAGTCCTAAAGCTACTTTGATTGATTTAATGCATTGTAAACAAGGTGTTAAAGAAAAAGTGACTGATTTCATTGGTAGATATAAGCATTTGTGTGCTCAAATTTCTTTTCCAGTACCTGATAATGATATTCAAAGAATCTTTATTTCTAATTTACAAAAAGATATTAGAGAAAAACTTTTGTTTGTTGAGTTTACTTCTTTCCAACAGTTGTGTGCAACTCTTCACAATTATCAACTGACTGTGAGTCAAATGGAACAAGCAAATCCTATGGCTCCGAGTGATAAGGGTGATAGTAGTCAACAACCATTTGGGAAGTTTAAACTGAACAGAGGTTCATTAAGTTCAATGAAAACATCATCAACAACAATGTGAATGCAGCATCAGGTGTGCCTCCTATTTCTAAGTTTTTCAAGAAAGAAAGAAAGTTTACTCCTTTGAATGAATCATTGCATAGTATTATGAATAAGTTATTAGAACAAAATGTGCTTATTCTCCCTCCTATAAAGCAAATAGATCCTGCAAAGATTAATTCACCCTATTTTGATAACAAATCTTTTTGTCAATTTCATCGTCAACCTGGGCATGATACTGAAAAATGTTTTGCTTTAAAGGGTAAAATTCAAGATTTGATTGATAATAATACTATCTTTGTTTCAGGTGTGAATGATAAAGGCAACACATCTGTAGCTCCTCCTAACCAAAATCTTAAGATTTTTACTGATCCATTACCTTCTCATACCTCTAATGTGATTGAGACTAATGATACCTCTTTCTCACCTGATGGTCTTGTGTCTATGACTCTGAATGTGATTAACTTTGTAGAGCAACAGAAAATCCCTAAAGAACCTTCCATCACATTTGATTCCAGTGAAACTATCAGGGCACCTAATGGTCCTTTATATATAGTTGCAAAAGTCAAAAATACACCTTGTCGTGGAGTGCTTATTGATCCTTCTTGTATGGTTAATGTCATTACTGAAGAATTTCTTTTTACTTTGCAATTGAATCAAGTGATCTATGACAAAACAAATGTGGTTGTGAAATTATTTGATGCATTTTCTTCTCCTGCAATTGGTTCTATTACATTACCTATTGAGGTCCATAACAAATCCCTTGATGTAAGATTTGCTATTATTCTATCATCCGAACAATTTCGTGTGAAGCTAGGCTATCCTTGGCTATCTTCCATGAAAGCTATTGCTTCTCCTATTCACAAGTGCTCAAAATTTCCCCATAATGGTGAAGTTGTTACTGTCAATCATAGTCTCTTTAAACCAGCCGAAAGAACTTCTAGCATTCCTATTGATTATTTTTGGCCTAAACAATTCCAATCTCTTCCACTGCGAAGTGATCATCTTTTCAAATCTTATCAAACGTGGAAAAAAGATATGATCCTATCTCTAAGTGAACCTAGAACACCCAAACTTGATATTCCTATCATTCTTGAGAAGGAAGTTCTTCCTTTGAAAGATAAAACTAATGTCTTTCCTCAAGAAGATTCCCAACCCATCCCTATGGATGTGACTATGTCTATGACTAATAAACTTTCTAAAGGTAGACCTATACCTCCTTGTCATGATGGACTTGGTCTCCTTCCTAAACCAAATATTCCTCCTTTATATGGAGCAGTTCCTCCTCCTTCCTCTTATAGAGAGAAGAGACCTTCCTCTTCTCCTATTGTCCAACCTAAGAGACCACAACCTAAACACCCAAGTGATAAGGATAAGAACATTCCTCCTCCTCAATCTTCTCAACTTCCTACTAAGACTAGATGAAATCATTCTGCACGTGAACGCCGATGAAAGTGTCATCTTAGAGCTCGTGCAGCTGTTTCCCAAACTTTGCAATCCCCAAAAACACCTTCAGCTAGTATTATTCCATTTTCTCCTCAGCTGAAAATTGAGCCAAAATCTCCTAAACATAAGATGCATGATGGTTTTGATCCTATGTGAGTTAAAGATCCTATTTTTATAAATCTTGATGATGATATAGATGAAAATGTTACTCCTCTTTCTTCTGATAGTGAATATGAATACGTTGATGTTGATAACCATTTATCTAACGAATTTTCTAAAGCACTTATCCTAGCTACTTGACAAGAACAACGTGGCTTGGAACATGAACATAGCCCTTGTTTGGATCTTGTGATAGCTCCATCTGCTATATTGGATGTTCCTCCTCTAGCGTGTTTCCTGCCTTCCTAAAATATTGATCAGCAAGATCGGGGGGTGGATGACATGCTAGACTAGTTCATTAGCATACCAGACTCTCTCCTCCTTCTTGATCTCTTTTGTTACTTCTTCTATGTGTTATTCTCATTCTTCTATTTTTTGTCCTTAGTGTTGTCTACTTGAGGACGATGCAAAGCATTGAGATCTCTTTTGGTCTCTCTCATGTTGACTCAAAAGACACATGTGTTCCCTCCTTCTAGGTGACCTTCCTTGATTGGGGAATGAAGAACAATTTTGCATACATACATATGATATACATGAATTATCATATAGCATACTGACCCCAAGGAAAGCTAAGTCACCTCATGCTTTGTGTTTTGTGTCTATTATCCTTGGGTTTATCTCACACTTGGGGGCTAAATCTTTGTGATAACATGCTCCTTTCCCTTCTCATTTCTTATGTGTATCACTACCTTAAAGCAATCACCCCCGATGAGGTGTGTGTGATCGCTTTAACGTAGGGGGCATACACTCTGTTCATATCTCTTCAAGATACTTAAAAATTTCTTGGCGAACCTAGCTTTGCCTTGAAAATTTTTGGTATGTTTCTTGCATGACTCATAGTGAGGGAACCTTACTACTGACAGTCATGGTTCTCCCTTGTGATCTTCCCTTTTACTTTGTCAATCAAAGTCGTAAGATCCTTAGTCCACTGGGGGCTTGGTGTATCTTGCCTCCTTGATGTGGTGAAAGTCTTTTAATGTTGTTTCCTTGTACTTTACCGGAAGTATGGGCGTACGCTTATACTCCCACTAAAGTGGGGGCTAAATGTAGCATCGTAAAATTGTGACACTTGCAATTTCGACTGCATTTGGGTCTTCACGATGGCGGCGCAACGTTGAACCTGAATGGAGACCCCGAAACCCATTTACGACATCAAAAACTGCTTCTTTCTGCACCTTGGCCTGATCCTCCTTGCACCCTGCTGTCCCGGGAGGTGGGACCATGGCGCCCAGCGCCCTGGTCCTTCAGGACCATGGCGCCTAGCGCCTTGGTCCCCCAGGACCATGGCGCCCAGTGCCCTAGTCCCTCAGGACCATGGCGCCTAGCGCCCTGGTCCCTGGCCCTATTTTGGGCCCAATCTCTTGTTGGGCATCGGGTCTTCAAGTTTGCAATTTGGAAAATAATGCTCCTAGGTCGGCCTAAGGTCGAAAAAATCAGTCTCCTAACCCTAATTGACAAGTATATAAACTACATTTCCCCTCCCAAAAAAAGGAGAAAAAAACAGATATGTGTAAGAGGCGGAAGCGATAGGCAAACATTCAAACATTCAAGCATTCAAACATCCCTTCAAGCAATTGAGCATTCTAGGTCTCCATTCAAGGCTAGGTGTTGCATTCAAGACAAGGATTCAACCATTGAAGAGGAGATCACCTACAACATACAACATACAACATCATTACACCTTCGCATGTAAGAATACAAACATTCTTACAACAAGGTATCAATACTTGATTACATTACAAACACTTACATTTACAGCATTCTCATTTCTTGGTTAATTCCAAAACTGGGGTTTGACCTAAAGGAAAACCCCTAATCCCTAACCCCCCAATCATCCTCTCTTTTCTATGTGTAGGTTGTAGGTACGCGACTATAATTGAAGATCTGGAATCCTTGTGTAGAAACGAACAGATCCCCCTTCGTTTCGCGGATTTTTCGGAGGACCGTGTGCACTCCGGGCGCCATCGTCCCGTCAACTTTCACTCAAACTTGTAGGACAGCATCGCCTCGACATTTTACTATTAATTTCAGGTCTGTAGCTTCATCCCATGTCCCAATCTCTGTCTACAAGAGAATCTTTCTTACTTTTACATACACTCCTAGTTCAATCCTTCTATCTACATTCTTTACAAAAGAGGGTATCCTTGCTGTCTCAACCCTTGAAACTCATTTAGAATCTAGTCTTGCATTGTGTAGGATTGGATCTTGTGGGTTTCAACCCCTCTTTTGAATGTAAAGTCTCTCCTAAGTGAAAACTGTCAATCCTAGTGACCTCCTTTCTCTCTCCATGGAGTGGGGGAACACCTAGGGTTCGATTTTCCGCTTTACAATTGCAGAAGCCAACCGGTCAGTATTCTCTACTGTACACCAACATATTGCATTTATGGTTGGAAGAGTAAATGAAGTAATAGAGGAAACATAAAATTCATGGGACATATTTCTTGTTGAGAAAGAAAAATAGGAAGAGTACAGGAACCCCAAACCAATAAAGGTATACCAGAAGGAGAGAGACCAAGGAAAAGGAAAGGTTGGTGGACCTCTGAGCATCAAAGTAAAAGATAACTTATCCCCACTGCCTCAAATTATATTACCGGTAACAACTACTGAAGATCAATTGGCAGATGAGAGTATGAACATAGAGGATACAAATCCTAATCCTGAGGTACTATACACAGTTGATGTTGATACACAAAAGGTCAACATTGTGATAGACAAATAATCAACTGGCAAGATAGATATGGCTAGTGAGCCACCGGCAACTGATAGCATTGACAATACTGAAAGGAAAGTTGAAGTTGATAACACATAGCAACAGGTAGAGACGTAGACTGAGACTAAAATAGAGCAACAGGCTCCGGAATAGGAACAGGAACAGGTTCACATGGAAACAGTGCCACCGGCAATAGGAGAAGGTCAAAAACCATTGCTTAAAGAAATGGAAACATAGACTGACCTACCAGAGGTCATTGAAAGCTTGGTTATGTCCTCCACCGGTGGAATTCAGAATGTTGGTTCCTCCTCAACAGGTTACAAATCAACAAATGTAACTGAAGTACTTTTGGACTCCATAAAAAAGATAACAGATTGTAGTTCACAGGCTTATAAAGCTATAGATGACACAATCCCAATTTTGAAGGTAATAGCTCCTAACTGTAACATAGACAATAAGGATTCTTTAAGACAACTTGATACTTTGTGTAAATACATCACTGAGAACACAGTGACTATTGAGCAAATAAAGGAAGAGACATTGAAGGGTAAGGTGGAAATTGAAAAGCAAAAATTCTTTGAAGATCAGATAAAGAAGTGTACTAGGGAATTTGACACACTTCTACTGGAACTATGTAACTTATTAAAGGAATTTAAAACTTTGTACAAAGATACTTGCAAGACAAACTTTTTGACAGTAGACATAGATAAGAAAATGAGCAAGGTACAGGATGAAATCAATAAACTTGCAGACAATTTTGTTAACTCACCTGATACATTATCAGTTTTTTAGCAAAGGATAACAAGTTTTGAGGAAGAATTACTTAAGTTAGAAAGAGAAAAGGAGAGAATAGTAAATAAGGAAAACATTTGAGACTAAGACTGAGTCCAAGATTGGACTATCTAGCATCATTACGGAAGGAAATATCTGAGGCACTAGTACAGGGATAGAGAACACTAGCAGAGCATATGCAGCACCTCACTGATACAATTAAAAGAACAGAGACAGCAATAAAGGACATCAAGAAGCTAATGGAAAGTATAAACTTGATTTTGGTAGATCTTTTTCAAATTGTAACAACCCAGTTACAAGGTTGAGTGAGACTACAACTCTACTAACATCTTGGCAACCTTTGTCATTGATGCCAAAGGGGGAGTAGTAGTATGAGAAAATAACCGGCAGAAGACTTATCTGCTCAGGGGGAGCTCTTATATTTTTTTGGTAGCATATTTTTGGAAACATTTTTGGATTACAAGTTTTGGATACACTTTTGAATTTTCTCATGAGTGTTGCCATCAATGCCAAAGGGGGAGATTGTTGGCATATGCACACTCCAATGAGACATCGTTGGTGATTAAAGGTTTTTTCATTGATGACAACCTTACAATCCTATGGCACTGGCAAGGCATTACACCAGCACTAGCAAGATCAGACTCTACACCGACACTCAGACCACCAACACTGGCAGAGAAAGGAAGCATACTGACACAGTGGCCGACAAGATTTTTGTTATATTATATTTTCTTTATTATTGTAAAATCTTTGTAAGCCGACTTGGCATCATTGTAAAATGACTCTTATATAAGAGAGATCATTGTAGAACATTTAAAAGTAAAGAACAAGATTGTATTTAGGCGAAATAAGGCAGACCTATTATGCGAATTATAGGTTAAGGGTTTATGTAAGAAGCAGAGCAGAAACTAGTACTGGATCTGGCATTATAGATGCTATTTTGAAGCAGTACAAGATACTGGATTTATATAATCCATCATTGTAAGTCAGTGAGACTTCCCATTGAGCAGTGAGCTCTAGGCAGTTGGCCTTCCTGCATGTGCAGGCCCCTCTTGTAGCAATAATATTCTCTTATTGGCCAGTAAGTGAATATTGTGGGTCACAAATCCCACCGAAGTTTTTCCCACACTGGGTTTCCTCGTTAAATCATTGTGTTATGGTGTGTTTTTCATGTGGTTGCTTTTAATTCTATTTATTGCATTATTTCTTGCATACCGGTACATTGTTATAATATGTTCTACATGTTTTAAGTTTAAGAAATTCAATTCACTGGTTAGATACTGATTCAACCCCCCTCTCAGTATCTGTGGGAATCCTAACAATATTGAGGATGGAGAAAGCCCCTCCGGTAAGCTCAAGACTTTAACAAAGCACATATCAAATAATTATCAGTCTTTGAGATAGATTGCAGACCAATAGGCTTTGGACAATTTCTTTACAGCTAAAAGAGCAACTTTTGATCAACCCATAGGAACTAGGAAGAAGAAAATAGAAGGCAATCTTATTCCCATTGAAATTTGTTTAAAATAATGTATTAATATCTACAGAGTATGTTGTAATTTGGGAAATCTTACAACCAATGTAGATAGCAGATTGAAAGAGTTATATGACAAAATGGCTAATATTGCTAACTCTTTTGATGGACTGACTGCACTAACTACACCTGTTGATGGACAAATTTTTTCTTTGGAGAACCAAGTTTTTTCTTTTGAGAAAGAGAAAGATAAAATAATGAGAGCAAGAAATTTAAGAGGATTGGTAAGCCCTAGACTTGATTCATTGGGTGTTCACAAGAAAGAATGCATGGATATGCTAGCAAAACCCACACCGGTAGATACCCAGGAGAAGGAAACATTTGCCCACTTACTCAATGGACTTGCATCGGTATCTGATACTTTCAAATCAGGCTGGGACACGTATCTTCATTTGCTACAAAAAGCATACCCAGAAATGCTCAAGATGACTAAGCTCGAGCGACACTAATAGTATTCTTTCATTCTTTTATTCTTCCACCGATCTTTGGCAATGATTTCAAAGGGGGAGTGTCAGGCATTATTTTGTGTAGTACAGATACCGATTGTTCAATTAATCCTTTGTCTATAGTTCCTTCCTTTAGCAATTTCTGAGCGACCATCATCATTAATTCTATTGGACTTAACTCAAAGACTGATTTCTTCTTGACCTGAGAAGTGTCAATTGCCAAAACTCTTGTCCGGGAATCAATTTTACCTACTGGTATGGACTCAGTTGATTTTTCCTTGTCCATCTCAACCTCTATTGCACTGGTGGCTTCGCCACTTGGTGCAGTATCGGTTACTGCTAGTGGAGTATCGTCCACAGTGTTTTCAATGCCCTATACATTCTCTTGCTCAAAATTTGTTCGTGCCGATACAAATTGTACACTCTCTTTAACTGTCGGTTGTGGTTGTGCCAAAATTGGAGTTGAACAACCCAAAATACCCTTTCCTTTTGATTTATCAGGAATTATGGGAGATGTTGCCTTTGCAAATTCTTCTTGTGATGTGAGAAAGTCTGGGTTTCTCAGAAATAATTTTGTCCATCCCTTTCTTGTCTCATTTATCACCTCATTTACATTAATAGTATTCTTTCATTCTTTTATTCTTCCACTAGTTTTTGGCATTAATTTCAAATAAGAAGTAATCATTTTACCACTTACTTAGTGGACTTGCATCAGTATCTAATACTTTCAAATCAGGCTGGAACACGTATCTTCAATTGCTACAAAAAGCATACCCAGAAATCCTCAAGATGACTAAGCTCGAGTGACACTAATAGTATTCTTTCATTATTTTATTCTTCCACCAGTATTTGGCATTAATTTCAAAGGGGGAGTATGTACATATGTGAAAAATATTAATAAAATATTATCAGATGGAGTATATTGAGTGTATTGCTCAGGGGGAGCACACCGGCAGGGAATTCATTTTTCACATGAGTGTTGCCATTAAAGCCAAAGGGGGAGATTGTTGGCAATTGACACTCATTGGATTCATTTTGTTATCATTTATGGCAACAAGATTTGATGGAAGTCTCAAACTGACACTAGGAGACATATACCGACAACTACCAACATTGGCAGCATTGAAGCCTACACCCACACCAGCACCGACATCAATACTTCAAGGAAGCCGACATCAAGGAAGATTTTTTTAGTAAATCATTTTGTAATTATTGTCGACGCTGACATTGAATATCTTTTATAAATCCATTGTAAGCCAACATAAGGCATATCACATGTAATAGGTATATAAGTCAGTCTGCTAGGTCAATAAAAAGTAGTGATGATGGTATTATGATGGTATAGAGGTAGACATATAGCAGAACTGTGAGATGCAAAATATATGTATGGAGATCATTTTTGTATGCGAACATTATATCATGCAATTATCTATAGATATCTTGGAAAGTATTCTTGGAGGAGATGTAATACAGGTAATAGCTCAAGTATGTAAACCGGTACATAGCAGAACTAGAACCAAAACCAGAACTCTATCTAGCATAGCAGATGTATTCCTAAGTTCATTTTCAGTAATTTACTTTGGCAGAAAGCTTGTAGTCAGTGAGGCTCTTTAGTGATGAGTAGTATGCTCTAGGTAGTGTGCCTTCCTGCAAGTGCAGGCCCCTGTATTATGTAATATCTTTTCATATGGCCAGTGAGCTGATATTGTGGGTCACAAATCCCACTGTGGTTTTTCCTCATTGAGGTTTTCCATGTATAAATTCAGTGTGTTATGGTGTTCATTTATGTGGATGGTTTATTTGCTTCTTGTTATATGCTTATTTGTTTACCGATACATACATGAAAGGTTTAGAAAGTTAAATATTGTAGATTCTGGAAGAACACTGATTCACTCCCCCTCTCAGAGTTCTCTAATCCCTACATCATCCTCTCCGCCAACTACCTCATCTACTACCGGCTGTAGCTCATCATCCTCCAAAACTCCAAGAAGGTAAGACAGACTAGAAAATGTCCCTCCCACCAGCTCTTGTATCCTCCATTGGTCCCTAGATCCTCTCCCACCTCGAGCTGCTCATCCCAAACCAAATATGGTGCCATCTGGAAACTGGTCCTTCCCTCCAATGGACTCATTGTCGGGCCCCAAAACCTCTCCTCTCGTGTCATCTAAGGATACAATGGTATGTCTCCCACTATTTCCTGAACTAGGCTGAACTATCTTGCTACTCTATAAGGGGCATTATAAGCCATAATATACACAGACCTACCAAATAGCCACATCTCCACTTCGGCCCAGTCCGCCCTCCATATCTCACTATCCAAAAATGGCTGCCATGTGAACTACAAAAGCTCGTCAAAAATGCGGTTCCAAAACCATATTGATCCTATTCATGTATAATGTAACAAGCCCCTATACCTATCTATATATGGCCAACGAGACCGCCTATCCTTTACACCTAGTGGCCGTGTAACTGCAATATGCTCTCAAGCCCAAATATGAAGAAGTGTAACTCTTGCAGATAAAATGGCATACTCCCTATACACCACAAGATGCATATCATGGTACAACTGATCCAACATTAGGTCTCCCCAAGAATACTGTGCACAATCATGAATCATGTAATAAACGCATCTTCTCCATCCAACGAGAAACCCATGTCCTCCAAGATCAGGTATAATCCATCCACTCAAAAATCTGCAAATCACAAGTACTAAATGAGGAATGTGTCGGATACCCATCGCCCTACCCAAATGCATCCTGCTCCTATCCAACATCGATAGTGCTTCATACTCACAAACCTCCTGGAGGTAAAAGTCAGCCACATCTAATCGGTACTCTAGGATGACACCGCGAATGGGGATCTTCAAGATCCTCCATACATCTAGTAAGCAACTGATAACTCAATGATGAAAGATTAGTACCAAACCGGTACTGAGAGGGGGGGGTGAATCAGTACAGGAAAAATACTATCCAAAACCGGTTTGTCAGCAAATACTCCAAGTGACTAGCAAGTAGTGACACTGGTTGAAATAGAGTGCAACCGGTAAGACCCAGAACAACTAAAACAATCATAAACCAGTTACTCACTAAGCTTTCCTCTTAGCTCAATACTATAGTACCATTACACCCTCATGCATGAATAGGTAAACTATCATCAGATCTTCACAATAGTTAGTTCAATATGTTTTATAGACAGGCATAAAACATAGAACCATCATATGCTCAACAGGAAATAACAAAGCATCACAAGATAAAAGCATCACACATGACAAACATATTTTTCACGTGGAAACCCAACTGGGAAAAACCACAGTGGGGATGAATACCTACAAGCCTCTTTTTGAACTCTTTAGGAGTCCGCTCTATTAGGAGCCTTGTCCGATTAAAGACATTTCAAATAGGTTCTGCTAGGAACCGATCCTGTTAGGGATCACCCGGTTAAGGGATGGCTATAATACCCAGTTAAGGGTTAAACCCGGTTAGGGTTACCTTGTTAGAGGATTTAAAGAACTCAATAGCTAAAGGATCTCTAGAGCTCTATAGCTTCTCAGAACTCAATAACTTCGAGTTACCCTGTTAAGGGATTTGTATCAAGCTAGTTAAGGCTACCCTATTAAGGGATTTCACAACTGTTGAAGTGGTTAAAGATCAATAGGAATTAAAATGATCTGGTAACAACACTCAATGCTAATGCAGATCCATTTTGGCTCCTCTTCTCCTTCTGCACATTCACTTTGCAGGTATCTCTTCTCTCCTTTGGCCTGGCAAGAATCACGTATCACTTCCCTTAGATACACACACAAGTTTTGCCAACAACCTTAGAAAGAAACACAACATTGACCTTATAGGACACAAATAGGTCGGCAACAAAAACCCTAAACCCTAAACCTGTTAGGTTAAGCAATTCAAGTAGTTCAATCCTAACCATTGAATCATACTGCATTAAATGCAACAATCTTGAATCGATCTCAAGACATTCTCCATCATCCATTATCCACCGATTTCATGGTGGCTGATAACCCATCACTCGTTATCACCATTTGACAAACTTCGCACATTCCCAAGGTAGATAGGAATAGTCTTCTTCATGCAAGATCCTTCACGCGCATAGGGCTTACATGGCAACACGATATGTTCTCCATTATACTGCTAACTTAGCACAGAGAGATCACCAATTGAGTCACACAAGCTTGAGGTACTCCAACTGGAAATCCTGAAGTGGAAACTACCTGCCAACTGGTAGTCATACAATGTTTCCATGTGCCAGTTCCCATAACTACATGTCGATTCACCTTGAGCAAATATACCGCTTCACTTTGGCATATATACCAGTTCACACATATGCCGGTTCTCTCTTCTCACATATCACATATGTCGGTTCACTTCATATGACATATTGCAATCAATGATAACATACAATATCATTATGTCCTTATACCAGTTCACATAATGCCAACAATCTCCCCCTTTGGCATTGATGGCAATATACAAAGATATCTCTCCGCTTCACATCTTTTCCCCCATTTTCCAAAGATATCTCTCTGCTTCACTCCTTCTCCCCCTTTGACAATAATGCCAAAGTGGAGGCACAAGCATCCCTGTTCCACTATGCTGCTCCCCCTAAGGAGTAGCATCCTTCAACACATCAATCAACAAAAATTTGACTATGCAATACCTGACTGATGTGGAACAAATACTTTTAGGTCACCTCCTGAAGGGGCAGTACCCCCAATTCACCTCTTAAATGCACAAATGTAGTCTTTGGGAGAGGCTTGGTGAATATGTCTGCTAACTGCTCCTTATTGGAAACATGTTCCAGTGCAATCTCTTTATTCTGAACCTTTTCCCTCAAGAAATGATACTTAAACTCAAAATGCTTGGTTCTAGAATCTAAAACCAGATTCTTTGAAATATTGATAGCACTTGTGTTATCACAGAATATACTAACCGGTTTAGATACAGGGATTTTGAAGCCTTCCAGTACATGCTTCATCCAAATTGTCTGAGTGCAGTTCATGAAAGCTACAATATACTCCACTTCCACTGTAGATTGAGAGATACAACTCTGCTTTTTACTCATCCATGAGACCAGTCTACCACCAAGAAAGAATGCACCACCGGTTGTGCTTTTCCGGTCATCCACATTACTTGCCCAATCAACGTCTATGAATACTTTCAAAATGAAATCATTGTTGTATGGGTACCACAATCCATAGTCAACTATTCCCTTCAAATACCTAAGAATCTACTTGACTGCAACCAAGTGGGATTCTCTTGGACTTTTCTAGAACCTTGCAGTAATGCCAACTACATGTGCAATATCCAGTCTGCTATGCACTACATAATGCAACTTACCAATCATTGATCGATATTTCTTCTCATCAACTAGTGCGCAATCATCTTCTTTTGTCAATTTGCAACTGGTCACCATCGGTGTACCAACTGGTTTGCTATCTTCCATGCCAAAGGTCTTCAACACCTCTTTGACATATTTGGACTGAGTGATAAAGATTCCATCTTTCATCTGCTGGATTTATAGTCCAATGAAGAACTTAATCTCCCCTATGAGTGACATCTCAAACTCTTTCTTCATCTCATCAGCAAACTCATGACTCATCTTGTCATCAACAAAAACCTCACTGATTAGGATCTGATCTCCTTTAGACTTCAAGTAGATATTGCTATCTTCACTTGTTCTCTCAAATCCAATCTTCACAAGATGGGAATGTAGGCACTCATACCATGCCCTAGGTGCTTGCTTTAGACCATATAAGGCTTTATGTAGCCTACATACTATGTCACTATCTTCAAATAGGGCAAACCCATCTGGTTTCTCAATATACACCTCCTCTTCAAGTACACCATTTAGGAATGCAGATTTTACATCCATTTGATATACTTTGAACCCTTTAAAAGCTGCATATGCAAGAAGCATACGAACTCCTTCTAATCTGGCTACAGGAGCAAAGGTTTCTCCATAGTCTTCTCCTTCTTCTTGAGCATATCCTTTGCAAACTAATCTAGCTTTGTTCCTAATCATTGTGCCATCCTCATTCAGCTTGTTTCTAAACACCCATTTGGTGCCAATGACATTTTTATGCTTCGGTCTGGGTACCAAGGACCATGTACCATTTTTCTCTATCTGGTCAAGTTCCTCTTCCATTGCCTTGATCCAGTCTTCATCTTTATAAGCCTCTTTGAATGATTTAGGCTCAAATTCAGAGATCATACATGAGTTTTCTCTGATCTTTCTTCTTGTAAGGATTCCTGCATCCTTATCTCCTATGATCTGTTTAGGATCATGATTCATCTTGACATACCGAGGAATGGTCTTGACAGGTTCTTCTTGCTTTTCCTCTTCATCCTCATCTTCATCAGTATCAGCATTCACCGGTTCAGGAACATTGTTACTGGTACTCGGTTGACTGACAATCAGTTCCCAGAAGGTTGCAACTGGTTCATTTACAGCTTGCTCACTTCCGGTTTCCTCAATTTTCTCAGAGGATTCATCAACTCTTACATTGATACTTTCCATAATTCTTTGAGTCCTATTGTTGTAACACTTGAAAGCTTTACTCTTGGTGGAATATCCTAGGAATATTCCCTCATCACATTTAGCTTCAAATTTTCCCTGATGTTCACTCCTCTTGATGTAACATTTGCTACCAAATACCCTAAAGTAGCTAACCACAGGTGTCTTACCGGTCCAATACTCATAAGGAGTTTTGTCCTTACCTTTCTTGATGAGTACCTGGTTCATTGTGTAGACTGCAGTGCTCACTACTTCTCTCCAAAAGGTGTGAGCTACCTTTCCTTGAATCAACATGCTTCTAGCTGCTTCAACCACAGTCCGGTTATTCCTCTCTACTAGGCCATTCTGCTATGGAGTCCGGGGGGTAGATAGTTGCCTCTTGATGCCAAATTCTTCACAATACTTGTTGAATTCATCGGAAGTGAATTCCCCTCCTTGATCAGTTCTGAGACACTTGATTCTTTTACCGCTTTCCTTCTCCACTAATGCTCTGAAAGCCTTGAATTTCACAAAGGCTTCAGACTTGTCTTTCAAGAATGTGACCCACATCATTCTTGAGCAATCATCAGTGAGAATCATGAAGTACCTATCACCCTGCACACTTCTGGTTTTCATAGGACCACACAAATCAGTATGCACAAGATCAAGCAAGTTGTCAGCAGTGAAAGATTTACCTTTAAAGGTTGAGGAAGACATTTTCCCCAATTGACACTCTCCACACAAGGTATTATTTGGTTTGCTTAGCACCGGAAACCCTCTAATTGCCTTGATCTTACTGGCCTTCACAATGTTATCAAAGTTTACATGGCAGAGTCTCCTAAGCCATATCCAGCTATCATCAAGCTTAGCCATAAGACATGTACTTATATTTGTATTCAGATGAAATAGGTTACCTTTGGTTTGCATGCCTGTGGCCACCAATTCACCCTCTTTTCCTTTGATTCTACAGACTCCATTCTTGAATTCTAAAGTGAGGTCATTGTCATTCATCTGGGTAACACTCAGAAGGTTGTTTTTGAGACCATCAACCTAGTACACATTGTCAGCACTACTCTTTCCATTCAGAGAGATGGACCCTCTACCTTTGACCATGCATGGTGCATCATTGCCAAAGAAAACCACACCACCATCATACTCCTCCAAGGATAGAAACTTTCTCCGATCACCTGTCATATGGTGAGAACAACCACTGTCAATGATCCACTCATTGGAATTATCAAACTGGGAGACAAGAGCCTTCTTGTCTGCCACATCTTCCTTTACAACAACAAACACAATGTCTTCATTTTCTTCATCTTCTGATTCCTCATCTGTGACACCTTCATCAACTGCCACAAAATAGTTTCTCCGGTTTCCTCCTTTGAATTTCTTGAACCTTTCTGGTTTGTCCTTGTTATCGCCATTAGGACAGTTTATAGCAATATGTCCTATTCGGTTGCAAGAAAAGCATTTCAAAGGTAGCTTACCTTTGTATTTACTGGTTCCTTTAGGAAGCTTCTTGGCAAGGCGAGCTTCACATGCCATCACAATCTCCTCATCATTCATTTCTCTGCTCTGACTAGGTTCACCACTAGTGCTAGATTCTTTTCCTTTTCTGGATGGTAAAGCAAAGGCTTTAAATGTTGATTCAGTCTTTTGAACACTGCCATCAAAACTATTTAGCTCATAGGCTGTCAGCTTGGCTATGATGGAGTCCAAGGATACCTTAGTCTTGTCTATTGATCTCAGCTCCTGGATAGCAGCAACCATTATTGCATAGACCGGCAACAGGGATCTCAGGAATTTGCTTACCACAATGGAATCTTCTATTTTACCACCTGCACTCTTGATTTCTCCAACCACTGTTTTGATTCTTATTCCATACTGCTGAATGGTCTCACCTTCAACCATCAGCATATCTTCAAACTTCCCTCTCAGGCTTTCTTCCTTAGCCTATTTTACATGTTCATCACCACCATAGATATTTTCAAGAGCATCCCATACCTCTTTGGGATTTACCTTGTCCTGAACATCAATAAATTCAATGTTAGATAGACTACTAATAAGGCCTTCCATGACTTGCCCATTTTCTTGTATCTCTCTCTTTTGGTCATCGGTGAGAGTACCGATAGGGACAACATAGACATTCTCAACATAACTCCAGTGTTGAGAACCCATGCTTCTGATGAATATCTTCATCCTATCTTTCCATATACCAAAATTTTCCCTGTTAAACTTTGAACCTTCCCTCTTCATCATTTGACTGGGATCTTTACCTCAAGCGGTTAAGCTTACAACACAAAGGACCTAGAGTGCTCTGATACCAATTGATAACTCAATGATGAAAGATTAGTACCAAACCGGTACTGAGAGGGGGAGGGTGAATCAGTACAAGCAAAATGCTATCCAAAACTAGTTTGTTAGCAAATACTCCAAGTGACTGGCAAGCAGTGACACTGGTTGAAACAGAGTGTAACCGGTAAGACCCAGAACAACTAAAACAATCATAAATCGGTTACTCACTAAGCTTTCGTCTTAGCTCAATACTATAGTACCATTACACCCTCATGCATGAATAGGTAAACTATCATCAGATCTTCACAATAGTTAGTTCAATATGTTTTATAGACAAGCATAAAACACAAAACCATCATATGCTCAACAAGAAATAACAAAGCATCACAAGATAAAAGCATCACACATGACACACATATTTTTCACATGGAAACCCAACTGGGAAAAACCACGATGGGGATGAATACCCACAAGCTTCTTTTTGAACTCTTTAGAAGTTCGCTCTGTTAGGAGCCTTGTCTCGTTAAAGACATTACAAATAGGTTCTTCTAGGAACCAATCCTATTAGGGATCACCTGGTTAAGGGATGGCTATAATACCCAGTTAAGGGTCGAACCCGGTTAGGGTTACCTTGTTAGAGGATTTAAAGAACTCAATAGCTAAAGGATCTCCAGAGCTCTATAGCTTCTCAGAACTCAATAACTTCGAGTTACCCTGTTAAGGGATTTGTATCAAGCCAGTTAAGGCTACCCTATTAAGGGATTTCACAACTGTTGAAGTGGTTAAAGATCAACAGGAATTACAATGATCTAGTAACAACACTCAATGCTAATGCAGATCCGTTTTGGCTCCTCTTCTCCTTCTGCACATTCACTTTGCAGGTATCTCTTCTCTCCTTTGGTCTAGCAAGAATCACGTATTACTTCCCTTGGATACACACACAACTTTTGCCAACAACCTGAGAAAGAAACACAACATCGACCTTATAGGACACAGACAAGTCGGTAGCAAAAACCCTAAACCCTAAACCTGTTAGGTTAAGCAATTCAAGCGGTTCAATCCTGACCGTTGAATCATACTGCATCAAATGCAACAATCTTGAATTGATCTCAAGGCATTCTCCATCATCCATTATCCACTGATTTCATGGCCGCTGATAACCCATCACGCGTTATCACTATTTGACAAACTTTGCACATTCCCAAGGTAGATAGGAATAGTCTTCTTCATGCAAGATCCTTCATGCGCACAGGGCTTACGTGACAACATGATCTCTTCTTCGTTATACTGCTAAATTATCACACAAATATTACCGATTGAGTCACACAGGCTTGAGGTACTCCAACTAGAAATCCTGAAGTGGAAACTACCTACCAATTGGTAGTCATACAATGTTTCCATGTGTCGGTTCCCATAACTACATGCCAGTTCACCTTGAGCAAATATACCGCTTCACTTTGGCATATATACCAGTTCACACATATGTTGGTTCTCTCTTCTAACATATCACATATGTTGATTCACTTCATATGACATATTGACATCAATGACAACATACAATATCATTATGTCCTTATACTAGTTCACATAATGCCAACAACAACACTAGACAGCCAAAGGAAAGCATAAAGATAGCACAAGGACAGCTAAATGTTTCTCATAAGTTCTTCAGAATGAATCACCATCTGCTTCATATTGATTGTAGAATTTGTCATTTCTTCCAGCTCTTTTTCCTTGATATCAACCTACTTCCGAGTGTTGGCCCTTGTTCTTTTTTCATGATCCTTCTTCTCCATCTGATCCTTATCACCCTCCTTGCCTTTAATCTGTTCAAATTTGTTAATCAGGATGTTAATATGGTCAACAGTGGCCTTAAGGATCTGGAAGTTTTTCTCGAGAATCCTCTTCACAGTAAGCTCCATCCTATCCACTCTATTGACCAGATTGTTCAGGTTAGTATCCATACCCTTAGCATCTTTGTTCCCTTCCAGCTCCTTCACCTTCTTTTTTGTTTCCAAAATTTTACTAATCTTTTATGTTTTATGTTTTCATAGAGAGGTTTCTCGCCCATAGTAGCCTTTTTTATCACATTGAGGTCAGTCTTCAAGTCACTAATCTCTTTCACCATTTTTCTAATGACCTCACAAAAACCCTTGATGTTGTCTTTACCAATGTCACCATAAGAATGTTGTGTTTGGTCAGTGAATATACATAAATGATGCTGCTTCCTTACCTTATTCGAATTAGGAATTCTAGTAAAATGGATAAATGATAATATTGGGAAGATAATAATTGTGATAGAGATATCGTGTGGTATGAGAGTTGTGCTTTGAGTGTATATCCTTTATGTGTGAAATGTTGTATCCTTACCCTACCTGCATATGACTTCCTACATAAGGATAATGATATGGACGTTCATGTGTATTAAAGATTTCATGGTATTAAAGTAAAGTAGCTAGTCTAATAGCCTTAGTGTCTATTATTCATTCTCTAATGCACTCAAGACGTGTGATCCTAGGTGTTGTGTAGTTATTACTCCCTATGGTGTGGCTGAAAATGGTTACTTTGTTTCGATTTTTTATTGTGATGGTGTTTTGACTAGTATTTTGTGGCTATGGGGTTAGCATTTTCTTTTGAGATTTCTTATGATGAAATGACCACTAAATTCTCGTTTCTTTTTATTTAAATTTGACACTTGTCATGTTTTCCAATTTTGTTGATTTTTGAAATTGCTAGCATGTTTCTTATTTATCATCTTATTCTGCGATCATTATTTTGGATGACTTTGTTTTTAGATTTCTGGTGGTCATTCTGAATGTTTGTATTAGTTGGCCCTAGCTATGTGTTAAGTGTTATATCTATCATGTTCACTTGAACCTTTGATAGTGTGTTAAGGGAGAACACCACAGAGAGTGATTCTAGGCATAATAAGATAACCAAGTACTAATGAGATCAGTTAAGGAAATAAGTGGTTTTTTTCTTTGATGAAATTGGTTTGTAATCATCTAAATCATAAGATGTAGTAGGAATAAGTGCATGAATTGGATCTAGTTAATTGTGTGAAAAGTTTTAGATAAATATTAATGATCAACAGACTTATTGTTTCATCGAGTGTTTGAAAAGCCTACATGAGTTCTAATTGGTTTAAGTAGACATTAGATGTTTGGATGTAGGTAATTATATTCATTTCTTCTTTTGGATGAGGTTGTATCTTGCCTTAGGATTGATGTTTTGGTGTTGTAGTTGATGTGATTACACCATGAATCTTTATTCATTTAATGTGTATGCATTATGTACCTTAGAGGTAGTATGAAATATTAGTTACGACTAAATTTTAGAGTTAGATCCGAGAGTATGTTGTGGTTAACCTGGTAATGTAGGAATATGTGTATATGTAGGATGTTGTAGTAGACATGTAAATGTCATATTTATGATGTTTATTGATGTAAAATAAGTGTTTTCATGTTTGGATAGAGTAAGTTATGATGCTTTGTACAATATGATATGTATACTTTTGGATAAGGATTTTAGTAGAAGATCTTGTCTTCAATGAATGCATGTTAAAATAGTGGTTCCTAGAAGTTGAATAAGGATGTTACTATATTTAATCTAGGTAATGAAAGATGATGCATCTTTTTATAACTCTTTTAGAGCATTGATTTTTTTGTAATTGAGGAACATAAAAGAAGATTTGTTCAATGTTGATTTATTTGATTTAGAAAAGGAAGGAACTGCTTATGTTAAGATAGTTGACTTGAATGTTGATCTCTATACATTAGTATATTGATTTTGTGGATTGCATTCTCCTTAAGTTAAGATTTTGGGTATTGTTATGTGAGTACTATGACTTATGTGTCCTTGTTGTCCCATCTTAGCCTTGCGACTTCCAAGAGTAAGTTGAACCCTAGGGGGGAGGATGTAATACCTCTTCCCTAATCACTCTTTTGACCTAGTTGACCATAGTTGACTTTTTCAATGGCTTACGTGGATGGTTGATACATTATGATTGTGATGTTTTTATCCAGGTATTATGCTTTTGAGTGTGATTTGGTGAATATGATTATGCATTATTGCTTATTGAGGAGTAGATGTTGATTAGGCACTATTTTTTATGAATGCTTAGATGTTAATTTTGCTTATACATTGTATTTCATAGATGATGAAATGTAATTTTATTTATGTGTTACTAACCATGAACTAACACATTTATTTTATGTATGAGTTGCATTATGTATTTGTCTTCATGTTGTGTGGAGTTTGTATGGGGTGCGAGGAGATGATTTTCTATCACTCACTTCCGTGAGACATGGAAAGTCATGATTCTTCTTCACTGGTGTGGTTATCGTGTTTGTGTATATATCTATATATATATATACATATATATATATATATATATACATATATATATATATATATATTGTTTGTATATATGTGTGTGTGTGTACATGTGGTTCGATGATGTAGGAATTATAGGTACAAGGTACCGACTCCACATGTCTAAGCGTACCTAATTAAAATGATGAAAGTGGAGGAGATGGTTTGAAGGCCCTAATTGTCATCTCTAGCCTTTCTCAATGGTGAGCATTGTTAGTCATTTGTCAACCTTGTCGGATCCCCAAGTAGGCCACATTTACGACGTTGGTATGTGGGTTATGTCTTTATTTTGTTCAGTTGAGTTTTGTGCGTTATCCATTTTGTGACTTGGTTGAATTCTCCTTAGTGTTGCTTTATGTGCGATTAATTATTAATACCATAGTGTTATTAATAATTAATATATATCGTCTTGCATTCATTAAATAAGGGATAAATTTTATGGGACCCTTATATTTTAAAATAAATCAATCAATCTTCCAAGCTAGCTAATTAAATGATTTATTTAATAAATCTATTTCACTAAGTCGATTTACTAAATTAAGTGTTTAATATATATCATCTAGTGAATTTAGTGTTGTGTCATGTTTTTTGTAAAAAGTTATTTTGATTTTTTTTTAAATTAATATCTTGATGGCTTTTTGTGTGAGGGAATTAAGTTTTAAAATAAAAAAAGAATTTAAATGTTTTTTAAAAATTTGAGAAAAGAAAGTCAAAATGTATTTATGAAAAGTGGAATTTTCATAAATAAATAATTTTTTCCATAGTAGATATTTTTGGGTGAAAATTCCTTTATATTTTGGAAAATTTTCCAAAAGAGGAGTTCTTTTTCATTCTGGAAAAATATTTCCTCTCTCGGATGGAATGGGGGTTTTGCTGGAAGTTCTGGTATTTTGGGAGGATTGGCTGCTCTCCTCCAATTTTCCTTTTGGGAAAGCAATGGAAGGTTGGATTATTAAACTTTTGTTTGGTTCATTATGTTTTCATATTTGAGAATGTGTGTGATTGAAATTGTTTCTTCTTTTCCTTTCACGTTGAAAGAATTCTTGGTTTGAGAATTTGGGCTATGGGGGTTGTTCCAGATTTTTTTTCCAGTTTTTGGCAACAAGGTAATGGGCTGTCAAACATGGATGAATAGAAAATCTCTTTGGAATTTCTTTTTGAATCATTGTTTTCAAATTTTGGGATGCATATTATTGAATCATTTACATTCAATTAATTGGCAAAATTATTTACCTTGGCAGTGATTTTATCCTGCTATTTTGTTTTTATCTGGACAGAGGATTTATCAAAATAAATTTGAGGGTTTGCTTTACTAGTACAAGTCTGTTGCCTAGTTTTATTTGTATTCCTTGTTTTGAATTTACAGAGGAAAGAGAATCACAAAAAAGAAGAGTTTTACGTGGGGAAGGCGAGTGGGAGCCAAACCCCACGCTGTGGGGAGAGGAAACCTATAGTCGTGGGTGCCTCTCTTCCCACAATTGTTGGGAGAGGCTACCCACGTTGTGGATGCCCCTCCTCCCACAACCGTGGCGGAGGAAACCCACCTCATGGGCTCCTCTCACCCCACATTGTGGGTGGGGCATTAAACCCCCCCAACACATGGGTAATATTCACATCCGCCATTACCATGTACAGTTTCACACACACACACACACACACACAAATATATATATGTGTGTGTGTGTGTACATATATACATATATACATACATACATATACATATACATATATGTTAGGCCCAATATGGAAAGCTAATGTACTTAGAGGGGAGGGGTGAATCAGTACTCCAAAAATTTTCTTGAATAATAACCTTACTGTTATGCATAAACAGAATAGTGCAGTAACATAAAATAAAGTTAAAACAAATAGATAACAATCATACATGATTCACTCCATAACACATATATTTTGGTTACGCAAAAACTCTTGGTTAGAGAGAAAAACTGTAGTGGGGATGGCACCCACAACTTCACTACTGCAATAATAAAGAATGTTTGGTTAGAGCTACATTTAGCTATTTCTGATAGCATACCCTATTAGGAGTAACAAGATATATTAGATCTACCTTTCTAAAGGATTTTACAACATTTATTTTGAATGTTGCACCTGGTTAGAGGCTTTACAATTTATAGACTTGATTAGAGTCTTTTACCCTGTTAAAGGTTTCTCCTTCAACTTCACAATATTATAATAAAATCATTACAAATATCTACAACTTTACATCTAAAATGTTATAGCAAATTCTATGTGCTCAGAATAGATTACCTTGCTTATAGCATACTACGGTAACCCATATAGTAACTCGGTAAACCCTTCTGTTTACTCTGTTCTTCGACTGTTCTCTAAAAACCTTCTCGGTGACCTCTGTGTCTCTGTAACAGTCTTCTTTCATGCATACATACACTTCACTTATGATGTATAAATAGATCTCTTAAAACGGTGATCCAATTCATTGCTTCGATCTTACAAACAAGATTCCTCAAATGAATAACTAAACAAAATATTTCATTGGTTAGATTGTCCTTGTAATCATACACAATCTTCTGGTGCAATTTCCAATGTAATAACGGTTAGATGTGTCTCAATCTTGTAACACGTTTTCATATGCATGTCCAAGTTCAATGTATCTGGTAACACATTTCACTCGATGTATGTCAACTCGGTGTGTCATCTTTACTGCTCAGTAGTCTCAAAAAGATACTCGGTAGATAGCTCGGTGTATACTGTGTTCTGTGACTGCTTTCCTCTGTAACCGACTAGACTGTGCATACCAACTTCTCTATGTGTACCAACTGCATGATTTGGTAGTGCTAATCGACTAGAATATATAGTATGACTTTGAATACAAAAACTAATGGCAATTTGATAAGTAGTAACAATCTCCCCTTTTGACATTAGTTGAGATGTTTGACAAAAACTACTTTCAAAGTCATAACTCAAAAATCTATATACTTTGCAAAATGACTATACTTAACAGTAAATACAATAGTCAATGAAATATTATATTCCGATATACTCCCCTTATCATTATATTGTTCATAACTCTGATTTTGTGTGCTCCGTTCTGTGCTTGTGTGCTCTGCTTACTGTCCTTGGATATTCTGCATACTCTGCTCGGTATACTCCCCTTGTATACAATACTCTTAATACTGTATCAAAACTATATTACAAAACTGCATCTCCCCCTATATAGTATCACTCCCAAATATGTAGTATTACTCCCCCTTTTTTACAAACATCAAAAACTTAATTTCCATCTGGGGGTGGTAACTGATCAAAAATAGATTTATACTTCTTACGGGCGTCGGTGAGTGTGATAGAGAGTGCATCCTTTACACTTTCCATTAAAGAATTTTGTGCTTGAATATCAACCAATAGTGATATTAAGCCATCAAGAGTGCTTCCCTCTTGTGTAGTAGATAGGCGTGTAGCTCTATTAATCTGTTCTTGAACTGATGAAAGATGAGGAAGAAATAATGTCTAGAGTGTCATTATATCCATCCTGATCTTATGCTCTTCATTTCTTAGTTCTAACTGTTGAGCCATGAGCTGTTGAAGCTTGGTATAAAAATTCTGAACTGAATTGGGCTCAGGAGTCAACTTATTTGAGAGATTGGTGATCTCTTTCTCAATTGAATCGGTTTTATTCTTGATATCTTTAATGAATATGGAAAATGTGCAAAGTTTCTGAAATAAATAAAAAATATGCTTGAGTTGAGGGGACAACTCAGTAATGAATTTGACAAGCTTGACTTTTCCAATAGCGAGAGCTTTTTGTACTTCTTCAATCATTTTTGCAGTAAGCTCTTTGCCTTTGAGCTTGCTCAGGTACTCAGATGCATCAACTCCATATGTTTCTATTTGAGTAAGGAGTTCATCCAGTTGAATGTGGATGGCTGCATCGGTTGACACTGTAGTTGTAGGTAGCATTTTTGTTAGCAGTGTCTTTACCTTCTGAAGTACTTTATTCTTCTTTTGAATGGCCATTTGTTTTTCTTGTTCAGCCTTTGCTTTACATAGTTCACCGAAATCAATAAGTGCTTGCCCCTTGAATTTTGAGATATCCACATTGGGCAACACTATCGGTTTAGATAAATCAACTTTAAAACTATTCTTTTTCACTTTCTTCTCTTTACCTTTGGTCAGTTGGACCAAGACAATAGCTTGTGAGGCTTGCTGACCCTTGGTAGGTTGCTTGGTAGATGCAACACTTTGGTCGGTACCTGTAGCTGCTATGGTGTCTTTGGGTGTCTCAGTACTGGGTGTCTCAGCTGCTACATTTTCAGTGCTTGATGGTGCTTGAGAGGTCTGGTCTTGAGTTGTACCTTCTGCTGCTTCAGACTTGTGACCTTCGGTGCCTTGTGTTGTATCTTTAGGATCTTCGATAGAGATAGGTTGAGTGATCAGTGGATAAGGTTGAACTTGTACTAACACAGATTCACTAGATACAAGTTTTGCATATGTAGTGCTTTCGATCATCTCCTACTCTTGTTCTTCTACATCCATGACATCTTCATCAATTTGAATACTATCAACCAGGTCTTGCTTGGTAGCGTCAGGACCATGCTTGGTGACATCAGGATCATGTTCAGTGACATCAACAATTTCAACTTTAGATTGTTCACCGACATCTTTTATTTTGAAGATTTCCTACCATTTTGCTTTTGTTTCATTTTCTACATCAAAGTATAGCCCATTCATCAATTTTAAGGCTTGCTGTTTGACAAGAAATTTAGAATTGTAGGTTGTCAGATGCTCCTTAATCTCTGTGACAGACATATCAGGAAATAGATGGACTAGAATTCTTTCTCTAATTTGTTTCTTTGAGTCCATTGCATATTTCCACCTGTTATCAATATGTAAGTACAGTTCACTCGGAAGTGAATTTATTAGTTCTAATGGAGCTAGCCAAAACTTTAGAAGTGTACAGATGAGAGCTTCTTCAATTTGTCTCTTCTCATCATTATTCCTAGTCTCATACTTGACATATCTAAATGAACTAAATCCACCATATTCTTTTAGATTTGCACAAAAGTTTTCAACACTATGTATATTTACCTTCTTGCTTTTGACAATTTGGAATTTGTTGGCATCCTCAGATTCTGTATCACTAGACTCTTTTGCCAGAATGAGTCTCCGAGTATATTTCTTGTAGGTCTTGGTTACCTTGGGAGCAGTAACACTCTTTTGTTTCTTACTCAATGATGCAGTTGATGCTCTTGTATTAGGTGTCTTTGTTGGAGGAGTCGGTAGGGCCTTTGTAATGTCCTGTTTCTTTCTTTTCAATACTTTACCCTTAGGCAGTTCGGTGCTCAATGTTATTGCTGCCTCTTGAGCTTTTGATTCCTCTTTGGTAATGGCAAGAGTACCTTTGATAGGTGTGGAGGAAGATTCTTCTAGAAATTTCTCAGATAATGCCTTAATCATCTCTGTAGCCTTTCTTGTAGCTTTAGGTACTACAATGCTCATTTTCACCTTTTCCTTAACTTCTTCATAAGTTCCATATCTTAGTTCGGTAGCATGCCTTGGCAGTGTAAGAAATGCATCAATTTGCTATTGTGTGATATCATAGTCAATCTCATAACCCATTGGTGGCAAAGATTGAGTCCTTGGTTCCACAACATTCACATAACAGTAATCAGTGTCTACCTCAAAGCATATATCATCTTAATATTTCTCTACCAGCTGGGGTGGAATTCGGTACCTGTTGTGCATCTTCTCTTGAAATTTCCTGAAGTAGTCATCCATGATATCATTGAAATTATCTCCCAATTTCTTGATAAAGTCATTAATTTGATGGGTGATTGGTCAGTGTAGCTCCCAAACTACTTTACCGACTGATGGAAAGAATTTCTCAAAGTAGAAAAACATGCATACAAGAAGTGAACCAAACTTCAGTGTATTTGCCGAGTTGTTTTTCTTCGGCTTCCTTATTGTGTTCAGGTTCTCAAACAAGTTTTTCAATAACACTCCACATAAATCTACTTTCATTCCCTTTTTCACTATTTGATAGGCTAAGTCAACTGTTGCACGGGGTACACTGTTTTCCCTTGCCAATTGGAAGAAACAGTAACCAATTACTCTAATTGCAAACTTAAGTTCTGCATCAGTGACATTATTCAGTTTCAGTCCTCGGTAATCAGATTCTACTCCAGTTAAACTGATTAATTCCTTCTGTGATATCATCTTCTGTGCTTGTGCATGATCATAGATAGGATAACCGGTGATCACATGAATGATTTCCTTAGTGATTTTGAATGGTTGCTCCTCTATCCACATAAAGTTATCATGAACTCTGCTTAAAACAAACTTAACCCACTGGGGTTTGAACACACAGGGATAGGTTAAGGCTTCAGTTAATCCCTTGATTTTGATATTCTCGTACTTGCTATCCATTTTGCCATCGGTAGATAGCTCATCATATGTGTCACTTATCTCAACATGACTGAGTTCTTCAACATGGCATTTGGTGAAGAATCTAACATCTTAGACTAACAAGACTCAATCCGAGATGAGTGAAAAGGCAGTTTTGTCATCTGGTTCAGAGGCAACTTTAGGAGTCAGTGTATTTCAGTGAGGGCTTCTCGACATTCTTGACAACTATGGGATCTTGGATCTTGGGTGCCATTTGTAAATTTCAGATAAAACTAGCAAACTATCCTTAGGGTTTGACGATTTACAAATGGCAGACGCTTCACACTCAGTAGATAATGGCAATTTGACAAGATCGGTAAACTAGCTTAATAGTATGATGAGATTTGATGTAAATACCTTGGATTCACTTTGAATAAGGTTTGATCACCTTGATTCGCTCTGCTTTTCTCTCTTGAAAACTTGGTGAATGAAAATGACCATGAAAATACCTTTAAGTACACAAAATACCTTATCAGGCTTCGTGCGGGTTAGGTCAAAACATTAAATGCACTCGGTTCAACTTTAATGGATTTACTCCCTTTTTTTTCATTTTAACCAAGTAACCAAATTTCCTTCATTTACCGACTTGACAGGCTTCCTGTATTCACCGACTTGATAGGCTTCCTGTAAAGTACTTTTGATAGAATTTCAAACTTACTAATGCATCTTAACTATACAGAGTTTGGATTTAGTACATAATAGAATAGGAACTATTATGATTTTAACCTTCAGAGAATGCAGTCCCTTCATACCTTTGATGATTAATTTGGAATAGGTGCACCTAACTCGGTAGGTAAGGTGCTTTCTTCATTTGACACAATTTCCTTCTTTTTCCAAATCATCTTTAATTTTTCTTTTATCTCTTCAGTGTCTCCTCTAGGTTGATCTCTGCAATCTCCAGCTAAATGTCCAGCTTTGTGACAATGAAAACATGCCATACCAAGATTTCTCCATGATCTTCGGTTGTTCATTCCAAACCTTATAAAACAATTGGCACTTATATGTCCATATCTTCCACAACATTCGCACCATATCTTTGTATTGTAATCCCATGGTACTGCTGCATATTGTCGGTAAGGATTTGGGTGAGTTCGGTAACCTCTAGCATTTGCTCAATGTGCAAACCAGCTATAGTTCTTTTGCTTAAGCCAGCACTTCTCGGTACTATTTCCATATCTATTGCAGTTTCTACAAAACACTTTGAATTTTGCCTTCTAATAGTTGCTAACAGACTTTGTCCTACATTGATTAGATGTGTGACCATATTTATTACAATTGTAACAATAACCATTGGACTTAGTGATGTTCTGTTGCTTACCTTTTCTGATTTGGCATATGTTGGTAGTATGACCTTGATTTCCATAGTAGTAGCAAATAGGCTTCTTTCTTTTGATGTTATTCCTATTTCCAGCTTGCTTTGATGATTCTCCTCTCTCGGTAGTATGAATTCCTTTCTCGGAAGATTCTTTTCCTTTGTAACCGAGTCCTGCATCTTTGTTGGGTCTTCTTGTATTTAGTTGCTCATCCAACATCTTTGATGCTTCATAACTTTTCTTCAATGTTTCTTTGGATTTCTTCTCTGTTTCAAGTTCATTGGTCAACCTTGATACTTCAAGTTTCAATGCTTGATTTTCATCATTCTTCAGAATTGCTTCATGATGTGCATAACCTAGTTGATCTATCATATTTTGTTGAATCCCAGTTAACCTTATGATTTCATCATTCTTGTCAGATACTAAGACTTCAAGTTGTTGTTTCTCTCTTTGTAGATCTCTTTCTTTATCCTCTACTGTCCTTAATGCATCTAGATTTTCAGTCATCTGTGTACTGAAATATTCATGTTCTCTTTTCATTGCTTTTAGTTGATCAGCCAATGCTTTGTTCTTTTCTTTCAATACTCCAATCATTTCTTCAGTTTCTTCAGATATACTATTCTTAGATGATGTCTCAATTTGTTCCACTAACTCTTGAGAATCCTACAAATCATCAGATAATCTTCTTCTTACTTTCAGAGATTTTTGCATTTGCCTTTGCATGTCTGCAATCACTTGATTTGCATGATACAACTCTTCTTGCAGATACACAATCCTCCGAGATTGTTTATAGCCTTCCATTGATAAGATCTTTCTCTTTAGGTAGTTAAACCCTTTTCCAAGATTCAAGCTTTGATACCAACTGTTAGGCCCAATATGGAAAGCTAATGTACTAAAAGGGGAGGGAATAATAACCTTACTATTATGCATAAACAGAATAGTGCAGTAACATAAAATAAAGTTAAAACAAATAAATAACAATCATACATGATTCACTCCATAACACATATATTTTGGTTACGTAGAAACTCTTAGTTAGAGAGAAAAACTACGGTGGGGATGGCACCCACAACTTCACTACTGCAATAATAAAGAATGCTCGGTTAGAGCTACATTTCACTATTTCTAATAGCATACCCTATTAGGAGTAACAAGATCTGTTAGATCTACCTTGCTAAAGGATTTTACAATGTTTATTCTGAATGTTGCACCTGGTTAGAGGCTTTACAATTTATAGACTTGATTAGAGTCTTTTACCCTGTTAAAGGTTTCTCTTTCAACTTCACAATATTACAATAAAATCATTACAAATATCTACAACTTTACATCTGAAATGTTATAGCAGATTCTATGTGCTCAGAATAGATTACCTTGCTTATAGCATACCTCGGTAACCCATATAGTAACTCGGCAAACCCTTCTGTTTACTCTGTTCTTCAACTGTTCTCTAAAAACCTTCTCGGTGACCTTTGTGTCTCTATAATAGTCTTCTTTCATGCATACATACACTTCACTTATGTTGTATAAATAGATCTCTTAAAATGGTGATCCAATTCATTGTTTCGATCTTACAAACAAGATTCCTTGAATGAATAACAAAACAAAATATTTCATTGGTTAGATTGTCCTTGTAATCATACACAATCTTCTGGTGCAATTTCCAATGTAATAATGGTTAGATATGCCTCGATCTTGTAACACATTTTCATATGCATGTCCAGGTTCAATGTATCTGGTAACACATTTCACTCGATGTATGTCAACTCGGTGTGTCATCTTTACTGCTCGGTAGTCTCAAAAAGATACTCGGTAGATAGCTCGGTGTATACTGCATTCTATGACTGCTTTCCTCTGTAACCGACTAGACTGTGCATACCGACTTCTCTATGTGTACCGACTGCATGATTTGGTAGTGCTAACTGACTAGAATATATAGTATGACTTTTAATACAAAAACTAATGGCAATTTGATAAGTAGTAACAATATACATATATATAAATGTGAGGTTTGGAATTTAGAAAGTATGAATTAAAAGTTATATTGATTGGATATTTTTGTAATAACGTTGGAAAATAAAAGTTCTTATTGATAATCATGTATTAATTTAGTCAATATGGCTTCAGTTGAAAAGATCTTTATTTGGATTAAATAATGTTCCTTTTAAACTGTGACTAGCTTTTATTCTGTAAAAGATTGCTCGGCATTTTTATTGCAAATGAAACCTGTTTTAGCCATTTTTGGATTGGAAACTTAATGGTTCAATTCTATTTAAGGGAAACTTTCATGTGTGTGGGTATGGATTTTTAATCAAGGCACTGTGTAAATCTATTTGAGAATATGTTATTTTTGCCCTTTTTTTGCGTTTTCCCTGTTGTAGACTTTGTTATCATGGAGGAATCAATTTATTGAAAGCGTTACAATTAGATAACAATAGATTTTATTTATATTTTAAATGGTCTTTATGAATCCTTAATATGGATATATTTAGTGCGCAAGTGTACCCTTTTGGGTATTTACTCTAATTGGAGGATTTTGGTGTTTGATTTGAAGAGTCATTCTCGTGTTTATGTTGGTGTGTTGTTGAGTGTGAGTTGATCGTGCAAGTTTGATTTTAGTTGTACTTGCTTTATTTTAGTTTTGGTCTTGTCTTGTGAATAGATCAGTTGTCCGTTTCACACTTCCAATTGGTTTAACCTTGGTAGAAGGTTTGTATAACCAAGTGGTTTCTTCAGTTTTGTTTTGAACTCCCTATGTTGCTTGGATTTATTTTGAGGTTATTTAGTGTCATAAGGAAGAGTGGCTTCTGAGAGGGGTTCGGGGCCCAAAGTGGCTGCAATTTTGAGTAATAAGTGATAAATTAATTAATAAATTGGGTTGGGTTTTAAAATATTAATCAAGATTAATTGTGCCTCGCTCATGATTGAGTGCTTGTACAAACTCGGGATGCAGTGGAAAGGCCTAGAATGGAAAAACCAACAACCTTGTCTTCACGAAAGGTTTGTGGGTCTGTATGAGTCATGGATGGGGGTCGGGGGTTCGAGAGAGGCTACAAGGATAACCCGGGATGGGGGTCGGGGCCTATGGAAGCCTGCTAGGATAACCCATATCAGCTATGTGATGACACTCTTCCCTTATGTTCACTAGTGTGTAGTCTTATGTTGGCTTTGCTTGGAGCATTTTTGTGGGAGTCATATTGATGCAGGAGCATCCCCGGTTCATAGCAATCTTGCATCAACCAAAAATATTTTCCTTTTTGTTTTTCTTTATGTTTGTAGTTTCAACATTTCTTTATGTGTGTACTGATTTTGTCTCACTGGATCCTATGGAGTTAGATTCTACTTGAAGACTTGATCATCTTTCTTATTTCCAAACCGCATCACATTTGGATCATTTTCCAACAAGTTGTCACTATCAGTTTCTTATACCGGTTATCTGGACCTATTTTTGTAATCGTATAAATCATTGTAATTGAGCATTAGAATGTATCGAAGGTTGAAGATAGAACATAGAAGATGGATCTATAGTTTTGAGGTCCCGGTTGTGACCTATTCGGTATTTTGAGCATGTTTTTGCAGGCCTGTGAGCTGATTTATGTAACTTGGTTGTTATCAGTTGGTTGTAATCAGTTTTCATGTTATAAATCAATTTGCTTTGCATTGCTTCCATCATATCTTTGTGTTTCGGTTGTGTTTACTCTTGCTGACCGGTCTAGATTGATCTCTTTGAGGTCCCTCCTAACCGGTGATTGCTTCAAGTGGTATCAGAGCGAGTTTTCATTTTGGAGGTTGTGTGTCCTAAGATTTTTGTTGTAGGGTGGCGAATTGCCAATCCCACCTACAACTGCAAAGGACTGGCATAAATGATGGCACAAAGAGGAACTAGGAATGGTGGAGCACGAGGAGATGCAGACCCTGTTGTGATGGAAATGTTGCGAGGTATAGCAGTCCGGTTACAAACCATCAGACAACCTAGAGAAGAGGCCAAAATATTGAAGATGTAAGTGAAGATGAAGGAGAAGAAGCCTCGACAGAACAAGTAAACCCACTAGTGGTTGATCCAGATGAGAAAAGGTTTTTGAGTAGGGCAAACAATAAACCTCATTTTACCCCACTAGAATATGATGGCAAGTTGGACTTGGATGTATTGATGGATTGGATCTCGAGGATGGAGAAATATTTTGATTTTGAAAACATTGTAGAAGAAAGGAAGGTGAAATATACCTGTACCTGGTTGGAAGGTCATGCATCTCTTTGGTGGAAATATTTGCTAGTTGATAGATAGAGAAGAGGTAAAAAGAAGACCAAGACATGGGATCGGATGATTTCTAAGTTGAAATCAAAATTTATGCCAGCTGATTATCAAGTGAATTTGTTGTGAAAGTTGTAGAATTTGAGATAGAAGGAATCTAGTGTGAAGGAATACACTGAAGCATTTTACAAGTTGAACATCAGATCCGGACATGTTGGTGATGAATTTGAACAAGTTGCAAGATATTTGAATGGATTGTAGGTGTCTATACAAGATGAACTTAGTTTTATCAAATTAGAGAGTGTTGAAGAGGCTTACCAGTATGCCCTAAAGACAAAAGAGAAGCTAAACAAAAGACATTAGCAGAGGCAGAGGTGGAAGGTTTATCAGAGGAAGATTTCAAGGAGGAAGAGGATATACCGCAGGTAGAGGAACCTGTACAGATTAGAACAAGGACAAGGAAGTGAACAAAGAAGGTAATTCATACCAAAAAGATGATAGAAATTTCTACTAGAGGAGAGAACTAGATGGCTACCAAAATGAGAATTCTGGAAGACAAGACAAGAGAACATTTAGAGGAACTTTCTTTAAGTGTGGAGGAGAAGGACACCATTGTTTTGAGTGTAAGAAGATAGAGATTGTCGGAAGAGAAGCAGTGGTGGAAGAAAACCCCACTGAATCAGACAATAAACTGGAAGATGGAGAATTGTTAATGATGAGGAGAGCTTTGTGTCATACCGATAGAGATGAAGAGCCCTTGCAGAGGAAGAATTTGTTCAAGACTAGATGTAAGGTATCTGGTAAGTGTTGTAAAGTTGTTATTGATAGTGGTAGTTCAGATAATCTTGTTTCAGAAGAGATGGTGAATAAGTTGAATTTGGAGAGATTGAAACACCCTGAGCATTTGATGAATACTAAGAGGGGGGTGAATTAGTATACCAGAAAATACTGAACTTAAACTCTTAAACAATTTAGTAGTTAACCGGTATAACAAATTTACTAACAAATCGGTTAAGACAAATGCAAACCAAACAGCAAATAAAGCATTCACCCACAAGAGCACAATCACCATAAAACAAGAGGTTTTGACGTGGAAACCCAAATGGGAAAAACCATGGGGAGTAGAAACTCACAAGTAACTATCTACAGAATAGAAACCAGACCGGTTAAGGTCATACAATGTTCTTCACCAAAACAGATCCTGTTAGGAATCTAGATCTCTGTTAGGAGATAAGTCCTATTAAAGACTACCTTGTGAGAGGATTTTAGATTCACAGTTGTGAACCACCTTGTTAGAGGATTTACAAAGGCTTTTCCAAGCCTACTCGGTTAAGGGTTTCAAACTTATCGAAGATGTGAGTAATCAACAAGTGAGATGATCTAGATACTAGCACAGTATGCTTGGTTAGATCATTGATAGCTCATTGTTAATGTACATTTAGAATTACTTCAGTCTTCAATATCTCCACACTCTATTTCTTCACACAAACCTAATCTTCTTTTCTATAATCGCACATACAAAACCCTCATCATATTCTAAAACCCTAGATATGATGTCCTTATAAGGAGTCTAATTTCATGTCGGTCTAATAGGATTACATTACAAGTTCTTAGGTTCAGTGCATCTAGACACATTTGGTAACATGACACAAAATCACTGCCAAAGTGTCGGTGGATGATAACTCATCATAGAAATATCGGTTCATTACCAATTACCGGTTCATACATTTTACCAATTACCGGTTGTCACAATGAAGATTGGAAAAAAAATTTAACTATCGCTTTGGAATCCTCGAACCGCTTGAGGTCTTCATACTGCTTTGGGTCTTCAGTCAGTTTGTGACCAGTAAACATTGATAGTCTAAAGACTATAATACATAATACTGGCTGGAACAATTAGCGGTTGAGCATAACTCATACATAAGGAAGTGATCATAAAATAAGTGTGTGTCCATCAATGATAATCACAACATCATCAAAATGCCAACAGCCTTATCAGATAGCATGGATTCAGGATGAAAATAAGTTGTTAGTAGGTGAGTAGTGTTTGGTGAAATTGAAAATTGGGAATTGTCATGATGAAGTCTTGTGTGATATTATGCCTATGGATATTTGTCATCTTTTGTTGGGTAGACCTTGGCAGTTTGATAGACAGACAATACATGATGGGAGGAAGAATACATACATTATTGTGGCTAATGGGATGAAGCAAAACTTGTTGCCCTTGGAGGAACCTTTGAAGAATGAAGTTTGTATGAATGCTAGAATCTGTTTGGTAGATGGAAGGAAATTCCTAGATAGATTGAGACATGAGAATGTGTGTTTTGCCTTAATTCCTAAGAAGACTGAGAATCCCGAGCATTAAGAGGAACAACCGGAAGAGATAAAAGATTTGCTGACAGAATATGAAGACATCATTTTAGATAATGTACCTGATGGATTTCCACCTATGAGAAGTATCGATCATTGCATTGACTTGGTTCCCGAAGCTAGTTTGCCTAACAAAGTTGCACACCGGATGACACCAGAAAAGAATGAAGAATTGAATAGACAAGTGCAGCAGTTGTTGAAGAAAGTTTTGATCAGGGAAATTCTGAGCCCCTGCACAGTACCAATAGTATTAGCACCTAAGAAGAATGGAGAGTGGAGAATGTGTATTGATTCCAGAGCAATAAACAAGATCACAGTTAAATATCGGTTTCCTTTGCCTAGGATGGATGACATAATGGACTGTTTGAGTGGAGACAAATACTTTACAAAGATAGATTTGAAGAGTGGATATCATTAGATCGGGATCAAAGAAGGAGATGAGTGGAAGACAACATTCAAGACAAATGAAGGACTGTATGAATGGTTGGTGATGCCTTTTGGGTTAACTAATGCACCAAGTACTTTCATAAGGCTGATGAATGAGGTATTGAAGAAATTATTGGGTAAGTTTATTATTGTATATTTGGATGACATTCTGATTTTTCAGTAAGACAAAAGAGGAGCATTTGGTGCATTTGAGACAAGTTTTGTAGAGGTGGAGAGAAGAAAAGTTGTTGATAAATATCAAGAAGTGTACTTTCATGAAGGATGAGTTAGTCTATTTGGGATTTGTGATATTTGAGGATGGTTTGAAGATGGAACCTGAGAAAGTAAAATCAATTGTTGAGTGTGTTGGAATTTGGCTTAACTGATACAGATGAAGGTGATGCAATTGAAGTTGGATAACTACACCAGTAAAGGATAGAAGTCTATTTGTGATGAAGAGATTGAGATTCTATAAATAGATGACATGATCAGTTATTTGTGTTGTCATTGTTGGCAACTGATGTCAAATGATGTTCCTGATGTCTTGTTTTTTCATCTAAGTGCTTTGGTTTACCAGAAGACAGGGTTTACCAGAGAGAGCTAAAGTCTATGAAATAGGACTTTAACCGGTAAAGCAAATTTGTTTTGATTGGCTCCAATGATTGGCGATAATTTTGTTAGTCTCAAAGACAACTGAGAGGGGGGGGGGTGAATCAGTTGTCTAATAAATTCAACCAAAATTAACTTAACCAAAACTTAATGCTTAATTCCAGTAAACCAAACTTTATGCTTGTAGACAGTTTTATTAGTTAATTGCAGTACCGGTAAAGATTAATGCATGAAACAGAAAGACAATAACATCCACAACACATAACACAAATATTTGTACATGGAAACCCTGTAGGGGAAAAATGACAGTGGGAAGCCTTACCCACAATCAAATGATACTACTGTAGATAGTATGTGTGTACAATATGGAGTCTGCACATTCAAAAAGGCCAACTGCCTAGAGCTCACTGCTCAATCACAAAATGAGAGTCACACTAACTACAATTGGATGGTTAAATCCAATGATAATGTACTACATAAAATAACATCTTCATATGTTGGATTCAGTACCGGTTTAGTTATCATTGCCTTCACAAAAACCTTCCTTAAACCTTCAAATGATGTTTGTGTGTATAGCTCTACTTATTTTTGCATATACCTTATTACAATTCCTTTTCTAAATTGCATATCAATCTCACAAATGAGATCTTACATTTATACCATAACCTAAGACCAATTGAATAGGTCGGCTCACTAAAAGATATTACAATAAAATCAATTATGAATAAATAAATATCTGATGCATGATGTCAGCTCAATGCATTTACAATAATAATAGATCATCTCTATAACATGTCGTAATGATCTGGAATAGATATTCCCATCGGTGCATATCCTGGACCTATTTGCTGGTAACAACACATATGCAAACCTGAATAAACAATTCATCAAATTGCAAAAACCAAGTGATCGAATAGTGTCTTCGACATAACCAAGTGCCAGTGAACAATATAATCTTTCGGTGAACCAAATACCGATGACTATGCATAAGTCTCTGACTTGCCGGTGAACATAACCAGAGATCTCCAAGTGCTGATAAGTGTTGACAAGTGATGACAGGTGTTGACATCAATGGCAAAACCATATCAACATATCCAAAATACCAAAAATATCCCCCTTTAGAATTGATGGCAACACAAGATGGAAAAACCATCAAAGTGCCAAAATAGAAATGCCAAAAACCAAAAACCATCAATCTCCCAAAGAGATCATTAACCAGAAATGAAAACACAGATACAAAGAGTAATCAATCTCTTCAATAATCTCTTCCCAAAGTAACAATCTCTCCCCCAAGGGATAATGTGTTTTTCCATAATATCTCTCCCCCTTTGAAATCAAATGCCAAAGCATTACAAAAGCTAGTTTCAAATAAAAAATACCAACTTATTATACCAACTACTCCCCCTGAGAAGTAGCTCTCCTCATCAAAGCCGGAATAAAAGATTTCTCTGTTAATTCTGTCAGTTGATGACAAACATCAACTGTCTAAGTCTCTACTGGTGGGGGTAGGACTCCAAGTTTCTCTCTAAGATATTCAAAAGTTTCCTTAGGCAAAGGCTTTGTAAAAATATCTGCAATCTTCTCTTTAGTATTCACATAAACCAATTTCACTTCTTTTGCTTCAACATTCTCTTTTAGAAAATTGAATTTGATAGAAACATGTTTAGTCTTAGAGTAAAATACCGGGTTCTTTGATATATCAATTGCTGCCATATTATCACAGTAAATAGTTATAGGTTCCTTGCATTTTACCTTTATGTCCTTCAACATTTGTTTGATCCATAATACCTGTGTACAGTTAGTTGTTGCTGCAACATATTCTGATTATGTTGTCGATAGACTTGTACAACTCCGTTTCTTGCTCAACCATAAAATTAGTCTGCTACCAAGAAAAAATGCTCCGCTGGTGGTGCTTTTTCTGTCATCCACATCTCCTGCCCAATTAGCATCTTTGTATGCACATAGGTCAAAATTTTCATCTCTAGGATACCATAAACCAAGATTTGTAGTGCCTTGTAGGTACCGGAAAATCCTTTTCACTGTTGATTCATGATTTTCTTTAGGATTACTTTGAAATCTTGAAACAATACATACTGCATTCATAATATCAGGTTTTGTTTGTGTCAAATATAGTAAACCTCCTATCATAGACTTGTATCTAGTTGGATTAGCAGGTGTTGATTCATCCTTCAAAGATAATTTATCAATTGTAGTCATAGGTGTGCTTACCGGTTTATAGTTTTCCATGCCCAATTTATTTAGTAATTCCTTCAAGTACTTATATTGACATAGGAATATATCTTTATCAGTTTGTGAAATCTGCAATCCTAAAAAGAATTTTATCTCTCCAATCATAGACATTTCAAGTTCTTGTTGCATTTTGTTAGAAAAGTCTTTACACAATCCATCTTCTCCTCCAAAGATTATATCATCAACAAAAACTTCAATAACCAAGATGTCATCATTAGTCACTTTGCAGTATAGATTGCTATTAGCATTACCTTTAGTGTATCCAAGCTTCAAAAGATATTTGTCCAATCTAGCATACCAAGCTCTAGGAGCTTGTTTTAGACCATATAAAGCTTTCCTTAACCTACAAACCATGTCTTTGTTATCTGTCAAATAAAATCCATCAGGTTGTTCAATATAAACTTCTTCTTCAAGATCTCCATTCAGAAATATACATTTAACATCCATTTGATATACTTTATAGTTCTTGTGTGCTGCAAAAGCCAATAAAAGTCAGACTACCTCAATTCTAGCTATCGGTGCAAAGGTTTCATTGTAATCAATTCCTTCTTTCTGTGAATATCCCTTACACACTAATATTACCTTTTTTTTTATTACCTTACCATCTTCATTAATTTTATTTCTGAAAAACCCATTTAGTTCCAATTACATTTTTGTCTTTAGGCTGGGTGTTAGGCCCATATAAAATTTTCATTCCATATGCATCCCTATATGAAGTAATGCTTGTCTAATTCATCGGTCAAGAACTTGCTTAAATTTTTGCTTATGTCATTTGCTCCTTGTTAGGTTCCACTACCTTGAACTTTTACCTTGAACTTGAACTTGAACCTTTTTGGTTCAAGGTTCAAAGTTCAACGGGCGTTATTTCGAATATTTTTCTTCCCGCACAAATTTAAGCTTTGCTAGTTCTTGTCGGCATTTTGCATTCTTTGAACTTTGAACTTGAACATTTTTGGTTCAAGGTTCAAGGTTCAAGATTTGCCATATTAAATAACATTTTGTGATGATTCCGCAAGGCTCTGAGTTTTATGTATAGGTTCCTTGAAAGACATGCGACTTGCCACGTGGTGACGACGCAGACTTTGAGAACATGAAAGACGGTCGTCGACGGAAGGGATTTTCTTTCTCTAATAATTTGAAATCTGTCATTTATGGCAAGTATGTGTGAGGATCTATTGTGTCAGAGAGGAAGTGAATTAATGGTTAAAGGCGTACCTTGGCGCAATCATTTCAAATTAAGGTCACATGAACAAGGAGTAATGAAGACAGCTTTAGTCATGATGGGTAAGATTTTCTCATTTTTAAAACTGAGTAGTTGTTTCATCGGAATTATTATTTTTTGGAGAAGATTTTGAGAAGGAGTTTTCAAAGCGAGAAAAATAGGCTGTGACAGGGGTTTACATAGGGCAAAGGAAGGAAAAGCACAGGCAAGGATTAAATAAGAGAAACTTGACCTCAAGGTTGAGCCTTCTATTGTCAGTCGAGTTACCAAATCAAGATCCAAGAAGGGTTTCAAGCTGCCAGTTTCTCACCTCATTCTGGATTTCGACCTAGAGGAAACACTGAACAAGATGACATCCCCTATTTCCGAAGTAGACAAGGTTTCAATTAACATAGATGCTATCTTTCAGGACTCAGGAGCACTCAAAATCCAGTCTCATATAGACCATACCACGCCACCACCCTCAGCAGGGTTTCCGCTCATGCCTTCAAAAGAACTGACTCTAGCACCAAAATGGCTAAGTGATTCAAATACCAAGAAAAGGAATGTAGTTCCAATTTTAGTATCAATGGAAGACGCCGTGAGAAAATGTTTGGGAAGGTCCACAAAGCCCAAAAAGTTAAAAACATAGGCAATGATTGACTTTGATGAAAACAAAAAGCATTGGACCGCAGACTTTGCTAGACCCGAGCCTAACAAAGATGCTGCTACAGCTTTAGAAGCAAACTATCCTATTGAATGAATATATTTGGGCATCAGAACCAGAGCCGTGGATGTGAAGCACTTGGAGACTTCCACCAAGTGAATTATCTCTCGTACCTAGAAAGATGAGAGGGACAAGGCTGAGTTGAAATAAAGTTTGACGCTAATGGCCCAGTATATCCATGCTTTGCAGACCACCCCCTTGCCATTGTCTCAACATTCAGGTCCTTTTAGTCTGAAATCACCTAATAATCAGAAATTCTTGGATGAAGTTTAGTGAAATAGGATGATTGCTGAGGTTTTCTCAGAGTGGCTCACATCAATCATGCATCAAGCAACTAATTACATAACAGACTTGGTCTAGTTTTTTAAGGATGCCAATGAGGTCACCAAAGCCTTGGATTCTAACTTGGTCTTATGGTAGAAGAAAAAATCTAAGTGGGAAGTGATTTCAAAGCAGATGCGGGATATTCAGCATTATGGTCTTATGAACTTTCTTGCTGAAAACCAAGTATCAGGACTAAATGAAGATGTAATGGTCATTTGCAAGGAGAGTATTGAGTGGCGCAACCAAATAATTGAGCAAGGTTATAACGAGTTAGCCAGTCTATGTGGAGAGTTAACAGCCTTGAGGGCAACCATGCAGGAGGACTTGCATTGCGTGGATGTTCAATTACTTAAAGAGGACAATGAAACTCTGGAAGACACTACGGAGATGATTAACCAGTTCGGCAGCCACATCAGACAGATCAAGATGGAGAAAACCTTGTCCATGGAAGACTTTATGAAGATCTCTAAAGTGGAATCGATGCTCAGTGTTTGCCTCGATCATCTGGATTCACACAGAGATAAAGTGCAAATGGTAAAGAGGAAAAAGGAGCTTTGGAAGCAAAGAGTTATTCATATCAGCCTGCCGCACGTAACTATAATCCAAGAGTTTTCAAAAGTGCACTGAGAGTGGAGCGCGGCCAAGGTGGTGATGGTGTCTGTCAAAGACACCAACCCAAGTGATCGTACTAGAACTGAGAAAATTGCATGACTAGCACTGCTGGCAGTTGTTTGCCAGCGTGTCTAGTTGTTTTCTTTAAATTTCAGTTATACATTTAGGGTTGCTTTCTATTAACTCTGGTGAGTTAATTTTACTTGGGTTAAAAAGAACTATTGGGTCTAGTGACCTATAAATATCTTATGTAATGAATCTAAAAGGGTTCACTAAGTTTTTGGGAAGAAAGACTATCTTTAAGATTGGCTTAGAACATTTTGTGTATGAAGAAAGTAGATGATCATCAATGAATGTGATATCTTATTAACAGTTGTTTTCAGTTTCAAATCTATGTGTTTGATTTTTGAAGTTTGATTTCTGTGTAAATCTATTTCGATGAAGGGGTTGTTATACTTTCTTTATGTGCAAAAAACTATTTGCTAAGTTCATCTTTATAAGTTTTTATTTCCATTTTCTTTTAGTGTTCATATGAAGTCTGTCAGCTTTATATAGAAAATTATATATAAATCAGTGCTTGCATTCATTTTGTATTGACTGGTGTATGCAATTGCCTTTAAGTGCTTTCTGGTGAAAAGCATTCTATTGATGGTATGTAATTTGGAGCCAAATGAATATTCACTAGAGAGAGTTGTACCTAAATTCAGAGGTTAATCAATTAGATGATTTTCCAACTGTTTGGTAAAAGTTTGTGTTCTTTCCTACGCTTCATAATGCTTTGAATTAAATAGATAAGGAAAGACAAATCTGTTTACCAACAAATTTTTGGTGACTCTGCTTGGGAGACGAAGAAGAATAACTGATTATAAAACCAGATCGTCATTATAAGTGTACTATGTTTTCCATAAATGGTATTGCCTCTAGAAGGGTTTTTGCCTTTCTTGCAACCAAATCTAAATTGGGTACAAGAGGAATAAAGTAACATTACCTCAGAGCTGGATACTCTATCCTGGAGGTATAGAAGAAGTCAAGTAGAATATGATAGAATTAATGCTCTTCTTAGCGAGATAGAAAGACAATTAGATCAGCCTGCGTTAGTCATTGAACAGATAGTAGTCCCTAGGGTTTTCTTTATCCATGTCCCTAATAATCAATTCCAAACTCCCAAATGTTTGTTGCCCTGATTGTTCCACACTGGACTCCAGGCCGTATACTAGATCCTAGAGGAGAGGGGGGGTTTCTGATCCTATTTTTGAAGAATTGCAGAATCTAAATTTCCAATCCACCTTTTCGCCCCAACGAAGGGCAAGAAGTAGACCTTCAACTCCTTTGTCGTCATCACCTGCATCTCCAGTTTGTCAAGCATTGGTCCTACACAGTGTTTCCATACCCATTTCATTCAACCCTACTCCCCTTAATATTGTACTTCCAGTGGTGACTAATAACCCTTGGGGAGCAGCTGTAGGCTCGTTGAATCGAGGCTTGAATCTTAACCCCTTGCTAAAGGCTGCTAGGGATCATTTGCCTAAATTTAGTGGTGACGGGATGGTCACTGTAGATGAGCATTTGAATGCTTTCCGTGTAGCCTATGGAGTGATAGCAGTTCAACATGAAGATGTGGCTTTCAGGTTGTTTATCCAGACATTGACAGGAGTAGCGGATGATTGGTTTTATCATTTGCCAAATAGTGTGATAACAACCTGGCAGGATTTGAAGACAAGGTTCAAAGCTAGATTCAAGGTAGCTGAAGATGAATACTCCCTTCTAGCTCAGCTATTGAAAAAGGAACTACTTGAATCCATGAGGGACTTCATAGCAAGATTTGATAAGATTCTTCACAAGATTCCGGTTAACCAAAAACCTTCAGATGATAATCTCAAATGTTTTTTTATTAATTCAATGCCCTTGGAAATAAGTTTCTTGATTCATAGGCAAAGGGTTTCTGATTTGAATGACGCTAAAACTCTTGCAGTTGAATTAGAGGATGATTTGATCACTACAGGCAAATGGAAAAGAGAGATACAAATATCCAATGCTGAACCCACTACTTCCTCGAATCCTGTTATTCAATGGTTAATGAATGATGTAATTGCCCTAAAGAGGTAGACTCCTAAAGCAAGTACTTCATATTCCCAACCATATCAAGATGTTCCTAGGAGATATCCAAATCAACAGGGAGGAGGTGGAGGAAGACAATTACAATTGCCTCCTGTTTAGCAAAGACTTTCTATTGAAGCATCACCACTTAAGACAAATTATTGTGTGTTTCATTTAACTGATAAACATGATGGACTTTTGTGCCCAGAGATGGTTCATTTTTCTCAAATGGTTAGTAAAGGAGAAACAATCTTAGAAGCGGATGAAGAAGGATCTCAAGGTATGCCTGGCGACTCTCAAATTCATTATATGGAATATGTCTCTGACTTAGAGAGGGGATGAAACATGTTGGTATCTTTGGAATATTCCTCATACACCATTCTTACAAGAACTCAGCAGAATTTGAAATCTCAAGATGCTACAACACCCGTACATAGTTCTGAGAAAGGAAAAGAAATCTTAACCCATCATGGAGGTATGTTGAAAGCGGTTCCAGGTGTCACTCCTTCAAATTCTGATTCTTTTACTAATCCTTTTGATATCATTGAGTTTTGCAAAACATCTTGTGTTCAGATTTCTCCAGCTGAGTATTTGAAGTTAAACCCGAGAGAATTGGATAGATTGGTCGAATTTGTTAAAGGGGATGATGCTCATGCCTTAGCAAGTGAAACCTAGACACCCATGAGTGCTGATTCACCAGCACATGCTAATGTTAGTCCAACCCAAATAACTCCTGAGAACTCAGTGAGGTTTGTCCCTCTGCAAGATAATCTTTTTGAACCTAACCTTCAAAATAAACCTGAACCTTTCTATGTGTCCCTATATATTAACGGGCATAAGTTGAGTAATTGCATAATTGACTCAGGAGAATCCGATAATATCATGCCTTCAGCTATAGCAAAATCTTTGGGTTTAACCCTAACAAAGACCTTTGGTAAATGTTACTCCATGGAATCCAAGCAAGTTCCTTTATTAGGGCAAATTAAAGATGCTCAGGTTGCCTTGGTAGCACATCCTGCCAAGAGAATCAAGTTGACGATCCTAGTGGTTGACATTCCTGCTAGCTATGGTATGTTGTTGAGTCACACTTTTTGTAAGGACATGGGAGGGAAAATTAAGATGGACTGGTCTCAGGCGATGATCACAGTTGGAAAACAGAGAGTCCTTTTACACCCTGAAACAAAGGCTAAGTACACAGTCTTTCCTTCTGATGATCTGAAATCTCAAATTTTGTATCAAGATTGTGGCTTTGGTAATTACATGATAACAACTGACCCTCATGATGAGAGTATGTTATTGGATGCAAGGAAGTCAAATGAACTTTGGTCTATGGAATTTGATGGGAGTTGCTCAACTTCTGGGTCAGGGGCTGGGGTCGTGTTGATACCTCCCTATGGTAAGGTCATTCCTTATTCATTTAAGTTGGAATTTCAAACACAAACAATATGGCCAAATATGAGGCCTTGCTATTAGGTTTGGCTGAAGCAAAGAGATTGCAAATCAAAATGTTGAGGGTGAGGGGTGATGCAGAGCTTCTTGTTAAGCAGGTGAGGGGGTTATTTGCAGTCAATCATGTCTGGGATGAGATTGAAGCTTTCGATGCTTTTTCAATTGAAGCATTTCCTAGGGAATTTAATTCAAAGGTAGATTCTTTGGTAGTATCTGCAGCCTTGTTGGTTCCACACCTAGATTTCACATCCGACACTTACACGGTTGAACTAGTTTTTAGACCTAGTGTGCACATAATTTTGAATCCTGGCAAGTGTTTGAAAATGATAAACAGATTCAGAACTTTCTACAATGTGCTGATATTTTTACATCCTTGTTTTATCAAGGGTCGAAGGTGAATTGTAAAGAGTTTTCTCCTGATACGCAAGAGGAAGTACATACCTAGATTTCACAACCGACACTTACAGGGTTGAACTAGTTTATAGACCTAGTGTGCCAGATAATTCTGAATCTTGGCAAGTGTTTGAAAATGATAAATAGATTTAGAACTTTCTACAATGTGCTGATATTTTTACATCCTTGTTTTATGAAGGGTTGGAGGTGAATTGTAAAGAGTTTTCTCCTGATACGCAAGAGGAAGTACATGACGGGATGCTGCAGTTAAAAGGAAATAAAATTCCAAAGGGTTTAGTATCGCTTGAACGTCTTTTTGATAGGAAAGATGGATACATTAAGCAAAGAGATAAGGAAGCTCCTGTGATTTAGAGCTTTGGGGAGTATGAACAAATTAACATTGGTACCAATGAGGATCCTAAATTTGTTAATTTGGGAAAATGTTGTTATGAAGCGGAAAGAAAGAGATTTATTGATTTTCTAATTGAGTTTAGAGGTGTTTCTGCTTGGAGTTATGATGATTTGAAGAACTTTAGAGATGGTAAGTTTCAACATCAAATTCCTTTGAAACCAAGTGTTAATCCTTTCCGACAGAAGTTAAGAAACTTTAATCCAAAGGTAGTAGAAGCAATTTTTCATGAGGTTGACAAAATGTTGAAGGCCCGAATTATTTATCCTTTACACCATTCTACCTGGATTGCAAACATAGTTCCTATTCGGAAAAAGAATGGTGAGATACTAATCTGTGTTGATTTTAGAAACTTAAACCAAGCAAGTCTAAAAGATAATTATCCTCTTCCCGTGATGGATCATATTTTACAAACTATTTCTGCATCGGAGATGATGTCTATGTTGGATGGTTTCTCTGGGTATAATTAGATTAGTGTCACAGAGCAGGATCAACATAAAATAGCCTTTATAACTCCCTGGGGAACCTTTTCTTATAACAAGATGCCTTTTGGTTTGATTAATGCAGGAGCAACTTTTCAAAGAGTGATGGATCTTTCCTTTGGGCACTTGAGAGACAAGATTATTGTGGTGTATTTAGATGATTTAACTGTATTCTCTAGAAAAAGGAAGCATCATGTGCAGGACTTGAGAAAATTTCTAATGAGATGTAGGGAGCATGGGGTATCCCTAAATCCCAAAAAGTCCATCTTTGGTGTCACGGAAGGAAAACTTCTGGGACACATTGTTTCACAAGGAGTAAAAGTTGATCCACAAAGAGTAAAGGTGATACAACAACTTAGTCTTCCCTCAAATAGAAATGGAGTGAGGTCTTTCTTTGGACATGTGAACTTCTTAAGATGTTTTATTCCTGATTTTGCTGAAACTACCAAGTACATCATGAATATGATGAGTGAGAAGGAAGCTTTTAAGTGGAACGAAGCTGGTAGAAAATCTTTTGAAGAGATTAAGAAGGTGATTGCACATGCACCTACCCTGGTAAATCTGGATTTTAATAAAGACTTTATTATTTATTTCTATGCATCAGAACATACTATGTTCGGGATCTTGGTGCAAAAAGGTGAAGATAATGAGGAAGTGTCAATTTCTTTTATGAGTATTCCCCTGAAGAAGCATGAGTTGAAGTACTCATAGATAGAGAAGCAAGCTTATGCGGTGGTAAAAGTCATGAAGCAGTTCAGGTATTATATACTTCACTCGCATGCGATTGTTTTTGTTCCCAATTCTGCAGTAAAGGCTATTTTAACTCAACAAGATGTTGGCATCAACAATAGAGCATCTTGGGTCTTGAAGATACAAGAATTCAATTTAGATATCAAGCCCACTAAATTGGTCAGAGTACAAGGCCTTTGTAGATTGATGGCAGAAAATGAGTCCAAAGAGGACGATAGTTTACCTTTAACCTTATTCGTTGATCATCAAGATTCTTGGTTCACTAATGTGGCATATTATCTTACATATGGGAACTATCCTGATCATCTTTCTCCTAGGGAAAAAAGGAATTTGAGGTTGAAAGCTGCAAAGTATGTTATCTCAAATAACATATTGTATAAAAAGGGGTTAGATGACACTTTCCTTCGATGTGTAGATAAACCGCATCAAGAAGCTCTATTGAAAACTTTCCATAATGAAGCATGTGGGGGGCACTTTTCCTCTACGGTTACTGCATACAAAATCCTAAGAAACTGTTACTATTGGCCAGGGATGTTCTGGGATGCATACGCCTGGGTGGCGAATCGTGAGAAATGCAAGTTGTTCACAAGTAAACACCGGTTGGCCACCTTGCCTTTGAGGCCTGTGGTAATTGAAGAACCTTTTAAGCAGTGGGGACTAGATTTTATTGGTCCTTTGAATCCCATTTCTAGTGTGGGGAAAACTCACATATTAACGGCGATAGATTATTTTACTAAGTGGGTGGAAGTTGTCCCTGTAAAGAAAACTACCTCAAAAATTGTGTGTACATTCCTTAAGGAGAATATCCTTGTCAGGTTTGGAGTTCCCTAGAAAATAGTCGCAGATAATGCATCAAATTTTTCTTCATCAGAATTGAGCTTATTTTTCTATGATCACGGAATTGTTTTGGCACATGCTTTTGATTATTATCCACAGGGTAACGGTCAGGCAAAATCAAGTAATAAGAACTTGATCAATATCATGAGAAAGTTAGTCAGTGAAAATTTCAGGGATTGGCATAAGAAGCTACATGAAGCACTATGGGCGGATCAAACTTCACCAAAACGGGCCATAGGAATGTCACCATTTGAACTGGTTTATGGTATTGGTGCAAAAATCTCTCCTCCTTTAGAACTAGCGGCTTCTAAATTGCAGACGGTAATTGAAGATGCATTTTTCCCAAGCTCCCCTGAAAAACAGATTATGTATTTAACCAAAATTGAAGAAGAAAGAGTGAAGCTAGTTGACAGGATCATAGAACATTAGATGAGAGTTAAAAAGATTTTTGATCAAAAAGCAAGGCCTAGGAAGTTCATGAAAGGGGACCTAGTGTTATTTTGGGATAAAAGGAGAGAACCAAAAGGTGCTCATGGCAAATTTGAGTCATTGTGGAAGGGACCTTATGTGATTCACAAAGTAAAGGGGCCCAACTCTTTTAAACTTGCTTATTAGGATGGTTTTGAACTTCCCCTATCTTATAATGGTCAGGATTTGAAATTGTGTCAATTGTAAACAAGCGTCCCCTGTTAGTTTGTACATATATTTTGTCATGCTAGTTTAGGTGTGTATGTTTTTGTTGCAAGTTGGTCCTTAGTAAGTTATGTTAGGAAACTAGAGATCTTGTGATTCATTGCTTGGTACCTTACGCGTCCCAGTCCCCATGCAGAGCCACTGTTAGGCCCAAATAAAATTTTCATTCCATATGCGTCCCTATATGAAGTAATGCTTGTCTAATTCATCAGTCAAGAACTTGCTTAAATTTTTGCTTATGTCATCCACTCCTTGTTAGGTTCATAACCTTGAACTTGTACCTTGAACTTGAACTTGAACCTTTTTGGTTCAAGGTTCAAAGTTCAACGGGCATTATTTCGAATATTTTTCTTCCTGAGCAAATTTAAGCTTTGCTAGTTCTTGTCGACATTTTGCATTTTTTGAACTTTGAACTTGAACCTTTTTGCTTCAAGGTTCAAGGTTCGAGATTTGTCATGTTAAATAACATTTTGTAATGATTCCGCAAGGCTCTGATTTTTATGTATAGGTTCCTTGAAAGACATGTGACTTGCCATGTGGTGATGACGCAGACTTTAAGAACATGAAAGACAGCCACCGACGGAAGGGATTTTCTTTCTCTAATAATTTGGAATCTATCATTTATGGCAATTATGTGTGAGGATCTATTGTGTCAGAGAGGAAGTGACTTAACGGTTAAAGGTGTACCTTGGTGCAATCATTTGAAAGTAAGGTCACACGAACAAGGAGTAATGAAGGCAACTTTAGTCATGATGGGTAAGATTTTCTCATTTTTAAAACTGAGTAGTTGTTTCGTCAGAATTATTATTTTCTAGAGAAGATATTGAGAAGGAGTTTTCAGAGTGGGAAAAATAGGCTGCGATAGGGGTTAACAAAGGGAAAAGGAAGGAAAAGCATAGGCAAGGATTAAAGAAGAGAAACTTGACCTTAGGGTTGAGCCTTCTATTGCCAGTCGAGTTACTAGATCAAGATCCAAGAAGGGTTTCAAGCCACTAGTTTCTCACCTCATTCTGGATTTGGACCCAGAGGAAACACCGAGCAAGATGGCATCCCCTATTTCCAAAGCAGACAAGGTTTCAATTGACATAGATGCTATCTTTCAGGACTCAGAAGCACTCGAAATCTAATCTCATATAGATAGACCATACCACGCCACCACCCTTAGCAGGGTTTCCACTCATGCCTTCAAAATAACTGACTCTAGCACCAAAATGGCTAAGTGATTCAAATACTAGGAAATGGAATGTAGTTCCGATTTCAGTATCAATGGAAGAAGCTGTGAGAAAATGTTTGGGAAGGTCCACAAACCCCAAAAAGTTAAAAACATAGGCAATGATTGACTTTGATGAAAACACAAAGCATTGGACCGCAGATGTTGCTAGACCTGAGCCTAACAAAGATGCTGCTACAGCTTCAAAAGTAGACTATGTTGTTGAACGAATATATTTGGGCATCGGAACCAGAGCCGTGGATGTGAAGCACTTGGAGACTTCCACCAAGTGAATTATCTCCCGTACCTAGAAAGATGAGAGGGACAAGGCTGAGTTGAAACAAAGTTTGACGCAAATGGCCCAATATATCCATGCTTTGCAGACTACCCCCTTGCCATTGTCTCAACATTTAGGTCCCTTTAGTCCGAAATCACCTAATAATCAGAAATTCTTGGATGAAATTCAGTGAAATAGGATGATTGTTGAGGTTTTCTCAGAGTGGTTCACCTCGATCATGCATCAGGAAACTAATTACATAATAGACTTGGTCCAAATTTTTAACGATGCCAATGAGGTCACCAAAGCCTTGGATTCCAACTTGGTCTTGTGGCAGAATGAAAAATCTAAGCGGGCAGTGATTTCAAAGTAGATGCGGGATATTCAGCGTTATGGTCTTATGAACTTTCTTGTTGAAAACCAAGTATCAGGACTAAATGAAGATGTAATGTTCATTTGCAAGGAGAGTATTGAGTGACGCAACCAAATAATTGAGCAAGGTTATAATGAGTCAGCCAGTCTACGTGGAGAGTTAACAGCCTTGAGGGCGACCATGCAGAAGCACTTACATTGCGTGGATGTTCAATTACTTAAAGAGGATAGTGAAACTCTGGAAGACACTACGGAGATGATTAACCAATTCGGCAACCACATCAGACAGATCAAGATGGATAAAACCTTGTCCATGGAAGACTTTATGAAGATCTCTAAAGTGGAATTGATGCTCCCTGTTTGCCTCGATCATCTGGATTCACACAGAGATAAAGTGCAAATGGTAAAGAGGAAAAAGGAGCTTTGGAAGCAAAGAGTTATTCATATCAGTCTTCCGCACATAACTATAATCCAAGAGTTTTCAAAAGTACACTGAGAGTGGAGCACGGCCAAGGCGGTGATGGTGTCTATCCAAGACACCAACTCGAGTGATTGTACCGGAACTGAGAAAACTGCATGACTAGCACTGCTAGCAGTTGTTTGCCAGCGTGTCTAGTTATTTTCTTTAAATTTTGGTTATACAATTAGTGTTGCTTTCTATTAACTCTGGCAAGTTAATTTTACTTGGGTTAAAAATAACTATTGGGTCTAGTGACCTATAAATATCTTATGTAATGACTTTAAAAGGGTTCACTAAGTTTTTGGGAAGAAAGACTATCTTTAAGATTGGCTAAGAACATTTTGTGTATGAAGAAAGTAGATGATCATCAGTGAATGTGATATCTTATTAACAACTATTTTTCAATTTGAAATCTATGTGTTTGATTTTTGAAGTCTGATTTCTGTCTAAATCTATTTCGATGAAGGGGGTGTTATACTTTCTTTATGTGCAGAAAACTATTCTCTAAGTTCATCTTTATAAGTTTTTATTTCCATTTTGTTTTAGTGTTCATATGAAGTCTATCAGCTTTATATAGAAAATTATATATAAATCAATGCGTGTATTCATTTTGTATTGACTGGTGTATGCAATTGCCTTTAAGTGCTTTCCAGTGAAAAGCATTCTATTGATGGTATGTAATTTGGAGCCGAATGAATATTCACTAGAGGGAGTTGCACCTAAATTCAAAGGTTAATCAATTAGATGATTTTCCAACTGTTTGGTAAAAGTTTGTTTGTTTTCCTATGCTTCATAGTGCTTTGAATTAAATAGATAAGGAACAAGAAATGTCTTTACCAACACCGAGGAAGTAATGACCAAGTGTTATTCCTTTCAATTTGTTCCAATTCATCTTCCATAGCTTTAACCCAATATTTATCTTCACATGCCTCATTAATTGATGTAGGTTAAATTTGAGAAATAAGACATACCTCTTCATTTGCCAATCTTCCTCTAGTCATAACTCCTTGAAATTTGTTTTCAATTATCTAATCTTCAGAATGATTCAATCTTACATACCAGGGTGTTTTTACTTGATGTTGTTCTTCAGTGACTGTTGAATCTCCAGATGATGTCGGTGTAACTAGATCACCATTCTATACCAGTGTATTCATAGTAGGTTCATTTGTGATTATCTCTATTGCCAGTTCAGAGTCTATGTAACTTGAATTTCCTCTAAACTGTTCATCAATCTTCACATTTGCACTCTCAACATTTTTTTGCAATCTCTTGTTAAAACATCTATATGTCTTTCTCTTAGATGAATAACCAAGAAATATTCCTTCATCACTTCTAGGATCAAATTTGCCAATATACTCATCTCTTCTAATATAGCATTTACTTCCAAATATTATGAAATATTGAAGAGTAGGAGTATTACCAAACCATAGTTCATGAGGGGTCTTACCAGTTTCACCTCTAATGTGAACTCTGTTGAATGTATAAACAATTGTATTGACTGCTTCTCTCCAGTATATATGAGGTAGATTTGCTTCTGATATCATATTTTTGGTTGCATCCAAGATAGTTTTGTTTTTCCTTTCCACAACTCCATTTTGTTGGGGTGTCCAGGGTGCTGATAACCGTCTTCTAATCCCATTCACTTCACAAAATGTAATAAATTCCTTAGATGTGAATTCACCTCCTTGACCTGATCTCAAACATTTGATTTTCTTGCTGGTTTCATTTTCTACCATCACCTTGAATAGTTTGAATTTCCCAAATGCTTCAGATTTCTCCCTAAGAAAAGTAACCCAACACATTCTAGAATAGTCATCAATGATTAGCATAAAATACCTATCTCCTTGTATACTTCTAGTTCTTGCTGGACCACATAAATTAGTATGAATTCAATCAAGAACATTGTTAGACTTCTCTGGAATAATTTTGAAAGTTGCTCTAACTTCCTTTCCAAGTTGACATTCCTTACATACCGGATTGTGAGGTTTAACAATCTTAGGTAAATCTCTTACCACCTTAGTAGTACTAATTTTCACAATGCAATCAAAATTTACATGACAAAGTCTCTTATGCCATAACCAACTTTCATCAATATGTGCAATCAAACATGCTTTCTCATTGTTGTTCAAATGAAAGATATTACCTCTAGTCTGATTACTGGTTGCAATTTCCAAACCAATTATGTTTAAGATTTTGCATTTACCATTCTTGAATTGTAGCTGAAATCCTTTCTCAACTAATTGACCAACACTCAAAATATTATGCTTCAAACCTTCAACATAGTAAACATTATCAGTATTGTTCTTACCATCAAAAGATATAGTGCCTTTTCCTTTGATCAAACAAGGTTTATCATCTCCAAATCTTACTAAACCTCCATTGTATTCCTGAAAGGTTAAGAATTTACTCTTATCACCAGTCATGTGATGTGAACATCCTGAATCAATAATCCATTCATCCTTATCTTCAAGTTTAGCTACCAAGGCTTGCTCTATCGGTTGAACAATAGGTGTCGGTTGATCTTCTGTTATAGCAACAAAATCCCATCCATTGTCCGTCGAATCCTCATCAGAATCATCAGTGACTTCTTCATCGGCATAATCCTCATCAGAATCATCAGTGACTTCTTCATCGACATATATGTTCTTTTAGCTTCTTCTCTTAATCTTGCATGTCTATCAGGACATCTAGAAGCCATATGACCAATCTTATTATAGTTAAAACATTTAAAGGGTGCTTTACCTTCATACTTACTTCCAATTGGACCTTTAGGAATTTTCCTTGTAAATAGTGCTTCAAGTTCTTCATTTTCTCTCCTAATTTCTTCAAGTTCTCTTGCATAGAAGGCTTTCCAATCAGATTTATCTGATGATGATGATGATGATGATGATGATGATGATGATGATGATGATGATGATGATGATGATGATGATGATGCCTTGAAAGCTAGATCTGTCTTAATAGTAGTAACAGGACCAAATTCCTCAAGTTCAAAAGCTGAAAGTTTTCCAACCAAAGTGTCTCTAGATACTGATACATTAGGCATTGTTCTCAATTCATTTATTGCAGTAACTTTCATTTTATATGCTAGTGGAAAAGCTCTTAAAATTTTAGAAACAATCTCATCTTCACTTAAGGTTCCTCCACAACATTGTATACCCAAAACAATTTCATTTACTCTTTCCATAAAAGAAAAAATTCTTTCTTCTTCTTCCATTTCCAGACTTTCATACTTGACCCGAAAGCATTCAAGTTTTGCAATTTTGACTGTGGAATCTCCTTCATTCAATGTTTCTAGTTTGTCCCAAATAGCTTTAGCAGTAGATCTGTCTGATAAAATCATGACTTGTTGATCTGACAATGTCCTCAAAAGTGCTTCTCTTGCTTTGCAATCATTTTCCTCATCTTTAGCCAAGGTTGGTGGATTAGGTTGACCTTGAGTAGGAGCAGTATAGCTATTCTTTGTAACATCCCATATGTCCTTTCCAATGCAATTCAAATGTGTCTCCATCTTGATCTTCCATATGCCATAGTTAGTTCCATCAAGTTTTAGACTGTCCTTCCTGAAATAGTTAGAAGACATTGGATCTCCTCAAGCTATTAAACTTCTGCAAAAAGAGGACTACACTCTGATACCAATTCTTAGGTCCCGAAGACAACTGAGAGGGGGAGTAAACTAGTTGTCTAATAAATTCAACCAAAATTAACTTAACCAAAACTTAATGCTTAATGTCGGTAAACCAAACTTTATGCCAGTAGATAGTTTTATTAGTTAATTGCAGTACCGGTAAAGATTAATGCATGAAATAAAAAGACAATAACATTCACAACACATAACACAAATATTTGTACGTGGAAACCCTGTAAGGGGAAAAAACATGGTGGGAAGCCTTACCCACAATCAAATGATACTACTGCAAATAGTATGTGTGTACAATATGGAGTTTGCACATGCAGAGAGGCCAGCTGCCTAGAGCTCACTGCTCAATCACAAAATGAGAGTCACACTGACTACAATTGGATGGTTAAATCCAATGATAATATACTGCATAAAATAGCATCTTCATATGCTGGATTCAGTACTGGTTTAGTTATGATTTCCTTCTCAAAAACCTTCCTTAAACCTTCAAATGATGTTTGTGTGTATAGCTCTACTTATTTTCGCATATACCTTATTACAATTCTTTTTCCAAATCACATATCAATCTCACAAATGAGATCTTACATTTATACCATAACCTAAGACCAATTTAATAGGTCGGCTCACTAAAAGATATTACAATAAAATCAATTACAAATAAATCAATATCCGATGTATGATGTCAACTCAATGCATTTACAATAATAATAGATCATCTCCATAAAGTGTCGTGCTGATCTGGAATAGATATGCCTATCGGTGCATATCCTAGACCTATTTGCTGGTAACAACAAATATGCAAACCTGAATAAACAATCAACCAAATTGCCAAAACCAAGTGATCGAATAATGTCTTCGACATAACCAAGTAGTCTCCAAGTCATTCCAAGTGTCGGTGAACAATATAATCTTTCGGTGTACCAAATACCAGTGACTGTGCATAAGTCTCTGACTTGCCGGTGAACATAACAATTGATCTCCAAGTGCTGATAAGTGTTAACAAGTGATGACAGGTGTTGGCATCAATGATAAAATCATATCAACATATCCAAAATACCAACAATTGGTGATTTGCGGTTTGGATGGTGAACTTGTATCATGGAAAGGTGTATGTGATCAAAACAAAAACTTGTGGAGATTATCGAAAGGCATGTTTCAAATTTTTGATGAATTTTTGCTAAGGTTTTAGTAGGGTTTAAGACTGGTGAGGAAATCATCAAACCGGTAATGATTTTTGTTATGACGGTGATCGTCAAAGAGTCTAAATGAAGTTGGTAACATGACACAACTCGTGTGAAAGATTTGATAGTTGTTTTGGTGCGATTCAAGGAAGATTTTCTTGAGAATCAACAAAACGCTTAGTAGAGTGTTTTGAGGGTTTGACTTTGGTACAGATCAAATTTCTGTGATGAGTTATGATTAACCAATGATTGATATTGCATTTTAATTTATTGTAATGATTTGTATAATAATTTGTGATGATCTCTTATTATTTGAATTGTAAATTCAAGATGTAATTAGGGTTTTGTGGCCGATCTAGTTGAGATGGCTATTTAGGATGACACAATTGAGGTTTATGATGTCGATGGTCTTAGAGAATGTGTTAAGCCATCCAAGTGAAGTGTGAGATTTTCCTGAGAGTTACAGTGTTGAGTATAACTGGATCTTATCAAGCAAGCAGAGAAGTGTAAGTAAACAAATCATTTTCTTACTGTTGTTCCCTAACAGTTGCAGTAGGTTAAATCCGTTAACTGGGTAGACCCTAACATGCCTTAAACATTTAAGTCCCCTAACAAGATAACTCTCAAAAGATTGTTAAATCCTCTCACGAGGTTGATCCTAACAGATCATCAAGCTCCTAACCAGGCTACAAGGCAAATCTCCTAACCGAGTGACTCCTAATAGGGTTTGCTCCTATCCGGGCGTATTGTAAGCTCCTAACAAGACGTACTTCAAAAGAGTACAAATTCTTGTGGGTACCAACTCCCACCATTTTTTTTCCCTATTTGGGTTTCCATGTCAAAAATTTATGGTGTTCATGTGTTGAATTTTTTTCATGTGATGTTCTTGTTTATGTTTCATTTCATGCATTATTTCTGAGACACCGGTTATGATGTTTTATCAGAAGTTTATCAGAGGTTACGGGTACTGATAAGGAGTTATTTAAGAAATTTTTTTATCTTATTGATAAGGTTAATGAGTTGGTAAATGATCAAGTTTATATGATTGCTTTGATGGTGAAAGTAGTGATAGTTGTAGTAAATGATTTGATTAATGTGTTAAACAAATCTGATAAAGAGGGTATTAGATCTGATTAAAGAAGTTGAGACATTTGTTAAATAGTTTCAGATATGATATATTTTTAATTTTGGGTTTTAAGTTTCAATTGGTCTTAATAATGATTCACCCCCCCCACTTAGTATCAAAGATTACTTTAGTGGCGAATATTCGCCAATGGCAAATTTTTTACGTCGGCGACCTGGGAAGTGGCAAATATTTTGTACCGACTGGGGGTGGCCATGTCACCAGAACATTATCAATTTTCATCAAATTCATGGCCCAATCGCCATATGTTTTATGTAATTAAATGTTTCTATTGGTGGATTTTGCCAATACAATATACAGTGGACACATGGTAAGTTTAATTTTTTCACCTACACTCTTTGAGGTCACCTTAATAGAAGACCATAATTTTCCTATAGGCATATAAATATTTGTTAGCTAGGAGGACCCAATTTCCTAACATTTTACTCATAATATATTGCTTGCTTCAATCCGAATGAGGCTACATCCTTAACACTCCCCCTTAGAAAAAGGATTGAATTTTATAATTATGTTTATGGAACAACATTCTAGATATATATTCATTAGGCATGAGCATATACATTCACTCAGTAATGCTTACCATTGAAATACTTCATATCTCAAGGAGATATGGATTATTTGATATCCAGCACTCTAGGACAACAACTACATGAAGTCTATCAGATAACAACCTTGATCCTAGTGACAACTGTAAAATTGTCATTATCACAGGTGCAATAATTTTAGTATCATGACATCCAACACATTCCAAGATAGAAAATTAATGTAGTCAATCATGATATGATTGTTATCATAATTTTCGACACATTTCGGGACAACACTTAATGACAACAAATCAATAACTCAACATAACAAATTTAGTATCAAGATTTTCGGCACATTCCAGGACAACAACTTAATGTAGTCAATCTTGATAACAAATCAAGCTATTGTTGAGGTCGTCACCTTACAATAGCGATCTTACACATACATCACATGAAAGATCGTCACCTTTCATGCCATAACACACAAATGCAATATTGCATCCAAAATATTCATGAATATATCAAATTACATATGACTAAGATTCAATATCAGAAATTTCAATTATAATTTAGTCATACCAAGTTTACCTCTAAAGTACTCCACTTTCAACTTTGCAAGAGGTTTGGTGAATATGTCAGCACTTTGCTCTTCAGTGTTGATGTAGGTCAGTTTGATAACATCTTTGTCTACCATATCTCTTATGTAATGGTAAGGGATTTCTATATGCTTGGATCGATTATGAAAAACTAGATTTATAGAAAGTTTGATGCAGGTTTGATTATCACAGTGATTCGCAGTGGAGTTCAGGGGCTTCCCAAATAGTCCAACTAGCAATTTCCTTAACCACGCTGCTTCATGAGCTCCCATGGAGGTAGCCATATATTTGGCTTTAGTGGAACTCTGAGCAACTACTGACTATTTTATGCTAAACTATGATATCATAGTCGATCCAACACTAAAACAACACCCCATTGTACTTTTATGATCAAGGGAACTGCCTGCCCAGTCGGAATCAAAATACCCTTGGATTTGTATCTCAACATTTTCATACTTTAGGCCAAGTCCAATAGTACCATGCAAGTATCGCAGAATATGCTTAGCAGCCATTCGGTGAATCTTCTTGGGTTCGCACATGAAATGACTTAACACATTAGTAGTGTAACAAATATCAGGGCGAATGTTTACCAAGTAAATAAGAGATCCAATAATTTGTCTATAGTATGTAGGATCTGTAGGTTCTGAATCTACTGCTTCACTTTTGAGCTTATGAAGATTTGTTTCCATTGGAGTGGATAGAGGTTTACAATCCATCATACCAAATTTAGTCAAGATATCAATGGTGTATTTTTCTTGATTTAGGAAAATATAATTCTCTTTTTGCCATACTTCTAGACCCAGAAAATAATGCAGAAGACCTAGATCCTTCATATCAAATTCAGCCACAAGATCTTGTTTGCATTTTGCAATAAGATGATCTTCTCCTATTATCAACAAGTCATCAACATAGAGAACAAGTATTAACATGTCACCATCTGATATCTTTAAGTATATGTTAGGATCTACTTCATTTTTGGAATATCCTAGCTTGGAGAGATAACTATCTATCTTTTCATACCATGCCCTGGGAGCTTGCTTAAGGCCGTAGAGAGCTTTTTTCAATTTACACACATAGAGGTTTCTATCATGTGTAGCAAAGCCTTCAGGTTGTTCTACATATACTTCTTCCTCAATAACACCATTCAAAAATGGGGTCTTTACGTCCATTTGATGTATCTTCCACCCTTTAGATGCTGCAATGGCAATAATGGTTCTTACAAAAGTATATCAGGCAATTGGAGTAAATGTCTCTTCATAATCAATTCTAGCCTTTTGAGAAAACCCCCTGGCAATGGATCTGGCTTTGTGTTTTTCAATACTACCATCTAGTGCATATTTGATTTTGAATAACCACTTTGAAGAGACAACTGATTTGTCTTTTGGTCTAGGTACAATGTGACAGACGTCATTTTTTAAGATAGATTGGTATTCCTCAATCATTGCATCTTTCCATGCTTGACATGTTAAAGACTCTTCAACATTTGATGGTTTAGATTTTGTAAGCTCAGTCATGAGTGCAACATAGCATGATTGACTTCTTGTTTTCTTATTCTCTCTAAAGATTTCATCAGGTTCCACATTATTTTCTTCAATCATCTTTCTTGCCCATAGTGGTCTTTTCTTGTTGTTAGGATTTTCAGCATTCTCAAAATTAGATGATTGAGGTTCATGATCTTCTATGCTATTCTCCCTCTGATTCTCAATTGTAAGATTTTCATTTGATTATGTGGTTTGATCATCTTCTGCACTTAGAGAGATTTTATAAGAAGCATATTCTTCAAATTTGACATCTCTACTAATTTTAATAGATCTTCATCCTGGAATGTAGACTTTGTATCCTTTAGTGGTTTCACTATAGCCAACAAATATGCCTTTCTTCCTGGAGGGTTCTAGTTTGGTCCTCTTTTCTTTAGGAACGTGAATATACACGTGACAACCAAAGATTCTTAGATGGCTTAAATCTGGTTTATTCCCTATAAAGGCTTCTTCAGGTGTTATATTCTCTAAGATTGAATGAGGGCATCTGTTTTGAATGTACACAGTTGTATTTGAGGCTTCAACCTAGAATGAGATATGTAGATTTTGATCATGCATCATGGCTTTAGCGGCTTCGATGATGGTTATGTTTTTCCTTTCTATGACTCCATTCTATTGAGGATTATAAGGTAGTGTACACTCCCTCTTAATCCCAACAGAAATATAGAATTCTTTAAAAAAATTCAGAGATATATTCACACCCATTATCTAATCTTAGAGTCTTTACTTTCTTCCCAGTTTGCTTTTCCACTAAGGCTTTAAATTCTTTGAATTTCAATAACACTTCATTTGATTCTTTGAGTTTTATGAAATAGATCCAAGTTTTCCTAGAGTAGTCATCAACAAATATCACGTAATACAAAAATCTCCCTAGTGATGGTAATGACATTGGACCACACAAATCAGTGTGGACAAGTTCTAGTACATCTTTTTATTTGTGTCCACTCGAAGGAAAGGACCCTTTTGAGTTCTTCCCTAGAGAACGTCCTTTACAAGTTCCAAAACGAATAGATTTTAGATTAGGTAATCTTGTGGTGATCTTTCCTATAAAAGGTAGGGCACTAAATCAAAGATGTCCTAATCTTCTATGCCAAATTTCATTAGAATTTGATACTTCATGATTTAGTGCTTGTTTTTTAGTATTGCATAGTTTATATAAACTACCATCTCTAGATCCTATAGGAATAGCATTCTTTATGTTAGAATTTTTAGGCTAGAGTAGAACTTTATCTTCATGGAAGGTGATGTGATATCCTTGATCAAATAGTCCTGAAATAGAGACCAAATTCCTTTTGATACCCGGTACAAAAAGAACATCTTTCAATTGTAATGTAACTCCTGCTCTTAATCGAATTGAGAAGGTCCCAATTCCTTTCACTGGATAGGTAGAATTGTCTCCTATTGTAACTTCTTCAGTTGAGTGCCCTTCAAAGGTTTTGAATTGATCTCTAAATCTGATTATGTGTCGTGATGCTCCGCTATCAATTATCCACATATGTTTTTTTTAATTTAGTTCACTTGATAAGGCTAAGAAGAATAGAGTATTCTCTACTTCCTTGACTTCAGTTATGGTTGCTTGGGCTTTCTTTCTTTGTGGGCAGAACCTATGAGTGTGTCTAAATTTATCATACCTGTAGCATTGAATCTTGGAGAAGTCTCTATTTTTGTGATTATTTCCTCTCTTCCATTTGAACTTATTTTTCTTCCCTTTGTTGCTTGTGTTAGCATGTAGTGCTTGAAATTCTCCCTCTTTGTTTGGACCCATCCCTCTTGTAATTAGTCGAGATTATCCTTGAGTGCAATCATTCTTATAACATGTTGAGACATGGACCAGCTAGGACACGAACCTAGGACCTTCCATACATTGTTGGAGTGCTCTACCACTAAGCTACCGGCCCCTCTTGGACCAGTCCATCGTCGGTCTGGGTGTGGCTTATTTCCAACACCAACACCCCCCCCTTAAGCCACACATCTTGCATGCTTGGGGCTTCTAGCCTGGACCTGGCTCTAATACCATGTTAAGGAATATAGATTAGTGATAGAGAAAACAATAGTCTTTTCTTTCAATGTATATCTGATATATATATTTGATTCTGTCAAATAATAAATGATTTTATCATCAACTGCTTATTGTGTAACATAATTGCCACTGTTATTGATTATTTTTCTAGCAAGCATTGATATCATTGAGCATATGTATATCGGTGAAGGGTTATGTCTACGTAGAGGCATGACCCCTACATGGATTTATGCCACATAGGGTCATGACCCTACGTAACCATAATGCTTCACTATATATTGTCAACCATTATTAGTTATGCACCGAATTACTTATCATGCTCAATACTATCATTCTTAACAATAACAATTTGGTAGTAGTAATATCGAATATGATTTGAAAGTCATCGGATACAATGATAATATGTTAATGTTACTTTCATTAAATATATATATATATATGTATGTATGTATGTATGTATGTATGTATGTATGTATATATATATATATGTATATATATATGTGTGTGTGTGTGTGTATTTCTATTCAAACACATATATATATGTATCATTTTACTCATAATATATTGCTTGCTTCAATCCGAATGAGGCTACATCCTTAACAATTGTTTGGATGACCCATAATCACCTCGAAAATCACATAAGTCGTGTTATAGTTATGCACGATTCGCCAAATATTTGTATACCATATAAAATTCTCATGGAATTTGCCATATAAGGATTGGTTTAAATACATTCAAAGATTAGATCTATTTCTACACAATCTGGTGGGTTTTAGGCTCTGAATTTGGATCAATAGCCAAGTTTCAGACCAAGGAAAATCATTGTTGTTGGCTGCATTGGCGACTGCTAGTGACCTAAAGGTGAGCGATCATATTTTTGAAGTGTTATAATATTATTCTGAATTTATCTATATCTATTTGCACTGTTGAGTAATTTCTTATTCAGTGGGGACCCGTCAATGCCAAGTGGTCAGCCGGGACATTCAGATCTCAGACATCTAGATTGTAGGTCGTAGGGCCAATGAAACATATATTATACTTTATAGTCTATTATTTCTTCTTCAACAAATTGATTTTTTTTGGCAGCCTTTATTTCATTGGAGATGTCAAACAAGAAGAAGGGTAGGAAACCTGAATGTGGGAAAGGCCATGATAGGCCAACAAAACACAAAATGTGCTAGGCCCAATATGGAAAGCTAATGTACTAAGAGGGGAGGGGTGAATCAGTACATCAAAATATTTCTTCAACAATATCTTTACTGTTATGCATAAACTGAATAGTGCAGTAACATAATATAAAACTAAAACAAATAGATAACAATCATACATGATTCACTCCATAACACATATATTTTGATTACACAGAAACTCTTGGTTAGAGAGAAAAATTGCAGTGGGGATGGCACCCACAACTTCACTACTGCAATAATAAAGAGTGCTCGGTTAGAGCTACATGTTTAGCTATTTTTGATAGCTTACCCTGTTAGGAGTAACAAGATCTGTTAGATCTACCTTGCTAAAGTATTTTACAACACTTCATCTAAATGTTGCACCTGGTTAGAGGCTTTACAATTTATAGACTTGATTAGAGTCTTTTACCCTGTTAAAGGTTTCTCATACAACTTCAAAATATTACAATAAAATCATTACAAATATCTGCAACTTTACATCTGGAATGTTATAGCAGATTCTATGTGCTCAGAATAGATTACCTTGCTTATAGCATACCTCAGTAACCCATATAGTAACTCGGTAAACCCTTCTATTTACTTTGTTCTTCGACTGTTCTCTGAAAACCTTCTCGGTGACCTCTGTGTCTCTGTAATAGTCTTCTTACACTCATGCACACACCTTTAACTCTTAACTCATGTTGTATAAATAGATCTCTTATGACGGTGATCCAATTCATTGCTTCGATCTTACAAACATGATTTATTGAATGAATAACCATGCAAAATATTTCATTGGTTAGATAACCTCAAAATCATACACAATCTTTAAGTGCAATTTCCAATGTGATAACGGTTAGATGTGCCTCGATCTTGTAACACATTTTCATATGCATGTCTAGGTTCAATGAATCTGGTAACATGTTTCACTCGATGTAAATCAACTCGGCGTGTCATCTTTGCTGCTCGGTAGACATGTAAAGATACTTGGTAGACAGCTCGGTGTATACTGCGCTTTGTGACTACTTTCTTCTGTAACCGACTAGACTGTACATACCGACTGAATATTTCGGTAATAGATAACCGACTAGAGTATATAGTATAACTTTGACATAAAACTAATGGCAATCTGATAAGTAGTAACAAAACGTTGTCTTCGTACTTTAGCTTTGGAAAAGATTGTGGTGAAAATCAGGAAAGTACATCATCACAAGTACAAGTACAAAATTCACAACTTACACCGCATGTTGAAGGTGACGACGAACCTAATGTCTTAGATCAGGATGATCTTGAAGAATATTATCTGGTAGATGCCCAAGTTAACCAGAATGATATAATCAACTTGGGTGATAATGTCATTGATGATAATGCATGGAAGGGGAAAAGAAAAGCCAAATCAAAAAAGGATCGGGAGCAAAATATGTCAGTGAGGAATTTTCAAATTAATTGGGTATCAAAGTATCCATTTATTCAACCACTAGAGAATCCAATTGAAGGCGAGCCTCCAATAGAATACAGGTGTAAGATTTGCACTTGGAAACATAACAATGAAATTAGGTTGCAGCTAAAATTTGACACCATAGAAAAGCATATGGGTAAAGTTTATGAAAAATAAATGATAGACGGAGTTGAAAAATTAGTGATAAGATGGAAAACAAAGGAGGAATGTAAGCATGTGAGGAATGCCGAAGAGTATTATTTTCATGAGAAAATACAGACGAAGCCTGCTGAAGTTAAAGGTTCTATTGAAGCTAGTTTTGGAAAAGCAATGCAAATAGAACAACTGGGAAAAGTTGTTCAGTTAAGCGTTGTTTTTTATATTTTGAGTAGAGGGCGTGCTATGACAGATTTCCCATCAATTAGTGGTTTAATACACTTTTTGAAAGTTCCTAACTATCATAATAGTCACTGGTCAGTAAACAATGGATAGGAATGGGCAATTTGTCTTGCTGAGGTTGAAAAAGAATATGTAAGGAAAAAATAAGAGAGTCAAACTTTATTGCATTTTCTTTAGATGAAGTTACGGCAGTAGACAATACTTCATGGGTATGCATGCATGTTTATACTATACAAAATCATGCCTGCCAACCTCATCTACTATCTGTTGCTAAAATGAAGGAGAGTACGACAATGGAAAATTTATTTTAACTAGTAAAGAGAAGTTTAATTGAATATGGAGGTATGGATGATATGATGGTTGCAAAAAAATTGGTGTGTGTTGGAGTAGATGGAGCTTCAATAATACAAGGCCACATGAATGATATTTGTACAAAGATTGAAAGTTCATTTGCACCATACATTGGTGCAATTCACTGCATGGCTCATAGCATGAATTTAGCTTTTGGAATTGTGAGAAAGTATGCTTCGGTAAAATAAAATAAAAATTAAATCAGAGAGCTCTACTCACACTTTTGTTGAAGTCCCAAGAAATTTATGGAATTTCAACACTTTTCTGATAGAATAATTGATGGGAACAAGCTTCTCAAGGATAATGATACCAGATGGATCTCTTTGGATGGTCCAGCACATCGATTTTTTTTAGAATATCTATCCTTGAGTAAGATGACATGCATGACCCTCGACAATCTCTATCGAAATCAACCAACACTATCTGATGAAAAATTATTAAGTGGCGGACACTCATAGATTTGAACAATCCTGATAACTTTTTACAAATCGATGCAAATGGAGAGGTATATGCCAATGTATGGGGAATTGAGATAACAATGCACTTCTATGCTATGGTCGACCCCGAGGAACCAGGAAAGCGCCACAGGAAGCAACTAGCAAGAGTTACAAGGGAAGATTTCGACAAGATTGTTGAGTCTGTAACTACTTCTATGAAGAAAATTATCTATGATCTTTCCTCACAAATTAGAAGTAGATTCCCTCCTGACAACCTACTGAAAGCCATGTCTATTGTGTTTTCTCAATATTGGAGCCTCAACAGTGCAACTGATTTTTGAAGTAAGCTACTGACTTTGACAAAACAATTTTGCATATCCAGAGAATTGAATGGAGTAACTATAAATGGAATATTAGACAAAACTCATCTTAGAGAGAAATCATCTCATTTTTCATACACTATGAGGGAAAAATATGGCAGAATGGAGAACCCCCACGAAAGGGATCAGTAACAAGGCTTTGGAAATATATAGCTGAGAATGAAGTTGCGTGATTCAATGCTAGAATATTTGAAGCTTGTTGATTTATGTCTTACCATGATATTGGGTTCGGTGGAAGATGAGAGAGTTTTCAATGCTTTGGGGTTCCTAAAATCAAAGCTAAGAAACAAACTAGACAAAATTTAGAAAATTGCTTGAGGCTCTATACATATCAGTATGATGTCCACACTTTTCCTTATGATAGAGCATTGCAAATTTGGAGGTCCAAATGTGAAAGAAGAGGTTTATGCAACACTTCTAACAAAATTTCTAGTGGGACTATTTGATGAATAATGATGAACAACAGATACCCTAGCTGGTACTGAGAGGGGGGGTTAATCAGTATAGGCAGAAAACTTTCTCAACAACTTATCAGGTTAAAGAAATACCAATTGGTGGTCACCATTACTAAACTTAACCACAACAATATCGGTTAAACACAGTAAGACATCAGACACCATAAACTAATAAGTCTGAACTGTTCAAATATGATCAATACTTGATATCAACTTCACCCATAAACATATGCATGTGGTATACTAGAAATACCATAACCTATTAACTCTGCATGCATAATCTTTCAACCAAATCATTCATAAACATCACATGAAAAATGCATAACACATAACACACATATTTTTCACTTGGAAACCCAAATGGGAAAAACCACGGTGGGGATGAATACTCAAGCTTGTTTTTGAACTCTTTTGAAGCTCTCCCTGTTAGGAGTCTAGTCTAGTTAAAGACTTTACAATAAGGTTCTGCTAGGAACCGATCCTGTTAGAGATCACCCAGTTAAGGGATGGCTATATACCCTATTAAAGGTTGAAACCTTGTTAGAGGTTACCTCGCTAGAGGATTTGAAGAACTCAATGATCTTGAGTCACCTGGTTACAGGTTTTACAATAAGCCTGTTAAAGCTACCCGGTAAAGGATTTTCCAACTGTTGAAATGATTAGAAGACAACAGGTAAAACTTTTGATCTGATAACAACACTACATGACAAACTGCTACAAACACTATGTCTTCATCTTCTAATTCTTCATCAGTGACACCTTCATCCATAGCAACTAGACAATTTCTTCTATTTCCTCCTTTATACTTTCTAAACCCCTCCGGTTTATCCTTATTGTCATGGTTAGGGCAATTAACAGCTATATGTCCTATCTTGTTGTAGGAAAAATATTTCAAAGGAAGTTTACCTCTATATTTTTCAGTTCCCTTCGGAAGTCTTTTAGCAAGAAGAGCTTCAAACTCCATTAGAATCTCTTCATCATCCATATCTCTGCATTATTTGGATTCATAACTGGTACTAGTTTCTTTTCCTTTTCTGGATGGTACAGTAGATGCTTTAAAGGCTGACTCAGTCTTTTGAACACTGCCATCATAGCTATTCAACTCATATGCAGTTAACTTTGCAATGATAGAATCTAAGGATACCTTGGTTTTATCAATAGACCTTAGTTCCTAGATAACAACAACTCTGATTGCATAGATTGGTAACAATGATCTAAGGACTTTACTAACAACAATGGTATCATCAATAGTTCCACCAGCGCTTTTGATATCACCAACCACAGTCTTAATCCTAATGCCATACTGTTGAATGGTCTCACCTTCAACCATCCTCATATCCTCAAATTTACCTCTAAGGCTCTCTTCCTTAGCTTGATATACATGCTCATCACCGCCATAGATGTTTTCCAGTGCATCCCATACATCTTTAGGTGTGTCCTTTTCTTGTACATCAATAAACTCAATATCTGACAGATTGCTGATAAGGGCTTCCATGACTTGCCCATTTTCCTGGATCTCTCTCTTCTAATCATCAGTTAGAGTGCCAGTGGGAGTCACGTAGGAATTCTCAACATAGCTCCAATGTTGAGAACCCATACTCTTGATGTAAATCTTCATTTTGTCCTTCCATATCTTAAAGATATCTCTATTGAACTTAGGACCTTCCCTCTTCATCATTAGAGCAGGATCTTTTACCTCAAGTGGTTAAGCTTATATCACCGAGGACCTAGACTGATCTGATACTAATTGATGAATAATGATGAAAAATAGATACCCCAGTTGGTACTGAGAGGGGGGGGGTGAATTAGTACAGGCAGAAAACTCTCTCAACAACTTATCAGGTTAAAGCAATACCAGCTAGTTGTCACCATTACTGAACTTAACCATAGCAATATCGGTTAAACACAGTAAGACATTAGACACCATAAACTGACAAGTTTGAACACTTCAAATACGATCAATACTTGATATCAACTTCACCCATAAACATATGCATGTGGTATACTAGAAATACCATAACCTATTAACTCTGCATGCATAATCTTTCAACCAAATCATTCATAAACATCACATGAAAAATGCATAACACATAACACACATATTTTTCACGTGGAAACCCAAATGGGAAAAACCACAGTGGGGATGAATACCCACAAGCTTGTTTTTGAACTCTTTTGAAGCTTGCCCTATTAGGAGCCTAGTCCAGTTAAAGACTTTACAATAAGGTTATGCTAGGAACCGATCCTGTTAGAGATCACCCGGTTAAGGGATGGTTATATACCCTGTTAAAGGTTGAAACCCTATTAGAGGTTACCTCGCTAGAGGATTTGAAGAAATCAATGATCTTGAGTCACCTAGTTATAGGTTTTACAATAAGCCTGTTAAAGCTACCCGGTAAAGGGATTTTCTAACTGTTGAAATTATTAGAAGAAAATAGGTAAAACTTCTGATCTAATAACAACACTACATGCCAAGGCAGATCCTTTTCATTTCCTCTACTCTACAATCACACTCTGTAGTTTTCCACTCACTGGTCTAGCAAGTATCTCATCACTCAGATACACACAACATTTTCCAACAACTTTACAATAACAAACATCATCGACTTTATAGACAATAGTCAAGTTGGTAGCATAAACCCTAAACCCTAAGTATCTTAGGTTTACAACACAGGCGGTCCAATCCTAACCGTCCAAACACATTGCATAGAGTATTACAATTTCAAACAGATCACAAGACAATCTTCATCATTCATTCATCACCGCATATGGGAATCAGTAACCCATCATGCTCTCTTCTCATACCACTAAGAAGAATGATCATTCCTGAGGTAGACTTCAAACACAGTCAATCTTCTCATGCAAGATCCTCAAGGAAATCCTTCACGTGCACAAGGCTGATGTGGCACCTCGATATCATTTACATCTCTTAGCTAACTCATCACAAAGTATCATCGGTTGCATCACACAAGCAAGATTGCCAAACTAATAACCCTAGAGCTGAGACTGCCAACCGGTAGTCACACTTAGTGAAACCTTGACACCGGTTCATTGTTTCTCTTCCTACCTCTTCATACCAATTCACTTACACTTATTGACATCAATGACAACATACATTATAATCATATCAACATGTCAGTTCATCATATGCCAATGATATCCAACACTATTGACTCATGTACTGGACCTACTGGTAGCATTGAGATGCAGTTCAACAAAGGTATGTAGATTCAGAGTGAAGAAAACACAGACAAGAATCAAGAAAGCTCTGAATTTGATGAGGATGAATGACAATTGTAAGAGATTGGTATTTATTAATCTTATTACTATATCTCATCATTCATATTACAAAAGCATATTATTATGGTTGATAACTTGATGATATTTTATGGTTCTGTAAACATTTTGCAATTAGAATTTAATATTGATTTGTAATTATATTTTTCAACTTTCTATTTCCAAATTTAAAATAGCATAATAAAAGACCATAATGTGTTTATTGATACAGAAATGTTTATTTAGACATGTTGAGAACTTAGATTTTCATTAATTCTTTCAAAATATAGCCATATGATACAATTCATTCAATACACCACTCTGTGTGATTCTTCGTGCAAAAGTCAATACAAAGTTTCAAAACCCTTTGCAAATGACCCTGAATTCCCTTTTATAGAAACAAGGGAGCAATAACAGCTTTAGGTCAATTTGCAACATGTGAAGACTCAACATCAAAATCATAAACTCGGCACAAATTTACATGGCCATCACAGGCCGGATTAGTAGTTTAACAACTGCTACACGTCTCATGTCTCCTGTTCAAAAAATAGAGTTTTAAATATTAATTCAAGCCATGACAAATTAAATGTAGATAATAGCAGTGCCCAAAACCTAGTAATCAAAAATAGAGAAATGCAAAAATGTTAAAACTTGGAAAAATTTGAGAATACAAATTTATAGGTCGAAGGTTTGCACTGTGCATCATAGATTCATAGGCTGGATTAGCACACTAATACATTTGGCCTCAAATTCCAATGATATTTCGTTGGGATTTTGACTATAATTCATCGGACTACCAACGAGAAACGTTGTTGAAAACTTGTAGTTGGACATTTCGACGGTGTTCAAGACCGTCGTAATTTTGATGGAGTCAAAGACTCTTTCGACGACAGCCATGACTGCGCTTAGCCATCAATAAAACTCAATAAGTTGTCAAAATTCCAACACCTTGCAGGTAATGTTCTGACGGCTAAGGCATAGGAATAAATTGGAATTCTGATGGCCCCCTCACTACTTAGCCGTCGATAAAACTTGATAAGTCATCATAATTCCAATGACAACTAGGGCATCCACATTGACGAGGATGTTGTATGTGCGATGGTTCGGGCATCTAAATTCAGATGGCCCCATCATGGTTTAGCCATCAAAATTCTGACGGCTACGAGGGCATCCACACCGATGAGGATGTTGTATATGTGATGGTTTGGGTGTTGGCAAAACTTGATAAATCATCGGAATAAATTGGGTGGGTGTCAGAATTTCACTTCTTAGCTGTCAGCAAAACTCAATAGTCGTCAGAATAAATTGGGTGGGCGTCAAAAATCTGACACCCCCTCACTTCTTATCCATCAGCAAAACTCGATAGTCATCAGAATAAATTGGTGGGCGTCATAATTTCGACGCCCCCTCACTTCTTATCTGATGAGGATGTTGTCATGCATACAACATCCCCGTCGGATTCTTGGTGGATGAAAATGTTTGCACTTATTGACCAATACAATAATACTAAAGATTCATTATTTTGTATCAGCCAACCAAACAACAATAAAAACAATTTGACAATCTAATCATGCGACAGTTCGGGCATCGAATGCTTGGTGGATGGAAAGATTTGAACTGATTGACCAATATGATAATACTAAAGATTCATTATTTTGTATCAACCAACCAAATGAAAATAAAAACAATTTGACAATATAATCTTTCCACTCAAAGATCAACCTCAAAAAACCATGTACGATTGAAGAATTATGTCCCATGTTAAGTTCTTCAATCCCATTAATAGCCACCCATAGGTGGCATACCATAAGATGGCATGGGAGGCATTCCCATTCCACTCATACCTAGCTGAAATAAACCTCCCATGCCCACTCCCATGCTAGGCATTGGAGGTGATGGCAAAGCAAAGGGGAAGAAGCTGAGCATACATATTCTGTAAACAAAATAGGCACATATTTATTTCTGCAGAAGATTTAAAATATTTATTAAAGAGAAACTTAAAATATTCATAGAATCATCAGAGTATATCAAGAACCTAAAGTAGGTATGGAAACACAAAGTCAATCATATTATTCATCCAGGAAAGTTCCAAAGCCACATCTCGTCTGATCAAGTCATAGTATATGAACAAGCATGAAGCAAAGCATTCTTTCTTGCCCTGCACTTCCAAATGCAAAAGTAAGCCCCATTTCAATGCCACAATCCAAAATGAAAATTCAAAATATACTTTAGCCTTTGAGAGAGAACAACCAACTATATGTTTTACCAATTGTATACTTGTTCCACAAAATACACCAGCAATTCCTCTGCAAGTTCAGGATCACCCAATTGAGAACTAGTTTCCATTGCATCCTTGTAAAGATTATCCTTTTTAGACAGTGTAATATGTTAGCACATAATTTTTCTGTAATTTCCTGAAATATGCTATTTCTCTATAGTTTTCTTAATTATGCTCTTAAAAATGCGCATGTTATTTTCTATAATTTCCTTAATTATGCTCTTAAATGCTATATTATGTAAACAAAATAGGTACATATTTATTTGAATTTTTAAAAACCGTCAGTAGAGTAGAACGAGTGCTCCTTCAGGCTCAATTAAGAAAAATGCATACCTGTTGAGCAACAAGATCTTTCTCTTCTTTCTCCTTGGATTTCTCTTCTTGGATAGTCTCTAACTCGTTCCACAAAATACATGTTCCACAAAATACACCAGCAATTCCTCTACAAGTTCACAGTCACTCGATTGAGAGCTAGTTTCCATTGCATCCTTGTAATGATTATCCTTTTAAGATAGTGCAATATGTTAGCATATAATTTTCTATAATTTCCTTAAAAAAATGCTATTTTTCTATAATTTCCTTAATTATGCTCTTAAAATGCTATATTTTGTAAACAAAATAGGCACATATTTATTTGAATTTTTAAAAACCATCCGTAGAGTAGAACAAGTCCTCCTTGAGGCTCAATTAATCAAAATGCATACCTATTGAGAAACAAGATCTTTCTCTTCTTTCTACTTGGATTTCTCTTCTTGGACAACCTCTAACTCATTCCACAAAATACCTGTACCACAAAATACACCAGCAATTCCTCTGCAAGTTCATGATCACCCGATTGAGAACTAGTTTCCATTGCATCCTTGTAAAGATTATCCTTTTTAGACAGTCCAATATGTTAGCACATAATTTCCTTAAACATGCTATTTGTCTATATTTTCCTTAATTATGCTCTTAAAAATGTGCATGCTATTTTCTATAATTTCCTTAATTATGCTCTTAAAATGCTATATTCTATAAAAAAAAAAGGCACACGTTTATTTGAATTTTTAAAAACCATCAATAAAGTAGAACAGGTGCTCCTTGAGGCTCAATTAAGAAAAATGCATACCTGTTGAGCAACAAGATCTTTCTCTTATTTCTCCTTGGATTTATCTTCTTGGACAACCTCTAACTCATTCCACAAAATACACCAACAATTCCTCTACAAGTTCACGATCACCCGATTGAGAACTAGTTTCCATTGCATCCTTGTAAATATTATCCTTTTTAGACAGTGCAATGTGTCAGCACATAAATTTTCTATAATTTCCAAAGGTCATTGGGAAGTGATTAACTATCGCTAAAAGGGGATAGGATTTATCCCATTACTCGATAGACACATCGAGAGGATATACACTGACCAAGTCATTACTAAAGTATCATCGACGTGACTTTCGCTGTCGGAACATGCAAATTATTGTCTTGTTGATAGTCGATAAGGCTATCGACAAGACTTACACCAATAGGGAGAGAAGCCTTAGTCATCGGTACAACTTAAAGAGATTGGGGTGTAACATTTCAAGCTATCTCGATGCCCGATGGAAACAATAGACCAGGAGATTCATCGGGGAAAAAGTAACTATCGACAGAGATTGTTCAAGATTATGTCGATACCCGATGGAGGGCTCAGGTAGACACACACCGATAAAAAACAAAGCGACTTAAGGAATGAAATATTGCCGATGGCACCAAGGGAGTAATTCATAGGGAAAGCATATACCGATGATCCATTATAGATACAATTCAAAACTGAAACCAAAGCAGCCTGTATTTAATGTGTGCAATTGAGTAGATTGATGGCTCACACGAGGCAAATTAAGAACCAAATGCAGGTTGTGTCTTAGTAAAAAACACATAAGGTGATAATTATTGCTCACAATTCATCATGCATCATGGAGGCTACAAGTTCATTAGGAAGAAAGAGGAGTGCTAAGGGCTCTGAATCCACGTCTAAAAAATCCAAAACAGTGGAAGTCCCTCTTGCACGGAAACTAAATCAAGATATCATTGATCAATTGCAGTCCTCAGGCCCAAAATCAAGGAGGTTGAAACAACATTTGCCCAAAAAAGACCAGCTTTAGGACAGGTTTAAAGGGGTTGGAGATGTGTGGACAAAGGTGAGAGGTTATGAACTCTTCCTGTTTTATTTTCTAAGAAAGGATAGAGAAATGCCAATTTGTAACCCATGGATAACCAACTTAGGTAAACTAGTTGTTCCAAATATTTTCATAAATATCAAATTCATGGAAGTCTTGGTCAATCTGTGAAGAGATGCATTCAGTTTCCAAATGGCGGAGTGTTTATCAGATTTAGTTGTGGCACCATAGATGAAGTTTTTAGCTTAGACCCTAACCCTGATGTACCCTTGTCATTTGAAGAACTAGAGGAGGAATTTGTTAAAATGGATACTACTTATAAAGGGTGGAACTTATCTTTTCATAGGGTTTAGACAAGAATTCTAACCAAAGAAGATGGTCCCCCATTCAACATGGACATTTTTAGACACTACTTATAGTACACCTATATGTCATGTGGATAGGTTGGAGGTATAGAGGTCCCTGATGTAGCTAATATTGGGTTGTTGGTGTTAGCAGCAAATGTATAGATGTATGAGCCAAGACCCTTTGATTAGGCTACTTATGTTGTAGAAAAAATACATGAAGGTTTCTTGAACCTTGGAGATAATAGGGAGCCCACTTTCAAGTTTTACTCATTGTTAATGCATTTGATTTTATTTTATGGAAGATTTAGGGGTATGTGGCCAATGAATTTAAAATTGAACACAGCGGACAAAGCAGGTAAAGAACAACCAGCATAGATGTGGACATCATTTTTGGATTCACGATATGTGAAATCAAACTAAATGAAGTTTGAAGAGCTAATAGTAAATCCATTATACCAGATGTATGGTGTCCCGTGTGAAGGATCTATTTCCACTGAAGTTAAAATATTTCTTAGACCTGCTATTTTTTATGAAAGAGGTATTGTCAATCACAACCAAGGCGATTGGTTTGTTCATGAGGATTTTACTTGCTTCAGGTTTTATGGTTTTGAAGGAACCCAATATCTGTTGCCAAAATGTGTACCAGATAGAATTGCTTGTCTGGAGATTGTGAGATAGTTAATTGTTTCAAATGCCAAACATTTTAGAGGTATGCATAAGTAGACTTTCTTGCTTGGGACTCTTAGTTTCATGGATTTTACCATTGTATCAACAAAGGCTTATGAAGCCATTGATAGGAAACTAATTGAAGAATACAATTTGTTCAAATATGCTTCTAGGGTCAATTATGACCCTGAGGGATATATTCACAATTGCAAGAAAATTCAAAATCTGGGAGATTAGATTCATGTTTACTTGGAAGCAGAGGACATGTTTAGAAACATGGAGGAGGAAGAGGCCCAGATGACCATTGATGAATTAAACAAGAAATTAGAAGGAAAGAAAAAGAGATTGCAAGAAATGGAAACTAAAGAGGAAGAGAGTGAAGGAGAGTCCGAAGAAGTTGAGGTGGTATCTAGGTATCAAGCACCAGACATAGAAGAAGATCTAGACTTGCAAGAGCAAATTGTTGCCAGGCTGAACATCCATAGTGATGCAAGATACGATGAGTATTTTGCTTTTCTATCTGATGATGTTTTTATTAAGTCAAAAGAATTTAAATCCTTTTTATATAATTTCAAAGGGAAAAAACAAAGAGACTCTATCCCAAATGTAACCCCTAAAAAAGAATCAGAATTGTTGGGGAAACTAAAGGAAGAAATCAGTTTAGAATTGACCACTATAACCCCTCAAAGGGGAAGACAACTTCTTCGTGAAGCAAGCATCATCATCTTTCTAGGATGGGACATGAGTGCATCATTTATTTTTGATAGCATGTTACATTTTGAGAATAAGGATTTTAAATTGGATATTCAAGGGGTAAATGATGTGTATGTTGGCTCTAGATTTTACCAGAATGAAGAGGCTTTTATTTTATGGGCTCTATACCCTCCAAATAAGAGGCCAAAAATCATTGATGTGGATAAAGCCTTTGGTCACATGATGAAATTAAAAGTTGGTGAAGTAGATCCCATTGTTACTATTGACATGGGTATTGATATTTCAAAATTTAATAAAGCACAATTGGTCAAAGTGATCAAAGAAAGAGATCAGTACAAGGGATTATATGAAGAATTGCTAAAAAGAGGAGGATAGCCTGTGCCATAGATCCATGATGGGTCTCAGTGGAAAAATAAATGTGAGGAAGTGCAACTAGAAAATAAAAAGTTGAAAAGGCAAATACAGAGTGTTAGGGTTGACACAGTCTGTATTTTATTGACTAAGAGATTTGAAAAATTGCAGGGTTTCCTTGAATATTTTTGGGTTGTTTATCAAAAGAATATGAATAATGCAATATCTCACAACTGGATTTATAATAGACTAGGAACTTTGTTGCATGATAAGACAATGACCAATACAGATGTTGAAGTCAATATAAGGAATACAAATGTTGTTGAAAAAGCATGAAGACTTTGACACAGAATTGCAAAAAGAATTTAATGAATGTAAGGAAATAGTACAACATGGTTTTCTAGAAATTGAAGATCAGAATGGACAGTTTAAGGATAAGGATAAATGGATTGTGGAGTGCTAAAGTCTTCTTAGTGTTTCCCTTAACATTGCTCGGTCTGATGTACTTGACATGACAGACACAATTGAGCAGATGGAAAACTTCATCACTTTGGAGATTGAGGTCAAAGATATTATCTATGATGTAGATACCTACAAATCAGAGGGATATTTGAAGCACATTCAAAAGTGCAATCAGATGCTTGGAGACCAGCCATAGATATCAAAAAATGTTTAAAGATGTGACTTTGTATTTTATAGTTTTAGTTTGTTAGGGCAATTTTTAGGTAGTTAGTTTCTAGTTAGTTTTTTGTTAATTTTAGTTTAATGAAAGGGTATGCCCTTTCATTTTTTAAACCAAATCCTCATCTATATGTGGAGGATTTTTTAGGAGAGACAGATATCACAAGTTTATAGTTTTTTTTATCAAGACAGTCTCTATGCATTTTCTTATGAACTCGTTGTCTGGAAGTACCAAGTTGATGGAGGATATGCACTGAAATCAACTGGTTTAAGTATTTTATTTTCAATATAAAGATTCAAGTGTTTCTCATTCATGATGGTATCTATCTTTTCAATGGATTGATTAGTTCCTTGGATAAATATATTTACATAGATTGTTTCATTGTGCAATCTTATGTTGTTGTAATTAAGATTGATTTTTTAGTTTGAAGGATTGGTTGGAAAACTTTGAATTGTCTTATTGGTCTTTGAAAGAAAATTTAAATTCATTAAGACTAACTGGATGCCATATTTTAATTGCAATTCATATGGAAGCCTTTGAGATGATGGTCTTGTTACATTAACAAGTTATTAAAACTATCTCTAAGGTTAAACGTAGGATTTTTCATTTGAAATGATATGAAACCAGTAAGGAATCAAGACATTGATCTTTTATTGATTTTATATATTTGAATCAAGTATTTCCAAAGCAAGTTTCATTAAGGATTCATATTTCTAATTCATACAATCACTACTTTATAAACATTCATTTACAAGCAAGCAAGCAGATTGATTCTGGTATAGTAAATAGGGTTTACTTATTATTTAATTTTTATACAATACTTTAAGCCTTTATCTAACATAATCGATAATTGGAAGACTTTTCAATAACTAGGAACCGCAACATTAGGAAAGTAAAGAAAAACAGATAAGTGAGAACAAATTGGTAGGATGACAAGCTCAAATTTATCAGACACACACTCTGAAATGAACTTGTTTGCAACCAACTGTACATGATCCAAACACACAACCTACAACTCCATAGGAATTTAACATCATGCAAAAATCTACAAGAATTTTGCCATCTCCAATAGTTCGATACCCTCCAAACGAGTTAATTCAATCCTTCATTTTCACCTACTAGACAACCCAATTTGCAGAGGCAGAGGCAGAGGAAGAGGCAAAAGAAACAAAGGAATTGGAAGAGGCAGAGGAAGTCAAGAGTTAATTCAATTTGTCATGCATGGTTTTCAAATGAACCCACACTTTTCTTTTTTTTTAATAATGCCTCTGGTCGTCAAAATTTTGACTAACACAGGCATTGTTGAAAAACGTCGTCAGCATTTCGACGTTATTGGGCATTTTTTTTTTAAATTACATTTGATCACAAAAAGCCTTGTCTATCGGAAACCTCCATCAAAATTTGAGGCCAAATGTATTAGTGGCAATAGTGAGTGTTGGTTTTTTCCTATTCATAAAACAGAGTTATTTCGAGAGATGCCAAATTCCAAATAGAAAAAACCCAAAACCTTGAAATTAAGAGTAAAAGCATAAAACTATGTAATACATACTATGATTCTTAAGATTTATGTGCCAGTTTTTGTAGGGTGCTCCACTCTTCATCTGATGGAAGGTCAATATTATTTAAACTATGGATTGTCAACTGCAACTTTGTCAACAATCCATATTTAGAAGAGTGACTTGACATCACTGTTTCACCAAATACCACATTCAGAGTTGTAAATGGTTGGATGAATTCCAGAAAGCTTTAGGGAGTTGTGTTCTTAGGAAGCAAGTCTAAATCGGACTTCATTTTTATCTCCATGTTTTTTTTGTAAGCTTCTTTTCCAATGAATTTATTTGATGGGTCAACAGTCTTAGGCAAACCAAATTTAATCAAAGTAGTTATCTTTTCTTGCAGCTTCAATATCTTTGTGCCACATTTATCCATAACTTATGATGTTTCCTTTAGTTTATGGCATTTTTGAAGGATAGATAATGTCTTAACTATGGCATCAATGTGGTTGTTAATTCCCTTGGATGCAAAATAGCTATCACTGGTACTGTAGACTACTTGCAAAATATGTTTTGCCATATCCTCTTTTGAATAAACATGTATGCTCTTCTCAATGTGCCCTTTGATTTTGATATAAATTAATCTCAGACTTTCATTCAATTCAAACCATTCACACAACTTGTCACTCCTCTGCATTATTTTCCCCCAAATGTTTTCTTGTACATACTTTGTTGTATTTTTCATATTATCTTTCAATCAATCCTCTGAAGTTTTAATTTTATCATTTGCATTGTGCAGGTCTTCTTTCATTTGTGCACATTTTTTTATTTCTTCCTCTACTTCCTCTTCCAAATGTTTTTCTTTTTCCTTCTCATTATCCAATAGGTCCTATATTTTTCTTATTTCAGCAGCAGCAAACTCATAAATTTTGTATAATTTTTGAAAAATGGCTCTTTTCTCATCAATTTTTTTTACTGCTTTTAGCTAGTTTTTCACTCGAGTCTTTAATTCTACATCCATCTTTTCCTGCTCTGCAATTTCTACTGCAGAGCTTGAATTTTTTATCCTTTTCTATAAATCATTGCACTTGTTATATGTTGCTTTCCTCTTTGATTTTTTGTTTTCCGGGTCTGCCTATAAATTTTCTATTTATTTTTCCAGTTTATTTTTTTCTCTCTCCACCTTTAGCAGTGAAGTATAGACCACTTTGTTAGTCCTTTTTGACACACTAATTTGTCCACATTTTGTACTTTGGAAAAATCAACTGGAGGATGCTAACTTGAATTTCAGAGAGATCTATCTGACTGTGTGGTGGATTTTTATCTTTGGTTGGGGGCATAACAACCATGAACTCCATCATATCTTTTTGTGTGTCATATGTTGGAAATACCCCGTTCCTTGCAGGTTGTTTGTCTAAAACTTCAGTCAGAGCAATCCTATGCAATGCTCTTTTTTTTTCTTTATTTGCATTTGTTGTGTGTTCAAATTTTTCATAGTAATCATGAAATTGAAAATCTGGGCTTGCTGAAGCAATTGAATGTTGGAAAGGTGAAATAGCAGAGGCTCCAGTTCCACCTATGCCTATGGTTTTAACTAATACATTACGAGGATTACCAACAACCATTCCTAATCCTGTCCCACTATCACTTTCATATGTAGCTTTTATAGTCTTTTGAGGGGTCTGATCTAAAGCTGAAAATGATAGATTTGTAGTGTTAGTGGCACTTGATATAGGATTCTAAGTAGTATGAGTATCTACCACTAGTGGCCTCTTGCGAAATATATTTTGTGGTTGCACTTGTCCAACACCAAGACAACTAGTATGAGTAGTAGTACCTGTAGACGTATAAAAATGACCATATTCCTAAATGAATATTTTATGTTCATTTCTCTATTTGATTAAATCTAATTTAATTAAATTACCTGCATTCCTCTATTTAATTAAGTAAATTACTCAATTTATTTAAATTAAATTCACTATACCCATTTAATGAATAAATCATTTTATTCAATTAAATCCCCCCTATCCACTTTTAATTAAATTCAAATTTAATTAAATAGTTATCCTAAATTGAATAAATCTAATTTATTTAATTGCAAGCAAATTGAACGAAATTCTTTTTTTCAATTAAATCCTATTATCCCTCCATCCACTTGCAAAATCCCAAACCCCTTTCTAATCCCTTCTAGAATCTTCTAATCACTTCTAATTAACCTAACCCCTTCTCTAAACTTTGTCACATCCCTAAGCAAAGGGAAGTCACTTCTCAAACCCTCAAAGTCTTTGATAACCATTAAAGGATTTCAACCTTCAACCACTTATTTCCTCAAAGTCTTTGATAACCATTAAAGGCTTCCAACTTTCAACCACTTAATCCTCCAAAGTCTCCAATAACCATTAATGGTTAACTCAAACCCTCCTACATGGTTAAAACATTTGTTTTGACTCAACCTTCATCCAACCCAAGGGTCTCATCAGGCCTTTAATGCTTTGACCATGATTATCTCTTAATCATTTGCACAAAGGTTTATCCTTGGATTAACTCTTAATCCATTGGATAATCCTAACTTAAGCTTGACCCTTAGCCTCTAGATAACCATGAGGTCTTCTCAGGCATTCAATGTCTCCAACCCCTTCTCTCAACCCAACCCTATGTTCAAATACATTCAAGCTTTCTCATTTCATATATGTTCATCATTTAGTCTCTCTTAAATCAGGAATTAGACTAAATATGCATGTTTAGAATAATTTCTTTATCATTTTAGTTCAATCATAGACTAAATATAGTATGCTAGGATAGTATTCATACTAATCTTGTCATCTTATCATTTAGTTTATTGCATTTTAAAATCATACATAGCTTATAACATCTTTCATTCTAAAAATCTATCAGAGCATCCCTCGTTCCTGCATTTGCCATCCCCGAACCATTTTACTCAGTGATCTGAGAGAAAAACATTGGTTTAAGGGACATTGTGAGATAGAGAACCATGGGACCCACCTTGGGAAGCTGAGTAATACTATGTTACTCCATAGCTTGCACCAAGAAGTCCTGTGTGTGTGTGTGGACAAGTCATTTTGCAATATATTAAGTTTTATCAGCCCACTTTTCCCGCATACATTTCTGGTGCCCACCGTGGGGCCTGACCCCCAATATCAAATCGGTTTTTGAAACTAATCACTTTTGCAGGTCCGTGGGAAACAGGAATCAGCGCATGGGAAACATTCCCTAGCGCATCTGGTTAACAGTCTAGCGCATCCCGCTCACTATTTAGTGCATGGGGTCCATACTCTAGCGCGTGAAGACCTTTCCTTAGCGCATAACTTTACTAAACTTTTCCTGTAGGTCTCAGCGCAGTCGAAAAACAGAGTAGCGCATCTGCAAAATATATTGGCGCTTCAGGTCTGTCAGCTAGCACATCGAGTTTACCAGCTAGTGCTTTCTATCCATCATCTAGCGCGTCTAAACCATCTTGTAGCGCATCAAATCAATATTTTCCTGTAGCTCTCAACCCAAAAATAAAAAATAGAACAACGCATCCAACACACAGAATAGCGCATCCAGAAAACAGTGTAGCGCAGAGAAACATAAGTTTAGCGCATCTAGGTTTTCTTGTAACGCGTACAGTCCTTTCTGTAGCGCATCACAGACAAAGATCAAAAATTTAAAATTGTAACCAAACTGAGATTTTAGACTTGTGGAAGTCCCCCAAATCATCTAACATTTTTTTTTTTCTCTGGTTGCTAGCAGGACTCTAACAATTTTCTTGCAGGTGGAGCGGGCCATTTTCTTTTAATCGGTTTTCATTTTGCTGACTAAAATGTCGAATTTACTTTACTGACCAAATTTCTTTTCATAGATCAAAAAATCATTGCTTTAAAAGGGATAAAATAAACATCATGTTTTGTGGAGCAACATCTCCACATAGATTTTAGCAAATCATTGAATTGAAAGGATAAAATAAACCAACTTGATTGCTTTGTCTCGAAAGTGGAAGGAATATGCTCTCCCTTTAACTGGGTGATCAAAAATCTAGACCACTCTTACCGCTTTCTTTACTTCACGCAATAAAACCTTTAGCAGACCTGCCTTCCCGAGGAGTTGGAATCAACTCTTAAAGCCGTTTATGGCCGGTGTGAAAGGAACGACCTAAGTGGGGAATAGCTTTGACGCCAAGAATTCCAACCCACTATAATCAAATGTGAAAAGTGATGAAAGTCCTTTTCAACGGTTGCGCGCAGTGATTAGCCTTCCCCCAGTATCCTTGAGATATGTAAAGCCTTTGTTCTAAAGGTTGGGAAGCCTCCTGAGGGAGTTTATCACTGACGGCCAAATAGGAAGCCTGATTACGAACCATAGAAATAGAAGCTTTGAACCGAGTCAGTAACCAGACATTTATAACATCATAGTGCAAGGGTGGGGAAGAATCCGCCCCCAAGATTACTCACCATATATCTCCCAAGATAACTACTCAACTGTGAAGCGATTCACTTTGAGTTAATTTCTGGCAAAAGGCAAAAAAAATAGGCACCCTCTAGGGGGTGACACAGCTGTTTGAGCTGACGGGGTATTGAGACTAGTGAGCTATGATGTTATTTATGACCCTTGATTAAAGAGTCTTTCTGAAGTGTGTTATTTATATCCAAACCTATTAAAACATTGGGGATTTGAACACATCCTCGTAGAACATACACTTTTTGTTAGATTAGGCAAAATGGTTGTACTTTTTGTGCCGTGCTTGCGTTTATTACTTCAGAAAATCATCCATCAAGCTTGAAAAATTCGCAACAAAAATTCAAAATTCACAAAAATGAAACCAAAGAAAAAAAATCAGGGCAGTTTAGTGCATAAGAGCAACTTCTTAGCGCGTGGAGTAATTCTGTTAGCGCATCCAAACCGTCAGTTAGTGCGTTGGTTCAAAACAGTAGTGTTCCATCTTAAGGCAAAAACAGTACAAAATCCTTTAGCGCATCAAAGAAACAGTCTAGCGCATGGAAGCAACAGCTTAGCGCGTAGAGACTAAACATTAGCGCATAGAGTCCAACAGTTAGCGTGTCACAGACCCAGGATAGCGCATAGATTTTTCAACAATGGGAAAAACAATTTTAACAGTCCAAAAACTTTAGCACGTGTCTAGGGGCAGCCTAGTGCATGTGGTTATTATTTTAGCGCATCGGAGAATTTCAGTAGCGCATGTAGACTCTGTTCTAGTGCGTGATCAAAAACAGAAAAAATGGAGAGCAAAACCGAGAAAATTTTTGAAATTTTCAAACACATTTTTAGAAGCATTTTTCATCAACATCATTTTTCATCAAACCAGAGTGACAAACAAACCATTAGAACTATTTCTCAAGCAAAATTTGTGTCAAAACAAACGTTGTCAGAATCTTAAACGAATCACGCAATCGAGGATATCTCTCCTATCATAATTCAGAAATCTCATCATCAGTGTCAAACAGAATCCTTTACCATCTTACGGATTTTTATCTCACAAACACTCCTTGTTTAAAATTTTCAAATTGTCAAATCAAGTTTCCAGATCGGGAGACTTTTATCCATATCATTTGACACGCTTTGTCGTGAAGGGGCATCTAAAAACCTTCACTCTGATAGAGTAAGATTTGAAATTTTCAAAAACAAGAATCAACTGAATCCAAACCAATCAAAGGAAACCATTGATCACTCATGCATGACTAATCCCCTTATTCTGAGAAGAAAGAACCTCTATCGTAACATCACGTTGAAGAAACAACAACCTAGTTTTTCCAAATTCATCAAGAGAAATAATTTTTTATACATCAATTGTCAACTCTTCAAATCTCATTGGGTATTCCTTCATCATGTCAAACGTTATATCCAAAACAAATCTAGCGAATTTGACAAAGAATCTTTGAAAACAAGAGCATACTGCCAAAAGTTTGTTTTTAATCAAACCATAAACCGCAGAGGAAAGATCAATCCAGCATTCTTTCCCGACGAGTGCATCACATATAACACATCTCGGCCAGAACCACCAACGCCCGAGCAACATATCAACGAGGCTTTTGTCCCCTTCATCACTGAAAGTTTCTACTAAAATGTCTGTTACTCGCTCTCAAAGAGACAAACAAAGCGAGGCACACGTTGAGTCCAGTATGAATCAAAGATTATCAAATCCTTTTGAAGTTCCACCCATAGAAGAACCTGAAATTACTGAAGCACTTCTTCGGGACTGTCAAGAAAACCCTTCCAAAAACTTGTAGAAAAACTCATGGAAAATGACAAAGAAAAATATCTGTTGATGCTTACAAGCAAAGGTGTTAAACTTCTTGAAGATTTAGACCCAAACAGTTTTCAAACCAGATCTCGACAATATGCATATCAAGAACAACACAGAGAAGAAGAAACTCACATACCTGAACAACATATTCCAAAGCAACACTTTCCAGAACAACGCATACCAGAAATGTGTATACCTGAGCTAGAAACACCAGAGCAAAATATACCATTTACTACACCTTTTCAGCTGAGAACCAATACAAGGCAAGAACTTTTCCCTCGACAAGACAATATACCTTTGGCAGCCCTTACTCAACAAATGCAAATGTTGCAAAGGCAAATACAGGATATGCAACAAGGGACAACAGTGCGGTACTCTTTAAACGAAATCTGTCCTTACCCATTTGACAGAAGATTGAACATAGTGCCTTTTCCTCCAAACTCAGACGTTCCCAAATTTGATAAATATGATGGAAAAAGTGATCCCCGAGATCATGTTCAAGAATTTTGCACACTAAGCCTTGAATTTGCTCATGATGACACCTATTTGATGAGGTTATTCTCCAGAAGCTTGGGAGGGCAAACTATGGAATGGTTATCCAAAATTTCGCCACCTGTCAAATCATTTGATGAATTGGTTAACAAATTCATAACCCACTATTCCTACAACATCCAACATGCCATAACCATGTTAGATGTTTGCAACACCAAACAAAAGAACAACGAAACATTCATGGTGTTCCTTCAACGCTGGCGACGCATGGTATCACGATATCCTCGAGATATTCCCGAAAAGGAGAAAATGGAAATATTCATTGATAACTTGAATGGCGAAATGAGTTACAGACTAAAACTTCAATGCATACCATCTTTCGCTAAATTGATTGAAAATGCCATTCAAGTAGAAGAAGCCTGTGTCAAAAAGGGAACACTCAAATTCTACAAGGAAGGAACAAACTCATCAAACTACAATAACCAGAACAACACCAATCTTGACAAATCTTGATTTTGGACCCGAAATAAAAATGAAGGCAACAATGAATCATATTATCCCAAATCTAAGCAACCAGTGCTTACATTATCCAGAAATCCTCAAAATATGAAAAATCCTAAAAATGCTACTCCCAATGCTAACACATATGCACCAATCAATGATCAAAGACAACTCAACACAAACAACACCAACGATACTCAAAGCAAAAACATGAATCCAGGACCTAACAACAATTCACGCAACAACATGAACAATTTCCAAAAGCGTATCTTCACACCACTGGGACAATCATTAGAATCTGCATTCAGAGAACTTTTGGCAAACAAGATTCTTTCTTTGCCTCCCATCAGCAACTATGAACCCCCAATCAAACCACCTTGGTGGAATGATTCAAACTATTGTGATTTCCATCGCAACAAGGGTCATAGAACAAATGAGTGCATGAGATTGAAACATATAGTACAGGACATGATTGATCAAGGTGACTTAACAATGGATGGTCTTAAAACAAATGGTGATCACGATGCCTTCAAAAATCCTCTCCCAAATTACAACAAAGATGGAACATCAACTTCAGATGATACACGTGAAGCTCGTATTAATCATATCTACAACAACACAATCAACCACATATTAGCTAAAGATCATCAAGTCAATGTCATCACCATTCGAGATCGGCATGATCATGAATCTGTCAATGTAACAACCCGAACTCAGAAATATGTCTTGAAGGGACATACTGCACCTACAACTATCACACCAAAAATCCAATATGACTTGGTTAGCCAACTATGCAAGACTCCAGCTTAGATATCTATCTTGGAATTATTGAAACTATCACCAAAGCACAAAGACATATTGGAGCAAGCGCTATTGGAAACAAATGTACCTCAAAATCTGGATACAAACAGATTTCAAGCCATGGTCGCCCATATGACAGGACCTCATAACCTCACCTTCTCAGAGCATGACAATACTTCCTTGACTCATCTGCATAATACTCCTCTCCACATTGAAGTCATTGTTTGCAAACACCGAGTGAAAAGAGTTTTAATAGATGGAGGAGCCAGACTTAATATATGTACTTTAAAGCTTATCCGTGCATTAGGCTTCTCAGAAGAATCTATTGATCCTTGCAAAAAGATTACCATAAAAGCATATGATGATGAGGAAAGATCCTCTAAAGGAACAGTGATATTACCTATTCAAGTAGGACCAGTACAAAAGGATACTATATGTCAGGTCTTAGATATTGATCTAACCTACAATATCTTGTTAGGACGACCCTGGATACATGAAATGCAAGCTATACCTTCCACATATCACCAGTGTCTCAAGTTTCCTTATGATGGACAAGAAATATCCATATCAGCTAACCGTAATCCATTCCAACATTGCAACGCAATGGGGGCAGCCCAAGACAGTTTGGTTCCTCATAATAGAGAAAAGCAGCGATCTTCAACATCAGATCCACCAACAACAAAATCAAACTCCTTATGGGGAGACTTCAAACAGAAAATGCAAATCAAAGACCAAGGCATGGGAGAATACTCTTTGGAGCCTTTGTGTTTGGCCAAATTGCCAACATCACCTAGATCGCATGGTTTGCCTACTACATCAACACATCTGGCTACTCAGCCCATCACTAAATTTGATGGTACCTTCATCAAATTGGGTACTCTAGCACATGAAACAGAAGACAAGGATGTTCTTAGCTAGTTATACAAAGATGAGGAAGAAGATCATAGAGCAGCCACTCTGGACATTGTTCTACCAACACACCTATATGGAAAAGGCTACTTAATCATGAAGCAAATGGGATATGGCGGTAAAGGACCTATTGGGAAACGCAAAGAAAGAATCACTTAACCTATAGATCTTCCTTCACAACTTAGTAGAAACAAAGCAAGATTGGGTTCTAAACTCACATTCCTATTGAAAAGGCCACCACACACAACTACAAAAGCTCAATGGAAGGTGAAGAAGAAGTACAAAGAAGAATCCTGGTAGGAAGCACTCGTTGAATCAGCAAAAACAATCTGCAAGGCACGGGAACGTCAAGATCAGAAGTTGCATCAGGGAAAGCTTCTAATTCATAAGAAGGCCCTATCTGCAGTGGTAGCTCATATTCAAACACCAATGTCTCAAAAACAAATCATGTCATCTCCAGATACCATTATTCTTCCCCGAGGAAGTACAGTCTATGAACAAATCCAGAAAGTAGAAGACGAATCTAATATAGAATCAACAAAAACCATCAAAATGGTATCCATCATCAAAGATTTGTTTTCACCATACAACATACCTGTTTGCAGCACCGATAGAATCTAGGATGATGCCTATGAGATAGATTCCAATGAATATGAATGGGGCACCTGCTCCAATGCTACTACAGATATCCCTAATGATACTGATTCTATATCCCTTTCTCAAGAAGAACATAACGCAGAAGATAGACCTCTTGAATTTGGACCACAAAATATCTATGATGCCAAGGAAAGCGAATAGAAACATTATGAACAAGTCTATGTGGAAGATAATGCCATCGAGGACCTCGACAAAATCCTAGACTTCTTTAAAACCAGGGCCCATCACAATGAAAACTCTATCCTAACCCTCACAGTAGCCAAACTTCATCCACCTAACGATTCCTTACCACTTGTCTTTCCTGACCTCATCGACTGGGATGAACCTGAAATCCATGATATACCAATTTTCCCAGATAATGAATCCGTTATCCATTACCTATATACCGTAAATCCAGAAATAGGCTTTACCAGTAAACAAAATAACGATGTATGTCAATCAGGGAGTGCCAAGTCTCTCAGTCGCAAAAATGAACTAAATAAAGGATTTGATGCTGAAAACCAGTCAATGACAGCTCTAGATCACAAAAAAGTAAAAATAAAGAATGCATCTGAGGGTGAAAACCTTTTTAAGGCACCTAATGATGGGAGACTTGACACTCTTCCTGAACACTTTCATGAACGATCACCCATTTTGATTGAGCCCACTCAATCAATCAAAATTGGTACCACAGAAGCAGCCAGAAACATACACCTTGCAGAATCTCTGACAGAGGAAGAAAGATCGGCATTCATCATCTTCTTTAAAGGACAGCAAATCAACTTTGCTTGGTCATATGGAGATATGCCCAGAGTAGATCCTCACTTAATCACGCATCACTTGTCCATTTCTACAGGAGTTAAGCCAATCAAGCAAAAGCTACGAAAGATGAATCCAAAAGTGGCACTCATGGTCAAAACTAAACTAAAGAAACTATTAGACGTCGGATTCATCTGACCCATTGACTATGCAGAATGGATTTCTAACATCGTTCCAGTATCAAAACCAGATGGTAGTATCAAAATCTGCACTGACTTCAGAGACGTCAACAAAGCTTGTCCAAAAGATGACTTTCCTCTACCAAGTATCGACATAATTGTAGATCTCACAGCAGGCCATGCAATGCTCTCACTAATGGACGGTTTCTCAGGCAATAATCAAATCAAAATAGCTCCTGAAGATCAAGATAAAACAGCGTTCACCTGTCCTTGGGGAACGTATTGCTGGAATGTTATGCCTTTTGGCTTAAAGAATGCAGGGGCCACTTATCAAAGAGCAATGACCACAATATTCCATGACATGATGCACACATTTATGGAAGACTATGTGGATGATTTATTAGCTAAATCCTTCACTAGAGGTGAACATCTTGGCATCCTAACAAAGATTTTTGATCGATTGGAGAAATTCCAAGTCAGGCTCAACCCTAAGAAGTGTGTCTTCGAGGTAACATCAGAGAAGTTACTAGGCTACATTGTCTCAGCTCAAGGTATTGAAGTAGATCGAGCAAAGGTACAAGCCATTATGGACATGCCACCACCAAAGAATATCAGTCAACTCAGATCGCTACAAGGACGACTTCAATCAATCAGGTGATTCATCGCTTAGCTAGCAGATAAAAGTCTCCCATTTAACCATTTACTACACAAAAATGTACCATTCAAATGGGAGGCCAAGTGTGTAGAATCTTTTACCAAATCAAACAATACTTGATGAATCCACCAGTTCTGGTCCCACCAATCGTAGGAAAGCCTCTTATCTTATATATCTCAACAATAGATATATCACTGGGGGCACTATTGGCACAAGAAGATCAACAAGGAAAGGAACGCGTCATATATTACATCAGTCGGACATTGAATGGCTATGAACTCAACTATACATTCATTGAAAAGGCTTGCTTAACAGTGGTCTTCGCATCTCAGAAGTTCTGACATTATATGCTACCACATACCATCAAGCTAGTCACAAAAATTGATCCTCTCAAATATCTACTCAGCAAGGCAGCTCTTACAGGTCGATTGGCTAAATGGGTCATGATTCTCAGTGAATTTGACATCCAATACATAGAAAGATGAGCCATCAAGGGACAAGCAATTGCAGATCAGTTGGCTGAAGCACCACTCCCTGGCAAACACACCATGGAGATTGAATTTCCGGACAAGGATGTTCTTACTCTTTCTACTAAACAATGGACCCTATACTTTGACGGATCCTATACACAACATGGTTCTGGTGCTGGCATTCTGTTCATCACTCCTGAAGGACACACTATACCAAGATCATATAGGCTTATGTTTCCATGCACAAATAATGTGGCTGAATATGAGACACTAGTCATAGGCATCAAAATGGCCGTAGAATGGAAAATCACAGAGTTAAAGGTCTATGGGGACTCACAACTGGTTGTCCATCAAATCAACAACGACTATCAAACAAAGGATGACAAGCTACTACCCTACAAACGAATGGTGGATGACTTCAAACAGTATTTTGTGCACATCACCTTTGAGCAAATACCAAGGTTGAACAACAAAGCAGCCGATGCAATGGCTACTATCGCTTCACTACTACAAATTCTAGAGCAACAGAGTCATTATGAGTTCTTGGTAGAGCAACTGTTCTCCCCCGCCTATGACCACTCTAAATCCCAGGTTATTTATGCCTTGACTGGTTCAGATTCTCCATTATATGGACCAATATACGACTACCTCAAGCATAATATCTTACCTATTGACCAATCCCGTAACCAAAAATGTAACTTTATCCGACAAGCTGCTCGTTACACCCTTACCGCCGATACTTTATATCGTTGAGGTCTTGATGGTACTCTTCTTCGTTTCCTTGATCGTAATGATTCCGATTTTGCTTTACACGAGCTTCATGAAGGTATTTGTGGCACACATTTCAGTGGCACTACTCTTGCTAAAAAGCTTCTACGAATGGGATACTACTGGCCTACAATGGAGAAAGACTCCTATCACTTCGCTAAGAAATGTCCTAAATGCCAAATCCATGGTAATCTCATACATGCACCAGCACAGGAACTACAGCCATTTACAACATCTTGGCCCTTTTGTCAGTGGGGACTAGACTTAGTTGGCAAAATTCATCCTTCGTCTTCAAATGGACACAAGTTCATTATAACAGCAACAGAATACTTTACCAAATGGATAGAAGCAGTTCGCATGACCACAGTGACAGGAAACAAATTGCCTCTTTTATCCTCAATTATCTGATCTGTCGATATGGTATTCCAAGTTCAATCATCACAGATAATGGACGACCTTTCAAAAACCAAGATGTACAGGAACTATGTGAAAGATTCAAAATCCAACATAGGTTTTCTACACCATACTACCCGTAGAGAAATGGTCAAGCAAAAGCATCTAACAAGACAATACTGAAAATCCTCAAGAAAACAGTGAATGATGCAAGCAAAGATTGGCACGTACAACTCAATCCAGCACTTTGGGCATACAAAACCAGCATCCGCACACCTACAGGAGCAACACCATACTCATTGGTATATGGATCAGAAGCTATTTTACCCCTGGAGGTAGAAATCCCCTCTCTCAGAGTCTCTTTGAAAGGCTTAATCCCAGATGAAGAGCATCAAGTTAACCGACTACAAGAACTTGAACTATTAGATGAAAAATGCCAACATGCTTATACCCATCTCAAAGCATATCAGCAACGCATGTGCAGGAGCTACAATCACAAGGTCATTTCTCACAACTTCAAGGTTGGTGACCTAGTCCTCAAAGAAAATCCAAGAAATCAGCAAGATCGAGAAAAGAAAGGGAAATTTGAACCTAACTAGTTGGGTCCCTATGTTATCATATCAGTCTATGGATTAGGTGCCTATCAGCTAACAAATTCTAAAGGAGATGTGCTCGACGAACCAACTAACAGCATCCATCTAAAGAGGTACTACACTTAAGTGGCCTAGTGCACGAAAAAAGCCAAAATATGCAAAAAAAATCAAAAAAATCAAAAAAGTCCAAAAAAACAAAAACATAAATTACAAATAAAAACAAATGGTGAAAACCTGGTAAACAGGCACTCTTGTGAAAGAATGGCTCCTCTATCTATCTCAATCCCATTTTATCTATACAAACACTATCGGCCATCGACCAACACCTAGCACCTATCCATTCAGGACATACTTAGCATAGTCACTATCCTGATTTGTCTATATATATCCTCTTACCACATCCGACCATGGCTTGGAAATCACTATACATGATCGTATCAAGAGGCACACTCAGCTAGGGGCATTAACTTGTTCAAAAACTTGCAAACATTCAAGACATCACAACTATTGCAAAAACTCAGAAGCATGACATCCAACAACCAAAACTATGCTTCATCGCAAAAAACCAAAACAAAACAATTCACAAAAATACCAAGGATGGATGATTTTCTGAAGTACTAAATATTGCATTCTTGCATAAAGTCTTGACTAGTTTTGCATTTTGAACTTTTTGAATTTTTGGATTCTCTTCCTTGTCTCACTCAATGCTTCACAACTAGAGGTCAAGGGGACCTTCCAATATTTTCTTAGTCTTCTATCTGGGAGGTGATCATTTGTACTATGTGAATACATGCCTCAAGACGTAATATATCGAATATCATTGAAGGCATGATTCCACTTCACGCATATAAATGATCAAATCTTGTCTGTTTATGCAATATGCACTCAGGTCGTCCTGGTTCAATTATACCTTGACGCTTGTGCTATCTTGCAAAATCAAAAATCATGTAAATTTTTCTCAGGTCATTATGGTTCAATTATACCATTATGCTTGTATAAATTTTCAACATATCCTAAACAAATCAATGCTCAATGATGAAACCTACAAAGAAAGCAAACATATGGTTGTCTCGGATGGCAAATACAGAATGAGGGATGCTCCACAAACATTAGATTCATATCATTTTACAATTAGTTGCATATCATTAATGCATGTTTTTATATCATTTTAACATGTTTGCATATCATTTTACCATGTTTTCATATCATTTTACAATTAGTTGCATATCATTTAAACCATAGTTGCCTATCAAATCATACATCTCATTTTCAAGATACATCTCACAGCATATAAAAAAAAAAACATACATCCTGCATCATACATTATATCATCTATTTAAAGCATTGCATCACATAAACAAAATAACCCAAATAAATGCATCCATATAAACACATCACATGATCACAAATGGTGCCATATATATATCTCAAAAATGATCCAAATGTATAAAATGTGTCAAAACTATGTCCAGTAAAAAAGAATAACAATGATCCACAACTACAATAGCGACCATGTCTCTCAAGTATGACTATCCCCTGACGAAGATGGTCTCGCTCTAGATGCACCCGCCCCTGGATCTCCAAGAGGGTCTTGTCTCGATGGCCTCGTAACACCTCGGCTCTCAGACCGTGACCCAGTAGCTCGAGATCGGCTGGATCTCAACTGTGTAAAACTCTGTACTCGCCAGTCCCTGGGTACTGCCACCTCATAGTGCCGCCTGTAATACTCCGCCTCCTGGGCTCTCAGCGCCAACTCTCTCAGAGTGTCTCTCATAGGACCACCCGCCGCTGCTCTCTGCATGCTAAACACGATCTCCTCCGCTTGTCCCCGCTGCTCTATCTCAGTATCTCGCTCCGTGGTCAACTAAGAAATCTGCCACTGATAGGTCAAAATCTGTGCCTGCAGCTACTGAACAGTAATCTGCAAGGTCCGGATCTGAGCATCCTCCATATGACCAGGGACCCGAACCCGTAGTGGTACCTGTGCTGGAGGAACCCCTCCCACTCGGCCTATCCTCGGTGCTGGAGGCAGGAGCACATCTGTCCTCCTCCTCTGTGCTGGTCGCATAGCCTCCTCTGTACCACCCACTGTAGCTAGCACCTCCCCCACTCTCCCCTCTCCACCGGCTCTGATAGCCAATCCACCTCTCCCTCTATCTATCCTCCCCTGTCGCACTGCTCTCTCCACACCCCTATCTCCTCTCCTCACTCTACCTCCCCGCCTCCCTCTAGCTCCTCTCCCTCATCCATCTCCTCCATCATCCCCATCATCTCCATCATCTCCCCCATCTCCCTCGGCCTCATCTCCTCAAGATCAGATATCCTGGCCACTGCGCACGCAACAAACAATCGGGCAAACTCATCTGTCATACCCGTATCCTGAATCTCTGGGGCATAGTCCCATATCTGCCCGGCCAACCCCACAAACTCCTCCACCACCACGGCACTATCAATGGTCGGCCCCCAATCAGCCACATCCTACTGCCATCATGCATATAGGCACGCTCCCTAAGGAATACCCTGCTAGTGCCCAAACTGCCTCAAAACTTGGGTCACCACAAACCGCTCAATCACGAATGGGGTCCTCCCAATCAGGTACCTGGTCATAAATATAAAGGGCATCTCCAGCCCATCCTTTGCCCACACCTCACATCCTATATACGGTCGCCAGGTAACCGTATCTATGTCATCCAGTACTCTCCTCCAATGCTCTAGTTTGCCCAGCTTATGCTGGACAACTAGACCCCTATATCCATAGGCATATGCACATCCTACGGGCCTGTCCCTGTCTGCTAGTGGCCTCGCTGCTAAAATGTGCTCCCAGCACCATTCCTTATAATAATGTCACGCCAGCTGACAAACTGTCATAACCGAGGTATACTACCTCATGCAAATCCCTGTATAAATGGGCCAGCATAGCTGACCCCCATGCAAATCTTCGCCCCTGTGTAACCATCTCCTCCAAAACTAGCCCCCATCCCACCAAGAATCCCTTTGACCTGCGATCAGGACAAAGGAATCCACCAATAAACCCTGCTAGTACGGATGGCAGCGGTGCATAATCTAAGTCCAAAAACTCCTGCCATGGGATCTCATAGCCGCAGACGGTATCATCCTGAAAAATACAGTGCAGTGCCTCTATACCACCCTCCTCTGACTACTCGTAGGGTAGTAGTGCCCCTACTACTGGGATGCGCAGGATCCTATAACAGTCCTCTGGTGTGACTGTCATTTCTCCCGTGGCAAAATGGAAGGTGTTCGTATCACTGTGCCACCTCTCCGCAAGTGCTGTCAGTAGCCCCCGGTTCACAGTGAACCGAGGCATATCCAAGAGAGAATTCAATCCACATCTCTCAATAATGTCCAGGTCAGCTTGCGACAACCATGGTATCAATGTCCACGGTCTAGGAAATCTCTCCCGCGACTGAACCACGCCCAATCGCTCCTGTCAACAAGAAAAACAAATCCAATATCAGTTTCCACATCAAAACAAGATATCAAAATCTAACTTACATCAACAACATGAAACAATTTACTCATCTATATCAAAGTTCAAAATCCTATCATTTCATATCAACTTGTAAAACAACTCAAGTTCTCAAAAACCATATCAAAACTTGTAACACAACTCAAGTCTCCAAAATCACATAAACTTGTAAAACAACTCAAGTTTCCCACCCATATCAGCTTGTAACACAACTCAAGTTTCCAACCCATATCAGCTTGTAACACAACTCAGGCTTCACACATTGAACTTGAAACAGAACAAGCAAACAAATCATATTTTGATCAACACAACACATTGATATCTATACATAACTTGGAAAATCGCAAATCAAAACAAGTTATATCAACAGTCATATTGGACAAAAGCATAAAATCATGACAGACAGACCAAAACAAATTTTCAAATCGGCTCATCTCGCAAAAATTTTCCCGATGTGCTAAAACAGATACCCAATGCGCTAAAAAACCCCCACGTGGTAGGCTGCTTTTCCTACGTGCTAATCTATTTACCCTATGTGCTAGACTGACTCTACACGCTAAAACTTTCCCCCCATGCGCTACCTAACCCACCCTATGCGCTAGACTCTGTCTACGCGCTAATCTACACCTCCTAGGCGCTTCCTGTTTGGCCCTATGCGCTAGGTTATCCCTACGTGCTAAACCCCCTTATCTATGCGAACCCCTGCGACCCCTATGCGCTAGGTCTACCCTACGCGCTAACTTGTTGACCTGATGCGCTACCCGACAGTTGCTATGCGCTATTCTACCTATATGCGCTAACCTATTTATTTTATGCGCTATCCTATCTATTTCGGATGCGACCCCCAAAATTTGACTCGATGCGCTACTTAAAACTTCGTATGCGCTACTCTATGCCCTAGACGCGCTAAACCGTTAAACCCGAACTTTGAAAATCAAAACACGACTAAAAATGACCAAATAAAAAATCACCAAAGGGTCAAAAATGTTGACTCATTAGTGGTCCACACGCTGTAGGTCTTCAGTACCTCCGAACGCGCTCGAAATGGTGTCTATGATATGAAATAGGCATTTTCTCTGCAGACCAAATTCTCTTTCTCCAAAGTCAACAAAGCACAAATGAATCTAATTCAAGCCCTTTTCCCCTTTTATAGGAGGAAAATGCAATTAGGGTTAGCCAAATGGACCTGTAATATGGTCGCGGTCTCCCCTATACCATAACATTCATAACTTATCGAGAGATGAATCAATTTGCACACATTACACATGCATGAAATCATACACATTATACGCAACTCATCAAATTAAATCAAAAAAATTTCAAAATATTGATTCATCTCCTGAGGGGGCATCACCATCAAATATCGAATCTGGGGCATCACACATCAAATCAAATCTGGGGCACGACTGGCAAATCATAAGAGCGACACAAAAATTGCATTTGATCATAAATCATGATAAAGCATCATTTTCTTTGAAATAACATGTGCACACACGTCACTTCAAAGAGGGGCAAAATGTAGACGTATAAAAATGACCATATTCCTAAATGAATATTTTATGTTCATTTCTCTATTTGATTAAATCTAATTTAATTAAATTACCCGCATTCCTCTATTTAATTAAGTAAATTACTCAATTTATTTAAATTAAATTCACTATACCCATTTAATGAATAAATCATTTTATTCAATTAAATCCCCCCTATCCACTTTTAATTAAATTCAAATTTAATTAAATAGTTATCCTAACTTGAATAAATCTAATTTATTTAATTGCAACCAAATTGAATGAAATTCTTTTTTTCAATTAAATCCTATTATCCCTCCATCCACTTGCAAAATCCCAAACCCCTTTCTAATCCCTTCTAGAATCTTTTAATCACTTCTAGTTAACCTAACCCCTTCTCTAAACTTTGTCACATCCCTAAGCAAAGGGAAGTCACTTCTCAAACCCTCAAAGTCTTTGACAACCATTAAAGGCTTTCAACCTTCAACCACTTATTTCCTCAAAGTCTTTGATAACCATTAAAGGCTTCCAACTTTCAACCACTTAATCCCCCAAAGTCTCCAATAACCATTAATGGTTAACTCAAACCCTCCTACATGGTTAAAACGTTTATTTTGACTCAACCTTCATCCAACCCAAGGGTCTCATCAGGCCTTTAATGCTTTGACCATGATTATCTCTTAATCATTTGCACAAAGGTTTATCCTTGGATTAACTCTTAATCCATTGGATAATCCTAACTTAAGCTTGACCCTTAGCCTCTAGATAACCATGAGGTCTTCTCAGGCATTCAATGTCTCCAACCCCTTCTCTCAACCCAACCCTGTGTTGACACTTGTCACCATTTCATTGGTGCCAATTACAAACATGGATCCCCAACTTTCAAACTCAACCCTTGATTAAACCATTCAATCTTGACCATCCATTGCCCTATTTTTGCTATAAATAGAGCTCTCATTCCTCCATAACAATCATCCTTCAAATTTGTAGCATCACACTTATGCTCAAATACATTCAAGCTTTCTCATTTCATATATGCTCATCATTTAGTCTCTCTTAAATCAGGAATTAGACTAAATATGCATGTTTAGAATAATTTCTTTATCATTTTAGTTCAATCATAGACTAAATATAGTATGCTAGGATAGTATTCATACTAATCTTGTCATCTTATCATTTAGTTTATTGCATTTTAAAATCATACATAGCTTATAACACCTTTCATTCTAAAAATCTATCAGAGCATCCCTCATTCTTGCATTTGCCATCCCTGAACCATTTTGCTCAGTGATCTGAGAGCAAAACATTGGTTTAAGGGACATTGTGAGAGAGAGAACCATGGGACCCACCTTGGGAAGCTGAGTAATACTACGTTACTCCATAGCTTGCACCAAGAAGTCCTGTGTGTGTGTGTGGACAAGTCATTTTGCAATATATTAAGTTTTATCAGCCCACTTTTACACCATACAGTACCCATGCCAACCCCACCAATCACAATGGTACTTGACTAAACACTAATAGGAATAATATCTCTAGATTCCCCACTAGTGGAAGTGGCACTTGATTCACCACCAATGGCAATACCATGATGTGGCGGTGGTTGTGGATTTGAACTTGAAACAAATGTAGGTGGACCCTGAGGGTAATGAGTAGTACCTTTATGTGATGAATCTGAAGAATCAAGTCCAATGACTAGGTTAGCAGGACCTTTTGATTTTGAATCTGATGGAAGTTGTACCTCAAGTGGATACCAAATGCCTTCTCCTCTGGGACCTAGACCACCACTTCAAAACCCATTTTTTCCACAATGTTTGCCCCTTTGCTATATTTTTCTTTCATGGACTCATTGACTCCACCTAATATTTTAGGGATTGTAGTAGTTGTTGGAGTGGGCTCCACCTCATACTCATTTTTATCTTCACTCTTGTCATATGCTATTGTGGGATGCTCCATATTCCACAATTTTCTAAACTCTTCATCCTCGTCGATGGACTCAAATTCTGCACTGGTCTTTGGTTCACCAAGATTCTTCCTCATAGTCCAAAAATCATTTATTTTGGTTTGAGTCCAATAACTGTCTTTACATTCTTGCATAATTGTTTTGGGAATAGATTTGTTAGACTGATTAGCAGATTTTTGGTAGAAATTGTAGGACATCATATTTTGGATGGCCTCCTCTGTTGTCCTCTGTGCGTGCAATGCCATAATTTGTGATGACAATTCTTCTGTTGAAATGTTATTATCAACAACAATTTTTTCCATCTCTTTTTTCACCTCATCCCAGAAGTCCATGTTTCTAAGATTTTCTAGCAATAGTTTACTTTCATGTTGACATAACACTGAAGAGTTCCCATTTTTCTTAAGCCTTGCTTGAACTACACAGATTGGATCATACTGCCAGAGACCCTCATCACCAAAGCTAAAAACTGTCAAAAAATCATGTGCCACATTGAATGATTTTCTCTCAAATGTGAACCCTCCACATGAGAAAGGCAAGGAAGGAAATATACTCTTCTTCTATTGACCATGGAAGTGCCTATCTATTCTCTCCAACTGTCATACATATTCCAATGCAAATACCCTCTCTGTCACATGTATTGGAAGTTTGTAGGGTTTTACTGTTGATCCGTAAAACCTTAACACAGTGTATTCTTCCATGAAGAACCAGTCAGCCAATTGTAGTTGACTTTCAAGTTAAATGCAATCTCTACAAGACACAGGAAATCTAGGCATTGGAGTGCTTGTAATTTCATTATACATTGGCGCCAAAAAGAAGTCTACAAAATGGTTGTAGTTCTTTCTGTTATCATGCATCCTTATTTTTGGTGTCCATTCATATATTGGACACTTTGTTTTGTTCCGAGTCTTCTCATCAATCTTATAGTTTACAATGTGAAGATTGTTGGTCTTGAATATTGCACGATACTTGGATAGAAGGAGATAGCACAAGTAGGATGAGAACCTAAATATCTTACAGGAACCTTTTTTAATCATTAGTAATTGTTTTTGCATGGATTGAAAAACGTGCTCAACAAAATTGTATCTTACTAGTTGACTTACACAATGGATATTAAAAATCATTTCAAGAAGGCTAGCACCCACTTCCCTATCATTTTCCAATCTCAGGCAAAATGTCAGCAAGGAAATAGTATCCTGAAGCCATGGAACAAAAATGTTAGAATCATAAGGAGGCTTATGATTCCGATCCAATGGAGTACCATGAATTATTAGAGCTCTGATAAATGAATCTCTATGACTTGGATAGAGACTCTCACAATTCTCTGCCAGCTTTCCTAGGTCAATGTGGATGTTTGAGTTTTATACGTCAGACCCTAGGTTCAACAAACGAGCAAATTCTCCCACATTTATGGATAGAATTTCCTCTTTTGTGTTTTTATTGACAATTGCTTTTTTATCTTCATCATAATTTTCGGCACAGACCATGACAAATTCAGGGCAAGGGAATACTTCAGGTAACACCATGCTTCCCAATCCACCATCCCACGATGCGATTTTATTTGTTCTTTGTTTTAACATTGTGTTGAAAATAGTAAATTTTGCCTTGCTTGGATCTGTTGCCTTATTAGACAATGCATATCTAATATCTATGATACGCTTTTCACTATGGATAGCAGGGTCATAAATATCATGGTATTCATCAGTGAAACCTGGTGTTTTAACTAGTTTGGTTAGGTCTATTTTTTTTAAAAATGGCTTCTTGTTGAACTATTGCTTCCCAGTTTTCCCATTGCTATTATTGTTAATAATTCAAAATAATGCTAGATACAAGCTTGAAAATGTCAACCCTCAAATTGAACCACGAGATTTAAAAAGTAAAAAATGTGAGATGTAGGTGTTCTAGATTTTACCCCAAATTTCTATTTCACTAGATTGGTGCAGACAGACTCTATTGCAACTTGCATTCCTCAATCTAATAGTCATTTCTAAATCTCCCTCGATTTATTGGTTTGTCCATGAAATGAAATACGATTATAATTTATGAGTCACTTATTTTGAAAACACTGAAAAGTACAAAAGTAATACCTAAAGGGCAAAATATCTAGAATCATGTTGTAATTTTATAAATTATTATTAATATCTATTCGATGCCAAAGGAGAAAACATTCATTGCTTCAGTCTAAATTCTGAGGACAGTGAACACATCACCAGACTCGAGTGACGAGTCACTTTTTCGGACTGTTTTTCAAGTCTTTTTAATCCTTTTCAACTTCCACCTAAAATAGAGGTTAATTATAGATAATTAAATGTAAAATGTTCAATTCTAGGTCAAGTTCTCAAAAATGTGTTTACTTCCCACATTCGGGCCGAAATCCACCCTAAGTCGTTGATTTGTGTTCATCCAACAGGCGATGGTATCTGTTGTCAGTTGTTGTGGGTCCCATGACTTTTGCCATATTTCGGGCATGTCATCGCACTCGAGTCACTTTTTCGGACTGTTTTTTAGGTCTTTTTAATCCTTTTCAACTTCCGCCCGAAATAGAGCTTTATAGACTTAATTATAGTTAATTAAATGTAAAACATTTGATTCTGGATGAAGTTCTCACAAATGTGTTTACTTCCCACATTCGGGCCGAAATCCACCCTAAGTCGTTGATCTATGCTCTTCCAACGGATGATGGTATCTGTTGTGAGTTATCGTGGGTCCCATGAATTTTGCCATTTTTTGGGCACGTCACTAAACTCGAGTCACTTTTTTGGACTGTTTTTGAAGTATTTTTAATATGTTTCAACTTCCACCCGAAATAGAGCTTTATAGAATTAATTATAGTTAAATAAATGTAAAACGTTCAATTATGGGCGAAGTTCTCAAAAATGTGTTTACTTCCCACATTCGGGCCTCAATCCACCCTAAGCCATTGATGTGTTCTCATCCAATGGATGATGGTATATGTTGTCATTTTTCATGGGTCCCATGACTTTTGCCATTTTTCGGACACGTCACTAGACTCGAGTCACTTTTTCAGACTATTTTTGAAGTCTTTTTTCAACTTCCACCCAAAATAGAGCTTTATAGACTTAATTATAGTTAATTAAATGTAAAATGTTCAATTATGGGTGAAGTTCTCATAAATGTGTTTACTTCCCACATTCAGGCCGAAATCCACCCTAAGTCGTTGATCTGTGCTCATCCAACGGTCTCTAATTGAGTCTGAGAATCTTGAATTTTCTTCTAATGACCTTAGCCTTGAGTCTAATAATGTGGCGAATCTTATTGATTAACTTGCACCTCCTAAGGACCTATGCATTACCTTTGATCCTAGTGAAACTATTGAAGCACCTGATGGCCCACTATATATCACTGCAAAGATCAAAGACATACTCTCATGAGGGGTTCTCATTGATCCAACATGTATGGTGAATGTAATAACTTAAGAATATTTTTATACTTTACAATTGCATGATGTAACATATCATAAATTTGATTTAGTGGTTAAGATCTTTGATGGTTTCTCTTGTCCTACTATAGGTACCATTACTCTTCCTGTTAAGGTTGGTATTAAGTGCTTAGATGTCATTTTTTCTATCATTCTTACATCAGATCAATTTTGTGTGAAGTTGGGACATCCTTGGTTCTCTTCCATGAAAGCAATCCCATCTACCATTCATAAATGTCTCAAATTTCTTCATAATGACAAAATCGTAACTATAAATCATAGCATGTACCAACCCATGGTGAGGCATGAAGATGTTAATCTTGATTACTTTTAGCCTAAATAATTTGAACCTCTTAATACTCGAAGTGATGCTCTTTTTCAATCTTATCAAAAATGGAAGAATGATATAATATAATATTTGAGTAAGCCTAGAGATCCTAGACGTATTCCTCCTCCTCATGATGGACCTGGTATCCTTCCTACACCTTATATTCCTCCTTTATATGTTGCAATACCACCTCCTACATCTTACAAAGGAAAGCGTCCAACATCTCCTATTTTTTAGTCTAGTAGACCTTCTCCTATTCATCCTCATTTAAAAGAAGAGAAGAAGTCTATGCCTATTGATCCTAAGCCTTCACAACCCTCAGCTAAAACTAAAAGAAATCGTTGTACAAGAGAACACCAATGGAGACATCGTGCAGCGTGCTAAGGCTCGTGAACTTGCTTCTCAACCCATTTTCTCCCTGAAAACACCAAATGTTGATCGATGGTATCTGTTGTCAGTTGTCGTGGGTCCCAGGACTTTTGCCATTTTTCGGCCATGTCAACAGACACGAGTCACTTTTTGAGAATGGTTTTGAAGACTTTTTAATCCTTTTCAACTTCTACTGAAATAGAGCTTATTAAATTTAATTAAGTATACAATTGCAAATTTATAATTTAACTATACTTAATTAAATGTTTATCAATTATGGAAGTCTTCCGTTAGAAGTTTGCAAAACATGTTTATCGTTCCTCCGCATGCACTAGTTCAAAACTTCAACAACAAGTAAGTTGGACTTTTACTTCACTTGTTTTTTGTGAGAAACATATTTTTTAATATATTTATAAAATTATAATCAATGTACAAATAATTAATGGAACGAACTCGATATTTTTATATATTAAATATAGAGGAAGAAACATTACATAAAAAAGATCACAACATTAAATTTATTTTCATTGTTTAACAAAAAATTGAAATAACGTAGCTCATAGACAAAAAGCATTTGCAAAATTATCATTAATAAAATGAAATAGAAAGCATTTTTATATCCATAAGAGGCAAACTGAAACAAACAGGAATTTGCAAAATTCTCATTAATATTTATGTTTCGGAAATTTACAATTTTAGAATGTCTGAGACTTGAGTCCCTCGAAAACTTTAAAGCCAAAATGAGTGAGCCTGTGAGGTTATGAGGACATAGCCAAAAAAATAAAACTACTAGGGGGTCGGGGCTAGGGCACAGGTAGTGGACACATTCATGATTTACCCTAAGAATCTCGCCCTCCCTCCATGTAGAATTATTCAGACATTATAAGCTATGGGAATTATTCAAGCCAATTATAGTTTGGAAAGTCATCCAAGAGGAACCATTTCTAGAGAAAGTCCCTACCAATCCGTGCCCATTTCCTATGACGTGTCAACTACTCCACATTCAAGTTCAAAAGAAATGATTGTTTGTCCACTGGAACTATTTGGTCAAGGAGGAGAAGCACCCAAGGGATACCCACCCCTACTTCTACAAAACCGACAACAGTAACATCGTCTCCAAGGAAGTCTTCTTTAAACACCTTCCTTAACAACATCAACATATCCACCTTCTCTCCTCTGAGGTCCAGAAGAGACGCCAAGAACCAGGACGTAACGTCTGTGTTAACATGGTATCTATTTTTATTACAAAAAAAGTCTCTGCCCAGCACCATCCTCATAGCCTTATTAGTGAACATCCCAACCTCCTTGCAGACTGATTGGAGGGTTGGGTCTCTAACAGAGCCCAAAAAGGCCCTCTGGTCCTCCTCAGAAATGCTTCTCAAGTGGATAGGAGTGTCCATCTTGAGAAATCAGATTACCAAATTAAACAGCCTGAACCTATAGACCTAAACCAGAGGCAGAATTTAAATACTGTGAGCTCCGACAGTTTATCTACCAAAGGCTAATTGAAGACGAAACAAGCAGCTATCGTATATAAATAGCTAAAGCTCTTGATTGTAATAATACCTTCTCTAACCATATTAATTGCTTTAATTTTTTTTAAATCTTTCATATATCTCTACAAATCTTTCCCATAAATGCACGAGTGTGCGAAATTGGAAATAGCTATAAACCAGTACCCAGTACCACATTGGAAGTCGTGGGGACATAGTGGATTGTAGTTATTGACTAGACATATGTTAAATGACCAACATTATCGACTGAAATAAAACTTCATCCATTGATCGACGATCATCGAACGGTTTAAAATCATTGATGGATTTTAGGTACGTGTCACCCTTCACATGTCAAAGAGGTTGTGCTTATCAATACGTCGTGCCAAGTCCGGATTTAATGTGATGTGATGTGCCTTGTCTATTAATGGCAATGAATTCATGAAATTGCTAATAAAATATATATTTTTTCATAAATAACAAAATATTAGCCATGCAAATTAAATAATTTTCAAGCACTGGATAAAAATCTTCAATATGCTTAAATAATTTTTCCGTCGGACTAAAATTTTCGCCCATACAATTATATATTTGTTCCTTTAAACAAAAAATATTCGCCTCCTACAATATATATTTTCCCCACAGAACAAGGTATTATTCGCCATAATTTTATGTAATTTCCGTACCCTAGGAAAAAATCACCAATACAAAATATTTTTTTTCCTACTTTGAAAAAAAAATCGCCATCAATATGAAAATTTCCCCAAAAAAATAATGTCTAGTTCGCCAAGATTTTACACTTGAGGAAAATATTTTGAGGAAGACAAGATGATGAAGAAAGAGGGTCCCAAGTTCAACAAGGATAACTATAAGATCTGGAAAGACATAATGAAGATCTACATCAAAGGTATTGGTGCACAATATTGGAAGCAAGATGAAACAACATATGTTGCTCCTACCACTACTCCCTTGACACTGGATGAACACAAAGAGCAGCAAGATAACTTGCAAGCCCTAAAAGCTAATGTAAGTACTTTATCTGATTCAGAATATATTGATGTTCAAGGATTGGAAACTGCACATGAGGTTTGGGAAAAGTTAGAGACAATCTATGCAGGAGATGAGCACGTTCAAAGAGCCAAAGAGGAAAGATTGAGAGGAAATTTCGATGACATGAGAATGCTTGAAGGAGATAATATTGGACAGTATGGTTAGAGAATCAAAGAAGTTGTTGGCGGCATAAAGAGTGTTGGAGGCAAAATTGAAGATGATGCTATAGTAAGTAAAATGCTCAAAACACTTCAACCTCAGTATGCTATAAGATTATCGGCAATCCAAAAACTTAGATCTATTTCAAAGGATAAGGTATTTGTTGATTCATTTATTGGTAAGCTTAAAACTTTTGAATTAAATAGTTTAGACAATAGTTTGATATAATCTACTGAATCGTCCTTTAAAGCTTTTGTTACCGGTTCATCTTCTAGAAAAGGAAAAGATATATGAAAAAAACATGAGTACAGGAAAAGTCATGGAAGTAACCGAGGAAATAAAGACAATGACGATCAAGTGATGTAACTTGAGGCACTGGTAAGTATAAAGGAAAGCTACCCTTGAAGTGTTTCTCTTGTAGTAAGGTCATATTGTTGCTAACTTCCCTAACACCGATAAGAAAGATAATTTTAGAAGATTCAAAGGAAAGGGAAAGAAACATTGCTATGTTGTAGTAGATGAAGGTGTGATCGATGAGGATTCTGAAGATGAAGATGACAATGAAGAAATTGTGTTTGTATCCGTGAAGGAGGAACTGTCAGATGAAAAGGCACTAGTATCTCATATGGAGAATAGTGATGAATGGATTATAGACAGTGGTTGCTCACACCACATGACTGGAGATAAAAGTAAGTTCATAACCCTTAATGAATTTGATGAGGGTGTTGTTAGATTTGTAGGTAACTCTCCCTGCATGGTGAAAGGTAAATGTTATATCTCTCTAAATGGGAAGAGTAATGTTGATGATGTATTTTGGGTTGATGGTATTAAGCTTAATCTTTTAAGTGTTGGTCAGATCAATGATAAAGATTATTTGCTTGAGTTTAAGAGTGGGGTCTACAGAATTCTTGGAGGTAATGGTGAATTGATTGCTACCAGGAAGAAAACTAGAGGTAACTTATTCCATTTGAATAGTAATATTAATAATTGTCTGGTTGCAAGAATTGAAGACAGTTGGTTGTGGCATAAAAGATGTTGTCATGTTAATTTTGATAATTTAGTTAACATAAGCAAGTCAGGTGTTGTAAGAGGATTACCCCAACTTGTCAAACCGGATAGTGTGATATGCAAAGATTGTCAAATTGGTAAGATGACCTCTATTTCTTTCAAGAGAAAGAATGGTATTTCTAAGAATGTTTTAAATTTGGTACATACTGATCTTTGTGGCCCTATGAGAACAAAGAGTTATTATGGTGATAGGTATCTCATGATCTTCACCGATGACTATTCTAAAATGATGTGGGTGACATTTTTGAGAGAGAAAATAGAAGCATTTAATAAATTTAAATCATTTAAAGCTCTGGTTGAGAAGGAAACCGGTAAGAACTTGAAGTGTTTAAGATCAGACCGAGGAGGTGAATTCACATCTGATGAATTTGTTAAGTATTATGATGAATAGGGTATAAATGGATAGATGTCTTCTCTGAGGACACCACAACAGAATGGCATAGCAAAAAAGAATGAACATGACAATAGTTGAAGCTACAAGAACCATGTTATTGCAGGATAATGTATCCAAAATGTTTTGGAGAGAAGTGGTCAGTACTGATGTATACACTCTAAACCAGGTACTGGTAAAAAGAGGTAACAATAAGACACCCTATGAGCTATGATATGGAAAAACCCCTTGTGTTAGTTATTTTAAAATCTTTGGAAGTCAATTTTTTATTAAGAGAGATAACTACATTGAGAAATTTGATGCAAAATATGATGAGGGAATTTTTCTTGGTTACTCTTCTAAGAGTAAAGCATATAAATGTTACAATAAGAGAACTAAGAAAATTGTTGAAAGTGCTAATGTAAAATTTTATTATCTATTTGATAAGTCTAAAGGTACAGGTAGATCGGAACCTAAAAAGGATGATAATGAGGAAAATTTTGTGATCATTGAACCGAAAGCAAAGAATAATGAAGAACTGGCAAATGCAGAACTAGGTGCTCAACCAGTAAGCGATGACAATGAGGAAGAAGATGAAGAACCTAGTGGAGAAGATACAGAACCGACACAAGAAATACCTAGATATGTCAGATTGAATCATTCATAAGAGAAAATAATTGGTGATAAGGATGCAGGTGTACAAACCAGGAGAAAGATCTGAGAGAACTCATGTTTCATATCTACAATAGAACCCAAGATAGTTAAGGAAGCACTAAAGAATGGTGATTGGGTGAATGCAATGAATGAAGAATTATATCAAATTGAGAAGAATCAGAAATGGTCACTTGTTCCTAGACCGGAGGATAAGGATGTAATTGGAAGAAAATGGGTCTTTAGGAATAAATTGGATGAAGAAGGAAAGATTGTAAGAAACAAGGCAATGTTAGTCTATAAAGGGTATGCTCAAGAGGAAGGTGCGGATTATGGTGAAACATTTGCACCTATTGCTAGATTAGAAATGTAAGGATGCTGCTAGCATTTGCTACATATAAGGGATTCAAATTTTACCAAATGGATGTCAAGTTAGCCTTTCTAAATGGGATTCTATAAGAAGAAGTATACATTGAATAGTCGAATAGATTTTCCTTGACCAATGATAAAGACATGGTGTGTAAATTGCACAAAGCACTATATGGTCTTAAGCAAGCACCAAGGGCATGGTATGAGAGATTACATGCACATTTGATCAAAATTAGATTCCAACATACTAGTGAGGACAACAACATTTATCTGAAAACTGATGGAGACAAGATGTTGATAGAAGTATTTGTTGATGACATAATTTTTGGTGGAAATGATGATATGTGTATGAAATTTTCTAATATAAGTAATAAGGAATTTGAAATGTCTCTAATCGGTGAAATTAAGTTCTTTATTGGCTTAAAGGTTCAACAATTGGATGGTGGTATCTTTATTTTTCAGACCAAGTATATCAAAGAACTGTTGAAGACTTTCGGCATGGAAGATTGCAAACCAGTAGGAACACCAATGGTGACTTGTTGCAAATTGTCAAAGGAATATGATTCCCTTGATGTTAGTTAAAAAGAGTACAGGTCTATGATTGGAAAGCTACACTATTTTGTTCATAGCAGACTAGACATTGCTCATGATGTTGGATTAGTGGCTAGATTTCAAAAAGAGCCTAAAGAGAGTCACATGGTGGTTGTGAAGAGAATTTTTTGGTATCTAAAAGGCACAATAGACTATGGTTTATGGTATCCCTATAAAGGAGATTTTATTTTGGATGTCTTTATGTATGTTGATTGGGCAGGTAATATGGATGATCGAAAAAATACAATCGGTGGAGCTTTTCTACTTGGACGAAGATTAGTAGCATGGACGAGCAAGAAACAATCATGTGTTTCTCAATCTGTAGTTGAAGTTGAGTATGTAGTTGCATCACTGAATTGTATGCAACCAATATGGATGAGACTATTGGTATTTTGGTTATATTGATATGGTTTTTTCATTGATGTCAACACCTTTAACACTTATCAACTCTGGCACTTTTGAGAATTGGCAATGGTCACCGGCAAGCAAGTGACTTATGCACAATCACCGGTATCTGGTACACTGACAAGATATATTGTTCACCGTCACTTTGAATGACATAGAAAACACTTAGTTATGTTGAAAACATTGTTTGGACACTTTGCCTTGGAGACTTGTTCATTGGATTATTCATATTTGCATATTTGTTGTTACCGGCAAATAGGTCCAGAATAAGCACTGGCAGGCTTATCTATTCCAGATCAGCACGACACACTTTGGAGATGATTTTGTTGTTATTGTAAATGCATTAAGACGACATGTTGAATTGGATATTGTATCAGTTATTGATTTACTTGTAATTATTTTATTGTAATATCTTTTAAAGCCGACCTACTAAAATTGGTCTTAGGTTATGGTATATATGTAAGATCTTATTTGTAAGATCGATATGGGATTGGGAAAAGGAATTGTAAGAAGGTATATGCAAGAATAAGTAGAGCTATACATGCAGACATCATTTGAAGGTGAAGAAAGGTTTTTGTGAAGGCAATCAGAACTACACTGGTACTGAATCCAGCATATGAAGATGCTATTTTGAGTAGTACATCATTATTATATTTAACCGTCCAATTGTAGTCAATGTGACTCCTATTTGTGTTTGAGCAGTGAGCTCTAGGTGCTTGGCCTTTTTGCATGTGCAGACCCCATTTGTATGCACATACTATCTATAGTAGTATCATCTAATTGTGGGTAAGGTTTCCCACCGTGGTTTTTCCCCTTACAGGGTTTCCATGTACAAACATTGGTGTTATGTGTTGTGGATGTTATTGTCTTTCTGTTTCATGCATTAATCTTTACGGATACTGCAATTAACTAATAAAGTGCCTACTTGCATAAAGTTTGTCTTACCGGTATTAAGCATTAAGGTTGGTTAAGTTGTTTTTGGTTTGAATTTATTTGACAACTGATTCACCCCCCCCCCCTCTCAGTTGTCTTCGGGACCTAACAATTGGTAGCAAAGCTGAGTCCTCTTTTTGCAGAAGTTTAACAGCTTCAGGAGATCCAATGTCTACTAACTATTTCAGGAAGGACAGTCCTAAACTTGATGGAACCATGGCATATGGAAGATTGGAATGGAGACACATCTAAATTGCATTGGAAAGGGCATCTGGGATGTTACAAAGAATGGCTATATTGCTCCTACTCAAAGTCAGCCTAATCCACCTACCTTAGGAAAAGATGAAGAAAATGATAGCAAAGCAAGGGAAGCACTTTTGAGCACATTATCAGATCAGCAAATCATGGGATTATCAGATAGGTCTACTACTAAATCTATTTGGGGTCATTTGGAAACATTGAATGAAGGAGATTACATAGTCAAAATTGCAAAACTTGAAAGATTCTAGGTCAAGTATGAAAATCTGAAAATGGAAGAAGATGAAAGGATTTTTGCTTTTATGGAAAGGGTTAATGAAATTGTTTTGGGTATTAAATGTTGTGGAGGAACCTTAAGTGAAGGTGAAATTGTTTCAAAAGTTTTAACAGGATTGTCATCGGCATATAAAATGAAAGTTACTGCTATAAATGAGTTGAGAACAATGCCTAATACATCAGTAACTAGGGATACATTGATTGGAAAACTTTCAACTTTTGAAATTGAGGAATTTGGTCTTGTTGCTACTATAAAGATAGATTTAGCTTTTAAGGCATCAACATCATCTACACCATCATTTGACAAATCTAATTGGAAAGTCTTTTATGCAAGAGAACTTGAAGAAAGCAAGAGAGAAAATGAAGAACTTGAAGCACTATTTGCAAGGAAAATGCCTAAAGGTCCAGTTGGAAGTAAGTATGAAGGTAAAGCACCCTTTAAATGTTTTAACTATAATAGGATTGTTCATATGGCTTCAAGATGCCCTGATAGACATGCTAGACTAAGAGAAGAAGCTAGAAGAACATACAAGCCTAACCCTCAATATCAGAGATACAGATTTACGAAGAATAAAGATAAATCTTGTTATCTTGCTGATGAAGGAGTCACTGATGATTCTCATGAGGATCCAACAGACAATGGATGGGTTTTTGTTGCTATAACAGAAGATCAACCGGTACCTACTATTCAACCGGTAGAGCAGGCCCTAGCAGCTAAAGTTGAAGTTAAGGATGAATGGATCATTGATTTAGGATGTTCACATCATATGATTGGTGATAAAAGCAAATTCTTGAACTTTTGGGAGTATAATGGAGGTCTGGTAAGATTTGGAGATGATTAAGCTTGTTTGATCAAAGGAAAAGGTACTGTATCTCTTTATGGTAAGCATAATACTGACAATGTTTACTATGTAGAAGGTTTAAAGAATAATCTTTTGATTGTTGGTCAATTAGTTGAAAAAGGATTTCAGTTACAATTCAAGAATGGAAAATGCAAAATTATGAATAGAACTGGTTTGGAAATTGCAACCGGTAATCAAACTAGAGGTAATATCTTTCATTTGAATAACAATGAAAAGACATGCTTGATTGCACATATTGATGAAAGTTGGCTATGGCATAAGAGACTCTATCATGTAAATTTTGATTGCATGGTAAAAATCAGCACTGTTAAGGCAGTTAGAGACTTACCTAAGATTGTTAAACCTCACAATCCAGTATGTAAGGAATGTCAATTTGGAAAACAAGCTAGAGAATCTTTTGAAAGTATTCCAGAAAAATCCAATAATGCTCTTGACTTAATTCAGACTGATTTATGTGGTCCAACTAGAACTAAAAATTTACAAGGTGATAGATATTTCATGCTAATCATTGATGACTATTCTAGAATGTGTTGGGTTACTTTTCTCAGAGAAAAATCAAAAGCACTTGGGAAATTCAAACTATTCAAGGCAATGGTAGAAAATGAAACTGGTAAGAAAATCAAATGTCTGAGATCAAATCAAGGAGGTGAATTCACATCTAAGGAATTTAATGCATAATGTGAAGTGAATGGAATCAGAAGATAGTTATCAGCACCACAGCAGAATGGAGTTGTAGAAAGGAAAAACAGAACTATCTTGGATGCAGCTAGAAGTATGTTATCAGAAGAAAATCTACCACATGTATATTGGAGAGAGGCAGTAAGCACAACGGTCTATACATTCAACAAAGTTCACATCAAAGGTGAAACTAGTAAGACCCCTCATGAACTATGGTTTGGTATTACTCCTACTCTTAAATATTTTAGAATATTTGGAAGTAAATTCTATATTAGAAGAGATGAGTATATTGGCAAATTTGATCCTAGAAGTTATGAAGGAATATTTCTTGGTTATTCATCTAAGAGCAAAGCATATAGATGTTTTAACAAGAGATTGCAGAAAATTGTTGAGAGTACAAATGTGAAGATTGATGAACAGTTTAGAGGAACTTCAAGGTATATAGACTTTGAATCGGCAATAGAGATACTAACAAATGAACCTACATTGAACTCACCAGTACAGAATGAAGATCCAATTACCCCGGTATCATCTGAAAATTCCACTGTAACTAAGGAACAACAGGAAACGAAGACACCCCAATATGTAAGATTGAATCACTCAGAAAATCAGATAATTGGGAACAAGTATCAAGGAGTTATGATAAGAGGAAGACTGTCAAATGAAGAGGTATGTCTTATTTCTCAAATTGAACCATCATCAATTAATGAGGCATGTGAAGATAAGCACTGGATTAAAGCTATGGAAGAGGAACTAGAACAAATTGAGAAGAATAACACATGGACATTAGCTCCCCGACCTAAAGACAAAAATGTGATTGGAATAAAATGGGTATTCAGAAACAAACTTAATGAAGATGGTAAGGTAATCATAAATAAAGCAAGAATAGTGTGTAAGGGATATTCTCATAAAGAAGGAATTGATTATAATGAAACCTTTGCACCAGTGGCTAGAATTGAGGCAGTTAGATTATTCTTAGTTTTTGCAGCACACAAGAACTACAAAGTATATCAAATGGATATTAAATGTGTATTTTTGAATGGAGATCTTGAAGAAGAAGTTTACATTGAGCAACCTAACGGAATTTCTTTAACAGATAACAAAGATATGGTTTGCAAGTTAAGGAAAGCTTGGTATGGGTTGAAGCAAGCTCCAAGAGCTTGGTATGCTAGATTGGATAAAGATCTTTTGAAGATTGGATTTTCTAAAGGTAATGTTGACAACAACTTATACTATAAATTGACTAATGATGACATCTTGGTTATAGAAGTTTTTGTTGATGATATAATCTTTGGAGGAGAAGATGGATTATGTAAAGACTTTTCTATTGAAATGCAGCAAGAATTTGAAATGTCTATGATCAGAGAGATAAAATTCTTTTTAGGATTGTAGATTTCACAAACTAATAAAGGTATATTCTTGAGTCAATCCAAGTACTTGAAGGAGTTACTACAAAAATTTGGGATGGAGAACTCTAAACTGGTAAACACACCTATGATTACAAATGATAAATTATCACTAAGGGATGAATCTACACCTGTTAATCTGACTAGGTACAAATCTATGATAGGAGGCCAATTGTATTTGACACAAACAAGACTTGATATTATGAATGCAGTATGTATTGTTTCAAGATTTTAGAGTAATCCTAGAGAAAATCATGAATCAGCAGTAAAAAGGATTTTACGGCACTACAAGGCACTACAAATCTTGGTTTGTGGTATCCTAGAGATGAAAACTTTGAATTATGTGCATACATAGATGCAAATTGGCCAGGAGATGTGGATGACAAAAAAAGAACCACCGGCGGAGCATTTTTTCTTGGAAGGAGATTAATTTCTTGGTTAAGTAAGAAACAAAGTTGCACATCTTTATCAACAGCAGAATCTGAATATGTTGCAGCATCAACTAACTATACATAGGTATTATGGCTTAAGCAAATGTTGAAGGACATAACTTAGGTAAAATGCAAGGAACCTATAGCTATTTATTATGATAACACTGTAGCAATTGATATATCTAAGAATCTGGTACTACATTCTAAAACTAAACATGTTTCTATCAAATTGAATTTTCTAAAAGAGAATGTTGAAGCAAAAGAAGTAAAACTGGTTTATGTGAATACTAAAGAATAGATTGCAAATATTTTCACTAGGCCTTTGCCTAAGGAAACTTTTGAATATCTCAAAGATCAGCTTGGGGTCATATCCACACTGGTAGAGACTTAGATAGTTGATGTTTGTCATCAACCAGCAGAATTAATAGAGAAATCTTTTACTCCATCTTTGATGAGGAGAGCTACTTCTCAGGGGGAGTAGTTGGTATACCAAATTGGTTGGTATTTTGTACTTGAACCTAGCTTTTGTATTGGCTTTGGCATTTGATGTCAAAGGGGGAGAGATTGATATGGAAAAACATAATGAACACATGTTACTCTCAAAGGGAGAGATTGTTACTTTGGGAGAGATTGATTACTCTCTGTATCTGAATTTTGATTTCTGGTTATAATCTCTTTTGGGAGATTGTTGGTTTATTGATATTTGGCATTTTTGTTTTGGCACTTTAATGGTTTTTCCATCTTGTGTTTCCATCAATGCCAAAGGGGGAGATTGTTGGTATTTTGGTTATGTTGATATGGTTTTGTCATTGATGTCAACACCTTTAACACTTATCAACTCTGACACTTTTGAGAATTGGCAATGGTCACTGGCAAGCGACTTATGCACAGTCACTAGTATCTGGTACACCGACAGGATATATTGTTCATCATCACTTGGAATGACATGGAAAACACTTGGTTATGTTGAAGACATCATTTGGACACTTTTTCTTGGAGATTTGTTCATTGGATTATTCATATTTGCATATTTGTTGTTACTGGCAAATAGGTCCAGAATAAGCACCAGCAGGCTTATCTATTCCAGATCAGCACAACACGCTTTGGAGATGATTTTGTTGTTATTGTAAATGCATTAAGACGACATGTTGAATCGGATATTGCATCGGTTATTGATTTACTTGTAATTATTTTATTGTAATATCTTTTAGAGATGACCTACTAAATTGGTCTTAGGTTATGGTATATATGTAAGATCTTATTTGTAAGATCGATATGCGATTGGGAAAAGGAATTGTAAGAAGCTATATGCAAGAATAAGCAGAGCTATACATGCAGACATCATTTGAAGGTGAAGTAAGGTTTTGTGAAGGCAATCAGAACTACACCAATACTGAATTCAGCATATGAAAATGCTATTTTGAGCAGTACATCATTATTGGATTTAACCATCCAATTGTAGTCAGTGTGACTCCTATTTGTGTTTGAGCAGTGAGTTCTAGGCACTTGGCCTTTCTGCATGTGCAGACCTTATTTGTATACACATACTATCTGCAGTAGTATCATCTGATTGTGGGTAATGTTTCCCACCGTGGTTTTTCCCCTTACAAGGTTTCCACATACAAACATTGGTGTTATGTGTTGTGCATGTTATTGTCTTTTTGTTTCATGCATTAATCTTTACCGGTACTGCAATTAACTGATAAACTGTCTACCGGCATAAATTTTGGTTTACCGGTATTAAGCATTAAGGTTGGTTAAGTTGTTTTTGGTTTTAATTTATTTGACAAGTGATTCACCCCCCCCCCTCAGTTGTCTCTAGGACCTAACAGAGACATGTGCTAGAAGGATTCAAGATAGATATGTTAGAACTGGTGACTATCTATTGTGATAATACAAGTGCAATAAACATTTCTAAGAATCTTGTACTTGATTCCAGAACCAAGCACATTGAATTGAAGTATCACTTCCTAAGGGAAAGAGTTCAAGAAAAGGAGGTGAAGATGGAAAAAGTGAAGAGTAAAGATCAGTTAGTTGATATCTTTACTAAGCCCTTACCAAAGGCTACCTTGAGTTTCTTAGAGGAAAACTAGGGGTTAGACCCCTACATCGAAAGAACTAGAATGATGGAGATCCATCAATCCTGTGGATTTCATGTTTATTTTTCACTAAGGTTTGATGAAGATGTAAGCTGCTCTTTAATTTAATGCTCTGTTATAATTTTTCTGATTTGAGTAGTAGAGATGATAGAAGAGACAGTAGAAGAATTGAAGACAAGTGATGCATTTACATATTTGGCATTGTTGTCAAAGGGGGAGAATAAAATAATAGAAATCACATATGGAAAATATGGGAGAAGTTTAAGATTATATTGATAGAAGCATTGGTTAAGGGGGAGATGACAAAAGGATGAGAACCAATAGATGTTGTGATATCAGCAAGCAAGTTGCAAATGATGATAATCTGATTGTATATTTGATTAGTGTTGCCATCAATTCCAAAGGGGGATATTTTTGGCATTTGGCATAACTGATACAGATGCAGGTTATGCAATTGAAGTTGGATGACTACACCGGTAAAGGATAGAAGTCTATTTGTGATGAAGAGATTGAGATTCTATGAATAGATTACATGATCAGTTATTTGTGTTGTCATTTCTGGAAACTGGTGTTAAATGATGTTCCTGATGTCTTGTTTTGTCATCTAAGTGATTTGGTTTACCAAAAGATGGGGTTTACCAGCAGAGAGCTAAAGTCTATGAAACAGGACTTTAACTGGTAAAGCAAAGTTGTTTTAATTGGATCCGATGATCGGCGATGATTTGTGATTTGTGGTTTGGATGGTGAACTTGTATCATGGAAAGGTGTATGTGACTGAAACCAGAACTTGTGGAGATTACCGGAAGGCACATTTCAAATTTCTGATGAAGTTTTGTGAAGTTTTTAGTAGGGTTTAAGACCAGTGAAGAAATCATCAAAATGGTAATGATTTTTGTTATGGCGGTGATAGAAAGTGAGTCTACATGAAGTTGGTAACATGGTACAACCCGTGTCAAAGATTTGATAGTTGTTTTGGCATGAATTAGGAAAGATTTTCTTGGAAATTAACAAAACTCTTAGTAGAGTGTTTTGAGGGTTTGACTTTGGTACAGATCGGATTTCCGCGATGAGTTATGATTAACCAATGATCTATATTGCATTGTAATTTATTGTAATGATCTTTATAACGATCTTTGATGTTCTCTTATGATTTGAGGTGTAAATTCAAAATGTAATTAGGGTTTTATGGCTGACCTAGTTGAGATGGCTATTTAGGATGACACAATTGATGATTATGATGTCAGTGGTCTTAGAGAATGTGTTAAGCCATCCAAGACAAGTGTGAGATCTGCTTGAGAGTTGTAGAGTGTTGAGTATTGCTTAATCCGATCAAGCAAGTAGAGAAGTACAAGTAAATAGATCATTTTCTTACTATTGTTCCCTAATAGTTGCAACAGGTTAAATCCCTTAATCAGGTAGGTCCTAACATGCCTTAAACATTTAAGTAACCTAACAGGGCAGCTCTCAAAAGAGTGTGAAATCCTCTCACGAGGTTGATCCTAACAGATCATCAAGCTCGTAACTGGGCTTCAAGGCAAAACCCCTAACTGGGTAACTCCTAACAAGGTCTGCTCCTAACCGGGCATATTGTAAGCTCCTAACAAGGTGTACTTTGAAAGAGTACAAATACTTGTTGGTACTAACTCCCACCTTGGTTTTTCCCTATTTGGGTTTCCACGTCAAAAACTTATGGTGTTCATGTGTAGAATATTTTTCATGTGATGTTCTTGTTTATGTTTCATTTCATGCATTATTTCTGAGACATCAGTTATGATGTTTTATCAAAAGTTTATCAGAGGTTACCGATATTGATAAGGAGTTATTTCATATTAAAATTGATCTTATTGATAAGGTTAATGACTTGGTAAATGATCAAGTTTATAGGATTGCTTTGGTGGTGAAATTATTGATAGTTGTAGTAAATAATTTGATTAATGTGTTAAGAAAATCTGATAAAGAGGTTATTAGATCTGATTAAAGAAGTGGAGACATTTATTATATGGTTTTAGATCCAATATAAGTTTAATTTTGGGTTAGAAGTTTCAATTGGTCTTAATAATGATTAATCGAATCCTCATATGATTAATAGAGTAGCCTACACCAGAAAGCATTGGAGAGGTAAGATCATTTCATGGATTGGCTAGTTTTTACCGGAAGTTCATCAGAAATTTCAGTTTAGTTTGTAACCCTATGACTAAGACCATGAGGGGAGATCGGAAGAAATTCAAGTGGACCACCAGAGGAAACAAAAATTTTGAACTATTGAATAAGAAAGTGACTAAGCATACTATGTTAGTTTTATCGAATTTCAATAAATTATTTCAAGTGGATTGTGATGCAAGTGGAACAACAATAGGAGTAGTCTTGAGTCGGGAAGGGAGAGCAGTAGCTTATTTCAGTGAGAAATTGAATGATGCTTGGAGGAGATATTCAGTGTATGATCAGGAGTTTTATGCCATAGTTCAAGCCTTGAAGAAGTGGAGACATTACATGTTGCCTAAGGAGTTTGTGTTGTATACAGATCATCAAGCTTTATAGTATTTGAATAGTCAAAGTAAGTTGAATCAGAGACATATGAGATGGGTAGAGTTCTTGAAAAGTTACACCTTTTTGTTGAAGCATAGAAGTGGAAAATCTAATAAATTTGATGATGCATTGAGTAGGAGAAGGAATTTACTGAAAGAGATGAGAGTGACAGTATTAGGATTTGAGGAATTGAAGATCTTGTATGATGATGAACCAGATTTTGTAGAGCCTTGGAAAGCATGTAGAGAACCGGTTATGGTAGATAGAAGAAAGTGGTTGTATTATTTCATTTAGGATGGGATGTTAATCAGAGGAGTTCAGTTTTGCATACCTAAGATTTATATGAGGGAGAAACTAATAAAGGAGAAACACAGTGGAGGATTAGTTGGGCATTTTGGTATTGACAAAACAGTAGCATTAGTGAGTGAGCAGTACTTTTGGCCCCAGATTCATAAGGATTTTAAGAAATATGTACAAAGTTGTAGAGTTTGTCAAGTTGCAAAGGGTAGTGGTCAGAATGCGGGATTTTATAAACCTTTGATAGTACTGGTAAGACCTTGGGAGGATATAAGAACGGACTTAATACTTGGATTGCCTAAAACACCGAGAGGGAATGATTATATATTTGTAGTATTGGATAGATTCTCGAAGATGGCTCATTTCATACCTTGTAAGAAGACATCAGATGCATTACATGTAGTAGATTTATTTTTCAAGGAAGTAGAGAGATTGCATGGATTACCTAAGAGCATAGTTTCAGACAGAGACACTAAGTTTGTTGGCTATTTTTGGAGAACACTTTGGAAGAAGATGAAGACAGATTTGAAGTTTAGTTCTACTTTTTATCCACAAACTAATGGACAAACATAAGTAGTTAACCAGAGCTTGGCAAATTTGTTGAGATGTTTAGTTGGATATAAAATCGGAAGTTGGGATTTGATCCTTGCACAAGTAGAGTTTGCCTACAACAATTCAGTAAATAGGAGTACCACAAGAACACCTTTTGATATTGTTACTAGAGTGCATCCTAGAGGTATATCAGAATTAAGAGATATTAGCAATGAAGACCGGAGAAGTCCAGAAGCAGAAGACTTTGTAGATCACATGACAGCCTTGTATATTCAGGTTAAGCAGCATTTGGAGGACATGAACAACAAGTATAAGGAGAAGGTAGATGATAAGAGGAGACATAAGGAATTTGAAGTTGGTGATGAAGTGATGATATATCTAAGAAAAGAAAGATTCTCGGTTGGAACTTATAACAAATTGTAGATGCAAAAGTTTGGACCTTGCAGGATTTTGAGAAAATTAAGTTATGTGAATTCATATGAAGTGGAGTTACCAGATAGTTTGAGTATTTCACCTATGTTTAACATTGCAGATCTTCATGAGTATCATGAACCAGAATTCAGTGAGGATAGTGTTGCAAAATTGGAGAAACAGTTACCTTGGAAGGAACTAGATCAGATTGAAGACTTTTTGGATAGTAGGATTGAGCATAGTACCTGGAGCAGTCAGTATAAGGAGTATCTTGTGAAGTGGAAGGACATACCAGTTCAAGATTCATCTTGAATTTCTTAGGCAGAGGTAGACCGCCTTATTTTTCCTCTGACCCCAAGAAAGTGAGAGGCCCATTTTTTCAATAACCCTGGATGTCTGATGTAGGAGCATCCCCTATTCATAGCAATCTTGCATCAACTAAAAAATATTTTCCTTTTTGTTTGCAGTTTCAACATTTCTTTCTGTATGTACTGGTTTTGTCTCACCGGATCCTATGGAGTTGGATTCTACTTGAAGACTTGATCATCTTTCTTATTTCCAGACCGCATCATATTTGGATTATTTTTTGGCAAGTTATTGCTATCGATTTCCTTGACAGATTCCTATTACCGGTTGACAGTTTCTTGTTACCGATTGTCAGGACCTATTTTGGTGATCTATCGAAACCGCTTTCGAAGCTTGTAGAGCCTTGGGTGTTGATTATAATGTTTCTTGGCATGTGGTGGACCTTTTCCCGTAATCTACACTTCATCCTTTGGATTTTCCAGAGGAATCTCTTGGCGGAGGCCGACCTTGTTGGTTTTACATGTTAGGTCTTGTTCTTCGGGTTTCGATCCCTGTTTGGGCTGATCAGATCCCCTTGGATCCTATAAATCATTGTAATTAATCATTATAATGTATCGAAGGTTGAAGATAGAACATATAAGATAGATCAATATTTTTGAGGTCCCAGTTGTGACCTATTCAGTATTTTGAGCAAGTTTTTGCAAGCATGTGAGCCAATTTCTATAACCAGGTTGTTACTAGTTTGTTGTAATCAATTTTCATGTTATAAATCAATTTGTTCTGCATTTCCTTCATCATATCTTTGTGTTTCCATTGTGTTTACTCTTGGCAACTGGTCTGGATTGATATCTTTGAGGTCCCTCCTAACCAGTGACTGCTTCATATATTTTTATGCTTATGCCTTATGTGAGTACCCGATGTACATGTTAGACCATGTTATGCTTTATTGTGGTTTGCTTGAGGATCTTATTACTATCTCCTAGCATGGAGGAGTGGTCCTATTTGGGCCACATGGTCGGGTGGTAGTGCCACTTTCCATCGGGTATTTTGTTCATACCTTTCTTGCGAGAGATTATCTTTGCAGGTGCTCCAGATATATCTCTTCGAGTTACTCCATTATGTGTACCAGTTAGATCCTCTTGTTCTTCTTGGATCTTATTTGTATCTCTTGCACCTGATGTGGTCGGTTGTATCATTTGTTTATATGTGCCTTCATGGAAAGTTGTAATTTGATGTAACCATTATGTATTTTTATGAGACTTGGTATTTTAAGTGCAATGTAATATTATGCTATCCTTGCAATGTAAAATCAATGTATTATGATGAGATTTAGATGGTAGGATTTGTTGGCATTTGATCATTTGATCTGAACCAGTAATTGTTTGTTTACTTGATGCAATCGGTACATGTTTGTTTTGTAAAGAGATTAGATTGTCATATGATGACTATGTTGTATGTTTTCATTGATGGCAACTATGCTTCTACGATCATTTGAGTCCTACAGTTCAACCAGTAAGAAGAGATAGTTTTTATCAGAACCGGTAATTAGGACTTTAACCGGTAAAAGATAGACAGAATAATATTCTGACAACCGGTATAGGAAATTTATGAAGAATGAGATGATGTGGTTTTGCAGAAGCAATGAAAACTGGCAGATGAAGTTATGTTTGTGACCATATTTGTAGATTCAATCAGATGAATGATATTTGATTGACAGAGCAGGTATTTTGATAGAGACTTAACTGGTAGTGATGAAAATCACTTAGATCAGTAAAACGACATAGAATTGGATTTTTTATGTTGGTGATTGACATAAGTAAAGTATGCAATGCAAGGTTGTCTAGATTCATTGAACCTAGGGAATTGTTCCAAGGTTCTAGCCAGCGTAATGATGTTTTTAAGATGTTTGATGAGGTATGAAGGATATATGAGTATGAGCTTGAATGTGTAAGAAATCATTAGCAAATTTCATCTTTCTGATAGTCCGGTGATCAGACGAGTTCTGAGATGAAGTATATGCGATGTTGTAATGTTCTGTAGTGGATATTGTCAGACATTGATGGTGTTATATTGAGATCAATTGAACTTCTTGCCTCCCTAACAATTTCTACAAGAAAATCCTCTCACAAGGTCACTCCTAACAGAGTGCAATCGAATCCTAACATGTCTGATCATTAAATCCTCTAACCAGGTGACACATTAACTTGTGTTTGAATATCCTAGTAATGTGAGTAGCTCCTAAGAGGGTTGGTTCTCACAAGCCTTATTATATAGCTCTTAACCGGGCTTAGACAGTCCTAACAGGGTGCCCCTAACTGAGTGTTGTAGACCTTAACTGATCAGATCTCTATACTGCAAATAGTGGATCTTTGTAGGTACTAACTCCCACCGTGGTTTTTCCCATTTAGGTTTTCCATGTATAACCTCTTGTGTCATGTGGTTTATACTTTATGTGGTGATTTCTTACTTGGTGTTATTTCTTATATGCCTATTGAGTTTTAAGTTGGTGAAAATGATAATCAGATTTGTATTGTTTTTACTTGCACTTATTCACCCCCCTCTCAGTGCCCTATAAGTTCATCAATTGGTATTAGAGTCAAACTTCCTTAAGGTTTAACCACTTGGAAGGGATCTCTAATCCTAAGGTAAATATGGGGGAAGGAATGAGTTACAGAGAGATGGCTAGGGAACTTGCAGAAACCAAGGAAGACCTAGAAACCCTAAGAGGCAAATATAAGGCATCACTAGATAAAAGGAAAGAACTGGCCGAACAATTGTTGGAGATCAATGAAAGAAGCTCTTTTGATGGAGAAAAAATAGATACATTAGTTGATAAAGTGGAGAAAATAAATGTTGATAAAATTAACCTGAGGAGAGAGCTTGAAGCCCTTACAATCCAGATGAGTCAAGAACTTGAAGCTAGGAGGGCAGCTAAAGACAAGATCAAAGAGAAAGATCATGAGATATTTAAGATAAATCATGAAAATGACACTCTATATGCACACTAGCATGAGGAGAAAGAAGAGAAATAAGAAATAAAAGCATATCTTGATATGTCAATGTCTCTTAGAGTGACTCTTATGAAGAAGAATGAAGATCTTACTAAAGAGCTTGCAGAAGCTAATGAGAAGCTTGCAAAATTCAACAAGACTTCTACCATGCTGAATGAATAGATCCAATCTTAGAGGATGAGTGGTGATACATTTGGGTTAGGATATAATACATTTGAGAAAGGAGAACCTTCTGGTACCAAAAGCAACATGCATGAAGGTAAAATAGCTCCTAAGGCTCAGAAATCTCTCGGTAAGAAATATTACAAACTTGTTTGTTTTAATTGTCATAAACCAAGACATATTGTTAATATTTGTAGAAGTAGGTCTGATGCTAATACTGGTTATAGACCTAATACTAGATATGTGCCTAAAAAATTTGAAGGTTACTTTTATACATGCAACATGTATGGGCATAGACCTATCAAATGCAGGTATGGAGCTAATAATCCAACACCTCATAGGAATCCAAGATCTGTTGGTGCTTGGAGAAGGATTTCCAATGACTAGAGAAACACTAATTGGAAAAGACCCTATGTTAACTGGTCTAGTCCCTATGAGATGGAGAGAAGAGTTAATGTGAATTTTTCAATCTGTAACAATTATGGACATGTGGCAATGAACTATAGAATAAGGATAGGTAGAGGCAATGTAGGACCATGGAGAGCATCTGGAATGGCATGTTATTATTGTAACAAATCAGGACACATTGCTAAGTTTTGCAAAACACATAAGAACCAATTGATGAATCATTCTGCAGACCAAAAAGGAAAGCAGAAAGTTGATATTGAAGAAACCAAAGCTGAGATGAATAGAATCTACAAGAAAAAGAGTGATGACAAACCATCTGAGGAATCAAATTCTTCACCTAGTGTGGAGAATCCATCACTGGCAAACTAAGTTGTTTCTACAAGTTGGCATGTACATATTGCCAAATCTTGAGATGAACCCCTAGATGAAGTATTGTAAGTTAAATCTGCATATTCTAATGTATTTTGATGTTTATAAGTATTTTTGAATCATAACCGATAAATAACATTTAGTTTTGGCAACCGATAATATGCTTAAGAGTGTTTTAAGGTGTTTTAGGGTTTTGTTGGTTAAAGCATTTAATGTGGTAGATAGAAAGAAAATAAAAAAGAACATTTTCAATTTCATTTCTCACATTGCGTTCTTGAGAGAATTTGGCGAGTGAGCAGAGCAAAGAAAAGCTTGTGATTGCAGAATTCAACATGTTTAGTAGAGATTTCAAGCAATTTGAAGAATATTTTGTAGTGGTGAACGGTGTTGAAGGTTTTGTCGGCGTGAAACCCTTGTGCTGAAGCGGGAAAGGTATTTATAAAAAAAATGTACTCTTTTCTTTGAGATTTTGCATATTTTAGTATGGATACTCTGCATCTTGTTGATGTGATTGAGAGGCCACGACCGAAGGTCAAACGTCATCCTTTCAAATCAGAAGAAATAGACCTTGTTGGTGCCCTATCTAGTGTACCGTATGGAGTTTTGCACATTGAAGATGTCATATCATTTTATCATTGCAAACTAGAGGACATGGGTGTATCAGTTATTCATGAACAAGTTAAATCATTGTGTAATGACCAGGGCATACTAAAAGAACAATTTAAGAATGTCGCCAAGAAAGGGTTCCATCATGCAATCAACTTCATTAATGATTTTGATAATGAGTTAGTCAGATGTGTTTTGAGTTGGATCCATGATCAATTTATGTGGTTGGATTGATCGCATAAAATTACCAAGGAAGTCATCCATGCAGTAACCATATTTTGCTCAACCGGTGAAGTACCCTTACTAAGATCAGTACCCAAGAATGATGTGGAGAAGTTGACCGGATCAAAATAGGATGGTAGTGTTACAAGCTAGGGTTGTCATTGCACCAAAAGATTGACCTACCAATGCTCGATACAACCACTAGACCTATAGAATCCACAAGAGGTTGTTAAACCATGTCGCGAATCCCCCCAAGGGACGCTGGCCCACTGCCAATAATCCCCCTCCCAGCGTCATTCACCATGGCCTGCGTGATTCAAACATATGACCAAGCTCTAATACCACTTGTTATAAGCTAGGGTTGTCATTGCACCAAAAGATCAACCTGTCAATGCCCGATACAACCACTAGACTTATAGAATCCACAGGAGGCTGTTAAACCATGTCGTGAATCCCCGTGAGGGATGATGGCCCACTACCAATAGGTAGAGCCATGACAGTAAATAACATCAACGATCCAATTGTGAAATATGTCGCTATAGTGATTGGGTATAGAATTTACTATTCAAGAAGAATGAACAACATACCGGCAGTAGCTATTCATACTGCCTACCGGATAGTAAAAGAGAACATTGATTATGATTTGGCAGAGGTACTAAGAAGCCAATTGATGGTGAATCTAGAAGCTATGAAGAAAAACAAGAAGTTGAGATTCAAATTTGGTCAATTGATTTTAGGTTTCTTCTTCTATTTTCAAAACTATTTCCCCGGTATTGGAGATGTTCAATTGATTGAAGGTACCCATACACTGCTACAGATGAAGAACACTATTAGGATGTTGAACAACAAGTTTGATAATATTTCTTGGGGTTACTTCAAGGAGTTCCAAAATAAAATGCATGCTAGAGAGTGTATACCGACAGAATTAGTTAACCGGTATGAGAAAACAATCTATTTCATGGTGGATACAAATAATTGTATGATGGACACAGTTATCCCTAGAACCACATGGGTATTACCTATGGGATATGAGGTAGACAAGGATCTAATCATTTATTATGTTGATCATCTATTAGAGCAATCGGTAGATACCACAACAGAGAGATTTGGGACATACTAAGAAAAATCACTACAAGTCCACTCTGAGCTGCAGAGACCAATGACTGCAAAGAAGATAAGGAGGTAGAAGTATTTGTTGAGAAGGCAATATTTACAAAAGAGCAGATAGCGGCAGCTAGGGAAAAGCATGCATTGGAGCAAGGTGAAGCATCTAGTGTACCTACTGGTACCCCTACCAGTAAGACTAGAGCTGCAAAAGCCAAAGCAGAAAAAAAGAAGATGGAAGAAGAAATCCTAGAGAAATCGGCTGAATCACAAAGAGGTAAACCATCTAAAATTCAGTTCCGAAGAAAGCAGAAAATTGTTGATCCAACTACTACACCAGTACAAACCAGAAAGAAGAAGAAGTAACAAGCCCACAAACTGGGAAATGATGAAGAGGCTACTGAACCAGACGAGGATAAAAGAACACTTAGAGAAAGTGTTAAGAAGCCTAAGACAACTGGTAAGGGAAAACCACCTAAGAAACCACTTACATTAGAAGAATGTTTTATTAGGATGGTCAAAATAATTAAGGATTATGAGATATACAAAGGTTTGAACCCATTGTTTATTCATTTATCTAAAAATAAACAAAGGGAGATTGAAGATGTAGTCATCTTCAGTATGAATAAATTTAACAGAGCCCTCGTTGAGATACAAGGGAATATTCCAAACTCTTTGTATAATCTTATTGATGCAAGGTGGCAGGCTACTGTAAAGCGGAAAAATCGAACCCTGGTCGTTCTCCCCTCCCCAACTCCAAGGAGAGAGAAGGGAGATTCACTAGGGTTGATGGTTTTCACTTAGGAGGGACTTTACATTCAAAAGAGGGGTTGAAACCCATAAGATCCAATCCCACGCAATGCAAGATTGGATTCTATATGAGTTTCGAGGGGTAAGATAGCAAGGATACCCTCTTTTGTAAAGAATGTGGATAGAATGATTAAGCTAGGAATGCATAGAAAGTAGGAAAGATTCACTTATAAACAGAGATAGGAATATGATATGAAGCTGCGGACCTGGAATTAGCAGTAAAATATCGAGACGGTGCTGTTCTGCAAATTTGAGCAAAAGTTGATGGGACGATGGTGTCCGGCGTGCACACGGTCCTCCGAAAAATCCGCGAAACGAAGGGGGATCTGTTCGTCTCTGCACAAGGATTCCAGATCTTCAATTTCAACCGCGTACCTGCAACCTACACATAGAAAAGCGAAGACGATTGGGGGGTTAGGGATGAGGGGTTTGCCTTTAGCTCAAACCCCGGTTTTGGAATTAACCAAGAAATGAGAAATTGTTGTAAATGTAAATGATTGTAATGTAAAACAAGTACTAGTACCTTGTTGTAAGAATGTTTGTATTCTTACATGCGAAGGTGTAGATGTTGTTGTATGTTGTATGTTGTATGTGGTATGTGATATGTGATATGTGATCTCCTCTTCAATGGTTGAATCCTTGTCTTGAATGCAACACTTAGCCTTGAATGGAGACTTAGAATGATCAATTGCTTGAAGGAATGCTTGAATGCTTGAATGCTTGAATATCGTTTCCACGTCTTGTACACATATGTCCTTCCTCCTTTTTATCTACCCCAAATGGGAGAGGAAAATGTAGTTTATATACTTGTCAATTAGGGCTAATAGACTGATTTTTCTGACCTTGGGCCGACCAGGAAGTGTTATTTTCCAATTTGCAAACTTAAAGACCCGAAGCCCCATAGGAGACCGGGCCCAAAATAGGGCCAGGGACCAGGGCGCTGGGCGCCATGGTCCTGGGGGACCAGGGCACTGGGCGCCTTGGTCCTGAAGGACCAGGGCACTGGGCGCTCTGGTCCCACCTCCCGGGACAGCAGGGTGCAAGGAGGGATCAGGCAGGGTGCTGGAAAAATGCAGTTTTTGATGTTGTGAGCAAGTTTTGGGGTCTCCATTCAGGTTCAATGTTGCATCGCCATCGTGAAGACCCAAATGCGGTCGAAATTGCAAGTGTCACAATTTTAGGACGCTACAGCTGCCATTAGCCAAGACAAATAATTCATTGATTACATCTTTAAGCACCTACAACCGGAAGCAACTGAAGAAGAAATTGAACAGATAAAGGTTAATGCTAAAGCATCATTCAGATCCAAAAAGAGATTAACAAGAATGTTAATAAGAGAGACCGAATTGGTCCAGAAGGAGACTGAGATTTTGATCAAGAAGGCTTTAGGTCTCATCCCAGATGAAAAAACATGAACAAGTTGAGGAAGATACTTCCGAAAGGATAAAGGCAAAAGAACTTCCTAAAGGTGTTAAGATCACGGATTTTGAACTAGATAACAAGTATATGCAAGATGATCCTATTGATACTGAACCGATGATCATTCTTACTGATAACACCAGAGACAATGTTGATAATACTGTTGATAACATAGATGTATTTGATGTTGATGTTCATATGTTTGAACAACATGAGCAGCAAGAGGAACAAGTGGAGAATAAAACTGAAGAAAAGAGCTTTGATGAGCCACCGATGAACTCATAGTCTACTGATACTCAAACTCCATCGGTAAGTGTAAATGTAAATATTGATGACAGTCAAAAGGAAAAGACTAATGAAAATAAGGATGAGGAATCACCAGTGAATGAAAAAATGTGGAAACTCAACGACCATCGGTTAAGGACACCATTGAAGAAGAGAAGAGAGAAGAAGATAAGATAGAGAAGGAGAAAATAGTGAAAGAAAAGGCAAAGAAAAAGAAGAAAAAGGAGAAGAAAATAATTGATGATGATGATGACGACTCGGTTAGTATTAAAGGGCCTATTGATATGGACAATCTGAGTTCCTCTCAATTGATGGAGATTGCAACAGCAATGCAATCACGTGCTCAAACGAAGAGAATGAAGGAACAATAGAGAGAGGCAGAAACAATAAGGACAATAGTTGATATTTTCTTTAGTGTCCTATCGGAGACTGACACTGAAGGTTTTGTTACTCCCATTGACAAACTTGGACATTTGGTTACTGATGTCAGAGATCAACTCAAGACTTTTGAAGATGTAGCATACATATCAATTGAAAAGGAATACAAGAAGAAAAGGATAGAACAACTGGTGTCTGAGATAGATAAAGGTAAGGTATCACTCACGGTTAATAAAGACTTGTTTTAGAATGGACTAGAAATCGGAGGAAAGATTTTGGCTACTATTTCAAAATTTTCACTATTTTGTGTTTATTTGAAGGAGAAAAGGGAAGATGCTGAGAAAGAACTTGAAATCTTGAGTGAAGCATTTAGACCACTGAATGACTCAGCTATTTATTTTGGTAGATCAGTTGTAGAACTCCATCAAAAACTTGAGGTGTATGAACACGAGCAGGTCAAATGGGTAAGATCATTGAAGGAGCTCCATACTCAATTGATTCCTAAAGTGGAAATTTTACAGTGAGCATACATGGAGTCAGAGGCTATCTTGGCTACACCTGAGATTATTACAATAGATGCCATGGAGGAGTTAGCAAAATAGCTCAAAACACATGTAGAGATTACCGGCACACTATTAGAGACATGGGATAATGATCTAAAATAGTTGAAGTTTCATTTCAGTGATTCTTTTTCAAAAATTGCTTTGTAAAGACTTTATGACTCTTATATCTGTATATATGCTTTGATGAAAATTTTGATGTACAATGTATATATCTTTCATATATTTTACTTCTTTATTTTTCATTGTTGTCAAAGGGGGAGTAATAGTTAAAGAGTTAGTCAAATTTTTTATGTAATGTAAAGGGGGAGTAATGGGAGTTTCTTTTATTTTTGTATAACATCATGCAATTTCTAAGGGGGAGTACATGTCATTTAGTCAATTTTTGTATTGCACACTTAGTTGACAATTTTTTTTCCTAAGTGTTGCCATCAATTCCAAAGGGGGGGAATGCTTGCATTTAATCATTTTATCTAAACCGGTAATTGTTTGTTTGCTTGATGCAACCGGTACATGTTTGTTTTGTAAAGAGATTAGATTGTCGTATGATGACTATTTTATATGTTTTCATTGATGGCAACTATGTTTCTACAGTCATCTGAGTCCTATAGATCAATCGGTAAGGCATAACCAATAAGCAAAGACAGTTTTTATCAGAACCAGTAATTAGGACTTTAACCGGTAAAAGACAGACAGAATAATATTCTGAGAACCGGTACAGGAAATTTATGAAGAATGGGATGATGCAGTTTTGCAGTAGCAATCAAGACTAGCAGATCAAGTTATGTTCGTGACTGTATGTGTAGATTCAATCAGATGAGCAAGATTCAATTGATAGAGCAGGTATTCTGATAGAGACTTAATTGGTAGTGATGAAAATCACTTAGATCGGTAAAATAGAACAGAATTGGATTTGTTATGTCGGTGGTTGACATAAGTAAGGCGCACAATGCAAGATTGTCTAGATTGATTGAACCTAGGGAATTGTTCCAAGGTTCTAGCTGACCTAATGATGTTTTTAAGATGTGTGATGAGGTATGAAGGATATATGAGTATGAGCTTGAATGTGTAAGAAATCATTAGCGAATTTCATCTTTCTGATAGTGCGGTGATCAGATGAGTTATGAGATGAAGTATATGTGATGTAATGCTATAAAGAAGATTTTATCAAACACTGATGGTGCTATACTAAGATCACTTGAACTTGTTGTCTCCATAACAATTGCAGCAAAAAAATCCTCTCACAAGGTCTCTCCTAACAGGGTGCAGTCGGATCCTAACAAGTCTGATCATTAAATCCTCTAACCAGGTGACACATTAACTTGTGTTTACAAATCCCAGTAACACAGGTAGCTCCTAAGAGGGCTAGTCCTCACAGGCCTTATTGTATAGCTCTTAACCTAGCTTTTAGACACTCCTAACAGGGTGTGCCCCTAACCGGGTGTTGTAGACCTTAACCAGTTAGATCTCTATACTGTAGATAGTGGATCTTTGTGGGCACTAACTCCCATAGTGGTTTTTCCCATTTGGGTTTTCCACATATAACCTCTTTTGTCATGTGGTTTATACTTTATGTGGTGATTTATTACTTGGTGTTATTTATTATATGCCTATTGAGTTTTAAGTTGGTGAAATTGGTAATCAGATTTGTATTGTTTTTACTTGCATTGATTCACCCCCCCCCCTCTCAGTGCCTTATAAGTTCATCAAAATTGATATTTTTAATTAAAAACATTGATGTAATTGAATTGAATGTATTGTCATGAATGAAGCATAGAAATGTTAATGTTATCACATGCAAAGTATGAAACAATCATTGTTTAGTGTAATTAAGTTCCTAATGGATGAATATATATCTTAAGTGGATTAGTTTACCTTAAGTAAGGATTAGTTTAATTAAGTAATCCACGTTGGGAAACACTTTAGGAGTTTAAGTTAAGTCTTCTACTCATGCAACTTTTAATCTAATGTTTATCTTTACATTTATGTTTTTGGTATGGTTTTTTTAAAATATATATTTTACACTCTTTTCGAGTGTTTGTAGTTGAATCCTTTAGGGGGGCATTACAGCCCACAACTTGTCCAACACCAAATCTTATAATTAGAGGAGGCAAAGGAGGAAACGAAAAAACCTTTAGCATAGGGGAAGAGTTCATTCTTATTTCCTACAAGAGTCCTCCAAGAATCCAACACCCCATAAATGTCGGTTGGGCACTTGATTCAAAGAAAACTAAATTTGGGAAGGCAACAGTTGAAGAAATGGGGGCTTTGGTAAAAATTGACATGGAATTATATCACCATATGAAGTGGAAATTATGTTGGTTGAAAATGGGTGCATTTCTCAAAAAGAAGCCCAATGTAGAAGGTAAAGTAAAGAGGTATAAATCACAATATTTAGAAAAGGGATATTCCAAGTGTAGCGAATTGACTTTGGTGAGACATTTTTCCCTATTACTAAGTTTAATTTACTTAGATTTATCTTTTTATGTTTTGTTTTTTTTAATTAGAATAGATGGTGTGAAGACAACTTACTTACATGGGGTTATTCAAGAAATAATATATGTCATGGTTAAAAAAGGATAAACTAGTTTACAATTTTAAGAAGTGCATGTATAGCCTCAAATAGACTCCATCGACTTGGTATTAGCATTTTGATAATTATATGTTGGTGTTTGTATTTTAATAAGTAATGTTGATCACTATGTATATCTCAAATAGATCGATGACCATTTTGTTATCATATTGTCATATGTTAAATCTAAAGTGTAATAGCAACTTGATATGAATGATATTGGTACTTCAAACTTTATTTTGAGAATGAAAATTATAATTTAAACAAAATACCCTAGTTGAATTATAGGAATGAAGCTGAGATTATATTATAGAGGTTTAGAATGTTTAAATTCAAACCTATTAATTTTCATACTCATGTTGGTTTAAAGTTAACTACAAAACAATGCCCCAAGAAAAAAATATAATATTGAGCATGAGATACATGTTCCTTATGAAAATATTGTTGGAAGTCTAATGTATATTATGGTCTATATAAGACTAAACATTGCCCATGCAATGAGAGTTTTGAGAAATAAATCAAACCTAAGGAAAGAATTGGTGGCATTTGATCATTTGAACTAAACTGGTAATGTGTATTTGCTTGATGCAACCGGTTTATGTATGTTGTGTATAGAGATTAGATTTATATATGATGATTATTGTGTATGTTTCCATTGACGGTAACTATATTTTTTTAAGTCATCTAAGTCCTACAGCTCAACCGACAAGACTTAACCGGTTAGTAGAGACAGTTTTTATCAGAATTGGTTATTAGGACTTCAACCAGTACAAGATTGACAGTGTTACATTCTAACAACCTGTACATGAAAATCATGAAGAATGAGATGATGCAGTTTTGCAGTAGCATTGAAGACTATCAGATGAAGATATGTTCATGACTGCAAGTATAAATTCAATCAGGTGAATGAGATTTGTTTGACTGAATAGATTACTCAATGAAGACTTATTTGGTAGTGATGAAAATCACTTAGATCAGTAAAACGACATAGAATCGGATTTGTTATGTCGGTAGCCGACATAACTAAAGTGTGAAATGCAAGATTGTCTAGATGCATTGAACCTAGGGAATTGTAACAAGGTTCTAGTCAACCTTATGATAGTTTTAAATGTGTGATGAGGTATGAAAGGATATATGTGTATGAGCTTGATAGTGTGATAGATCATTAGCAAATTTTGTATTTCTAATATTGCGATGATCAGAGGAGTTGAGAGATGAAGTCTATGTGATATTGTAATGTTCTGAAATAGATCTTATTAGACACTAAAGGTGTTATACTAAGATCAATTGTACTTGTTGTCTCCCTAACAGTTTTAGCAAGAAAATCCTCTTACAAGGTCACTTCTAACAAGGTACAGTCGGATCCTAACAAGTCTAATCATTAAATCCTCTAATCAGGTGACACATTATCTTGTGTTTACAAATCCCAATAACTTGGGTAGCTCCTAATAGGGCTGGTCCTCACAGGCCTTTTATAAAGCTCTTAATCAGGCTTAGACACTCCTAACAGGGTGTGCCCCTAACCAGGTGTTGTAGACCTTAACCGATCAGATATCTATATTGCAGATAGTGGATCTTGTGGGTACTAACTCCCACTGTGGTTTTTCCCATTTGGGTTTTCCACATATAAACTCTTGTGTCACGTGGTTTATGCTTTATGTGGTGATTTCATATGGTGTTATTTCTTATAAGCCTATTAAGTTTTAAGTTGGTGAAATTGATAATCAGATTTGTATTGTTTTTACTTGCACTGAATCACCCCCCTCTCAATGCCTTATAAATTCATCAATTGGTATCAAAGCCTAACTTCCTTAAGGATTAACTTCTTGGAAGGGATCTCTAATCCTAAGGAAAATATGGGTGAAGGAATGAGTTAAAAATAAATGGATAAGGAACTTGCTAAAACCAAGGAAGAGCTAGAAACCCTAAGAGGCAAGTACAAGACATCACTAGCTAAAAGGAAAGAACTGACCAAACAATTGTTGGAGATCTCTGACAACAGTTCTTCAGATGAGGTAAACATTGATGCACTGGTTTAAGAAGTGGAGAAGCTAAATGATGAGAAGACTAACCTGAGAAGAGAGTTGGAAGCATTTACAATCCAGATGAGTGAGGAACTTGAAGCTAGAAGAAAGGTTGAGGATCAGATCCGAGATAAAGAGCATGAAATCTTAGAGATTAAGCAGGAGAATGCAACTTTGTATGAACATTGGCATGAGGAGAAAGAAGAAAAAGAAGGAATACAGTCAAATCTTGAAATGGAAATGTATCTTAGAGAGACCCTCATGAAAAGAAATGAAGATATTACAAAGGAACTTATTGAGGCCAATGAGAAGCTTGATAAATTCAACAAGAGTTCCTCTATGCTTGATGAATAGATCCAATCTCATAGGATAAAAGGTGATACATCTGGGTTAGGATACAGTACATCTAAGAAGGAAGAACCTTTCGGTACCAAGAGAAACATGCATGAAGGTAAAATAACTCCTAAGGCTCAGAAGCCTACCGATAAGAAATCTTACAAACTTGTTTATTTTAATTGTCATAAACCAGGACATACTGCTAATGTTTGTAGAATCATATCTGATGCAAATACTGATTATGGACCTAATACTAGGTATGTGCCTAAGAAATTTGAAGGTTATTGTTATACATGCAATATGTATGGGCATAAATCTATTGAATGAAGGTATGGAGCTAATTATCCAACACCTCATATGAATCCAAGATTTGTTGGTGATTGAAGAAGGAATTTCAATGATTGGAGGAACACAAATTGGCAAAGACACTATGTTAATTGGTCTTGTCCTTATGAGATGGAGAAGAGAGTCAATGTGATTTGTTCAATCTGCAACAATTTTGAACATGTGGAAATGAACTATAGAAGAAGAATAGGAAGAGGCAATGCATGACCTTGGAGAGCATCTGGAATGGCATGTTATCATTATAACAAACCGGGACACGTTGCCAAGTTTTGCAGAACACAGAAGAACCAACCAGTGAATCATCCTACAGACCGGAAAGGAAAGTAGGAAGTTGATATTGAAGAAACTAGAGCTGAGATGAATAGAACCTGGAAGAAGAAGAGTGATGACAAACCATCTGAGGAATCAGATTCTTCACCTAATGTGGAGAATCCATCTCTGACAAAATGAGTTGTTTCTACAACTTGGGGTGTACGTAATGTCAAATCTTGAGATGAACCCCTAGATAAAGTACTGTAAGTTGAATTTGCATATTCTAATGCATTTTGATATTTTGATGTGTTTTTCGATCATAACCGATAAATAACATACAGTGCTACAACCGGTAATATGCTTTAGAGTGTTTTAAGGTGTTTTTTAGGGTTTTATCGGTAAATGCATTTATTGTGGTAGATAAAGTGCAAATAAAAGGAACATTTTAAATTTTATTTGTCATATTGCGATCTTGAGTGCATTTTGCGAGTGAGCGGAGCTGAGAAAAGTTTGTACTAGCAGCATTCAAACCATTTACCAACAATCTGAAGCGATTGGAGTAAAGTTTGAATCGGTGATTGAGTATTGAATGTTTTTTATGGTTAGAAACCCTAGTACTGAAGCAAAAAGGTATTTATCTGAGAAATCCTACTCTTTTTTTGGTGATTTACATATTTAAAATGGATACACCTTACCTTGTTGATGTGACCAAGAGGGCAAGACCAGAATTTAAAAGACACCCATATAAGTCTAAGGAAACAGACCCTGTCGATGCCCTATCTGGTGTACTGAATGGAGTTTTACATGTAGAAGATGTAAGATCCTTTTATCATGGCAAACTTGAGGACATGGGTGTGATTTCTATTTTTAATCAGTACAAATCTTTATGTGATGAGAAAGGGATACTAAAAGAACAGTTTAGAAGCATCGTTGACAAAGGGTTTCATCATGCGTCAATTTCATTGATGACTTTGATAATGAGTTAGTGAGATTTTTTTTAAGCCAGATTTATGATCAGTTCATGTGGCAGGATAGGCCCCATAAGATAACAAAGGAAGAAATCCATGTAGTAATTGGATTCTGCTCAACTAGTGAAGTACCATTATTGAGGTCAGTACCTAAAAATGATGTTGAGAAGCTAACAAGATCTAGATAGGATAGAAGAGCCATGACTGTAAATAATATTAATGATCTCGCATTTAAATTTTCATTGATTGTAATTGGTTATAAAATCTACTATTCAATCAAAATGAATAATATACTAGAAGCAACAATATACACTGCATACCAAATGGTAAAGGAGAATATGGACTATGATCTTGCAGAAGCATTAAGGAGCCAATTAATGGAAAATCAAGAAGCTGTGAATAAGGGTAAGAAGCTAAGATTTAAATTTGGACAACTAATTTTGGGATTGTTTTTCTATTTTCAAAAAAAATTCTTCGGTATCGGAGATGTTCAGTGGATAACCGGTTCACTAGACCTACTATAGATGAAGAACAGTATTAGGATGTTGAAAGACAAGTTTGATGATGTTTCATGGGGTTATTTCAAGAAATTTCAAAATAAAATGCATGCTAGGGAATGCATACTAGTAGAAGTAGTCAATCGGTATGAGGATTCCATATGTTTTATGGTAGACATGGATACATGCATGATGGAGGTTGCGATTCCCAAGACCACATGGGTAATGCCTGTGGGATATGAAGTAGACAAAGATCTACTCATTGCTTATGTTGATCATTTGCTAGATCAACTGGTCGATACCACTACTAAAAGGGTTGGAACCTATAAGGAGAAACTACTTCTAGTATACTCAAAATTGCAACGATCGCTAATAGCAAAGAAAGTAAGGAAAGAGGTGGAAGCCTTTCCTGAACAGGTCGGATTCACTAAGGAACAAATAGAAATAGCAAGAGCCAAACACGAGGCTGAAAAAGGTAGAACTTCTAGTGTACAACTAGTACCTCCACTAGTAAGACGAGGAGCCAAAGCACTAGAAAAGAAGAAGGTAGAAGAAACAAAGGTAAAGCCTGTTGAATCTTAAAGAGGTAAACCCTCTAAAATACAATTTTGGAGGAAAGGTAAACTTGTTGAACCTCCTGTTGTGCCTGCCCAAACCGGTAAAAGAAAGAAGGAAAAGGCTCATAAACCGGTGACAGATGTAGAGGAGACAGAATTAGAAGAAGATAAGAGAGCACTAAGGGCAAGTGCTAAGAAGCATAAGACTATTGGTAAAGGTAAAGGTAAAGCATCTAAGAAACTTTTGACACTTGAAGAATCTTTCATTAGGATGGTCAAAATAATAAAGAATTATGGAGCATATAAGGGATTAAACTTATTGTTTACTTATTTGTTAGAAAGCCAACAAAGAGAAATTGAAGATGCAGTTATATTTAGTATGAATAAGTTTAGTAGAGCCCTAATTGAATTACAAGGGAAAATTCTGAATTCTTTATATAATTTGATTGATGCAAGGTGGTAATGTTAGGTCCCAGAGACAACTGAGAGGGGGGGGGGGTGAATCAGTTGTCAAATAAATTCAAACCAAAAACAACTTAACCAACCTTAATGCTTAATACCGGTAAATCAAACTTTATGTCAGTAGATAGTTTATCAATTAATTATAGTACCGGTAAAGATTAATGAATGAAACAGAAAGACAATAAAATCCACAACACATAACACCAATATTTGTACGTGGAAACCCTATAAGGGGAAAAACCACGGTGGGAAACCTTACCCACAATCAGATGATACTACTATAGATAGTATGTGTATACAAATGGGGTCTGCACATGCAGAAAGGCCAAGCGCCTAGAGCTCAATGCTCAAACACAAATATGAGTCACGTTGACTACAATTGGATGGTTAAATCCAATGATGATGTACTGCTCAAAATAGCATCTTCATATGCTAGATTTAGTACCGGTGTAGTTCTGATATGTCTTCACAAAAACCTTGCTTCACCTTCAAATGATGTCTGTGTGTATAGCTCTTCTTATTCTCGCATATACCTTCTTACAATTCCTTATCTCAATCGCTTATCGATCTTACAAATAAGATCTTACATATATACCATAACCTAAGACCAATTTTAGTAGGTCGGCTCTAAAAGATATTACAATAAAATAATTATAAGTAAATCAATAACCAATGCAATATCCAATTCAACATGTTGGCTTAATGCATTTACAATAACAACAAAATCATCTCCAAAGCATGTCATGTTGATCTGGAATAGATAAGCCTATCGGTGCTTATTCTAGACCTATTTGCCAGTAACAACAAATATGCAACTACGAATATGTCAATGAACAAATCTCCAAGACAAAGTGTCCAAGCGATGTCTTCGACATAACCAAGTGATTTCCATGTCATTCCAAGTCTCGGTAAACAATATATCCTATTGGTGTACCAAATACCAGTGATTGTGCATAAAGTTACTTGCTTGTTGGTGAACATTGCTAATCCTCCAAAGTTCTAGAGTTGTTAAGTGTTATAGGTGTTGACATCAATGACAAGACCATGTCAACATAACCAAAATACCAATAGGCAAGCAGCAATTAGCCCAAATAAAGAATTTATTGATTATACACTCAAACACTTGCAACCGGAAGCAACTGAAGAGGAAATTGAATAGATAAAGGTTAATACAAAATCTTTCTTTAAATCAAAGAAAATATTAACAAGAATGCTTATTGGAGAGACCAAATCAATCCAAAAGGAGACTGAGATTTGTTGGCATTTTTGATGTTTATGTTGTGATTTTTATTTATGGACACACACTTGCATTGAGATCCCCTTTATATGTATGAGCTAGAGCTCAACCGATATCTGTTCCAACTGGTATGTTGTATTCTAGTCTTTAGACTATTGGTGATTTTGCAGAATGTGTTTCCCGGTCTGAAGCGGCATGTCGACCCCAAGCGGTTCATAGATCTCAAGCGATACAAGGGAGCAAAGCAGCATAACACATTTTACCAGTCTTCATTTTTGTCAAACCGGCAACCGATATTTTGTATGAACTGGTAATACTCTGTGTTGAGTTACCAACCGACATTTTGTGATGAGTTACCAATCCACCGATTGTTTGACGGTGCCGACACACTGACGGTGCTTTTTGCGTCATGTTACTGAGTATGTCTAGATTCATTGAACCTAGGAAATTGAAATGTAATCCTATTGGACCAACATGAAATCAAATTCCTTCATAAGGACATCATGTCTAGGGTTCTAGGTTGTTGTTGAAAGTTTAGTTTGTGCTAGGGTTTAAGGTGGTTGATGAGTTGTTGTAAGAGCGATCTTATCTGAGAAGATCAAGTTGTAACTGAGTGAGAGATAGAGAAGAGTGAAGTAATGTTTGAATGCATTAGCTGTGAGCTATACTGGATCTAACCAAGCAATTTGTGTTATCTGATAGATCACACACTTGTTGATTACTCACCTCTTTGACAAGTTTGTAGCCCTTAACCGGGTAGGCTCAGAGTAGCCTTTGTAAAATCCTCTAACAAGGTGGTTCACCTCTGTGAATCTAAAATCCTCTAGCAAGGTAGTCCTTGATCGAACTCATCTCCTAACAGAGATTAAGATTCCTAACAGGATCTATTCTGGTGAAGAACATTGTAAGACCTTAACCGGTCTAACCTTAACTGGTCTAGTTTCTATTCTACAGATAGTGACTTGTGAGTTCCATCTCACCGTGGTTTTTCCCATTTGGGTTTCCACGTAAAAAATCTTGTGTTATGGTTGTATTGCTTTTGTGGGTGAATGCTTTATTTGCATTTTGGTTTGCTTGTGTGATAACCGGTCTGTCTGTTAAGTTGTCTTACCAGTTTATCTTTAGATTGTTTAAGTGTTTAAGTGCAGTGTTTTTCGATATACTAATTCACCCCCCCCCCTCTTAGTATTCATCAATTGGTATCAGAGCCTACCTTTCTATAAGTTTAACCACTTGGAAAGAGATATGGGGGAATACACCTTGAGGGAACCTACTCAATTGCTCACTCAATCTAAGCAAGCCTACGATGATCTTATGGTCAAATACAAGGCATCTCAAGCAAAAAGGAGAGAACATGCAGAAAAACTGATGGAGCTATCTAAAAATAGTTCTGCAGATGAAGCAGACATGGAAGCCCTAATTGCAGAAGTAAATAAGTTGAATGAATCTAACTCCAACCTGAGAAAGGAGTTGGAAGGACTGACTATCCAGATGTGTTAAGAGCTTGAGAACCGGAGAAAAACTGAAGACTTGGTGAATGAAAGAGATTGTGAGATCTCCAAGTTGAAACAAGAGATGAGTGCCCTAAATGCTCAATTCCATGCAAGCAAGATGGAAAAGGAAGACATGCAAGGAGAACTGAACACTGCCATTTCTGAGAATGAAAACATGTTGGAAATAAATGCTGCTATTTCCAAAGAACTCTCTGAGTCAAAGGAAATACTTGCTAAGTTCAGCAAAAGTACTGTCAAGCTAGAGCAAAAGCTTGAGTCGGCTAGACTGGTAAAGAATACTAATGGACTTGGTTTCTCTAGATATGAAGAAGGAGAATCCTCAGGAACAAATGCTGAAGCATCAAAGAAGCAATCGGCATTCAAAGGAAAAGGTAAGCAAAAATTCAAACCTGTTTGCTTTAACTGTCTTAAAGAAGGACACACTACCAATGTATGTAGGAGCAAAGCCTACAATAATTTTCCTTACTTTATTAACAATGTACCTAGATCCAATAAGTTCAATGGTCATTGTTATGCATGCAACAAGTTTGGGCATAGAGCATTTGAATGTAGGTCTGTGATGAATAACAATGGAAGATATCCTCAAAGGACCCAAGGAGTTGGTCCTGAACCTTTTGTGAACCAGAACCACAACCGGTTTAATGTTTTCAATCATCAACCAAGAAGCGGTGGCCATCAAGTGGTAACTGGATGGAGAGCAAATTGTATGATCTGTCATGGTCATGGTCACACTACTGCAACATGTAGAAGGAAGAATGGAAATATGAATAATGGACCTTCGAGAGCACCTGGAGTGGTTTGCTATCACTGCAACAAACCGGGTCACATTGCAAGATTTTGCAGAAGCAGAAAGAGTATATCTGATGATATACCGATCACTCAGGAAGGAGAAATTGATGTTGAAACAGTTCAAGCGGACATGAACAAAACCTGGAGGAAGAAACCAACAATGTTGGAAGAGGAACTGGTATCTGCACCTAGTGTGGAAATATTGGAACCGGCAAACTAAGCTTCAAAAGGCTTAGGGGGAGCAAACGGCGAAATGTTTTTGAACCTTCGGTTTATACCGATAAAAGACCTTAACTGGTATGTGATACCTGTCGCTTGGTAGAAGACCGAAAATGGTAAAAAGGCAAATTAGGGTTTACACCCTAATAGAGGAGAATTAATGGCAGTAGGTGAGAGACATGTATAAAAGCATTTTTCTAATCATTTCTCGCTATCTGTTTTCGAGCAAAGAAAATTTTTTCAAAGAGCAGAGTGAAGAAAAGGCAATTTGAGTTGAGATTTCAAGAAATTGACAAATCGCAAAGGAGATTCAAATTCAAATTGCAAACGGTCAAGTGGAGAACACAAAGCAGTGATTCGGCAACCAATGGAGTGTGGAGTGAAGGAGAATCAGAAAGCCCTAAATTCGCCTTTTAAAGGTATTTCTCGAGTTCTTAAAATATTCTACAATGGCTTCTGCATCTCATACCAGTTCTAGTGCATCCATTGAGTCTGAAAGTTTCATTCAAAGGAAGTCAAAGTATAATGCCCTATCACAAGTTCCGGCTGGAGTGATGGTAGAAGAGGGAATTTCTAACTATATTGATTGCAAGATTGAAGACCTAGGGTCTCTAGCCATCCACTCCCAACTAGGTCTATTTTGTGGAAAGGATAAGAAAATCAAACCGGAATATAGTATCTTATAGAAGAAGAAACTCCATAATGTTGTATACTTTCTGGAAGACTTTACAGAGGATCATATTAGGATCATTTTGAGTACAGTCCATGGTGACAAGATGTACCTAGAGAGGATGCATGATATCACGCCACAGGCAATTCATGCAATCACCAGTTTCTACAACACAGGGGAAGTGCCAGCCCTAAGGACAATAAGCAAAACTGAGATGTCCAAGCTCACTGATTCAGTGAGTGACTCACGTGGAATGACTGTAAACTCCATCAAGGATGATCTGGTTAAGTATGTCTACATGGTGATAGGCTATCGAACATTCTCTGCTAGCAGAATTAACTCTATATCTACTGCATCGGTAAATGCCGCTTACCAGATGATTAAAGAGGATGCATCATTTGACCTGTGCACCAGTATGCAGAGGCAACTCTTGTCTAATCTGAAGTCGATCAAACAGGATAATGCACTGAGATTCAAGTTCGAACAACTGTTGGTTGGGTTGTTCTTCTATTTCCAAGGCTACTTTCCTAGAGTAGGAGATGTCCAGTGGTCTCCTGACCAACCGATAACCAAGCAGATCAAGGAAAGCATTCAAGCAATCGGAACCGGTTACCCTAATGTGCTAAACGAGTATTTTGATGAGTTCAAATGGAAAATGAGTCAAAGGATGAGGATCCCAGGTGACATCATCAAGAAATATGAAGATGACATATGTTTCACCATCCAGGTGGACAAATGCTTAATGGAGGTTGTTGAGCCTACAATGGAAGAAGTGGAGCCAATGGGCTATGAGGTGATGTACGATATGTTGGAAGGGTATGCCTCAACCCTTATTGCCTCACCTCTTGATCCTACGGCAAAAAGGATCGGAACCTATCTGGAAACGATTGCACTGGTCGAGGAACCCTCTGTTAAGAAAGGAAAAGAACCGATAGCAAAGAAGGCAAAGGCAGTGCCTGCAACATCGGCACCAGCTACTACTGCAACTCTGAGAGTGACCAAGCGGTCACCTGCAAAGAAGAAACCAGAAGTGGCATTGGCAAAAGTCTTTGAAAGAAAAAGGAAGACTAAGTCAAATGAACCAAACTCTGAAGAGACTGAGTCTGAGGAGATGCCAAAGAAGGCCAGACAGACAAAGAAGGTGAAGAAGAATGAATCGGCAACGTCTGAACCGGTAAATATTGATATCTCCTCATATAAACCTTTGACATATTGTCAAAGAACAATAAAGAATATTAGGAGAAAATTACTTTAGGAATTAGTAGATTATTATGATGATTTTAGTGATGAGGAGAAAGAAGAAGTACTACAGGAGATTATTATTTATTTGTGTAAGAATGACCAATCGCCATCAGAGATTAAATCTCAAACACTAGATTCCTTATATAAGGCATTAGATAATAAATGGTGCATTGCCATAGAAAAGGAACAGGAAATTAGGGAGAAACTCTTTGCGCAGTACTTTCCCGACCTCTCAAACTCAGAATTATTTGATGTTTTGGACCAAAATAAAGGACTCTTCTTCACAAGGAGAAGAAGACTCTGGCTATTAGAGGGAAGAGTTGATAATGTTGAAAAAGACACTCATCAGTATATGGATCATGCTATCCATGCTCACAAAGCACGTATGGCCAACCTGCAAGCAAAAAAAGAACCGGTTATATCCAAACCGGATGAAGTTTTTGATGAAGAAGGAAACCCGGTTGAAGAACCAATCGACACTATTGATGTCGATGCCCTGGACGTAGAAGATGTCACTCAGGACATACCTTTTGAGGGAACAAGATAGGTGCAACAGGTCGAACAGGGCAGGGCAGTGAGCAAGCTGAGGACGGACAGGAAGCGGCTAAGGAATAGGCAGAGAAGAAGAAGAGGGATGAAGATGAGAAAAAGTAGAAAGAGGAAGAGAAGAGAAAAGAAGAAGAGGAGAAAAGAAAAGATGAAGAGAAAAAGAAGCAAGAAGATGAGAAGAAAATGAAAGAAGAAGAGGATAAGGAAGAAAAGAAGAAGGAAGAGGAAAAGAAAAAGAAGGAAGAGGAAGATAAAGAAAAGGAAAAGCGGAAGGAAGAAGAAAAGAAGAAGAAGGAAGAGGAAGAGAAAGAAGAGGAGAAGAGGAAGGAAGCTGAGAGGAAAAAGAAAGAAGAGGAAGACAAGGAACAAGAAAAGAAGAAGGAAGAAGAGGACAAGGCAGCGGAAGTGGTGAAGAGCACACAGATGGAGACTCCGAAGGAAACTAGGAGTCAATCCAAACCGGTTGATATCACCAGTCCTATCGATCTCCAGTCTGCAAGTGAACGGGAGCTAATGTAGAGCATCAAGGTTGCTCAAGAGCACCTTGAAATCATTCGAAGGAAAAAGGAGCAAGATATAATTCAAGTGGCTGCAGAAACCCTTACCGGTTTGATCCCCGGTACCAATCTTCCCAACACTAAATCATCACTAGCAAAGCTTAAGCTACTATGTACAGAAGTGGATGATCAGGTGTAGAGCTTGGAAGAAGTAGCTGAGGCAAATGTCAAGAAGGAGCATCAAAAGGCTCTTAACATTGCTCTGGTGAAGAAGTTGAATGAACTCTGGTCAGAACTGCTGAAAGACCAAAAGGATATAAGGGACGCTTTAGATGAGGGAAATCTGCTACTAAGCAAAATCTATCAACCCCATCTATTCTACGATGATGTGCTAGCTCAGAAGAGAAATCTTCAAATGGACTTACAGTCTTACTTGAGCATATTTAAGCCACCTTATGATTCCTTTGCAACTTATGGGCAAACCGTTCACCGATTTCACATTCAGTCAACCAAAATGGAGCAAGAGATCAGCACACGGTCTAGAGATTTGGAGGAGCTTCAACTGGTTCTACTCCCACTTTTGCAAATTCTTCAGAAGTGTTATCTAAACCTGGATGCCTTGACAGTTACACAGGAAATGAGCACAGTTGATGCCATGGAAGAACAGGTCTCCCAGATGCAAATAGAGAAAGAAGTGGCCACCTCCCTACTTGAGTCCTAGTCTCTATCAATGAAACAATTTTTGCAGGACTATAAATCAGTTTTTGACAAGTATTATTCCTTGTTGTCATAAACTTTTATTATTTTAATATCAAATGGAAATAGGGTTGTTCAACAGTACTTTGTCATTGTTGGCAAAGGGGGAGAAGTGCTCTATCTATTTTGGAGAAGTATAGGGGAGAAGTATCTGGCTTTAAAAATTTTCTATATGCTTTGATATATGCTATATGCTCTGATATCTCAATGTTTATGCTTTGTATGCAAAATTGATATACATTGTATTGATTAAGGGATAGTGTATATGCTTAGGGGGAGCAATTTTGTTAATGGCATGTTTTTGTTGTAAAACACTTAGATGTCAAAATTTTATTTTCCTAAGTGTTACCATTAACGCCAAAGGGGGAGATTGTTGGAAATTTTTATGTTTATGTTGTGATTGTCATTGATGGACACACACTTGCATTGAGATCTCCTTTATATATATGAGCTAGAGCTCAACCGATATCTGTTCCAACCAGTATGTTGTATTCTAGTCTTTAGACTATTGGTGATTTTGCAGAATGTGTTTCCCGGTCTGAAGCGGCATGTTGACCCCAAGCGGTTCGTAGATCTCAAGCGGTACAAGGGAGAAAAGCGGCATAACACATTCTTACCAGTCTTCATTTTTGTCAAACCAGCAACCGGTATTTTGTATGAACCGATAATACTCTGTGTTGAGTTACCAACCGACATTTTGTGATGAGTTACCAATCCACTGATTGTCTGACGGTGCCGACACACTGACGATGCTTTTTGTGTCGTGTTACTGAGTATGTCTAGATTCATTGAACCTAGGAAATTGAAATGTAATCCTATTGGACCGACATGAAATCAGATTCCTTCATAAGGACATCATGTCTAGGGTTCTAGGTTGTTGTTGAAAGTTTAGTTTGTGCTAGGGTTTAAGGTGGTTGATGAGTTGTTGTAAGAGCAATCTTATCTATGAAGATCAAGTTGTAACTAAGTGAGAGATAGAGAAGACTGAAGTAATGTTGGAATGCATTAGCTGTGAGCTATACTGGATCTAACCAAGCAATTTGTGCTATCTGATAGATCACACACTTGTTGATTACTCACCTCTTTGACAAGTTTGTAGCCCTTAACTGGGTAGGCTCAGAGTAGCCTTTGTAAAATCCTCTAACAAGGTGGTTCACCTCTATGAATCTAAAATCCTCTAGCAAGGTAGTCCTTGATCGGACTTATCTCCTAAAAGAGATTGAGATTCCTAACAAGATTTGTTTTGGTGAAGAACATTGTAAGACCTTAACCGGTCTAGTTTCTATTCTGCAGATAGTGACTTGTGAGTTCCATCTCACCGTGGTTTTTCCCATTTGGGTTTCCACATCAAAAATCTTGTGTTATGGTTGTATTACTTTTGTGGGTGAATGCTTTATTTGCATTTTGGTTTGCTTGTGTGATAATCGGTCTGTCTGTTAAGTTGTCTTATCGGTTTATCTTTAGACTATTTAAGTGTTTGAGTTCTTCAGAGTTAATGGATATTGCTACTGTAATGCAATCCTGTGCACAAAAGAAAAGATTGAAGGAAAAGCAAAGAGAAGCAGAGAATATAAGGACTGTTGTTGATATTTTGTCAAGTCTCCTACCAAAGACTGATATAGAACATTTGGCTGGCCCTATTGCCAAACTTGGATAGTTAGTTGTTGATGTCGGTGAACAACTTAAAACCCTGGAAGAAGTTGCATACATTTTTGTTGAAACGGATTACAAGAAGAAAAGGGGAGAATAGTTAATGGTTAAATAGATAAAGGCAAAGTAGCCGTAATGGTGAATAAAGACTTGTTGAAGACTAGATTGGAAATCGGCTGTAAGATTTTGGCTACTATCTCCCAATTTTCACTATTTTATGCTGACTTGAGAAAGAAGAGAGTTGATACTGAGAAGGAGTTACAAAAGATAAGTGAAACATTCACACTGGTACAGGACTCAGTAATCACTTTTGGTAGAAAGGTTGTTGATTTATAGCACCAGTTAGAACTATATGAACATGAGTAAGTCAAATAGGTTAGATCACTGAAGCAACTCTAGACTCAACCACTTCCAAAAGTAGATATTCTTCAGAGAGCATTCACAGAGTTAGAGGCAATTTGGGCTACTCCAGAGATGAGTACAGTTGATGCTATGGAGGATTTCATAGCATAGATAATGACACATGTTGAGATTACCGAGACGTTGTTAGAAACTTGGGACAATGATCTAAAATAGTTGAAGTTTCATTTCAGTGATGTTTTCTTAATAATTGCATTGTAAAGACCTTAAAACTTTTCTCTATATATACATGTAGTTTTGATGGCAAATTTTGATGTAATGTATGTATTTTACTTGTTTATTTGGCATTGTAAGTCATGAAGTCAATTTTTGTTTTGCACACTTGGTTGACCAAATTCTCCTAAGTACTGTCATCAATGACAAAGGGGGAGAATGTTGCCATTTGATCTAAACCGATAATGTGTGTTTGCTTGATGCAACCGGTTTATGTCTATTGTGTATAGAGATTAGATTTATGTATGATGACTATTTTGTATGTTGTCATTGATGGAAACTATGTTTCTTTAAGTCATCTAAGTCCTACAACTCAACTGGCAAGGCTTAACCAGTTAGCAGAGACAGTTTTTATCAGAACTGGTTATTAGGACTTCAACCAGTAAAAGACTGACAGTGTTACATTCCGACAATCGGTATGTGAAAATCATGAAGAATGAGATGATGCAGTTTTGCAGCAGCATTGAAGACTATCAGATGAAGATATGTTCATGACCACGTGTACAAATTTAATCAAGTGAACGAGATCTGTTTGACTGAATAGATTAGTCGATGAAGACTTAACCAGTAGTGATGAAATTCACTCAAATCGGTAAAATGACACAGAATTGCATTTGTTATGTTGGTGGCCGACATAACTAAAGCATACAATGCAATATTATCTAGATGCATTGAACCTAGGGAATTGTAACAAGGTTCTAGCCAACCTTATGATGATTTTAAATGTGTGATGAGGTATGAAAGGATATATGTGTATGATCTTGATAGTGTGATAGATCATTAGTGAATTTGTATTTCTGATAGTGTGATGATCAGAGGAGTTGAGAGATGAATTCTATGTGATGTTGTAATATTCTAAAGTGGATCTTATCAGAAACTGAAGGTGTTATACTGAGATCATTTGTACTTGTTGTCTCCCTAACAGTTGCAGCAAGAAAATCCTCTTACAAGATCACTTCTAACAGGGTGCAGTCGGATCTTAACATGTTTGATCATTAAATACTCTAACTAGATGACACATTAACTTGTGTTTGCAAATCCTAGTAACTTGGGTAGCTTTTAGCAAGGTTGGTCCTCACAAGCCTTTTGTAAAGCTCTTAACCGGGCTTAGGCACTCCTAACAGGGTGTGCCCCTAACCGGGTGTTATAGACCTTAACCAGTCAGGTCTCTATACTACAAATAGTGGATCTTGTGGGTACTAACTCCCACCATGGTTTTTCCCATTTGGGTTTTCCATGTATAATCTCTTGTGTCATGTGGTTTATGTTTTATGTGGTGATTGCATACTTGGTGTTATTTCTTATAAGCCTATTGAGTTTTAAGTTGGTGAAATTGATAATCAGATTTGTATTGTTTTTACTTGCATTGATTCACCCCCCCCCCTCTCAGTGCCTTAAAAATTCATCAAGAATATTAGATTGCACTAAAGATTTTAGTTTTTTCTATTCAATACTTCTAATTTTTCAATATGACACCAAGGAATACTTGAGATGGATATTTTCATAGATGAACAAGACTTTGTTGATACAACTTGGGTTGGATAAATTAATTACCAAATATCTATAAGTTTTATGTGCTTATTTTGTTTCACGAAGCAGTCAATTGGATGAGCAATAGGCAAGGGATTCTTGCACTTTTTAATACAGTAGTTGAGTATGTGGTATCCACTCATGGATGCAAGGAAGTTGTATGCTTCAAAAAATGTGTTTATATATTGGTTTATGAAATAGAGATGTAAGAATATAATGTAATAATTGAATACCATTTATATAGCAAAGAACCCTACTTATCATGAAGTGACTTAGTTGTAGAAAAAAAAAATGAATTGTTTAAATTTTTGAACTCATTGACAAATTTAATTACTATTGACAAATTTTCCTTGTGTAGTAAATCAACAAGCATGGCTACTTTTAGTAGTTGACTTATGTATGCATGCCCCCATGAAAAATTACTCAACAAGAGAGTTTTTTCAATGTGTTGTATATTTTGCATGTTTGACAAACCTTACAAATTGTGTGCCTTGAAATAATTAGTGGTGTCCAAGTGAGTATATTAGGGAGAGGATATAGAGAATCCAACAACCTCCATGTGAGAAAAAAAAAATTATTAATGATTTTTTATCCCATGGTTTATACCCATTGTATTGCAATACTATCTAGATACTCCTTACAATGATGTGCCTATTTATACTCTATTAGCATTTTAATTTATCTTTCATGATCGCACAAAATGAAATAGCATATATGGTAGAACCATTTTTCAATTTATAAGTTGAAGACCCTTGAGACCTAACTAAACCTAGACTAAAATTGTATAAAGAATTTACAAGTATGCACACTATACAACATTACAATGGGAAGTTTTGCATGAACATGAATATCTAGTTGACCATAATTTTTCCTTAGACTAGATGATTAACAATCAAGTCCTACAGTATGATTTTCAAATTTAATGAAAGATTAACTATCAAACATAAATGATAAAAGTCAACTTCCCACTAGTTAAAATAAAGGCTAGTATTCAATTGCAACAAGATTTGAAGGAAAAACAAACAAACTTTTACTAGTGGCCAAAGAAAATACCACTACTCACACTAACAAGAGATAATTAAACAAATGAACAATCACATATTGTTCGGAATCAAATTACTAAGACTTGAACTAAACTACTACTTAATGAATCCATTATTTTTTATTATAAAAGAAGCGTTAACAAGGGCATTGACCCTTTACATAGCCAACAGGATATAAATTAGCATACAATAGCCCATAGGTAGAAAAAGAGAGACAAACTAAGCAAGGGTACAAACCCCAAACAAACAAGGTTAGACAGGCCAAACAAACCTATCAAACCTGCAACAACCCAAAACCCAAATCAAGAGTGGGGAGAAAGCCACAAAACTTGACAAAGAGGAGTTTGGGAAAGGGGGGAAGACTTCCCCTTCCGCTTGTGACAAACAACCGTCCACGCAACACTGTCATTAGGAACATTCAAAGAAAAATCAAGTCGAGGGAACCCCACAGAGTTACTGCCAAACTGTCATTACGAAACAACAATAGACTATTGATGCAGAAAAACAACAAAAGCAAAATCTACAGGAGTATAGTGAAGTTGTGGAGCAAAAGCAACAAATGTAGGGGAGGCCATATGATGCAGAGCATCATTAAAAAGCAACCAAGAACCCCAAATAAAACATGGAATTCAATCTTCAACATAATATCTTCAATATCAGAGGCATAAACATATTAAAATTTCTCATATTGTCATATTACTTTCATCCAAATCCATTTCAAGTTCATCCAACACTCTTTATCAAGGTACTAAAACATCAAGCTCATATACCATATTGATTTCAAGGTAATATATTGCATTTCAATGGTCATGCATCCATGCATGCTACAGGAGTTCATTAATGTTGTCTCAAACATATCAAATCATCTATACCTTTTCAAACCATTGAACATCATTGTTCATTGAAATAATCCAATTCATTATCATCAAGGTGATTGTCATTCACATGACAATTTTCTATACCTGCACTCAGTCATTAATAACTTCCAAACCCAAAACTATTTGGCCAATCGCTCAAGTGGAGTTTTCAAAAAAATTATTTTGAACAACATATCCAAAATTCATAAAGATCCAATGGTAAAATAACAAGTTATCATCTCTGCACCGAGATCAATTTTGATAATCATAAATCCGGAAAATGTATGCTTGTTGCCTGCTAGGGTATCATATTCACAACAAATACTTAACCAAACAAAAACAAGAACATACCAAAATGAAATCCCCTAAGTCTACTTTCATAATATGCAAACCATTAATTTTTTCGATGGTGAAATCACAAGATAAGTATAAACCCTTTCCAGCAACTCCATTTAAGACAATTAAGAACCAGTTTTCACCAAAATCTTCATATCTTCCACAAATATAAACGAACATGTCTCAGACCAAAGGGAAAAGAAAGAGGATTTATATATATTTCTAATAAATATATATATAGGTCATAATAATCCCATATGATTTCATACCATATGCTGCAACGTGATTGTTCTCAGGAAATATCAAATCTGCAATTAACAACTTTCATCAAAAATTCCATATCTTCATTTCTAAACATAATCACTCCAAACCAAAAGGAAAAGAAATTTAATTCACATATATAACTATCCATTATACATATACAAAGGTTTTCAAGCCATACATGGTCGTACAAGGCCTGGAACCAACACAAAAATTGGAAAGCCAATCAAAATAACAATAGTAGAATGCACCAAAATGTATCCAAAATGTTCTCCTTTCTTCCCTTTCTTTTTTTTCTTTTTTGGAACGACCATAAAATGCCTTTTTATAGACTCTTGGTCAGTTTTGACCTTACAAATACCTCACATAACCAACTTTTAACCCATTTTCAACTTTTGTTGCATTTTTGCAACTTTGTTTGACAACATTTTGCTGTCAAGTTGACAAATTTTACACTTTTGCACAAATGACTTCGTGGCTTTATAAAATCATTCAATACATGTCCAAATGACCTATTTAATGTCTTTTACATACTTTCTAGCCTTCTCATGGCCTTTTATATGATTTTGATCTTTTGACCAATCTAGGCCTCTAGTGGACAACTTTTGAATATTGGCTTCATAGCCTTACATATGTTGGTTCAATGACCTTACTAACATTATAACAATATAAAAAATGACTTGATTGTCTTCCAATCTTCCTTTATTGAAAATGTATCTCCTGGTAGTTCTCTTGTGCCTAGGTTCTCTTGCACCATACTACCGGCCTTCAAAAGTTTCCAAGTCTCTTGGAAATGAGGAATAGGACCTGCAAGAAAATTAGACCAAAAATGTTCAATTTTATTTTTTTTCAACATTGCCTCTTTGTTTCTCTTTGTCTCTTTGGATTCTCTTGATGCCTTTGCTTCTTTTTTTTTTTGTCTTCTACTTCAATCAAAACTCCCATCAATGGAGATCATAACGGTTGCTCCTCAAGATGCTGCTCAAACCTTAAGTCCACCCTCAATGCTACACCAAACTCACCAACTACTTTGCCTCACCCAAGAGTCCTTTCGTTGCCTCTCTCCCTAGGTCTTTTGGCAACCCACTGGACCTCCTTCTCAGGCCCCTTGGACCATCTCCTATGGCCCCATGATAGACCTTCATGTCTGCCTACTTGCAGCTAGTGGATATACATCTGCAACCACAACCATTAGCAAACCAAAATACCAATCACTTGCTCAGCCCAGACCTTTTGTTGAGCTCTGATACCAATTTGATGCAGAGCATCATGAAAAACCAACCAAGAACCCCAAATAAAACATGGAGTTCAATCTTCAACACAATATCTTCAATATCAGAGGCATAAACATATTAAAATTTCTCATATTGTCATATTACTTTTATCCTAATCCATTTCAAGTTCATCCAACACTCTTTATCAAGGTACTAAAACATCAAGCTCATATACCATATTGATTTCAAGGTAATATATCACATCTCAATAGTCATACTTCCATGCATGATACAGGATTTCATTAATGTTCTCTCAAACATATCCAATCATCTATACCTTTGCAAACCATTGAACATCATTGTTCATTGAAAGAATCCAATTCACTATCATCAAGGTGATTGTCATTCACATGACAGTTTTCTATACCTGCACTCAGTCATTAATAACTTCCAAACCTAAACAAATTTGTCCAATCACTCCAGTGGTGTTTTATAAAACTTTATTTCAAACAACATATCCAAAATTCATAACAATCCAACAATAGAATAACAAGTTATCATCTCTTCACCGAGACCAATTTTGACTGTCATAAATATGGAAAATGTATGCTTGCTGCCTACTAGGGCATCATATTTCACAACAAATACTTAACCAAATGAAAACAAGACCATAATAAAATGAAAGATCTCTGAGTCTACTTTCATAATATGCAAGCCATTAATTTTTTCAATGGTGAAATCACAAGATAAGTACAAACCCTTTCCAGCAACTCCATTTAAGATAGTTTAAAACCAGTTTCACCAAAATCTTCATAACTTCCACAAATATAAACAAAAATACCTCAAACCAAAGGGAAAAGAAAGAGGATTCATATATATATCCAATAAATATATTTATATGTCATAATCATCCCATATGAGTTCATACCATATGCTTCAACATGACTATTCTCAGGAAATATCAAATCTGTAATTAACAACTTTCATCAAAAATTCCATATCTTCTTCATTTATAAACATAATCACTCCAAAAAAAAAGGAAAAGAAAGGTAATTCACATATATAATTATCCATTATACATATACAAAGGTTTCCAAGCCATACATGGTCGTACAAGGCCTCGAACCAACATAAAAATTGGAAAGCCAATCAAAATAACAATAGTAGAATGCACCAAAATGTATCCAAAATGTTCTCCTTTTTTCCCTTTCTTTTTTTTCTTTTTTGGAATGACCATAAAATGCCTTTTTATAGACTCTTGGTCAGCTTTTACCTTACAACTACCTCTCATAACCAACTTTTAACCCATTTTTCAACTTTTGTTACATTTTTGCAACTTTGTTTGACAACATTTTGTTGTCAAGTTGACAACTTTTACACTTCTGCACAAATGACTTCGTGGTTTTATAAAAATATTAAATACATGTTCAAATGAACTATTTAATGTATTTTACATACTTGCTAGCCTTCTCATGGCCTTTTATATGATTTTGACCTTTTGACCAATCTAGGCCTCTAGTGGACAACTTTTGAAAATTGGCTTCATAGCCTTACATATGTTGGTTCAATGACCTTAGTAACATTATAACAATATAAAAAATGACTTGATTGTCTTCCAATCTTCCTTTATTGTAAATGTACCTCCCGGTAGTGCTCTTGTGCCCAGGTACTCTTGCACCACCATAGCAACAGTAACAAGAGGGTAGAGAGAGGATTCATCAACAATAAGGGGCACCCACCATCCCGGTTAATGAATTCATTGTTGATAACTACTTAAAAATCATTTTTTTATGTTTATTCTCTATTTTAGAATTTTAATGAAATCCTTGATCTAATGATATGCCAATCCTTTTGGGTTTAAAATTCTATTCCTAGGAAGCACTTTTATTGTATTTTGTATGGTGGTAAATTAATGTTTGAAAATGAACTTTTCTTCTTGTTCCAAGGCTCACATGAAAATTTTGGTAAAATTCAAACTATTGAATATAAATACAATCACTTGGAAAAAAGACAGATAAACAAGAACATGTCAAAATAATTATGTTGTTGAAAACCCTTCACAAACTATTGCTAGTTTTAGAAACCTTCAATCATGATGCTAGAAATTTCTTCACGAGCCTACACAAAATAGATAAATATGTTATAATTGTGTTGAAAGTAACAAATGTAAAAATCTTTTTCAATTTTGATCAATGAATCACTTTTATATAAGTTTTAATTTCTCCTTGTATGATTTAAAGTTTTTTTCTATATACGTTAAAGTAATGGCAAAAATCACTTACGCTTTGACCACTCTATCAATAATTGGGTAGAGATTACTAATGGCTTTGTCAATCAATAAGTACACCTACTATTATAAAGAGGATTTTTATAATTCATTTGCCAATTTTTCATGATTTAGTTGGAGTTTATATTGGATTTTCCTCTCAAAATGTGTGTCACAACTATAACTAATTACTTTTTATGCTAGGAATGAATTCATAACCAATTTACCATTTTAATGGCCTTGGGCACACTTTACTTAGGTTTCAGCCCTATTTATCACATTTGTTTATCATATAAGTATAGATCACTAATGCTATAGTAACATATTGTAGGTGGTTTTATCATTCAATTTGTGTGTCATCATAAGATTGTTTATTTACCTTTCTTGTTGGACACACTTTCATGATCATGTTTTCATGTTTGAAGCACTTTGGTGGAGTTTTTGTTGGTTTCAATCACACAAAGCCACACCACATTTTCGTGGTCACTAATGATGTTGCCAATGTTTAATGTTTTAGGAAAAGTTGTAAGATGGACATGTCGATCAAAAAATGTGTCAACCTTTCACTTAAAACCTCTTAATTTACCTTGGTGTGTTTCATTTCTACAGTATTTCCCAAGTGCTAAGTGTCGATTTGTAAGAAAAAACCCTCCCAATTGTGCACCACTTTTACATGGTGCTTTTTCTTTCAATTTTAATGTGACTTACTCATGTTTAAGTTAATTTAAGGCAAAATTTCTTACGGCATTTGTCAAATTTTAGGCAAAACTTCTAATGGTTTTTGTAATTCTAAAGTGCTCCTCATATAACTTGAAACCCCTCCTAAATGTTGGGTGTATTTCACTTTATTCTCTACCAATTTTTTAGTGTGCCTAGTAGAGTTTTTAGTTGGCATTATCACACTAAAAGAATGTCATTTATCTACCCCTTAACACCTTGGTAAAGATCACTAAAGGCTTAAGATTTCTTTGCAAAGAAAATTGATGTCTTAGCCCCACAAAAATTGCACCACACCTAGTTTTGTTACTTGTTACACTGGAAATGTTGTATAGTTGTAAGACATTAACTAGTTGAACATCAAGATGGACGATAGTCAGTGAAAGAGATTTATGTTACTCAAGGTTGGAACCCTTGTCCCCCACCAATTCCTAGCTCCAATCAAAAGCTCCCTCTCCCTCCTTCTCTTTCTCTTCTTTCATGAGTCCCTGCAGGTTGGTTGCTCCAGCCAAAGCCTCTTCTCAAAAAAGGGTGTCCTTTTTCGGTTTTTTAATTCTCAGTGGTCTCATTGCTTGTGATTTCCTCCCTTTTATGTGCCTTCATGGTGGTTATGTAAAGGTTCAAACCTATCTCACTTTAATCAATCAGAACTAGTTGAACATCAAGTTTAAAATGGAGGCAAATATAAGGATCCAAGAGCATATAATTATAAATAATTTTTAAAGTTAAAGCTTTAGTTAAATCCATGTAAAGACAAGAACATTATCTTTTGAGGTAACCATAATGATCATATTATTATGTTTAGAAAAAACTAAAAACATGAGATGGCCTAAGGTTGGAAGAGATAGAGAGTTGTGCAAAAAACTCATGGATGAAACAAAATCATAAATGGATGAGTTAATGGAACACTAGAACAAAACAAATGCTTAAACCTTAACAAATATTAAAAATATTATGTAAATGAAAAGTTTAGAATAGAGACGTGGAGAAAGGAAACAAGACTATACTACAAGCTTCAACCGCACTTACAAACATTGTGAAAAGAAAACATAAGGATGAACTTAAAAAAAGGCAAGAGATCATCATTTCTTAAAAAAATAAAGGACTAGATCCCATAGGCTCAAATGTGCAATAGGTAGATAGATGACACCTAAGGGAGAGTGGGAAGAGAGGATTTTTGTTTTAGCACCATAGAGACATTAGAAATAAATGAACTTTTCATCATTGATTGTCATGGTAAAAAACCCTCCAAGCCAATTTTGAGGTTCCACATGTATGAGGAAAACATGTTAAAAGGATTAGGGAAGTTGTGAGCTCAAACCAACAAGAAGAATAGCCTTCTAAAGGATGGCGCCCTACCTATGCCATGAATAAGGATTCCCCCATAGATCTCAAATATTCATTACATATAGAGATTTGATTCTCACACTTAAGATGAGTAATATCTCTTGAATGGATGCATCCATTATATGCCTTCCCTGGTCTAATGTATGTTCCCTAAGGGATATTTCCTACCTAATGTTTGAAAAAGTTATTATTGAGTGGTTGAAGCAACCAATGAAATTGGTGATCTTGGAGACCATTGGCTCTTGTGGACATAATTAAAATCATTTCACTTCATATCTCACTTTCTACATAATTCTTACATCTTAAGGTATTTTCACAAACTATTTATCCTTATCTAGTCTATTGTTTCAATCGACCATTACTTTCATTCCTACAGTTTGTCACATTATGTATGCTCCTTCACTCATAAATTTACATTGACAAAATATTTCTTAAATCAATCTCATCTTGACATTTTGCAACATGTACATGACTTTATAGATCCATAATATTCAGACATTAATTCATCTCATTAAATACTTTTCATCACCTACTTACAAGGACTTCTAGTCTTGATAGTATAACCTACTGAACACCTGATATAACGTTTTCTTGAAAAAGACACTTAATACTAATCAAGATAGTCACACCATTCATTCTTTGTGTTTCACCCTTCTATTCCACCCTAACTATCTCACTCGCTATCAAAGCAAACACATATTTCCATTGTTTACCTTGCATTACATGTACAAGACTTGCATGAGTTTTTCTATTCAATATGTTTAGAATATTCATGTCATGAATGTGAAGTAGGATACCTGCAACTATTGTTCTACCTGTGCGATTAAGCTCAAAATGATCAAAAAAAATTGCTCCCAGCTAGGTGCAAGATTTTGCCCCAAGCCTAGAAACAAATTTATTATGATATACCCAATGATCCAAACCATGGTGAGAAATCATCTATAATGTTTGCGTATGTAAAAAGGCTTATTTCTAGATAGGAACAACGCCGATGGAAAATAAAATGCAAGCGGAAGGATGCATGAACTAATAGATGGAAGAGCTAGCTGACGGATAGTGCATGTTGCCAGGTTTTTCACCATCTATTTTTATTGCACTTTTTCTCATATTTGATTTTTTTCTCTTTTTTTGTTGTTTTTTGTATTTTCTGTTTTTCCACTGTTTTTGAGTTTTCTGTTTTTTCACTATTTTTCATTTTTTCTGCTTTTTCACTGTTTTTTATTTTTCTGCTTTTTCACTATTTTTGAGTTTTCTACTTTTTCAGTCATAAAACGTCTTTAGATGCATGCTATTGATGGGTTCTTCAAGATGATCCCTGTCTGGCATTGATATTTGATATGCTTTTGACCCAAATATTATTATGACCACAAACGGACCTAACCAATTTGGTTCAAAATTCCCTTTCTTCTCTCGATTTGTCTAGTTGCATTGATTTTCTTTAGTACTAGTTCTCCAACTTGAAAGGCTCTTGGTTTGACCTTGTGATTATAACTTTGGCACATTCTTTTTTGATACACCTTTAAATGATCAAAGGCATTTTGTCATCATTCATGGATCAATTCTAACTCTTACAGTCTAGATACTCATTGTTCTTCATCTGGGACAAGGCCTTTTGATGATACTCGTAGAGAAGGTATCTCTACTTCTATTGGCAGTATTGCTTCTGATTCATAGACAAGAGAGAAAGGTGTGGTGCATGTTGGTATGTGGATACTAGTATGGTAGGCCCATAGAGCAAGGTTCAATTGAATATGCCAATCTCTACTAGCATCATTCACTGTCTTTTTGAGGATTTTCAAAATTGTTTTGTTTGATGTTTTTGCTTGTCCATTCCCTTGGAGATAGTAGAGTGTGGAGAATATGTGTTCTATCTTGAATTTCTCACATAGCTCTTGTACATCCTGATTCTTGAACAGTCACCCATTATCAATGATAATGGTCATGGGTATGTCATAGCGATATATGATGTAGTTCAAGATAAATGCATCAATTTGTTTCCTATGATATTTGTGAGAGGTACCGCTTCAATCCATTTTATAAAATATTATGTAGATACAAGGAAGAATTTGTGACCATTGGATGAAGGAGGATGTATCTTTCCTACTAGATCAAGACCATATTGGTAGAAAGGCCATGATGTTGCCAAAGCATGAAGCTCTTGTGCTAGTACATGAATTAAATTTCCATGGATCTGACATTGTTTGCATGTTTTGGCTATCTAAAAAGGATCTCGTTCCATAGTAGGCCAATAATAGCCCAAGCGTATGAGTTTTTTTTTAAAGGGTAAGACCACTTGAATGAGTGCCACAAATATCATTATGGACTTCATTTAAGGGCTTCTTAGATTCTTATTTCTTGAGACATCTTAAAAGAGTACCGTCCAAACCTCATTTAAAAAGGGTATCTGTGACAAGAGTATAATGGGAGGATTGGAAAATAAAGTTTCTCTTTTGGCTCTTTGACAAGTCAGGAGGGAGGATATTACCTTTCAAGTATGTATAAGTTTGGCCATATAGAGAGGAATCATGCCCAACAAGGTGACAAATAGTTTTGAAATCAGGACAATTATGTGCAAGGTAAAACAACTATTCCACCAGGAATTCATAACGCTCTTGATTTTCCTATGTCTGAAGTGGAGAAGCAAGTGTTGCCATGGCATCTGCTGCTTTGTTGTCATTCCTCAGAATCTGCTCAAAAGTTATTTCGACAAAGTACTTCTTGACATCATCAATCATCTTCTTATAAGGCATTAGCTTTTCATCCTTTGATAATTGTCATTAGTTTGTTGATGACGAGCTGAGAGTCTCCAAAAACTTGAAGTTGTGTAATCTTCTATTCTATGGCCATTTTGATTCCTGTGACTAAAGCTTCATATTTCACTGTGTTATTGGTACATGGAAAGCTTCATTTGTATGCCTTTGGAATTGTATGACCTTGTGGAATGATGAATAGAATTCCTGCTCTTGATCCATGTTGTGTATATGAACCATCAAAGTATAATTGATATGTCTTCGTGGTGACTGTAAGGATATCAGCATCTAGAAATTCCATGTTTAGAGGATGATCATCTTGAAGTGGTGCCTCTGCTAGTTGGTCTACAATGACTTGTCCCTTGATAGTTTTTTTGTCAACATAATCAATATCATACTCGCTCAGGATCATGATCCATTTTGCTAATCTTCCTGTTAATGTTGCTAGGCTGAGAAAATACTTTAATGGATCAATTTTAGCAATCAACTTGATAGAGTGAGATAGTAGATAGTGTCTCAATTTTTGAGAAGCAAACACTACCTCCAAGCATGCATTTTTTTTTATGAATAGTTGATCTTGTATCCCACTAATGTTTTGTTGATTTAGTAGATAGATAATTCTTTTCCTTCATTATCTTGTTGTGCAAGTAGAACTCCTAATGATACTTATGTGGTTGATACATATAGTAACAATAGCTTTCCTTGAATTGGTGACATTAGGACAAGTGGTTGCATGAGATATTCCTTGATTTTGTTGAATGCTTCTTCACATTGATTATCCCATTTGAAATGGACATTCTTGTGCAATAGATGTGTAAATGGTTGACATTTATCTGCTAGTTGAGCAACAAACCTTCTGATTGATTCCAATCTTCCTTGGAGTGATCTGAGTTGACTACCAATCTTGGAAGATGCCATTTCCATGATTTCTTTGACCTTGGTCAAATCCACTTCGATACCCCTAGATGAAACAATGTATCCCAATAACTTACCTGAAGTGACACCAAAGGCACATTTCTTGGGATTGAGTTGTAGCTTGTATTGTTCTAACTGGTCAAAGATATTTTCCAGTATTTCTAAATGTTCTTCTTTGTTGTATGATTTTTCCAATATGTCATCCACATAGTCTCCCCTGAATGTATGCATCATGTCATGGAATATTGTTATCATGGCTCTCTGATATATAGCACCTGCATTCTTTAGTCCAAATGGCATGACGTTCTAGCAGAAAATACCCCATGGACATTTGAAATTTGTCTTTTCTTGATCTTCTAGAGCTATTTTTGATGAATACTAAGAGGGGGGGTGAATTAGTATGCCAAAAATCTCTGATCTTAAACACTTTGCAAGACTAATAGTAAACCGGTAAAAAAGTTTAGCAGACAAACCGGTTAACACACATGCAAACCAAATAGCTAATAATGCATTCACCCACAGAAGAAAAAACACCATAACACAAGAGATTTTTACGTCGAAACCAAAATGGGAAAAACCATGGTGAGATGGAACTCACAAGTAACTATCTGCAGAATAGGAACCAGACCTGTTAAGGTCAGACCGATTAAGGTCTTACAATGTTCTTTACCAGAGCAGATCCTGTTAGGAATCTCAATCTCTGTTAGGAGATAAGTCCGATTAAGGAGTACCTTGCTAAAGTATTTTAGATCCACAGATGTGAACCACCTTGTTAGAGGATTTACAAAAGGCTTTTGGGCCTACCCGGTTAAGGGCTACAGACTTGTCAAAGATGTGAGTAATCAACAAGTGTTTGATCTAGCTAGTAGCACAGACTGCTCGGTTAGATCCTTGATAGCTCATTCCTAATGCACTCTTGCATTACTTCAGTCTTCTACACATTCATATTCTCTCCAATTCCTCAACCACCTTAAACCCTAGCAACAACATAAACTTTTGCTACAACCACATCAACAACCTAAAACCCTAGACATGATGTCCTTATAAAGGAAACTGATTTCATATCAGTCCAATAGGATTACATAACAATTTCCTAGGTTCAACTAACCTGGACATACTTGGTACCACAACACAAAAAGCACTGTTAAGGTGTCAGCGCCGTCAAACAATCGGTGGATGGTAACTCATCACAAAATGTCAGTTGGTAACTCATCACAGAGTATTACCGATTCATATAAAATGTTGGTTGTCGGTTTGACAAAAATGAAGACTGGTAAAAATGTGTTATGCCGCTTTAATCCCTCGTACCGCTTGGGATCCACGAACCGCTTGGGGTCAACATGTCGCTTCCGATCGGGAAACACATTCTGCAAAACACCAATAGTCTAAAGACTATAATACAACATACCGATTCGAACAAATACCGGTTGTGCTCTAACTCATACATATAAAGGAGATCTCAATGCAAGTGTGTGTCCATCAATGACAATCACAACATAAACATCAAAAATGCCAACAATCTCCCCCTTTGGCATTGATGGCAACACTTAGGAAGATAAAATTTTGACATCTAAGTGTTTTACAACAAAGTCATGCCATTAGCAAAATTGCTCCCCCTAAGCATATACACTATCCCTTTAACAATACAATGTATAACACTTTTGCATATAGAGCATAAACATTGAGATATTCAGAAAATATATCAAAATTTTGATTACCAGATACTTCTCCCAAATAGAATTCTTCTCCCCCTTTGCCAACAATGACAAAGTACGGCTGAACAACCCTATTTTCATTTGATATTAAAATAATAAAAGTTTATGACAATAAGGAATAATACTTGTCAAAAACATATTTAAAGTCCTGCAAGAATTGTTTCATCGACAAAGACCAGGACTCAAGTAGGGAGGTGGCTACTTCTTTTTCTGTCTGCATCTGGGAGACCTGTTCTTCCATGGCATCAATTGTGCTCATCTCCTGTCTAACTATTAAGGCATCTAGGTTCAGATAGCACTTCTGAAGAATTTGCAATCGTGGGAGTAGAACCAGTTGTAGCTCCTACAAATCTCTAGACCGGGTGCTCCTCTTACTCCATTTTTGCTGACTGGATGTGAAACCGGTCAACGGTTTGCCCATAAGTTGTAAAGGAATCATAAGGGGGCTTGAATGTGCTCGTGTAGGACTGCAAGTCTGTTTCAAGCTTTTTCTTCTGAGTTAGCACATCATCATAGAATAGATGGGGTTGGCAGATCTTGCTGAGTAGCAGATTCCCCTCATCTAGAGCATTCGTTATATCCTTTTGTTCCTTCTTCAGTTCAAATCGGAGCTCATTCAACTTCTTCACCAGAGCTATGTTGAGAGGTTTTTTATGCTCCTTCTTGACATTTTCCTCTACTACCTCTTCTAGGCTCTGCACCTAATCATCCACTACTATGCATAGGAGCTTAAGTTTGGCTAGTGATGAATCGGTGTTGGGAAGATTTTTACCGGGTATCAAGCTGGTAAGAGTGTCCACAGCCGCTTGAATTACATCTTGCTCCTTCTTCCTTCGAATAATTTCAAGGTGCTCTTGAGCAACCTTAATGCTCTGCATTAGCTCTGTTTCACTTGCAGACTGGAGATTGATAGGACTGGTGAGATCAGTCGGTTTGGCTTGACTCCCGATTGCCTTCAGAGTCTCCATTTGGGTACTCTTTTCTGCTTCTCCTGCCTTATCCTTTTCCATTTTCTTCTTCTCCGCTTCTCTCCTCTTCTCCACTTCCTTATCCTCCTCTGCTTTTTTCTTCTCTGCTTCTTTCCTTTTCTTCCCTTCTTTTTCCTCCTCTTCCTTCTTCCTTTTCTCTACTTCTCTCCTCTTCTCTTCTTTTTCTTCCTCTTCTTTCTTCTTCTTCTCTGCTTCCTTCCTCTTCTCCTCTTCCTTGTCTTCCTCTTCTTTCTTTTTCTTTTCATCTTCTTTCTTCTTTTTCTCTTCTTCATCCTTCTTCTTCTTTGCCTCTTCATCTTTCTTCTTCTTCTTCTTCTCTTCTTCATCCTTTTTCTTCTTCTCTTCTTCATCCTTTGTCTTCTTTTCTTCTTCATCCTTTTTCCTCTACTCGACCTATTCATTTGTCACTTCCTATCTGTCCTCGGCTTGCTTATCAACTTGTTCAGCCTATTGCTCCTGTCTTGTTGCCTCAGATGGTGTTTCCTGAGTAACATCTTCTAAGTCCAAGGCATCGACATCAATAGTGTTGATTGGTTCATCAACCAGGTTTCCTTCATCATCAAATGCTTCATCTAGTTTTGTTATAACCAGTTCTTTCTCAGCTTGTCGATTAGCTTTAGCCACTCGATGCATCTTCAGAGCTTGTAGAGCATGAGTGTGTGTATCCTTGAGTACTTAGTGTTCCCTTCCAGTAACAGGAGTCTTCTTCTTCTCATAAAGAAAAGACCTTTGTATTTGTTCATTACATCGAACAATTCCGAATTTGATACATCAGGAAAATGTTCAGCAAAAAATTTTTCTCTCATTTCCTATTCCTGCTCTATGGCAATGCGTCATTTATTGTCTAAGGACTTATACAAAGAATTCGGTGTTTCAGATCTAATTTCTGAAGATGACCAGTCATTAACACATAAATACTGAATTATTTCTTTTTCAACCGCTTCCTTTTCATCATCATTAAAGTCATCAAAATACTCAATTAAATCATGTAGCAATTTTCTCCTAATATTCTTTATTGTTCTTTGACAATGTGTCAAAGGTTTATAGGAGGAGATATCAATATTTACCAGTGCAGATGATGTCGGTTCATTCTTTGTCTTCTTTCTTGTCTGTCTCGCCTTCTTGGGCTACTCCTCAGACATAGTTTCCTCTGATTCTAGTGTATTGCTTTTTGTCTTCCTTTTCCTTTCGAAGACTTTAGTCGATGTTGCTTTTGGTTTCTTCTTGGCTGGTGACCGCTTGGTCACTTTTGGAGTTGCAGTAGTAACCGGTGCAGATGCTGCAGCCACTGCCTTTGCCTTCTTCACTGCAGGTTCTTTTCCTTTCTTTGCAGAAGGGTTCCTTGACCGGTGTAACCCTTTCCAGATAGGTTTTGATCCTCTTTGCCTTAGGGTCAAGAGGTGAGGCAATAAGGGTAGAGGCATACCCTTCCAGCATATCGTACATCACCTCATAGCCCATTGGCTCCACTTCTTCATGTCTGGGCTCAACAGCCTCCACTATGCATTTATCCACTTGGATGGTGAAACAGATATCGTCTTCATATTTCTTGATGATGTCACCTAATATCCTCATTCTTTGGCTCATTTTCTGTCTGAACTCATCAAAATACTTGTTCAGAACATCAAGGTAACCGGTTCCAATTGCTTGAATGCTTTCATTGACTTGCTTAATCACCAGTTGGTCAGCAAACCACTGGACATCTCCTACTCCTAGAAAGTAGCCTTGAAAATAGAAGAACAACCCAACCAGTAGTTGTCCAAACTTGAACCTTAGTGCATTATCCTGTTTGATCGACTTCAGATTCAACAGGAGTTGTCTCTGCATACCAGTGCATAGGTCAGATGATGCATCCTCCTTTATCATCTGGTAAGTAGCATTTACCGCTACAGCAGATACAGAGTTAATTATACTGGCAGAGAATGTCTGGTAGCCTATCACCATGCAGGCATACTTAACCAGATCATCCTTGATAGAATTGACTGTCATGCCTCGAGAGTCGCTCACTGAACCGGTGAGCTTGGACATTTTAGTTTTTCTTACCGTCCTTAGGGATGGCACTTTCCCTGTGTTGCAGAAACTGGTGACTACATGAATTGCTTGCGGCATGATATCATGTGTTCTTTCCAGGTACATCTTGTCACCATGGACTCTGCTCAGAATGATCCTTATATGATCCTCTGTGAAATCCTTCAGGAAGTAAACAGCATTGTGGAGCTTCTTCTTCTCCAAAATATTATACTCCGGTTTGATCTTCTTATCATTTCCACAAAATAAACCTAACTGGGAGTGGATAGCTAGAGACCCTAGGTCTTCAATCTTGCAATCTATGTAGTTAGAAATTCCCTCTTCTACTATCACACTGGCCGAAACTTGTGATAGGGCATTATACTTAGACTTTCGTTGAATAAGACTTGCAGACTCGACAGATGCCCTAGAACTGGTATGAGATGCGGAAGCCATGATAGAAATTTTTAATAACTTGAGAAATACCTTTTGAAACATGTGAATTAGGGCTTGCAGATTTTCTTTCACTTCACACTCTGTCGGTTGTTGAATCACCGCTTTGTGTTCTCCACTTGACCATTTGTAGTTTGAATTCGAATCTCCTTCACAGTTTCTCAATTTCTCAAAATCTCAGCTCAAATCGCCTTTTCATCGCTCTCCTCTTTGAAAAACTTTTCTTCGCTAGAAAACTGATAGTGAGAAATGATTTGAAAAATGCTTTTAAACATATTCCTCACCTACCGTCATTAATGCTCCTCCATTAGGGCATAAACCCTAATTTGCCTTTTTACCATTTCCGATCTTCTACCAAATGACAGGTATCACATACTGGTTAAAGTCTTTTATCGATGTAAACCGGGGGTTCGAAACATTTCGCCGTTTGCTCCCCCTAAGCTTTTCTGAAGCTTAGTTTGCTAGTTCCATGATTTCCACACTAGGTGCAGAAACCAATTCCTCTTGTAACACCATTGGTTTCTTCTTCTAGGGTTTGTTCATATCCGCTTGAACAGTGTCAACATCAATGTTTCCTTTCGGAGTGACTGGTATATCATCAGATATGTTCTTTCTTGATCTACAGAATCTGGCAATGTGACCCGGTTTGTTGCAGTGATAGCAGACCAATCCAGGTGCTCTCCAAGGTCCATTGTTCATGTTTCCATTCTTCCTTCTGCATGTTGCAGCAGTATGACCATGACCATGATAGACCATATAGTTTTCTCTCCATCTGGTTGCCGCTTGATAGCCACTGCTTCTTTGTTGATGATTGAAGGCATTAAACCGGTTGTGATTCCAGTTCACAAAAGATTCAGGACCAACTCCCTGGGTCCTCTGAGGATATCTATCAATGTTGTTCATAACTTACCTGCATTCATATGCTCTATGCCCATACTTGTTGCATGCATAACAGTTACCATTGAATATATAGGATCTAGGCTTATCATTTAGGAAATAAGGAAAATTGTTGTAAGCCTTACTCCTACACACATTTGCAGTATGTCCTTCTTTAAGACAATTGAAGCAAACAGGTTTAAACTTTTGCTTACCTTTATCCTTTGATATTGGTTGTTTCTTTGATGTTCCAGTATTTGTACCAGAGGTCCCACCTTCCTCATGACCGGAATAACCAAGTCCATTGGTATTCTTGACCGGTTTGGTAGATTCAAGTTTTTGCTCTAGCTTGACAGTACTCTTGTTGAACTTAGCAAGTATTTCCTTTGACTCAGAGAGTTCTTTGGAAATACCAGCATTTGTTTCCAACAGGTTTTCATTCTCAGAGATGGCAATGTTCAATTCTCCTTGCATGTCTTCCTTTTCCACTTTTCTTGAATGGAGTTGAGTAGTTAGGGCACTGATCTCTTGTTTCAGCTTGGAGATCTCATGATCTCTTTCCTTCACCATATCTTCAGTTTTCCTCTGGTTCTCAAGCTCTTGACACATCCGGATAGTCAGTCCTTCCAACTCCTTTCTCAGTTTGGAGTTTGATTCATCCAACTTATTTACTTTTGCAATTAGGGCTTCCATGTCTGCTTCATCTAAAGAACTATTTTCAAATAGCTCCATGAGCTTTTCAGCATGTTCTCTCCTTTTTGCTTGAGATGCCTTGTATTTGACCATAAGATCATCATAGGCTTTCTCAGACTGAGTGAGCCAAGAGTATTCCCCCATATCTCTTTCCAAGTGGTTAAACTTATACAAAGGTAGGCTCTGATACCAATTGATGAATACTAAGAGGGGGGGGTGAATTAGTATGCCAAAAATCTCTGATCTTAAACACTTTGCAAGACTAGTAGTAAACTGGTTGAACAATTTAGCAGACAAACCGGTTAACACACATGCAAACCAAATAGCTAATAATGCATTCACCCACAAAAGCAAAAACACCATAACACAAGAGATTTTGACGTGGAAACCCAAATGGGAAAAACCACGATGAGATGGAACTCACAAGTAACTATCTACAGAATAGGAACCAGATCAGTTAAGGTCTTACAATGTTCTTTACCAGAACAGATCCTGTTAGGAATCTCAATCTCTGTTAGGAGATAAGTCCAATTAAGGAGTACCTTGCTAAAGGATTTTAGATCCACAGATGTGAACCACCTTGCTAGAGGATTTACAAAAGGCTTTTGGGCCAACCCGGTTAAGGGCTACAGACTTGTCAAAGATGTGAGTAATCAACAAGTGTTTGATCTAGCTAGTAGCATAGACAGCTCGGTTAGATCCTTGATAGCTCATTCCTAATGCAGTCTAGCATTACTTCAGTCTTCTACACATTCATATTCTCTCCAATTCCTCAAACACCTTAAACCCTAGCAACAACATAAACTTTTGCTACAACCACATCAACAACCTAAAACACTAGACATGATGTCCTTATAAAGGAAACTGATTTCATGTCAATTCAATAGGATTACATAACAATTTCCTAGGTTCAATGAACCTGGACACACCTGGTACCACGACACAAAAAGCATCGTTAAGGTGTCGACACCGTCAAACAATCAGTAGATGGTAACTCATCACAAAATGTCGGTTGGTAACTCATCACAGAGTATTATCGGTTCATATAAAATACCAGTTGTCGGTTTGACAAAAATGAAGACTGGTAAAAATGTGTTATGTCGCTTTAATCCCTCATACTGCTTGGGATCCATGAACCGCTTGGGGTCAACATGCCGCTTCAGACTGGGAAACACATTCTACAAAACACCAATAGTCTAAAGACTATAATACAACATATCAGTTGGAACAAATACCGATTGTTCTCTAACTCATACATATAAAGGAGATCTCAATGCAAGTGTGTGTCCATCAATGACAATCACAACATAATGTTAGGTCCCAGAGACAACTGAGGGGGGGGGGGGGGCAGGGGGGGGGGCGGTGAATCAGTTGTCAAATAAATTCAAATCAAAAACCACTTAACCAACTTAATGCTTAATACCAGTAAACCAGTTAAGTATGTCGGTAGACAGTGTTAACAGTAAATTGTTATACCGGTAAAGATTAATGCATGAAACATAAATACAAAGTCATCCACAACACATAACACCAATATTTGTACGTGGAAACCCTATAAGGGGAAAAACCACTGTGGGAAACCTTACCCACAATCAAATGATACTACTGCAGATAGTAAGTGTACATAAATGGGGTTTGTACATGTAGAAAGGCCAACAGCCTAGAGCTCACTGCTAAATCACAAAATGGGAGTCACACTGACTACAATTGGATGGTTAAATCCAATAAGAATGTACTGCACAAAATAGCATCTTCATATGCTGGATTCAGTACTGATGTAATGCTGATATGCTTTCACAAAAACCTATCTTCACCTCCAAATGATGTCTTCATGTATACCTTTGCTTAATCTCGCATATACCTTCACACAATTCTTTTTCACATTCCACAATTGATCTTACAAATAAGATCTTACATTTATACCATAACCTAAGACCAATTTTAGTAGGTCGGCTCTACAAGATATTACAATAAAAACATTTTACAATCAATATAATATCCAATGCAATAACCGATTAAACATGTCGGCTTAATGCATTTACAACAATAATAAATCATCTTCATAGCGTGCCAGGCTGATCTGGAAAAGATAAACCTGTCGATGTAACCCTAGGTAACCCTAGACCTATTTATCAGTAAAAGAAAATATGCAAATATGATTATACCAGTGATTAATTCTTCAAAACAAAGTGTCCACATGATGTCTTCGACATTACCAGGTGTCTTCTATATCATTCCAAGTGTCGGTGATCATTATATCCTGCCCGTGAACATTATATCAGTAACTGTGCAATAGTTACTTGCTTGTCGGTGAATGCTGCTGGATCTCCAAAGTGCTAGTGTTTTAGTAGGTGTTGACATCAATGACAAAACCATACCAAAATACCAACACATAAACATCAAAAATGCCAACAATTTTAATCTAATTATATCCTGAGAAATCATCCATTAGAGAAAACATGGAATGTCCAGTAGTTAAATCCGCAATGATGTCAATATTGAGCAAAGGAAAGTCATCCTTTGGACATGCATTATTGAGATCTCTGAAGTCTATGCATACTCTGATACTTTTATCCGATTTAGAAACAGGAACTATGTTTGATACCCATTGAGGATATGCTATAAGTCTGATGAATCCCACATCCAGTAATTTCTTCAGTTCTCCTTTGACAAGAAGAGCGATATGAGGATGCATCTTCCTTAATTTTTGTTTAACTGGTTTGGCTCCTGGACTGACATTTAAGTGATGTATAATAAGATTTGAATCCAACCCTCGCATGTTTGCATATGACCAGGCAAAATTCATTTGTCATTTTTTGAAGAATTCCATATATTGGTGCATTTCTTGTTCTGATAGAGAGGTTGTTGGATGTAGAATCTTTGGTTTCTTTGTTGTCCCAATGTTAATTTCCTTTGTTGTTTCGATCAATATGGATGACCTTTCTTGATACTATTTAGGTAAGGTGTCAAATCTCCCATCTTCCGGTGCCTCAAGGAGGTTTTCACCATTAGATGTGTCCTTTCTTTTTACTTTTCCTTGGTCTAATCTTGCCAATACATGGTTTTTGGCATGAAACCTGATATTCTTTTTCATTATTTTCACTTTTGCGACTAGGAGATTTGGCACCCACTTGACTGGAAGATGTGTTGTTGAAATCCCTAGTGAAAGTTGTTGTGGTTTCGATAAGACATAAGGATATGGCATGGTCATTAGGAAAGGTATCAATGGTAGTATGTCTTTCATTTTCCCAGTCAATAAGTTAAGAATGGATTAGAGGTAAGGGGTCCTCAGGTTGTGATGATTCAAAGGTATTAAGGGTCATGATAGAGATGTCAAAGTTTTCGATATGTATTTCAATGTCTAGAACGATACTCTCATCAGAATGACCTCTCACAAGTAGCTCTTGATCATCCTAGATTAAGTCCAAGTCAACCGAATATGATTCTAATTCAAGTGGGCTAGTTCCTAACATTTTTCCTACATACGCATGAACTACATCGACACCTACATCTTCTTCAAAGAAAGTTTCTTCAGCTGATTGTTTAAAATTACAAGAATCCCATTCCCATTCATTAGAATATGTCTCACTTGCAGCTTGCAATCTACAAATTTATTCATATAGCATTTGATTTGTTTCTTCTATTTTTCTTGCTATATCTTTTCTTCTCTCATATTCAACTTCCTCTAGGCTGATATTGAGTTCTGTCAACCTTGCTATCAACTCTCCTTGATTTGTACCAACTTCTTGTCTGTTTTTATTAGGAGTTAACTCTGCTTGTGAAGTGCCTTTAGTTTGTTTTTCCTGTTGATTAGAAGCTTTCTTTTTTTGCCATTTTATGTTTTCTTTTTGTTTTTGTTTGGTAGATGTTTCTTCCCTTTCAATTGCAAGTTTCTCTTGTCTGTTATCATGTTCATCTTTTTATTGCCTAGAAGATGTGTCCTCTTGTAGAGTAACTTGTCCATACCCTAAGCCTGATTTGTCTATAGCCTGTTCAGTATGAGGTTGTATAGGTTTTGAGATACCTTCTTTTCTTTTTTCTAATGGACCTATTCCAGTGTATCCTGTTTTCTGAAGAATGTTAAATCCTTTTCCATATTTTTCTGTGGGTATTCTGACATTATTGATTTTTTGTTGAACTTCATCATCCTTATATAGACATTGTAGCACATCTTTGTCTTATGTTTCCTCTGATAAGGTCATGACACTAACAAATGCTCCATAAAATATTGGAAGATGTTTCACAATTTGTTGTTGTTTAGAGTTTGATGGTTTTTCATAGGATTTAGGAGAAAGTGGTAACTGTGACAGTGAATATTCTTCATTCCCTCGATCTCTTAGCTGCATTTGTTTTTCCATACTTGATAAAATTGAGGCAAATGATTTTTCCTTGGATTGTGTGTTTGAAGATGATGCCTCCCTATTATGAGTAACAATGAATCTGTTGAGATTGTCATTTCCTGCCCATTGTATGGAAATTTCAGGCACGGATGATATGTTGATGGAATAGCTTGTATGTAATGTATCCATGGTCTTCCCAAAAGTATGTTGTATGATAAGTCCATGTCTAGAACTTGGCATCCTGTGTCTTTCTACAAAGGTCCCACTCTGATGGGTAATGCCACAAATCCTTTGGAGGAAAATTCTTCTTAATCATATTCTTTGATTGTGATCTTTTTACAGGGATCAACTGCATCTTCAAAATAATCTAGATCACGAACAAGACTTAATGAGCAAATATTTAGGCCAGATCCCCCATCTATTAGGACACGTTTAACACATGTCTTATGAACGGGGACTTCAATATGCAAGGGAGCATTATGGGGATATTGCAAGGACATGTCATCTTCTTCAGTGAATGATAAGCAGTGAGGGGTTGTGAGATGCCCCACCATGGTTTGGAATTGATCTACATCAAGATCTTTGGACACGGTTGTATCTACTAATGCTCTTTCAAGAATTTCTTTGTGTGTAGGAGAAAGCCTTAAAATTTCTAAGATGGATATTTGTGCGGGAGTTTTTTGTAGTTGATCCACTAGATTGTATTGTTTTGAAGTGGATGACGTGTTAGTTGTAGGACCTGGCAAAACAAATTTGGTTGTGCTTCTTGTGATAGCATGCGCAGGTTCTTGATGTTGTTTCTCTTTAACCACAATCACATTTACCGCATTGTCATATGCATGAGCATAGTTCACCTTTGCTTTACCTTTATTATTATGCACTACTGATGATTCACCCTTCTCATAATTAGGAAGCAGAGTTTTGAAAGTTGTATGAGATTCATTTGTCGTATGTCCATCCACATATATCACTTCATTATCAATCAAATCTTGGATGACATGTTTCAACCGCTGACAATAATTCGTTTGGTGTCCCTTGTTTCAATGAAAATCACAATAATGGTTGTCATTCCACCAAGAGGGTTTCACTTGAGGTTCAAAGCTTCTTCCTTCTAGAAAAGTAATCAACTTATTTGTGAGAAGCATCTTTTATGCTGACCCAAGTGGTTCACCAATGTTGGTAAATTTCCTGTGAAAGAAATTGTTGAACATTTATTTTTGGTGATTGTTGTTTTGTTGAGCCACTGTTGAGTGATTGGATAAATTGAAAACCGCTTGCTTTGGTTTCACATTGTTATTATCCACTATCCCATCATTAACAATATTTCGATTTCTATTCCAAAATTTGGGCTTATCATTGTTGTTGTTAGCATTGTTGTTAGGAGGATGAACTCCTTTGTATAGCTTCAACTCACCCTTCTTTACCATAGCTTCCTCCATTCTGATTCCATTATCAATCATCTTTTCAAAATTTTGATGACATTGCATTTTTAGATGATAACTCGTTTATTTGTTTAGGTTGTCGATGAATATGTCCATTTTCTCATATTTTGGTACTATATGAGGATATCATGAAGCTAACCATCTCCATCTTTGTAGAAACGTCATGAAAGGTTCTCCACTCTTTTGTTTAGTATTACATAGGTCTAGCATTGTGACCTCATGTTGTATGGTGTAAGAGTATTATGAAACAAACTTATCCATCGATTATGCGAATGATCTACTTCCAGGTGGAATTTTGGAGAACCATTCCATAGCTAGTCCACTTAAGCTCTTTGCAAATAACCTCATCAGGTATGTATCCTCATGTACAAACTCCATACTCATCGTGCAAAATTCTCGTATATGATCTTGGGGATCAGTGCATCCATTATATTTATCATATCTAGGAGTTTCACAACCTATAGGAAATGGTATCATGTTTATATTTTTGTTGAATGGGTAAGGACAAATTTCTTGAAGCAAATATCTTCTAACAGTTCCTCTCTATATATCTTGAATCTATGTTTGCAGCATTTGTATTTTTTGTGTAAGAGTTGTGAGAGTATTATCAACACAATTTATGCTTGCATAACCATGAGTTTGTGTTCTAGTATGATCTTGATCTCTTCTTATATCATCCTGACTCTTTCTTGTGTCTTCATTAGATTTGGCATTGTTGATAATTTCTATGTCATCCTTTTTGGGAATGAAAGTTTCCTCATTATTTCTTATGTTATCAAGAATTGATGTGTTGTCCTTTTTGTGACCGGAAATCTCCGCAAGTCATTCGTTATCATAGAAAGGGTCACTTCTCCTTTGTCCTAAATTTCTCACATCAAAATCTTGGGGGAGTGTAGCACCAACTTTTTGTAACATTAGGAAGTATTTTTCTTTTTCTCCCTCCAATATTTTCTCCATAAATTTATCGAATTTAGGATCTTGTTTGATTTCTCTGATATGCTGATTTTTTATGTCATCTTCTTGCATTTCTCTTTGGTATGCCATGTTCCTATGATCTTTAGCTATTTCAAATGTTTCTATTTTCATTTCTTCGATCTTATGCCTCTTCGCTCTAGTTAAAACAAGCATACACATGTGTTGAATGTTGTGCAGGGATTCGATTGTCTAAAAGGTGTTTCGATAAGTGATCAACTGTCAATGTAGATATGATATAGTGATATGACACGAAAACATAATTCAAGTATTTGTAAGTTTGGAAGTTTTTCGATCTTAGGTTGGAGTGCAATGATGTTGATTTTGATAAGACCAAGTCCAATAGGAACGATATATCCTATGATATGGGACAAGGTTATCCTGATCAAACATTATAGTTTCGTGATAAAAGATGATAGATCCTAATGAGAAACTATGTTTTGAGTGATCAATTTATCAAAGAAGGTGATAATGCACTTTGAGATGTTAGATCTTGAACTTGTTGAAGATGAATACTTCAAAATCTTGGGGTGTCTAGTTCTAGAATTCATTTTGACAGAAGATTACTTAACCAAGTGAACCAAGAAGACAACCTAAGAACAAGATAACAGATATCAAGTGTATACACTCACCATAAATTGACCAAGCAAACATGACAGGTCTGAAAAAGACATGCAAGAAGACAACTCTGGACTGATAGAAACATAACCTCGTACGACAGATTAAGGACTCCCAGATGACAATTTAGATAGTTATATATGATAAAGAAAAAACCTCATAGGACAATTTAGAAGCAACCATATGACAACTGATAACAAAGAACTTATGTTGATCTGACTCATATGACTATTTAGATAGAACAAAATGATGAACTAGCTTTCTCGTATGACAAACTAGGAAACTCGTACGACCTATAAAAAAGAAGAGACAATTTTTTGACTTTGACAAATTTTTAACCAATGATATTTAATGTTTTGATTATGTTTTCCAATTTTAGATGTTTCAGTTTTAGTGCCAAGGATGAAAACACAATAAACACACGATATGATAAGTGACCTCAAGCACAACATGCTAAATCCTAAGTAAGTTGGTTTAGAGAGAAAATCTTTGCTTGCAAACTTAGGTACACACCCAATAGCTAATCATAATGCGGTCATTGACTCTCATGCAATGGATTCTTAACGTCATATTATCCGACTCCAAATGCTAATGGGGGCATGATATGGCAAGTGTCTTGGAAGAGTTACTATCTCTCTTGCACAAAGATTATCCCCCTTTTGGAGGTGAATTGGGTAGCTTCTATCTAAGGATTTCCGTTTGGAATTACCCCTTGTAGTCACGCAAGCGTGATTTAGACACATAGCCCAACAAGGTACCGAAACAAGAAGTAGTCATGCAATCATGATTGAAACTATGAGGCCCTACTAAATATCCGATATGAGAGATCTCAAAAGAAAAAACTCAAATAATCTCATCCTCCGAGACTTTAATCCTGAGAGGCCTATTTTTTAGAGTGAGTCAAAAATCTTAGGTCTAGTTGTACTCACTTGGGTCATTCTCACAGGGTGATTAATTTTTCCCACTATGACAGGCCCGCTAAGGTATTCAAATCTCAAACATAGAAGTGCTTCAAGGGTCAGGATTTCTAATTGTCCATATAGATAAGAGCATGCTCTCCTACCTTTTAGACAACTTCTCAAGCATAGAAAAAAAGATTGTTCATTTACCAATAGCAAATTAAGTCTGCCTAGAAAACTATAAGAAGACACAAAGTTTGGTTGAGTTTCCTTAGGCAACCTGCAAAACCAATACATTAGTAATCATATTTGTTTTGAGTAATTGATTCTTTAGCCCATGTAATATTGGACAAACAGTCTGCAAAAAACCAGATAGGCTAGTAGAAAACTCACAAACAAACCACGGTTAGCATTAGTAATAGCCAATTTTAAGCATAAAACCCTAAAATGAACTTTGTTTATGCAAAGACAAAAACAAAAAATCCTACGAGTTTTCTCACCTAGCAGTATGATTATTCCCACATACCCATACAAGCGAACAAAGAAACTCGTACGGTAATGCAAAGGTACTCATATGAGATTCTGAAGATAGCACGGCCAGAGATCCGTGAAATTGAAGATTTAAAGATGCAAGAGGCCAAGAAATGAGATTTTTGGCCCCACGGTGGCTGCCAAAATGTCATGAGTGTGAAGTATGATACCTACAACTGCAACACAAGCATTCAATAGATCATTACAAGCATGGTTAAAAAATTGAAATCAAATGAAAGAGGAACCATGGCAAAGTGACCTATCACCTCCTAAGAGATGCAAGTATGGATTTTCTCTGAGATCTAGATGAGCAATCCCAGTGACTTGACTACACCAAGACAGAGGATTTAAAATAATATGATGTGCAAGCTAGATGAATGCATGATTAAGCTAGATTGATCTAAGAAGCTAATTATGCTAATGATATGCATGACTATGCTAAATTATAGATGCAATTAAGCTAGATGAGAGATTGGTTATGCTATATGATTAAGCAATTATGCTAGAAGATGATCAAATTAAGCTAGATCTAAGATGCAATAAATGATAATAGTGCTAAACTAGAATGTTATAAATGATATGCCTATAATAACAATGTTTGAGATGGGATCCATTGTACTCCAAAAAGGGGAATATTTATAAGATTTCCAAGGCCAAGGGTGAGGTGGCAGGAATCAATGATCAAGATTGATTCTGAAGATATCAAGGGTCAAATTGGAGGAGGTTGGAGAAAAGGTTGAAGGGAGGGACACTTGTCATCTTTGTGGTGACAAGTGTCAAGGAATCTTGCTCACAAGAGGGCAAGTGTCCAAGGGAAGAGACATGTGGCAAAAGTGTCATGTGTCTCAAGGGGAGAATATCTAGCCCATATGAGGTTAGGATAAGGAGGTTAGGATGTGCAAGATAGGATAGGGTTAGTTGAACATTGGATTAGGTGGAATGGGTTAGGTTAGGGGGTGATTAGGTTAGGTGGTCAGAAGCTAGGAGGCATTTGGGGAATTTGAATTTAAAAATTCAAATAATAGCAAAAGGCTAATTAACTTTCAACAAACTCATAAATTGATTTATTTTAATTAATTAGGGGATTAGAAGAATGATTTCAATGGGGGGAGATTAATTAATTTAGATTAATTAATCAAAGAAGACTATTGAAATGAACTTATTAAATAAATCCTTAGATTTATTAATAAGCGGGTGAATGGGGAATTTAATCAAATTGCTAATGAATTCAGTTAAATTGGGAAGGGGGATTAATTAAATAATTGTTTATTTAATTAATTATCTTCAGACCATTTTTAGGTGTATACAATTCCAAATCCCTAATATTTATCTAACAGATTTTTAGCACAAGCAACAAATGCACGTCATTCACAAGGATTTTTCATAATTAATGTGTAGGAATGCACACATGATGGATTTGGGGGCACCCTTCATATGTTTCATCTTACAAAAGGGGTACATCAAGTTTCTTGGCATTCCTTTCTTCATCAATAGTACAAGCATGAACACACTAGAGGACACCACAACATGCTTGCACACATGATGTCCTATGATTCCAACATCTTAGTTCTAAAATTGTATTTTAGGGTATCTCTTTTGTCACTTCCCTTTTGTATATTTCGCTTTTCTTTTTTCATTTATGCTAAAATATATTTTATTGTGTTTCACAATTCCTCCACCTAACTTATTATCAAATCTATATTATAAAATCTATAAGATGTAGTGCCCCTCCCTGATTCATATTTCCTTTTTGTACATCGATAGACTATATTGATATAGCTTAGACTACTTTGTGATGCTTTTGAGTAGATGTTTATGGATTTATTTATGATTTGGATGCTTCATAGTTGATGATATACATATCATACTTGCACTTGACATTATGATTTCATGCAGTTGATGATATTCATGGAATCTTATTTGATGATCTATATGTACTCATTTTATATGTATGGTTTATATTTACTTATGGTTATTTGATGATATCTTATTATGTCCTAACCTCACTTCATGGTTGTAATTCATATGATGACTATGATAATGCTTGGTTATCATGATTGTCCTACTAGTGTATTCGTGATAGAGACAATTTCATATCACTCATTGTAAGCATGATATGATGTTGTGATTCTCTTCACTTGCCTAATCATTTATGATATATATTATTGTATATGTTCATGTACATGTATTGGTGGTGACAAGTTTGCAGGTAATAGACATCAACTCCGCCAGGCTTCACAAGTCTGAGCGTGTCTTCATCCCAATGGCAAGTCGATCAAAGGTGACATGAAATCACATTCTACATTCTAGGTTTAAGTTGGTACCCTGCCAATCTTAGTTTTGTGGCTAGAGTTGTCTTGTATTTTTTTGTGTTACCCCTTGTTGAGTTGTCTTGAGGAGTTGTGATTATTGGTTAATTAAATTATTAATTAATTAATTGTCTCATATAGTTTATAATAACAAAATAGATTAATAGCTGATATTAATATAAGATTATTATTGACGATTATTTATTAATTAATATTTAGCATTTAATATTTATTTATTTATTTATTTATTTATTTATTTATTTATAAAGTTGTGGTTTTAATATTTATTTGGGTTCTAAGGTTTAATTATTTATCTAGGCTTTTATATTCTATTGAGTCTTGTTATTTAATTAATTGATTTTTTATATTCTTTTGATCCCTTTTATCCTATTGGGTTATTTAATTATCTACTTATCCTACCTACCCTATTTTACTATTGGCTGAGTGATTGGGTAAGTTTAAATAATGTTATCTTATTAATATTTGCTTTGGTATTTGGATAGGGATTGGTAAGAAATATATTTTTATCTATTATTTTGATTGGTCGACATATTTGCATACTTTTGGCCTCAAGCTCTATTTATTGACTTTTTTGTGATTACCATGGGGTTGGCCTCAAGCTCTATTGGTTATAATCTTAATATATGTTGGATTTGATTACATACTACTTATGAAGCTTTTATGATAGCATTTGTTGTTATTTATCTAATTTAGAACGTTAGATAACTAGGTCATATGTTGTAGAGATCCCTTGGTCATTTTGTAATATACGTGTACATGTTGTTACCCTAAGGTCTAGGTGCATGCTACGAGGAGTGGGCTTCCAAGTGACTGATTGGGGTTGTGAGGAGTAGACAGCTAGGTTACCTGAGGTCTAGACTATAGGGATAACTCATTGAGAGTTTAATATAATTAATTAATAATAGGAGGGTTGGGTAATAGAAGTAATTCATCTTAGTAAGATAAAGAATGGATATTGTGGCCCCAATTCCTTGCCCAGGGGTGGTGATCCGAGATAGGATTGGGAAGGCCTTGGTGACCCTAGTAAGCTAATCTCCCTCACTCCTTCAAGGTTGAGATGGCTCCACATGAGCATCTTAGATGTCGATACAGGTTCCTAGGTTCCAATTATGATAGCATGTGATGACACTCTTTCCCTACATGTAGGTCCTAGAACCTTGAGTCATGTTTTACGTGTCACCTATGGAGATCTTATGTTGGTTTTTGTGTCTTGAGCTATCCTTTTCTTGTGATTGTAGTATTGTTATGTGGTTTTGGTTGTATCCTTTGGCTGTTAGGTGTAAAACTAGATCTAGAGTGTGTGTGGGATCTTGTGGCATCTCCTAGAATGGGGGATGGCTCCTTTTGGTTTCACATGGTCGAGTAGTTTGATGCCTTCTTCCAATGGGATGCTCTTCTTGGATGCTCTTGCACGTGGATGTGGATTCATTATCTCTTCAACGTGTGGATGGATTCTTGTAGCATATTGATGTAATATGATTCATTTGTCATTTTCATTAGAAGGACTTATGAGATGGTTGTATTTGTAGAAAGAGAACTATGTATTTGATGTAATGAGATCTTGTATTCATATGTAATGGAAGGTTGTAATAGGATGCAACCATTATGATATGATGTTGTAATCATTGTTGTACCTCTTTATGTATCTTGGATATTGGTTGTTGATGGAAAGAAGGTATTGGAATTATGATTATATTACTGTTATAGATAGCTTTAAATGGATAATGTTAGGGTGTATTCTTGATAGTTAAGTAGATGAATGATCCTCTATGCATTGTAGGAAAGAAGTTAGTAAGAGATAATGATAGTTGAGTTAAAATGCATTAGATGATGGTAGTAATCATGATGATGTGATACTTATGACGGTATATTCTTGATGTGATTATGCTAAATGAAAAGATTAGGTAATGGCATTGAGATACCCTAGGGAAGATTAGTTGTAGAGTTGTATTTATTTCTGCTTGAGTATAGTACCTTGGTTAATATGTTCATGATGGTTAATTATTTATCTTGTTCATGAATGTTAAATGCATATGAGTAGTTAGTTGTATATTTTGTATTAGAAGATGTTTTAAAAAAACATATCTCTATCTGCATGTTAAATGATTATATTTCTCTAGGTTATTTTGGTGGGCATTGCATTTGGTATCAGAGCCAAGTTCATACACTGGGTACTCTGGTTTCGTAAGAGCCCATTGTGCATATGGGAACTTTATCTCGAGTTAGCCATGTGGTTATTGTTGGGATAATGTGGAAATATGTGTTTGGATTGACTGAGTGATGTGTTGTCATTGATGTCAACATATTCATCTATGTGTTCCAGTGTTGCAGTCAAATTAAGTGAGTTGATTTGGCCAGTTTGTTGCAAATGAGTTGTTGTAGATTAAAGGGTTTTGAGATAAGTATCTCTTGTTGATTTAGCTCAAATTTTAGTGGTTCATGTGGAGATTTGATTGAGTTATGAGATCTGGTATTGCAGTTGGTTTTTTAGTTATTTGGTGTTGATCAGGGTTCTAGATTTTGCTCTACATTGCTCCGCGTTGAAATATCTTGGTTTGTAGATTTGGCAGAGTGTTTGGGATATTCCAGTGTGTTCTCAATTCAGATAGTTCATGATTTGGAGGTCCACAAGTGAAACTTTCAGTTTGACAGTCATTGCAATTAGTGTTCTTGAAGTTTGGTATAATGATGATGGAGATTCTAGTAAGTGGTGTTGGTGTGGTTGTTTATGTGGTAATTCATTATACTTGTTGATGTTTCTAGATTGTGTCCTATTTGTTTTGGTGGTCAGCATTCATCAGCGAGCCTATTTTTGATGATTTTCTTTAGTCTGGTGGTGTTCTTCATGTTCTTGTCCCACAACTTTGGATGAGATAAAGGAAGTCGAACACAATATTAGAGCTAAGGAAGCATTGTTGAGTGCCTTAACTGATTCTAAAATAACAAATGTGATGGATTTTTAGACTGCTCATGAGATCTGGAAGAAGTTGGAAACTTTGTATGAATGTGACAATCATGTGAAGATCACCAAGTTGCAGAGCTTGAAGGGAAAGTATGAGTTGTTGAACATGGGTGAAGATGAGAACATTACTTCATTTATGCAGAAAGTGAATGAGCTTGTGTGTAATATCATATGTGTCAATGGAGTATTGGAAGAATCAGAGATTATCGCTAAAGTGTTGAGATCCTTGCCTCCTGCTTACAAGCACAAAGTTGTTGCTATTGAGGAGATTCAGACCGTGACTAATGTGACTAGAGACATGTTGATTGGAAAGCTTGTTGTCTTTGAATTGAGTGAGTTTGGTGACTCTCTTCCTAAGATAGAATCTGCATTCAAAGCTATTATTTCTGGAAAGTAGAAATATGATCTGAGAGAAAGTTCTTCAAGAAGGGTATCTAGATATGAGAAGGAGATGAAGGAGATGGAAGAAGAACAAAATTAACTTGAAGATATTGAAGCCCTTATTGTCAAGAGATTTCCTAAAGGAGCCACTAAGTATGAAGGAAAGTTTCCTCTTAAATTCTTTTCATGTAATAAAATAGGACATTTTGCTTCAAGGTGTCCGGGAAGAGTTCCTAGGAAGCAATACAAGCCTAAATTTCAGAAGAAATGTTATTATGCTACTAATGAAGGTGTGATAGATGATGAATCTAAGAAATTAAATTCAGGTAATAATGAATGGGTATTTATTGCTATCAAGGAAGATGATCCAGTGCCTATTGATTATGCTAGTTGCATTAATGAGGAGAAAGCTTTGGCTGCTAAAGTTGAAAAGAAAGACTAATGGGTTTTTTATAATGGTTGCTTGATGCAGAGTATCCACACACTTAACCACATTAGGGAGATTTATTTCTCCCAACTTACCTATTCAATAGGTTTTGACTCCTCCATAACTTCACAAATCCCTCACTAGGCTCTTACTCCACTCACAAGGCTGCAATAGCCCAAACACATCTAATCCCCTCACAGCCTTATCCAATCACTCACACACATTACTTCATACACATTTAACCATCTTGAACCCACATCCATGCTCTAAAACATTCAAATACCTTCAAATCCTTTTATGACCATTCAGCCTAAACTACCTCCAATTAGGACCTCCACTCTTCCTCCAATGCTAACACACAATATGCAATGGTTTCTTACAACATGCATACTCTCTTGTCATCACCAAAAGGCTTCTCAACATGTTCAAAATTGACTCTCTCCACCCATCCAACCTCACAAGAACTCACAATGAATATTGCTACAACAATACTATTGTAGACAACCACAACGCTCATTTAGGATAGTCATGTTGACATAAATCATTCCTCACTCAAGGGATTCCAAACACTACATAGGGCTTCAAATAACCTCATATACCTTCCTCAGTACTCCCCACTCTAACTCTCATCAACACTTACTCAATCTTACACAAAAAATGGAGATGTTTTATCACTATCAAATTAAGACTGTTAACTAAGTGCAACGACAGTCATAGACTGTGTCCTCCATCTCACTTCTCAATGCCTTTAAATTTTATTAGGTACTCAATAGAGCCTTCCTACACTCCTCAAAACCCTGACCACAAACCCAAACAGCATTCATTCATGCAAACACTTGAGTTCTTGTTGCATTGACAAACTAATGTACTCATTGTTATTCTGGAACAGTCAATGTGTTTTTACTTTTGGGTTGTTTCCTTGGCTTGCAACCACTTAAAACACTTCAATAACCTCTTCAAACACTCCTTTCTTCCTTCCCTCACTCACCCAATGAATCCTTTTCATGTAGTTCATCATCTACATCCTTCTCTTGTTGTTGTACTATGATGGAGACATAATTTTAGTCACTCAACAACTTGTTTGCATGTGCCAACCATTCATGGATCCCTACAAGGAAAGTAAAAACAAAATATATATATGTACCCTCCATTCCAAAAATATTTGGCCTTTGATCAACATGGAATGGAGGTGTAATACATTTTACAACCTCACTCTTTATCTTAGTAGGGTTTTGACAGTGTTTTACAAAAATTAGTAGATCTCCCTCCAAACTTAATGAAAAAAAATGAAATAAAGACCAAACTATTGCGGGTTCACCCCTTTATCATTCCCAATTTCTTCTTGATGAAAATGAGTAAGTTTAAAATAATAAAAACTACTGATATTAGACTATTACGTCTGAAAAACACAAGAAAGTGCAAGAAATCACAAATTTATTGATATTCTCCTTCAATACATTGAACAACAACCACCTTGTTAGGGCTCCCATAGATACTGAGAGGGGGGGGGTGAATCAGTATTTGTCCAGTAACGAAATTTTCTTAAAACTGAATATGCAGAATATAAAGTAATAGTATACCAATATGCAAGAATTAATGCAAATAAAAAAATCAAAAGCATCCACATGAAAAGAACACCATAACACAAGATGTTTTACGAGGAAACCTGGTGTGGGAAAAACCTCGGTGGGATTTGTGACCCACAATATTCACTTACTGGCCAATAAGAGAATATTACTTACAATAGGGGCCTGCACATGCAGGAAGGCCAACTGCCTAGAGCTCACTGCTCAACAAGAAGTCACACTGACTTACAATGAGGATTTACATAAATCCAATATTCTGTACTACTTTACAATAGCATCTTCAATGCCAGATTCAATACCGGTTCTTTCTTTGTTCTTTACATATACCCTTGACCTACAATTCGCACATTAGGTCTGCCTTATAATTTATTTATTACATTCTCTCCATATGCTACAAATGCCTACAATGATCTCTTTTATATACAAGAGTCATTTTACAATTTGCCAAGTCGGCTTACAATGATAAACAAAATATTACATATCAAAAATCCTATCGGCCTCTGTGCCGATGTACATCTTCTGTGTCGGTGCTGGTGTAGATTGATTTTGTTGATACCGGTGCACTATTGTTTGAGTAATGCTTTGCCGGTATAATGTCTTGCCGGTGCCATAGGATTGCAAGGTTGCCTATGTAATGCTTTGCCGGTATAATGTCTTGCCAATGTCATAGGATTGCAAGGTTGCCATCAATGACAAAACCTTCAATCACACACAATGTCTCATTGGAGTGTCCATATGCCAACAATCTCCCCCTTTGGCATTGATGGCAACACTCATGAGAAATTTCAAAAAGATATCAAAAATGTGTATACCAAAAATGTTACCAAAAATGTGAGAGCTCCCACTGAGCATGTGATCCCTGTGTTTTGAATTTTGTCATCTAGTACTCCCCCTTTGGCATCAATGACAAAGGTTAGTAGATTTGTAGTTGTACCAATTCATAACCTCAACCTTGTAGTTGGGTAGTTATTATCTTAAGAATATCTCCCAAAATTAAGTTTATACCATCCATACACTTCTTGCTCTCCTTTATTGCTATCTCAGTTCTGTGTACTATACCGATGAGATGCTACAAGTGCTCTGTCGGTGTTTTGCTACACTGTGTTAGTGCCTCTTAGATTTCCTTACGCAGAGATGCTAAATAGTCCAATCTTGGACTTAGTTTAGATCTCAAAAATTTTGCCTTGTTTATTATTTTCTCTTTTTCTCTTTCTAATTTGAGCAATTCTTCCTCAAAATTTGTTATCTTTTCCTCAAAAACTGATAATGTATCGGGTGAGTTAACAAAATTATCAGCAAGTTTATTGATCTCTTCCTGTACCTTGCTCATCTTTTTGTCTAAATATGTGGTCAAAAAGTTTATCTTACAGGTGTCTTTATACAGAGTTTTGTACTCTTTCAATAGATTGCACAGTTTCGGTAGAAGTGTGTCAAATTCCCTGTTACAATTCTTTATTCCTTCCTCAAAGAATTTTTGTTTCTCTTTTTCTACACTTTCCTTTACAGTTTCTACCTTTGTTTGCTCAAAATTTCCAGAAATATATTTACAAAGTGTATCCAACTGGCCTAAAGAATCTTTGTTGGCTATATTACAATTTGGACCTATTAATTTCAAAACTGGAATTGAATCATCTATTGCTTTATAGGCTTGTGAGCTATAATCAGTTATTTTCTTGATAGAATCGAGCAATACCTCTGTTACATTTGATGGTGACCCAGTAAACTGAGTGTCGGTGGAAGGGACCATGCTGGTATTGACCTCTGGTAGGTCTATTTGTGTCTCCATCTCTTTAAGCACAATTTTTCCTACATCATTTCTTACTAGTGGCATCTGTCCGGGAGCCTTTAGCTCTGTTGGTTGCTCTGTTTGTGTTCCAGATTCCATCTTTTTCTTTGAATCTGCTGCCGGTTGCTCTTGGTTTCCTATTGCCAGTTGCTCTTTGTTATCAGATTTATCTGTGGTATCCTTATCTACCACTATGTTGATTTTTTGAGTATCAACATTCACAGTATATAGGACTTTAGGATTAGGATTGTTATCCTCTGTGTCCATGCTCTCAGCTATCGGTTGATCTTCTACAATTGTTTTTACTGGTGGAGTATTTAAAGGAGGTGGGGGTAAGTTGTCTCTAACTTTGATACTTGGCGGTCCACCAACTTTACTTTTCCCTTTGTCCTTTTGATATACCAGAATGGGCTTGGGATTCATATATTCTTCTTGTTTTTCTAATTCAACCAAGAATCTATCCCAACCATCTTCTGTTTCAGTTGAAACTTTAGAAACTCTACCTGTCATTAATGATTTTTGCCGGTGTGCAATGGAAAAGACTGTTCGGTTGGCCTGAGCTATCAAATCATCAATTTCCTTAGGTGAGTTGACCGGGTATACTGCAAGTAATTTTTCTATTTTAATTTTCTTATCCAACTCAATTATTCCTTGCCTTCTAGCCTCAAGTCTTTTATATAATTCATCAGGAATTTCATTTAGGACTTGCATCAAAAACTTTTTATACATGTCCATGTGTAGTATAACACTTTCCTCAACTTGTCCTTTCTCATCTTCTGATAGGGTGTCATAGATTTTCCCTATGTTTTTCAATTTACCTTCCTCTGTGATTTCATTCAGTAATATGTCAAAAGGGGCCAAGTTAGTGTTTGTCTTCTTCTTCTTTTTGGGGGTTAGCTTTTTCTTAGGTGTGGCTTTCTTGACTAGAGACCTCACAGCTTGTTGCTTCTGTCTTGTCCTTCTAGGTGAAGGAGTGGATACCGGTGAGGGGTCTCTTTTCCTAACAACTCTTTTGAAATTTGCTGGCATATCTCTTTCTGAGGAGGTATCTACCAGTGATAGATGAGTTTTAGGCTGTTGGGTTGCCAACTCTTATTTTGTTATGTCGGTTTTCTTTAATACATCATCTTTTAAGGCTTTTCCTTGCCTGCTACCTTTCCTCACAGATGCCTCAACTTTCTTTACTCTCTTTTTAGATTGAATTTGACTTTCAATGTGCTCAGCACTACCAAATACTTCTTCCTTTGGTTCATTGGGGGCTTCCAGAAGTGCTTTGGCATAAGTTTCCACTATGTGGTCATCTGTTTCATACCCCATTTCTGTAATCCAGATTGTTCTTGGGATGACTACTTCCATCTAGATCTCATCCTTTTTTATTACAAAACATATATCATCCTTGTATTTGTTGATGATTTCCTGTGATAGTCTGATCCTCTTATTCATTTTGACTTTTAGTGCTTGAAAATACTCATGGATATTCTTTTCTTTGTTTTCACCCATGTTGTTGAACAAGTCAAACAATTGTTTTCCTACCGGTATGTCAAATCCAAAATCCTTGTTGCCTATATCAGGAGCCTATTTGGTTATATGTAACATTAAGCATACAAGAAAATTTCTAAATCTAAAGGTTCCTTTCTTATCCTTCTTGATTTTTACCAAATTGTCAATTAACTCATCTTTTAACCATTCACATATATCAATTTTTACATTGTTCCTAACCATGTCATAAGCACTTTTTATGCATAAACTGGAAACAGAGTTAAGCCTATTTGCATGAGTTGCTTTGTAACCTAGAATCATGCTAATGAATCTCACATTTGTATCGCTCACATCATTAACCCTCAATGATCTTTTGTCGGATGTTGCACCAGTTAGTTTCATTACTAGGTCATTGGAGACCTTCTTGGTTTTGTCGGGTCTGGTACCGGTGGAAGGTAACCCTGTTACTGCTTTCACGGCTACCTTTGTAATTTTATGCACTGAGTCAAGCCAAAAGAATGAGCCATGTACCCCTGCTAAGAACTATCCTAACTACTTCCTTGGGAAATTCAGGAATGCAGAGGATTTTAGTGAATCCTAGGGTTTCAACAATTTTATGTTCGGGTTTCACATTTCTGGCATTGTCACATATAACAGATTTGTACATGTTTTTGATTTCTTCATCACCTAATTCCTCTATGTTGCAATGAATATACATTCTAGGGTCTTCTGCATAAACAACACCCTTTGGAATTTGGGAAAAAGCACCTGTGTTGTCATCTTTCTTAGCTACCTCGGGAACTAGTTCAAACACGGGCCTAGGTCATTTTATAACCTTGACTACTGTAGGGCTTGCTATGAATTCAAGTGCAGAGGAGGATGCCATGATGATAAATACCTTTATCTGCCTTTGGATGGATTGATTGTTGAAGTGCTTTGCCTCTTTGCTCGGAATGCCTTAGCTCGGAAATCTTCGCGCTCTCTGAAGGTTTGAATTCACAGTGAAATGAAATGGAGCCAAAAACCTTATTTTATAAAGTCTTTTCTGCCACCTACCACATTAATTGTTTGTCGGCAATGTATTAACTCAACTTTATTTGCCGATAATGAATGATTTTCAGCTTCTTTTCTCTAACCGAGGGAATAATAGCACATGTGTCATTAAATTGCCAAACCCTCAAGATAATTTTCTTCAATTTGATGAAGAACATCCTACCAGTGGAGCATTGCTCTGTCCTACCGGTGGAGCATCATATTGTCCTGCCGGTGAAGCTTTTGTTGGTTCTAACGGTGGAGGAGTAACCCTAATATTTAGATAACCTTTTCTAATCCATTGCTTTGAAAATTCTTGCTTAACCTCTTCAACCTTTTCTTTACCTTTCAAGCTAGTACTTTTGTTATCTACCGGTGTACCTTTACTTCTACAGAATTTAGCAATATGACCAATCTTGTTACATGCATAACAAGTTACATTATTTTTCTAAATAGCTTTCCCATAACCTATGCTGGTTTGTGTTCTGCATTTATTTGATAAATGACCAAATCTTCCACAAACATAACATCTTACATTCATTCTACAATTTTCAAAGTTATGACCACATTTGGTACATTGACCGGTGGGAGGATTGATGTTCTAATAATTCCTAGATCTACATTCATTTGCCCTATGACCATATTTATTATAGTTAAAGCATTTTCCATTGAATTTGTAAGTATTAGAGGGTCTTACCAGTTTGCTTTGATCCTGGGTATTTGTAGTACCGAAGCTTTCTCCAACTTCAAATCCAACTCCAGAAGTGTCAACTTTGGGTTTTTGATTCTTCAATAAGGTACCAAGTTCTTCTGAGCTTTTCTTGAATTTTTCTTTGTGTTGATTTGCAGTTTCCAATTCCCTTTCCAAGATCTCTTTTTGTCTCATTAGTTCATTCGAGTCACTTTGAGTATGCATCAGATCTGTCTTCAACATATCATTTTCATAGCTAAGTCTTGTGTTCTCATTTGTTGCATCACTTAGTCTTCCAGTCAATTCTTCTTCATTCTTCTTTTTGTCCTCAATCTCTTTGCAGAATCTCATAGTCATATCCTGCATTTCATTTTTTGTTGTCATGATCTCTTGTTTCAATTTGCTTATCATATCATTTAATGATTCCTTTTCATCATTTTCATTTTGCAATTTTTCACAAAGTTCTCTTCTCTTGTTTCTTGTAACAGTAATATTTTCTTGAAGTGCCTGAATAATGTCCTGAGCTACTTTTAAATCATCTTCTAATTTGATATTTTTCAACTTCTCTGCATCATAGTCAGTAAGAGCTCCTTCAAGTTGCTTCATTAGATTTTCCATCTTTACCGGTGTCAAGATCTTCCTCAAGCTGTTAGGCTTCTGAAAATAGAGGATCGGGCTCTTATACCAATTGTTAAGGTTCCCATAGATACTGAGAGGGGGGGGTGAATCAGTATCTGTCCGGTAATGAAATTTTCTTAAAACCGAATATGCAGAATATAAAGTAACAGTATACCGGTATGCAAGAATTAATGCAAATAACAAAATCAAAAGCATCCACATGAAAAGAACACCATAACACAAGATGTTTTACGAGGAAACTCGGTGTGGGAAAAACCTCGGTGGGATTTGTGACCCACAATATTCACTTACTGGCCAATAAGAGAATATTACTTACAATAGGGGCCTGCACATGCAGGAAGGCCAACTGCCTAGAGCTCACTGCTCAACAAGAAGTCACACTGACTTACAATGAGGATTTACATAAATCCAATATTCTGTACTGCTTTACAATAGCATCTTCAATGCCAGATTTAGTACCGGTTCTTACTCTGTTCTTTACATATACCCTTGACCTACAATTCGCACATTAGGTCTGCCTTATAATTTATTTATTACATTCTCTCCATATGCTACAAATGCCTACAATGATCTCTTTTATATACAAGATTCATTTTACAATTTGCCAAGTCAGCTTACAATGATAAACAAAATATTACATATCAAAAATCTTGTCGGCCTCTGTGCCGGTATACATATTTCCTTTTGTGCTAGTGTACATCTTCTGTGTCAGTGTACATCTTCTGTGTCAGTGCTGGTGTAGATTGAGTTTGTTGATGCCAGTGCATTGTTGTTTGAGTAATGCTTTGTAGGTATAATGTCTTGTCGGTGCCATAGGATTGCAAGGTTGCCTGTGTAATGCTTTGCCGGTATAATGTCTTGCCGGTGCCATTAGATTGCAAGGTTGCCATCAATGACAAAACCTTCAATCACACACAATGTCTCATTGGAGTGTCCATATGCCACCACACCTCCAAACCTATACAAGGATTTTATAATGCCTTTCAATATTTTATACAGTTAAAACCACCCTAATAACCTATTTTGGACAACCATGTCTAATTACCCACTTACAAACTCAAAATTGTCTTAACCACTTTTGTCAACTTTGACAATTTTTGCTCCAAATCGAACATAGACCCTATCTATGACTTCCATGGCCCATTAATGATTCAAATAGGTCCAAATACATCAAATAAACCATTTTACATGATAAATTCCCTTACATGGCTCATTTTCACATATTTTCACCATATTGACAACTTATGACAATTTTGTCAACATTACAACTTTAGGACTCAAAACCTTAACAAAGGGACTCATAAACACTTATTACATCATAAATGGTCATTATTTACCTTATTACATAGAATAAACACAAAAACATTTTCCTTGTGCCAACTTGACCTCATTGTTCCATGAGGACCTATTAGGTACTCTTGCAGCACTGGTCTCATCATGTGACAGGTGATAAGAGTAAGTTTCTGAATATGGAAAAGTATGATGGTGGCACAGTAGTATTTGGTGATGACAAATCTAGTATAATCCGTGGTAAGAGATTCCATTTCTCTTGATGGTAAAAACAATACTAATGATGTCTTGTAGGTAGAGGCTCTAAAGCATAATCTTTTGAATGTTGGATAGATGGTTGACAAGGGATATGATTTACAATTCAAGAATGGAAAGTGTAGAATCTTAAGTCATTCCGAAATTGAGATTACACCAGGGACAAAGACAAAAGGTATCTTTCACTTGAATGCTGGTGGTAAAAGTTGTTTGATTTCTCAGATTGATGAAATTTGGTTATGGAATAGGAGTATGTGTCATGTGAATTTCGATTGCATGGTTAAGATAAGTTCTACTCAAGCAGTGAGAGATCTTCCTAAGTTGGTAAAGCCTACTAATTCGGTATGCAAGGAATGTCAATTAGGGAAGCAGACAAGAGTTACTTTTAAAAGAAAACAATATTGTTCTAATTAATTATTGGATCTTGTGCATACTGATTTGTCTGGTCCTTCTAGAGTGATACGCTTGCAGGGAAACAGGTATTTCATGTTGTTGATTGATGGCTATTCAAGGATGATGTGGATTACTTTCTTAAGGGAGAAGTCTGAAGCTTTGGAGAAGTTCAAGATTTTCAAAGCCATGGTTGAGACCGTGATAGGATTGAAGCTCAAGTGTTTGAGATATGATAGAGGTGGTGAATTCACTTCCGATGAGTTCAACGCTTTTTGTGAAGAGCATGGACTGAAGATGTTGGAATCCAAGAACACTGAGAGGGGGGGTGAGTCATTTCTCTACCAGAATGATAAATTTTAACCCTATTAAAACATGCATACACCAACTGGTATACCAGTACATATAGAATTGAAATAAGTAAAGCAACCAATAAGGAAATCACATAAATGAATACCATAACACACAAAATTATGCGTGGAAAACCTCAAAGAGGAAAAACCACGATGGGATTTGTGACTCACAATATCAATCCACTGGTCATATGAAGAGATATTATAAACTATAGGGGTCTGCACTTGCAGAAAGGCTTATAGCCTAGAGAACACTGCTCAAACAAAAAAGGAGCCTCACTGACTATATACAAATCCAAACTACAATTCGGAGAAATGATTGAACTGCAAAAATAGCATCTTATATGCCTGAATACAGTTCTAATTAAGCTCTGTCTGTTCCGGTCTGAAACCCTTTACCCTTTACTGGAATACCCCTTTACATAAATATCCTCACATACATAATCTCTCTCATATATTTTGCATTACATAACATTATCATATTCTCCTATCCATCCATATCTCAAAATGATCTAACCAACTCACCTATATACCCTTTACAAATCATCATGCCTTATGTCATCTTACAAAGATAATTACAATACGAATATACACTTCGGATAGATAAAATAAATACATGAATGTCAAAAACAATTGCCAATGCCAGATCCAAAAGATGTCAGCCTCCAATACCGATAACTTGACTCTAAACCATGTCGGCCTACATTATCGGTAACCAAAGAATTCCTTTCAACCTGTCGATGTTGGTTAAGTGCCTGTGAAGTGCCTGTCGGTACTCAACTAACCCAAAATATGATGCTAGAACAAGTTGCCATATTGCCATCAATAGCAACATATAGAAACCAACCAAATGAGTGTCAATTGCCAACAGAAGAACATTAATTTTCACCTAGAACTCATCAGTAGAATGGTGTTGTGGAGAGGAAGAATAGAACAATTCAAGAAGTTGCTAGAACCATGATGTTGGAAGGAAATATTTTGCATATCTATTGGAGATAAGTTTGAGTACTTTTGTATACACTCTTAACTAGGTGCATATCAAAGGTGATACTGGTAAGACTTCTTATGAGTTATAGTTTGGTCATGTTCCTACAGTTAGATATTTCAAAAAAATTGGAAGTAAATGCTATATCAAAAGAGATGAAGATCTAGGGAAGTTTGATGCTAGATGTGATGAAGGAATTTTTCTTGGTTATTCTACTAAGAGAAAGGCCTACCGATTCTATAATAAGAGATTGAGGAAGATAGTTGAAAGTGCTAATGTGAAAGTTGATGAAAGCAATGAGAGAGAGATCAGATCCTACGGATATGGTTTTAATGATCAGAATGATAGATCTGATAAAGGAAAGCAAGTGAAGACCCATAATCTAATTCATATTGTTCCGAAAAAGCCACAAAATCAAGGAGAGACTAGTCTGAGAATCAAGAAAATCCTAAGTCTCTCGAGTATGTGAGGTTGAATCATCTAGCAAAATCAGATCATAGGAGATAAGAATAAAGGTGTGATGACTAGAAAAATAATAGTTGAAGAATATTGCTTGATTTCTAAGATTGAACCTAAAGATGTTAATGAAGCATGGAAAAATGAAAATCGGGTTAAAGCAATGGAAGAAGAATTGAACCAGATTGAAAAAATCAATACATGGATTCTTGTTCCCAGACCTAAGGATAAAAATTTAATCAGAACTAAATGGGACTTCCGAAACAAATTGGATGAACAAGGTGAAGTTGTTAGGAACAAAGAAAGACTTTTTTGTAAGGGATATTCTCAAATCGAAGGAATTGACTTTGAGGAGACTTTTGGTCTGGTGGCAAGAATTGAAGCTATTAGATTATTTCTTGCTTATGTTTCTTACAAAGATTTTAAATTTTATCAAATGGATGTCAAGGCAACCTTTCTTAATGGTGAGTTGGAAGAGGATGTTTAGATTAAGCAACCAGATGGATTTTAGTTGACAGATTAAGAAGATATGGTTTACAGATTGAAGAAAGCACTATATGGATTGAAGCAAGCCTTAAGTGCATAGTATGCCAGATTGGATAAGTATTTGTTGAAGCTTGGATTCAATAAAGGCATTGTTGATAGTAATTTGTATTTCAAGATTGATCATGAAAACATTTTGATTGTTGAAGTTTTTGTTGATGATAATATTTTTGGAGGGAATGATAGTTTGTGCAAGAAGTTTGCTGATGAAATGCATAATGAATGTTGAAATTTCTTTTAGGATTGCAAATTACTCAGTTGGATAAAGGAATTTTTATATCTCAGTCCAAGTATGTGAAGGAATTATTGAAGAAGTTTGGTTTAGATGATTTAAATTCAGTTGGTACTCCTATGCTAACCAAATGTAAGTTGACAAAGGATGATGAATCCCCCAAAAGTGAATCAGACTAGATACATATCCATGATTCGTGGATTACTATAATTAACTCAGACTAAACCAGATATTATGAATGTTGTATGTCTTGTTGCTAGATTTCAAGTTGATCCTAAGGAATCTCATGTTGTAGCTGTGAAAAGGATTTTTAGATATTTAAAAGGAAAAGTTGATTTTGGTTTGTGGTATCCTAAAGATGATGGTTTTAATTTGAGTGCTTTTACTAATGTTTGATTGGGCTGGAGATGTGGATGGCATAAAAAGTACTAGTGGTGTTGCATTTTTCTTGGGAAAGAGATTGGTTTCTTGGATGAGTAAGAAGCAGAATGTTGTTTCTTTATCTATTGCAGAGGCTAAGTATATTGTTGTTGCTAACAATTGTACTCATGTAGTATGGATAAAGAAGATGTTAAAGGATATCAGACTTTCTTATGATGAGCCTACTACTATATACTTTGATAATTCAAGTGCTATCAACATTTCTAAGAATCCAGTGTTGCATTCAAAGACTAAGCATATATCAATCAAGTTTCATTTCTTGAGAGAAAAGGTGAGTGAGTAGGAAGTCAGATTGGAGTATGTATCTACAAAGGAACAAATTGCAGATATCTTCATGAAGCCTTTGCCTAAGGATACTTTTGAGTATCTCAAAGACAAGCTAGAGGTGATTGCCCCTCCTGATAAGAACTAAGATGCAAGGATTTGCATCAATCTGGTGGATTTCAAAGTTATATCTTGTGATCTAGATTGATGAGTGGTGACTGCTACTCAGGGGGAGCAGTCAGTGTTGTCATTCAGATGTTCAGTTTTGTGTGATCCGTGGTTTGCAAAACTGTGCCTTTAGCATTGATGTCAAAGGAGGAGAGAATCATGTGAAAAATTGTCATATCATATGCTAGATCTCAGGGGGAGATTGTTGAGAGTTGTTCTTTCTTTGTCATTAATTGTTTTTCACATCATATGTTGTCATCAATTCCAAAGGGGGAGATTGTTGGGATAATGTCTAAATGTGTGTTTGGATTGACTGAGTGATGTGTTGTCATTGATGTCAACATATTCCTCTATGTGTTCTAGTGTTGCAGTCAGATTAAGTGAGTTGGTTTGGCCATGTGTGTTGGAGATGAGTTTTTGTGGATTAAAGGGTTTTGAGATAAGTATATTTAGTTGATTTAGCTCAAGTTTCTATGGTTTGTGTGGAAATTTGATCGAGTTATGAGATCGGGTATTGTTGTTGGTATTTTAGTTGTTCGATGTTGATCAGTGTTCTGGATTTTGCTTCGCATTGCAATATCTTATTTTATGGATTTGGTAGAGTGTTTGGGATGTTCTAGTGTGTTGTCAATTCAAATGGTTCATGATTTGAAGGTTCGCAAGTGAATCTTTTAATTTGATAGTCATTGCAGTTAGTGTTCTTGAAGTTCGGTATAATGATGATGAAGATTCTAGTAAGTGGTCTTCGTGCGGTTGTTTCTATGGTAATTCATGGTCCTTGTGGATGTTTCTAGATCATGTCCTATTCATGTTGGTGGTCCACATTGATTGGTGAGTGCATTATTGATGATTTTCTTTAGTCTGGTGGTGTTCTTCATGTTCTTGGCCGACATGATGATTGTAGCATGTTCCGGATATCTGAGATATAAATGTCCTCCGCGAACTACTCAGATGTCAATTCAAAGGTCAGCAGCTTCAGAACCCATAGTTGGTGATGTAGGGAGTTCTCATCACATATTTGCAGTGGTGGATAATCGGCAGGGTGAGCATTAGGGCACGGTTGTGGAGATTTCAAGTCGAAGAAGAGCAGTCTTCTTTGGAGCGTGTGCACATGCTACAGCGTCGAGGAATGACCCTCAAGAGTCAAGACATGGAGAAGGTAAGGGTCCAATGGGACCTGAATGATGATTCTTCGACGACTTGGGAGGATGTAGTGCGGATGAGAGAGTTATTTTCTTACTTGTTTCAGGCTTCCAGGAGTAAGCCTGGGACAATGTGGGGAGGATGTAGTGCCCCTCCCTAATTCATCCTTCCTTTTTGTGCATCAATAGAGTATATTGATACACCTTAGACTACTTTGCGATGCTTTTGAGTAGATGTTTATGGATTTATTTATGATTTGGATGCTTCATAGTTGATGATAGACATATAATACTTGCACTTGACAATATGATTTCATGTGGTTGATGATATTCATGTAATCCTATTTGATGATATATATGTACTCATTTTATATGTATGGTTTCTATTTTCTTATGGTGATTTGATGATATCTTATTATGTGCTAACCTCACTTCATGGTTGTAATTGATATGATGACTATGATAGTGTTTGGTTGTCATGACTGTCCTACTAGTGTATTCATGATAGAGACGATATCATCTCACTCATTGCAAGCATGACATGATGTGATTCTCTTCACTTGTCTGATCATTTATGATATATATTATTGTATATGTTGGTGTACATGTATTGGTGGTGACAGGTTTGTAGGTACTAGACATCAACTCCACCTAGCTTCACAGGTCTGAGAGTGTCTTCATCCTAATGGAAAGTTAATCGAAGGTGACATGAAATCCCATTCTACATTCTAGGTTTAAGTTGGTACCCTCTCAGTCTTAGTTTTGTGGCTAGAGTTGTATTATGGCATTTTGAGTTACCCCTTGTTGAGTTGTCTTGAGGAGTTGTGATTATTGGTTAACTAAATTATTAATTAATTAATTGGCTCATATAGTTTACAATAACAAAATAAATTAATAGTTGATATTAATATTTAATATTAATGTGAGATTATTATAAAGGATTATTTATTAATTAATATTTATTATTTATTTATTTATTTATAAAGTCATGGTTTTAATATTTATTTGGGTTCTAAGGTATAATTCTTTATCTAGGACTTTATATTCTATTGAGCCTTGGTTATTTAATTAATTGATTGTTTATATTATTTTGATCCCTTTTATCCTATTGGGTTATTTAAATGTCTATCTATCCTACCTACTCTATTTTACTATTGGTTGAGTGATTGGGTAAGTTTAAATGATGTTATCTTATTAATATTTGTCTTGGTATTTGGATAGGGGTTGGTAAGAAATATATTTTTATCTATTATTTTGATTGGCCGACATATTTGCATAGTTTTGGCTTGGAACTATATTTATTGAGTTTTAGTATTACTGTGGGGTTGGCCTACGGGATATTTTTTGAAAAACTATTGCTTGATAAATATTTCTACGAATTTGGATTTTGGGTTTTGGCTTGGCTTGGATTTGGATTGTTGTTCTTCATCATATTCATCTACCATCACTTTTATACTTCCAGGTTGGAGATATTACTCCTGTGTTAATTGCATTTTGTTTTGAAAGGACTGTTTGCACTGTGCTTGTGAGAAATATTGTTTGTGGGCTGGAAATTGATATTGCAGTAATGATAATAATAAAGGTAATAAAATTATTGGGGCTATTGCATTTTAATGTAGAATAGCATATTCTTTGTGTGATTGTTGTGACTGAATTACTTGATCATTTTGTGTATTGTCATGAATCGATTGTGTTGGCCTTGAGTCCTAGATGTTATTTGATTTGTGGATGCTTGAGTGTATCATTCTGTTGTCCAGCATATCATAAAGTTGTATCATGACTCTTTTATTGTTTCTCTTTGTTTTTTGATGGGAGTTGAGCCATATTGTTTGAAGGGTATCGGGTGTGAAATCTTCCAAATTGATATTACCATAAGTTTTGAGTTTCATATGTGTCCTTGTGGCCCTATTTGTTTGATTTCAAAGTTGCCTGGGAGTCTTTGTAATTTTCTGGTCTCAATCACAAATCTTTATTTTTTTGTTTTTTCTGAGTTTCAAGTCGTATACGCTAGAACTAAGTGTGAATGTGCTATTTAATTATATGCATCATTATTCTGCTTAAATGCACTGCACCCTTGAGTATATGCACTAATGGGTTTGGCATATGTACCAAACCAGAAGGAAAAAGCAATATATAACATAATAAAGGTGTTATACTATGGTGTATATGCGCTATTAAACCTTTCATAGGCATTACTATGCATTACATAAGTGATGTTTTGATTAACAGATGCGCTACTATGTCGAGCAAAAGCGCTCAACTGCCTTAATTGGTTTCCTATGTTGATTTTTGGCTTTTGAGTCTTCTGTATTATGCATTTAGTATTCCAGAGGTTGTTGTCTATTGATTTTAAAGCTCCTGAGTTGTCCCAAGACTGGTTTTTTGACTAAATTGGTTTATTTGTGATAATTTCCCAGGCTCATATTGGTTATAATCTTAATATATGGTGGATTTGATTGCATACTTCTTATGAGGCTTCTATGACTACATTTGTTGTTATTTATCAAATTTAGAACCTTAGATAACCAGGTCATGTGTTGAAGTGATCCCTTGGTCGTGTTGTATTATACTTGTACGTGTTGTTACCCTAAGGACATCCAGGTTACCCGGGGTCTAGACCGTGATGCAGAGGCCTACCCAAACTCCTAATAACAAGCCCAAACCAGGTTAGGCTAGTGACCCTTCAACTACTCACAAAGTTCCTACAAGGAAGGACTGTACACCTTAGATGAAACTACACACACTTTCCTTAGTCTTAGGCCTACTCAAGATGAGTAAAAGGCTTCAACTCTTCAAACATGCTTTACCGGTGATTCCTACTCCTTGGGATTTTGAAGTTGGCCAACATATGTCATCTAAGACCTCTTCCAAGTACTGGTTTTGATCTTGGGCATCAAATCCTTATACCTTCTTTGTAACCTACCCCTTAGGCTTGTAGCCCTACTTGACGATAGAATGGATCTTAACTCAAAGATGTTTCACACACCCATACAAACAACTTATCATTTCAGACACCCTTTTGGAAGTTATACTGATCCCCAAAATGGTTTGGGTCGATCTGCAAATATAAGGTCTACTCCTTTTAGAGGCTAAGAGACCTAATAGGGGCAATTAGCCCTATTTTCCAAAGAAAATACCTCTACCGGTAGACAAAATGAAGAATAATATTAATGGGCATGAGGGGGGTAGTGAGAAACTTCTAATTCTAGGGTTGCACACCTGCAATCCATCGCTAAGACAAATTATGATGACTATCATAAAATTTGTCCTAGGTAGTCACATAGAGATGCCTACTTAAATCTATTATTTTGTCCACACAACAAAGTCTCTACTACAAAAAAACATAAAAACACTAAAATACAAAGGCTTATCTAGCATCCCTCCAAATGAAGAATCTTCTAATGGACTGGAGTGCAAGTTAAAGCCATTTTGATTCAAAACCCTCTCCAAACCCTCAATTTCTGGGTCATAGACAGCAAAATGAAGGGTTGTCTCTAGTCCCGAATAATGAAGACCTCAAACCACCACAAAAAGAAATCTAATCAATCTCCCTATCTACTCCATGGATGTTAGGGTTCAAATAAATCCATACAGTCGCATACAACACCTGCAAACTCAGAATTTCTGGGAAAACTGAAGAATTTTGAGTATTATTGCTTCATAAACTCAAACTCCAACAACAACCACCTTGGGAATCAATCCCACAAGTCTTAAAAAACTCTCCAATGGTTTCCCACTGAATTTGGAGTAGGTTGGAGTCATTGAAAGGCTTCCCCAAACCGAACAAAAAGTTGTCATGCGTCCTAAGGTTGGGATCCACACACATGGACCAACCAAACACGCACAAAACATGTCTAAAACCTATCAAACATAAATATAAACCATCTACTACCCCTTTTTACCACATTGTCTCAATTGGCTTCTCAAATTGCCTAATTGGTGACATGGGCTTACATTGTGGGGTTTATTTGCATACATGAAACACAAAACACTCTAACACATCATAATGGTCCTAGACTTCATCCTCAGGGTCATGAATAGCTTGTTGATGAGGTGCTCCTACACCAGACCGCTAGAATGAATCATTGGGAGTTTACCTTATAATCAAGTGATAATTTAATTAATTAATTTTAGGAGGGTTGGGTAATAGAAGTAATTCATCTTAGTAACATAAAGAATGGATATTGTGGCCCCAATGCCTTGCTCAGGGGTGGTAACTCGAGATAGGATTCGGAAGGACTTGGTGACCCACGTAAGATAATATCTCTCGCTCCTTCAAGGTTGAGATGGCTTTGCATGAGCATCTTGGATGTCGAGACAAGTGCCCAGGCTCCCATTATGATAGCATGTGATGAAACTCTTTCCCTACATGTAGGTCCTAGCACCTTGACTCATGTTTGACATGTCACCTTTAGAGATCTTATGTTGGTGTTTTGTGCCTTGAGCTAACCTTGTGTTGTGATTGTAGTTTTGGTTGTATCCATTGGTTGTTAGGTGTCAACCTAGATATAGAGTGTGTGTAGGATCTTGTGTCATCTCCTAGCACGGGGGGTGGTTCCTTTTGGTTACACATGGTTGGGTGGTTTGATGCCTTCTTCCATTGGGATACTCTTGTGCATGGATGTGGATTCATTATCTCTTCAGCATATGGATGGATTATTGTAGTAGAATGATGTAATATGATTCATTTGGCATTTGCATTAGAAGGACTTATTAGATGGTTGTATTTGTAGAAAGAGAAGTATGTATTTGATGTAACGATATCTTGTATTAATATGCAATGGAACATTGTAATAGGATGCAAAATCATTGTTGTACCTCTTTATGTATCTTGGATATTGGTCATTAATGGAAAGAAGGTATTGGAATTATGATTATATAAGTGTTATAGCTAGCTTTAAATGGATAATGTTAGGATGTATTCTTGATAGTTAAGTAGATGAATGATCCTCTATGCATTGTAGGAGAGAAGTTAGTAAGAAATAATGATAGTTGAGTTAAAATGCATTAGATGATGGTAGTAATCATGATGATGTGATGCTTATGATGGTACGTTCTTGATGTAATTATGCTCTATGGGTAGATTAGGTAATGGCATTGAGATACCCTAGGGAAGATTAATTGTAGAGTTGTATTTATTTCCACTTGTGTATAGTACTTTGGTGAATATGTTCGTGATGGATAATTGTTTATCTTGTTAATGAATGTTAAATGCATATGAATAGTTAGTTGTATATGTTGTATTAGAAAATATTTTTTTAAAAATTATCTTTATTTGCATGTTAAATAATTACATTTCTCTAGGGTATTTTTGTTAATATTTTGTAGCTTTGGTCAGATAATTCTAATCGATGAAATCAAATGCTTAATTGGCCTATCAGCCTTAAGCATTGGATATCTATCCTCTACAAGTTTTAATCCATTATTTGCATTATGTATTTAATAAGATTCTTGCTTAAATATTAAACTTAAAATATGATTATGAATTAATCATAAGTATATATTTAATAATGTATAACTATACACTATTAAATATACACATATAATTAATTTGATTATATCAAATAACATTTAATCATATGCTTATCGATATTTACTATCGATCAGATTATGTGCGTTTAGCAAATCATATTAACAATGTAACAAATGCAAATTGGTTACCATTAATCGACTGCATTACATTACGTATCGGTGTGTTCTTATACGGCCGAGAGACATGTCTCCGTAGAGACATGTCTCTACGTGGACATGATCCACGTAGAGGCATGCATCTATGAAGGCATGTCTCTCTCCTTATATAAGGAGGGAGACAATCGTATTGTGGACGTATATAATAATTAATTATAGTGCAGAAACAATATTGATTGCGTCCCAAAATATTGCAAACCATTTGCTGTTGGAAATTTAATATATTAATTGATTCTATTTTCATGTAAAATTGCAATAAGATTAATATCAGTTTTAATTGATCATTGTACAGCAGTTCATGTTAAATTAATTTATATGCAAAGGAATTCTTATATTGATATAAGAAGTGGAAATTGCATTAATAAGATCTAAAAGATCCTATATTCAAATCTGATATAAACATTAACATGGTATTAGAGCTAGTCCAAGGAAGATCCAATCATATTTGAATCTAAAGGCAATCAGATTTTATCATTTGAATTTATTCAAAACACATACTCTTCTCCTAATGGCCAACGGTGTTAGATTCGAGGATTGTCTTGAAGGCGCCTCTAACCTGTCTCATGGAAATTCATAATTATGATAACATTAAGAGAGAGAAAGAGTTAGAAGCCTTTGTAGAAAAGGAAACAACTATACCGGATGAAGAAGATGAGAAGCGACAATGGATAAAGAACAACAATAAGACCATGATCTTGTGAGTAGACACAGTCAAGGATCACATAGTACCTATAATCTCCAAGTTAGATACATCATTCAAAATGTTCTCAACATTAGAAAGCATGTATGAAATAAACAATACTAGCAGGGCTCTATCACTAAAACAAAAACTTCACCATATGAAGATGAACAAAGGAGAATCCATTACATCATATTTCATGAGGATCATAGAATTAAAAGACCAACTCTCCCCCATTGGTCACCTTATAGATAGCAAGGAGCTAACCATGTTAGCATTAAATGGATTACATGCTTCATGGGAAGGATTCATACAAGGAATTAGTGCTCGCTCAAAACTTCCAAAATTTGATCGATTAAAAACATATTGCATTCAAGAAGAATGGTCGATTAAAAACATATTTCATTCAAGAAGAATCCAGGCTAATTGCAAGGGGGGGTGGTCAAAGAATTATCAATGAAGGCATTCATGTGTTGAACTCCTCTTCACACAAAAAGGGATAGAAAAAGAACGTCAAAAGGAAGAAGGATAAAGATTAAAGAGGAAAATACTCATCCAAGAGAAAGAGGGATATGACCAAAGTACAATGCTTCAGATGTGACCAATATGGGCACTATGCCATAAAGTGTCCAGACAGACCAAGACCTCAAGCCACTGTTGTAGAAGTTATTAAGTCAAGGATAGAGAATGATCTAGAGAAACTTGTGTTCTACTCATCTCTTTCAAGTTAAGTATCAACTAACCCTAATACCTGGGTAATTGATAGTGGAGCATCACATCACATTAGAGGACTCAAAGCACACCTTGATAGCCTAATAGAAAATTTTGATGAGGAAGTAACTATTGGGGATGATTCAAGTTATCTTGTAAAAGGAATTGGGACCTATACTATAAACCTAAATTCAAGAATCTCCCAGGGATAAAGAGAAATTTAGTCTCCATTTCAGCACGTGAAGACAAAGGATATAGAATCACCTTTATGGAAGGAAATGTCTTGGCATGGCCAAAGAACTCAACCATCAAGAAGGCCTATACTATTAGAGTAAGACATGGGTTCCTCTACAAAATTTGTATTTCCTCCTCTCAAGCTTTGATGCATGAATCAACAAGCACAAGTGAAATTTGGCACAGGAGGTTAGGACATCTTCATTTCTGAGCTCTCCCTTCAATTGAAAAAATGGTGATAGGTCTACCTAAACTAAAGAAAAATCATGAAGGAACATGCAAAGGATGTGCTCTAGGGAAAAACACAAAAGGTACATTTCACACCAGTGATAGAAAATCTAAAAATGTATTAGAAATTATTCATTTTGATTTATGTGGACCCATGTCTGTAACCTCTTTCAGAGGATTTTTGTATTATGTTATCTTTGTAGATGATTTCTCTAGGAATACATGGATATATTTTTTTAAATGTAAAGAGTCAAAAGAAATCCTTATGAGATTTAAGGAATTCAAGGCTCTAGTAGAAAATATATCTGGTAAGAGAATTAAAATACTAAGAACAGATAATGGGGGGGAATATACTTTAGATAACTTTAAAAAAAATTGTATAAATGTTGGGTTTAAGAGGGAGTATACAGTTCCTTATAATCCTCAACAAAATGGAGTGGTAGAGAGGAATAATAGAACCATTATAGAGGCTGCTAGAGCTATGATGTATGATCAAATCTTAGAAACTTATTTTTGGGTTGAAGCCTCTAGTACTGTTATATATGTACAAAATAGAAGTCCTCACTCTCTCCTAGATGACAAAACCCCTGAAGAAACCTTCTCTAGATTTAAACCTGACATAAGTCACCTAAGAATCTTTAGATGTCTAGTCTATATTCATATACCTGAAGAGAAAAGATCCAAATTAGAACCCTCAGGCAAAAAGGGCATATTTGTAGGTTATAGTGAAATATCTAAAGCCTAGAAAATCTATATACCTAGACAAAGACAAATTGAATTAAGTAGAGATGTTGTATTTGAGGAAGATATTGCTTTCAGAAAATCTAAAAGTACTCAAGAGTTAGAAGACCTAGAATCTCCTCTAAACATGGAAGAGGATCTTGCTCCTGAGATTCATAGGGAGACTCAAGAATTAATAGAAAATGAAGGACAAAATGAACTCATGGATCCTACAAATGAAACCAGAGGTACTCATATGAATCGAAAAAGGCCACTTTGGGCAAGAAAAATGATTCAAGAAGCTAAACACTATGCAGCACCACAAGGGACCTTCAGGGAAAGCAAAAGACCTCACAGGTTTTCCAGCTATGTTGCCTTGATGAGTGAAATCATCAAATCAAAGCCTTCCAGTGTCAAGGAGGCCATTGAAAATAAAGTATGGAAGGATGCTATGATAGAAGAGTATCAGTCCATCATTGAGAATGATGTTTGGGACATTGTGCCCCGACCTAAAGACAAATCGGTAGTATCCTCAAAATGGCTTTTCAAAATCAAACATGTGGCAAATGGCAGCATTGAGAAATACAAAGCATAATTTGTAGCCAGAGGTTTCTCTTAGAAGGAAGGGACTGACTATGAATACACTTTTGCCCCAGTTGCCAGATATACTTCTGTTAGAGCTGTCATTGCCATTGTTGCATCTAAAGGATGGAAGATTCGTCAGAGGGATGTGAAGATGGATTTTCTGAATGGGATAATAGAAGAAGAAGTATACTTAGAGCAACCTGAAGGGTTTTTCATACATGGAAATGATGCATATGTATGCAATTTGAAGAAAGCCTTATATGGGCTCAAACAGGCCCCTTGAGCCTGGTATGAAAGAATAGATAAATATCTTTTGGGCTTAAACTTCTTCAAGAATGATGCAGATCCAAATTTGTACTTCAAGGTAATAGATGGTGAAATGTTGATTCTCATTTTATATGTTGATGACTTATTAATTACAGGAGAAGATCACCTAATTGCCAAATGTAAGCAAGACCTTGCTTCAAAGTTTGACATGAAGGACTAGGGTTTTTTTACGTCATTTCCTTGGTTTAGAAGTTTGGTAACAAGCAGATAGCATCATCCTAAATCAAGGAAAATACACTATTGACATTCTGAAAAGATTTGGAATGATGGAATGCAAACCTATGTCTACTCCTTTGGAAACAAACTTGCACAAATTAAAGGAGGCAGCAATAGAATCAGAATTTGTAGATCCTACCTTATACAGGCAAATTATTGGGCCCCTAATGTATTTGGTTAACACCAAGCCTGACATTTCTTATTCAGTTAATTCATTTACTCAATTTATGTGTGAACCAAAGGAGATACATATGGTTGCAGCGAAGCATATTCTGAGATACCTACGTGGTACTATTGGGTATTATCTTAAATATACTAATGTTGATCTAGATCTTCATGGTTACACTGATTCAGATTGGGATGGAAGTGTGGTAGACAAGAAGAGCACATTAGGGTGTTGTTTTAGCCTAGGATCATCAATGATTTCCTAGATCAATAGAAAACAATCCTCAGCAGCACAGAGTTCTACAGAAGTTGAGTACATTGCAGCTTCCATAGGAGCAAGGGAAGCAGTATGGTTAAGGAGACTCCTTGTGGGGTTGTTTGGACAACCTTTGAATCCTACTATAATCCATTGCGACAACCAGAGTTGTATAAAGCTTTCAGTAAATCCAGTGTTTCATGACAGGTCTAAACACATTGAGATTCCTTATCACTATGTTAGAGAAGTGGTTGAAAGGAATGTGATTCAGTTGAAGTATAGACTGCAAACATTCTCACCAAACCTCTATCCAAGACAAAGGTTGAGCACTTCTGAGATAAACTTGGTATGGTTGGAAATATAAGTTAATTTGACAATAAAATCTAAATTATTTAAATTTTGTTGTACTAAAAGGTGTTTAATGTGTAAACCCTTTGTCATGTGTGAGACTCCATGACTGCTTGGGCCCTGTGAACATTTTTGAAAGATGACGATTTTTTAAAATGAACACTTGTATATGGTTGATATTGTAAAGTGATGACTTTGCATTATTTAACATCACTATCACGTTGGATATCATGAGACTTGATATCTATGAACATGTCATGATAGTTAGCATCTCTATAGATATTATGGTGGGTATCATGAGACTTGATATCAAAGGATAATCATAATAGTTGAGATAATCATGGTGGATATTATGTGACGTAATATTCATGGATATGCCATGATTTATATCCCTATGATAGGTATCATGTGACGTGATGCCAGTGCACATATCATAGTCTATGCATATATATATATATATATGAGAGTCATGGCAAATATCATGTGACATGATATTTGTGTACATGCCATATCTCTCAAATATCACGGTGAGGTGATATTATTGGATCTACTATGTTCTAGATAGAATTAATCCTCCCTAGTTAAGAGGGAGTGTTAATGTTTTGTAGCTTCGGTCAGATAATTCTAATTGATGAAATCAAATGCTTAATTAGCCTATTGGCCTTAAGCATTTGATGTATATCCTCTACAAGTATTAATCCATTATTTGCATTATGTATTTAATAAGATTCTTGCTTAAATATTAATCTTGAAATATGATTATGAATTAATCATATGTATATATTTAATAATGTATAACATACACTATTAAATATACACATATAATTAATTTGATTATATCAAATAACATTTAATCATATGCTTATCGATATTTACTATCGATCAGATTATGTGCGTTTAGCAAATCATATTAACAATGTAACAAATGCAAATTAGTTACCAATAATTATCGACTGCATTACATTACGTATCGGTGTGTTCTTACACAGTCGAGAGACATGTCTCCGTAGAGAGATGTCTCTTCGTGGACATGATCCATGTAGAGGCATGCCTCTACGAAGGCATGTCTCTCTCCTTATATAAGGAGGGAGAGAATCGTATTGTGGACGTACAGAATAATTACAGTGTAGAAACAATGTCGACTTTCTCCCATAATATTGCAGGCCATTTGTTGTTGGAAATTTAACATATTAATTGATTCTATTTTCATGTAAAATTTGAATAAGATTAATATCAGTTTTAATTGATCATTGTACAGTAGTTCATGTTAAATTAATTGATATACAAAGGAATCCTTATATTGATATAAGAAGTGGAAATTGCATTAATAAGATTTAAAAGATCCTATATTCAAATCTGATATAAACAGTAACAATTTTGTCAGGCATTATATAAGATCCCCCTAGGACTATCAAATTCTCATCTCCCTTTGCACATTGAATTGATCTCCACCTAATGGCCAAGTAGATCATTTTTGGTGTAGCATTTTTTCCCCAGCATTTCTTAAATTAAGTTTTTAAAAGTTATGACCAAAGTACAACAAAAAAATCCCTACACTAGTACATTTGGGGCTCAATTCTGACAGTCATTCGTCAAAATTTCGACTATTTTTTGTCGGACTGCCGACAAACGCAGCCATTGAAAACTTGTAGTCGGGGATTCCAACGGTGCTCGCCAACATCAAAATTCTGACGACAGTCGGGACTCTTCCGACGGCAACCATGACCGCTCATCCAGCAAGAGAATGTCGTCGAGCATACAACATCCTCATTGAATGTTTCTTGGGTGGACGTCAAAATTCTGACGCCCTTCCAATGAGAGAATGTCGTCGGACATACAACATCCTCGTTGGATGTTTCGTTGACTAGCATCGGAATTCCAACGGCATCCAGGACTCTTCTAACGATGGTCATGACTGCTCATCTGATGAGAGAATGTCGTCAGGCATATAGTCATGGCCATCGTCGGATGTTTCCTGGGTGGACGTTGGAATTATGATGACACCCAGGACTCTTCTGACTGCGGCCATGACTGCTCATCCAGCAAGAGAATGACAACGGCCATGACTATGTTTGGATTGTACCCTCACTATATTCTTAATTGTTCTAATGCAAAGTGCATATTAACTCTTCCCAAAGTTTCTTCAGTATTGGTAATGGCTAATACATATTACAAACCAACATTTCAAATACTTTCATTTTCGAACTATCAAGTCCTACAACTTTCTTGGCATCCTCATATATTTGCAGCAAAAAACAATTGTTGCTCACCAATGCAATTGCCTTGTCTACTCCAAAGTGCCTTGCTAAACTGCCATGTTTTTCCTTAATTAGATTTTATCTCAATGAACTTCTTGGTATGCACATTTGAATTAAACATCTCATTTTAAATCAAGTAATCTAACTACTTACTTCTATCAATGCTTATTGATTCCATGCATGCCTTTTGTGCCTCTACAAAATGAGGATCGACTTCATACAAATACTAATATTACCCTGAAGTCCACCCATCCGACCTAGTGACAGCATCCCTCCCTGTGGGTTTGAAGTAGTCAAAAGTTAAATTGAACCCACAAGCTGCCACCAAATCTAACAGGATGAATACTTATGTAACAAGCAGCATGGTTTCAATAGAGCATATAGAACATCACCATGAGTGATAATTCATTTGTTAAGCTACTTAAGAAAGGTAGAAAATATGGCTAAGCATCGTTGGCCCAAAATGGTTGTGGAGGAGGAATTAAACTGTAGGAAGAAGACTTGGAAGCAGTAAAACAAGAAATGGATGGACAAATGCAACATTAATTTACAACAACGTCCTAATACTAATGAGGAGATAAAAAGGTTGGCGTTAGAAAAAATCAGTGATATCATACAAACAAATCAGATTGGACAAAAAGGTACACTTTGTCAAGAATTAAACCCTAGGTGGAAGCATAAGGAAAAAGCCTATTTGATGGCTGCAACTAAAGAAAAGGTTAAAATTTTAATCATGCAGTTGAGTACCATTTCTCATCATCTTAGATGTGAAATAGGTAGTGTAGTGTCATAAAATTGCGACCCCTACAATTTTAACCACATTTGAAGTCCTCGCCTTGGCGATGGCATCTCCTTCCTTAACCAAGACCTATTTCTGCATTTCTAACCCTTTTCTCTTCCTCCTTCATGTTTTGTGTCTTCTTTAGACCCTGTTCGGGCCCCAAAATAAGGCAAGACAGGGGCGTGGTGCCCCTATCCCCCCTAGGTCAAGGGCATAGCGCCCTTGTCCCCCTAGGACAGTGGCGTGGTTCCCCTGTCCCCACCTCCTAGGGTGGTCTTATGTGTGGGTTGCCCGATCTCCTATGCACTTCTTGTCTTTGAGGTTTGTTATTCCTCTTTGTTGGCCTTCGGCAGTTGAAAATTAATCCTTGAGGCATGTATAAAAGGGGATTCAATACCCTCATTCAAGAATGGATGGATAGCGCATAGACGGATGACAAAGGATAAGAGATAAAGAGCATAAGGAGAAGATACAAGGTCATCATCAAGTATTCAAGCATTCTAGTCTTCTTCATTCATCCATTGGAGCAACATTACAACATCCATTTGCAAGCATATGTGTGTGTTAGGTTTTTGTCATGTTACATGCCATTCCATACAGCATTTGTGATTACATTCAAGAAGCAAAGCAATCATCATCAACAAGTTCTAGATCTACAAGGTATACATTTCCGTTGTTTACATTTAAGCATTTGCAATTACTTTCTTTCTAGGTTGATTCCTCAACCGAGGTTTTGACTTAGGCAAACCCCTATCCACAACCCCCTTTCTTCTCTTTTATGTGTGTAGGTTGTAGGTGTGCAGCTATAATTGTAGGTTTGGCTTCATTTGCAGATACAGAGGAACCATTTTCATTTCGCGGATTTTGTGGCGGACCATGTACATTTTCGCCACGGTCCCGACGAATTTTCTCCAAATTTGCAGGGCAGATCCGCGTCAGTTTAATTAGCTCATATCCGAAGTTACAGCGTGATCCCGAACTGGTAGCACCTCATTTCACTCATTTCCTCTCTCCTTTCCACATAGTCAGCAAGTCAACTTTCTCATTTACAAAAGAGGGTAAATCACACTTCAACCACTTGCAATCCACTCATAATTCACATCCTTGTTTCCCTCAAATTTGGATCTAGTAGATTCAACCCCTCTTTTGAATGTAAAGTCCCTCTCCAGTGAAAATCATCCTAGTGGCTTCCTTTCTCTCTCCTAGGTGGGGAGTCACTAGGATCCAATTTTCCACTTTACAGGTAGGCAGTCCCCATGGAAGATTGGGTAAAAGAACTTACACCTTTTGTAACAAAGGGTTGGTTGAAATCAAATTTCACTTCATCATTGAGTGTGTCGCTTAAGAGGATATTCTTATTCGGTTCAAAAACAATTTGAAGGAGGACAGTTTGAACTAGCTATTTGATAAGACAAGACTTCACAAAACAATGTGTTTCTTGATCAAAATTCATAATGAAAAAGCTGACATCCAAAAAGAATTTAAAAATGTATTAATTTTGTGTCTCTTGCTCCCTTAAATCTCTGGTAGACACCATTAAAAATCTTTCATTCATTCGTGCTTACCCCAAATGGACTTAAAAGCCTCCCAAAAAATTAAATTAAAATTGGGAATAAACACGAAAATAAAATAACTATTATGTTTCATAAAAAAAGACCAGATGTAAATTCAAGTTCAAGAATTACTCTTTATCAGCAATGTGAATAGTGGCTACCAAATCAACCTGCAGATAAATGAAAACCATATTAGGGTTGCTAGAAAATTATAATTATAAAAAATTTAGATATATAAAAATCAAAAAGAAATTATATTTTCACTATGAGCTGAAAAGACGAATTATATTTTCAAATATGAAAATCAAACTAATTTTCAACGCAAGAATGATAATTCTTTAACCTAGAATCTGGGCTAAAGAATCGACCACGGTAGTTTCTTGCGATAACTAACAACCGCAATCTACAAATCCTATCCACCGATTTCATTTTTATGGAGCTTGGTAAAATCTACCAAAGAATTAAAGTATGGAATTTTTTCGATGTAAATATCTTTCCCATTTTTATCTTTAGTTGATTCAAACCAATTCAAAAATGCTCTTACCACAAGCAATTTGATCAACTAGAAGAGCAATAATGTAAAGAAAGGAGCAACTAGAAGAACCTAACTTTTCAGCTCACAAAGCAAACAAGTTTACCTTGATTAGACCAGCCTTTTGTCTAGTTCATACTTCACTTTACTTCCCTTACTAATTTCCACAACCTAGAGTATCAAAGAAAATATTTTAGTCTCCTAAATATCAAAGAACGGAAAACATTTAGCCAGTGACCAAACATCAACCTTTGAATATCAATATCAATATCAATTTCTTAATGAATATTTGCAATGAAAGTATTGTGCTAAAGTTCAATTGTTTAATTCAATCCTAAGAATCATTTCATAGGTCAAGAAGTATGCAAATAATTGTGGCTACCGCCAGGATCAAGTAACAACTTAAACATTGAATGATGGGAAGGTTCTCCAGCCAAAAACAGCATGTTTGTGGAGCATATTTTCAAGTAGATTTATTTAGACAATCAACCCCAAAGAGTAAAGAGTATAGAAAGAAAGAATGAGTGAAGTTACACAATGCAATATGTACTTACAAAATTAAAAATTGTAGGAGCTTTGGGTCCTGCATCCAGATGTTCAACATAAAGGGGTTAAAATGATGTATCCAAATATAAAAACAAAGCAAAACTATGAATTACCAATAATTCTTGTCTTACGGGTACATGAGAAACAACATTAAAATGCACTTCCTTCCTGGTCTGAAAAGAATACATGAAGATACCACAAGACAAAAAACACCCATATTTATTTTAAACCAGACAAGTTTTGGAAATCAGGGGATAACAAAAGGGAGTTAGATTCTAGGAATCCCATACAGATTTGCAATAAAAGTTGTTTATTGGCAACCAAAGTGTTTACCATTAGAAGATAATGGTACACATGCAATTTAAATACTCCCAGCCTTCAACTTATTCATACATATGAATTATAGCAGGCAAACATTGAGTTATCATTAGCATACACAACTGTGACATTATCCACACCATCCAACATCGCCCTATAATTGAATGCTACTAAAATAAGATTGTATATGCAAACATCTTAATGTGCAAATATCTCAGCTAGAGTATTAATTAGATGTTCGTATAAACAGAAATGAGCAAAAAGCAGATGGACCTTACCAATCTCAAGATCATGCCAAGGATGTGCAGCAACAAACCTCTGAGACATGGATGAAAGAATTATTGCATTCAAAGGTGGATGAGGAGGGTATGAATCCTTAGTTTTGTTGCCTACGGCATTGGTACTAGGGGTAGTCATGGTTGAATCCTATGACATGAGCTTCTTTGTTTCACCTATTTTGGCTTTGAAGAAAGACGCTTAAGTAGATTCCCTTTTCAACCTATGGAAAGGGAAACAAGTAAACCCAAGCCTCTAATTACACTTTTGATTAACAAAACAATTAAAATTTTATTACAAAACAATTAAAATAATTACATGCAAAACAATTAAAGTTTTATTTCATATTTCTAACTACCAATGCCAAGAAGATCGGCGATTATAAATTATAATGACTTGACTATTTGGAAAACTCTTCAATATAAATATAAAATATGATCCTCTTTCAACAAGATTTGATTTTACAAAATGATTTGTTGAATAATAAAGAAGCTACATGTATATGATCCGGATGGCAAAAGTGCAACAAGAGAGATAACAGATCTAGATTGAAGGGTTGAGATTCAAGGATTGGTTAGAGGATAAGAACAAAATCACTATCAAACAACAATAAAGATAGAGCAACACTATGCATGCACCATGAAAAGAGCATATTGAAGTATGATTTCGGACCTCAAGAACACCTATTGAAAATCACACACAGAGAAATGGCAAGGTTGCATTCATAAGAACCCAAGGAATAGTAAGGAACAACCTTGCATCTTTTGAGACTTCTATTACAGTGAGTTGATAGACTAAAGTACAACACCTTCAACAATCATCTTCAAGGTTTTAGTTTCAAGGCACAAACACAATCTAGAATTAGTCACAAAATGTTGTACAAGCTATCAAATAGGGAAAAAGAACAGTCTTTGTCGAAGACAAAACACTAAAAATGAAAGACTGTTAGAATAGTAACAATACTATTACCAAAAGAGATCAAATGTTGCAACCTCATAATCCATATCGCAAAGACAATCATTGTATAATGAGAATTCTCAGAGAAACAAATGAACATGGGGGTTGTTAATAGGGTAATTCAATGATAGGAAGTGCAAGGTCAGGCAAAAGATGCCATAAGCCCAAAAAATATAGTCATTTGAAATCTCAGAAAAGTGCAATGAGAGATTTTTAAAAAAAGCAGTGAGCTGGAAATAAGGTTGCATGAGGACAAAATAATGATATTTGTGCCTAACGAAGACAGAGCATTTACATTCATACACAGTGACCAAGGAGTAGTTGCAGGCTTTCCTTGGACTATTATAGCAGTCATAGTAGAATGATAGTAGTAGCTCAAGATTTGTCTGAAATCTTGTTAGGACAAAGGCCATGACAATGATCAACAAGAGAAGAAAAATAAATAGAGAAATCTTTAATGATGAGGAAGCACAATGAGAAAATAAATCACAGTATGATGAAGGATAAGAAAAATGACCTTGTAGTAGCCAATATTCCCACCCAAAGCAAGTCTAAAATAGAGTAATAGTGGGATCCAAGAGTTTTGATCAGTCAATAGCCTAATCGAAGGTATACTAGAAAGCTCAGTGATCAATCAAAATATCATGCAAATACTTTAATGCTCAGTTGCATCATCATGAATCAATTCAGAGGCATAAGAGGGGCTTGAAATTTATTTATGTAGAAGTCATATCACTGTCATGAGCCATCAAAGAGTATTCTTAGAATCTCTAATGATATCTTAATATGAGTTGAAAGTGCCAAATAGGTAAACAAGTTTTGTTTACTTAAAATTTGTTCCAACCATTTTTACTTCTTGAAGTTCATATGAACAGTTAGACTCTATCATGCAACCACTAAAGGGGTTTAATTCATCACTTGATTGAATAATGTAAACATCACTTCAAGGCCTAACAAAGTGGAGGGATTTTGAAGCAGTTCTAGCAATCTTAGTGCAGTTATGAACCCTTCAAGAGTTAGTTATGATTTGAGATAACTATCTGAGCAATGCCATTAAATAGAGAAGGTTCATATGCTATAGGAGACTCTTCAAGCCAAACTCAGAGGAACACAAGTACCATGAAAGACAATGCTTCTTCAAGACAACCAATAAGGAAGGTTACCATTAAATATTATGGCCAAAAAAATCAAAGAATGACATTAAAAATGATAGTGAGATGCTAAAATGCAATGAAAAATATAGACAAGGAGTATTTAGAACATACAAAAGGAACTATGAATTTGCAGTCATTGTTATAGCATTTTAGAGCATAGGACGGTCAATAAGGTCCCTAGTTTTAAATCACAATTCAAAGGATAGAAGGATAAACCATGACAGTGAGGATCTTATCCAAATAGATAGTCCCAAAAAGCTTAAGAGTTTGCAAATACAAGGATAGAGTTTGAAGGAGGTTAGGAAACTGCTAGAGTATAATATGAAAAGAAATCATGAATGAGCTTATACTAGTCATGATCCACAATACAATGAGTAGATAAAGAGGAGTCATGATGAGTAGATGTTATGTTGAAGAAGGTGGATAATCATATACACTGTTAAGACATCCATTGAGAAGAAACAAGTTGTTTTGTTCATTGTCATGAAGGCAAAACATAGGTATGAAAACAAAAGAGTTCACTATCAAATATCCATAAATGTTGAACCATCTGCAGGCATTCGAATAATGTCATCTTGACTTCTATTGTGTGCATGGTAATCCATAAATTGTGTCAAGCTAGTGCACCTGAATAATTGTTGCATACATGGAATAATGGGAATATAACAAAGAACCGTGTGAGGCACCTTTTTTGTTATTTGATATGTTCAATATCTACTAATATGACATTCAGGGCATTATGTTCCAAATTCATGTTGCTTATGATATATAATATGATCATTGGGACAAGCATCTATTGCTTGATACTCCATTCCAATATCTTTCATGATGGCAGATAATTCTCTGTATGAGCGAGCTAGAATATTTGATGGTGGTAACAAAAACTCACCTATCAATCTACAGCAAAAAATATAATTTGTTAATATAAAGAATATTAACGATACATGATTGACCATTTATTAACTATAATAATGAACAACTTACCAATGGATGATAATCATGTCCCCCTTCAATGTGACCATGTTGCCTACAATGTTTCTTAGTTGTTTTGATTACAATGTTTCTTTTCAAGTTAGACCACAATCTAGCAATTGTCTCATTTTTTTCTTCGCTGATATTATCTGACATGGTCTTTCTTCAAAGGCAAAAAAATCAGGCTATGAAAACTTCAGTGCATAACCTTCACAAACTACGCAAATGGATATCGCAAGTATGAAAGTCTTCTTAGAACTAGTTATATAGAAGTTGAAATGTTAATTATGAAATGGTGTTTCAGTATAATATACCAAATTAAAATAATTAAACATAGAAAAATTGCAAATCGAACCAAGACCATTTAACTCTTCTTTTTCATCTTAAAGCATTGAACTTAATAGCGAACGTATTTAATGTAGCTAGTGGTCACAAGTTCTTTTGAGATAGATGTTCAATCATTAGATGTTAAACATAAATTATTTTTCCTCTCCCACCAACTCTTCCTCCCTCCCTCTTTCTCTCCCTCCCAGCAAAAGATGTTGAGTGCAGATGCTAAATGGCATCAACAAAACTGCCCTCATCATGGCGTCTAAAAAAATACTTAAGGAGGCAAACAGTTGGAGTGAGATGATACACTTCAATTGCATGGATAGATCATAATGAACAATTGAGGAATATGTTGAGGACCAAGAACTGTACAATGGACCACATACTCTTGTTGAAGAAGGAAATTGTCATAGGCATCCCTCTACCTTCTTTAATTCTTCATTCTACTCACTCTTCTGCAATTGCATGTTCGTTGGATGCATTGTTTGCTATATGCTTCCCTTTCCATGTAGTAGTCTAGGTTATCCTTTGCTACACCTACAACACAAATGGTCATATTTGACCTTATTTACATATTTGAAACTTCAAAAAACAAAACTTTTATATTTTGCCTCATAGAGGCTTGAAGGCCAATTAGGTGCTCCTGCACCAATTGACTATGAGAATGCTATGAAATGCTCCAACCATTGGTCTACTCTCATGTCTTTTGGTCATCTAAGACTCTTTTTTACTGTTAGGACAATCAGTTATTCCCTTTTGGACTGTGGCATGCTTTTACAACTGACTTGTGAACTGCTTGACTATTAGGACAATCATTTTTCTTTGTCCTTTACTGTAGCTTTCTATTCTTTTCCATGATAATGGTCATGCAATATTAATATGACTATCTTATGTGATTCCTAAGTGATTGCAACCTTACTATATTTGCACCTTTGACTCTTTTCATTTTCCATCTTGTGATTGATATGACATTTTGAATGTCCAAAGACCTCTCTAACAATTGAAGATAAACACAAGAACAATTACTAATGAGTAGTGGCATGATTGTGCTCACTGTTTTGTTGTCTTCTTGGGTTAAGTATACATTGTAGAAGCATCTAAGACCTACAAATAGTTGTATTAAATCTCATAGCACTTGTAATTTTGATCTTGATATGTTGTTTTGATAGTTTACTATGGAAATGACCTTTGCACTTTTGATCTTTAAGAATTTGCTCACCTTTGTTATCTCGGCTTAGTAGTATTAAGAGACATTGGAAGAGTTTGTTGTGCTTAGTTTGGGTAGCAACTTGCTCTTTTTCTTCTCAAGCAAACTATTGAGCCAAACAATTGTTATGAGATTTCAAGTGGCCATGCAAATTCCTATGTTGTCCTAATGATATCAAATTCTAATGCAATGAATGCATAGGATATATCAATTGGATGTTATATTTAATTCAATATAACACCCTAGCTTGCAAAATGAACATTTTACATTTAATTCAATAAGTAACAAGTAGTTAGAATAGTAATGTAGAAAAAGGCCTTCATAGTGCCCTAGTATTGTGAGTGTAATTATGCACATCATTCAAACTACCCTTATATTAATGGCTATAAAGAAAGCATACAGTTATTGTGCATGATGATTTACAAAACCTTATCAGTGGCTTGCATTTTAAGAGGATTGGTGGCGTAGATCTCTTCTACTCATGCATTGTATGTACAATACCTATACTAGTGCCTAACCTCGATTGGTAATCATAAGATCCACTTTTTTATGCAAGGATGCATTAAGTTTTAGTCTGCAGATTATCCTTTTGTGTTATCAATCTTTTCATAATCAAAGTAATGAAAACAAGTAGAAATTGGGTAATGGAAGACAAATACTAATGAACTAGAGGGTGAATCTTTCACAAAATTTTCATATCCACAAACATTTAACGAGCAAAAGTTTTCAAAAGGTTTTAGTTCCAATCATTCATACTTTAGTTGATAATTTCATATTTGCAAACTAAGGAAAATGTATCTTGAAGCAGCGTTAACATCAATCCACATGCAATTTCCTTTTATATTATAATTGATTCTAAACAAAGGAATTGCATGGATGAATAGAAAGAAGACAACTTTATTACCTTAGAAAGATTTTCTTTAAAGCATATGACATTAGATTTTATTTGTGCAAAGGAAAAACAAAGGTCTAAAAAAATTTTAGAATAACCAAGAAGTAGATCAAATCTATGGTGATTGTGTATATCTTTGCTCTATTTGTTGTTGCTCTACTCTTTTGTGATACTTTGCTTTCTACCAATTACTATGCAAATTGCAACAAAAACATGGACAAGCCCATGAATTGTTTCTCCACAACCGATGCAAGAAATGGTTTCATTGAAACGGCTATAGAAACTTTGAAACAAGTGTCCTCTAACACATAATATTTGATTCAAGTCCTATAGCACACATAAGTTGTGGAACGTCAAATAACTCTGCACCCTCAAATGAACGTCAAAAAACTCTAAACCCTCTAATATCTAATGGAGCTTAAATGGTTTTTATATATACATGCCTAATCATGGTGAATCGTGCCTTCAATTGTGCCTGCAACATTGTATGTTCTTATGCATTTTTCCTTCATTACATACAACATACTCCTTGAAATGCATTTTTTTATCAAACACTAACATTATTGAGTTGTTTGAGAAATTGAGTGAATTTTGGATTTTTAGAGACCATTCATAGCCTCTAAGTTTAAAGAAACAAGAAGCCTATATAGTAAAAGGGCAAAAAAATAAAGAAGAAAATAGTTTGCTACATTTTGGTGTTGTAGGAGTCAATGGATGGCATATGCATGTCCCCTTTCTTTGTGCTCAAAGGTCTTGCCTTAGAAATTTTAGGTTTTAGATTCTATCCTTGCGTAAACTATATGGTCTTGGTCAACTATGTTGTACAACCACTTGGACAATGTATGGTGGGATGGAAATGCTTAGATCTAACTATTTGGTGCCCTCTTTGCTGGTTGATATGAATTGTACCATCGCAAAAAATAGTTAGCAATCACAACCTTGAAGGGCTATAACAAGATATTCAAGAATGACCATTGATGAAAGAGGATAGTCATCATTTGTGTTTTCAAGATAAGGATAGTTTGCTCTCAAGCAAGGATAATCATTGTATGAGAAAATGGTGAATAAATATTGAATACACATGCAAAAATGACATTCAGAGAGTAAGAACTTAAGAAATCCAAAATGATGTTCAATCATGAAGGACAAGAGGGTATTGAGAGAGATCACACATACTGATATCTTACCGATATCTATAAGAATAAGAGTTACAAAGAATAGAGAGTTAGAGGCAATACAAAATGAAAAAAAGACAAGAAGCTAGATAGTTGACATACATGACAAACACCGTGATCATGTAACCAACAAAGTTCAGTTTGATAAACCCATGATCCTGAGAGATAACATGATGTTCATTGAAGATCAACAACAACAATTATATAATCATAGGAGAAGCCATGAACACTCAAATACGGGACATTCAACATTGGTGCAAGGTTCACAATGATAGTCTATTTTTCAAAGGGATGATAATAGAAGATAATCAAAGATGACATATTTAAAGTCATTCACCTTTCATTCAATGAGAAGACTATAGTGATAAAAGGTCATTGTACAAGAAAGAAGACAGTTTATAGTGAATAATAATTGGAAATAAATAGATAGGACCTCACTGTCATAAAGGTCAAAGAAGCTTTATCATCATTAGTGAAATAAATAGTATGAGTTGATAATCACCAAGATAGAGAGCAAGTTTCGTGATCATGTTGAATGCAATAAATAACAAAAATAAAGAGCAAAACACCAAACTCACTCATTTGAGAGTAGTGGACAACAACCTTGTAATGTTTTGACAAGAGAACACACATAAAACAAATGAGAGATTATTGATGTGATAATTTTAGGACCCGATTGTTATCAAAAACACAAAAAATTCAGCTTGCGACTATGACCAAAATCTATGACAAAGTGAATTGCAACTAATAGAGTTTAGGGTTTTCAAGCAATAAATTACATAGTTTTGCAATATTTTTGCAAGTTCCAACAGTGTCTTCAGTTGGGGATGAATGGCTATTGGACATTGTAAGAATCCAAAGACAATCTCTGGGACGCGGACCAAAATTATGAAAAACAACTAAGACACATTGACACATAAAAACAAAATTGGAAAACATAATCTACTGTGCATGGAATCAATATTCTTTAAGAAAAGAAGTGCATGCCCTTGATTGCAAAAAAAACCTTACCTGAGGAGTGCATGGTTATGGAGAGATCGCTCTGAGGGGGGAGGGAGGCAAGAGCAGCTTCAACTTTGGCTGACAACACTCTCGGCCTATGCTTGGTTTCTTTTAAAATGAATCTATGTTATATTTTTATTTTTTAATAATAATGCTCGAGTTCGTCGGACAAGAAAAGAATGGGCAACACAAGCTCGGCTTGGGATAACTAGAAAGTTGTTTTGGCAATGTGAATGACTTTCCCCCATGACTTTCTCATCGGTGTAACTCCCCCTAATACATCAGGTCTGCATCAGTGTATGTCTTACCGATAGCCTCATCAGCTATCGACAAGACCAAATGTTCCCTTCGCCACTAGTGTAAGTCTTGTCAATGGATTTCATAAGCATGTGCTACCCCGATCACAGGCTTCTATGCATACGAATAGCTTCAAAAAGTTCCGACGGTTTCCGACGGACAAGGCATATTGTGATCAAATTTAATTTTTTTACAAAAATGCTCGAGTTCGTCGAAATTCCGACGGACATCAGGTCTGCATCGATTGTATGTCTTACCGATAGCCTCGTCGGCTATCGACAAGACCAAATGTTCCCTTCACCGCTAGTGTAAGTCATATCGATGGATTTCATCAGCATGTGCTACCTCGATCACAAGCTTCTATACATACAAATAACTTCAAAAGGTTCTGACGGACAATGTCCGTCAAAATTCTGACAAACTCGGACATTTTTGTAATAAAAATCAAATTTGATCACAATATACCTTGTCCATCGAAAACCTTCGTCGGAATTTGAGGCCAAATGTATTAGTGCTAGGTCATCTCCTATGTTTCTATGTTATTTTAAGGACGTTGACATATTTCAAGATTTTTGGACTATTGAGTCACTATCCCCATTTACCAAATGCAAGGGAACGGGAACATGTGATTTAAGTCTACAACCACATCCTCATATAATTTTTATATATAACTTATTTCTTTTAGGTAAGGGTAAAAGGGGAAGCAAAAAAAATTATAGCCAACCAAAAGGCTCAAAAAAATCAAACCAGTTATAGTATCACCAACACTCCAATACAACTCATTACAAGACTTTTGGAATATTGAGTCACTATCCCTATGTACCAAATGCAAGGGAATGGGAGGATGTGATTTAAGTCTACAACCTTCCTTTTAGGTGAGGGTAAATGGGGAAGCAAGAAAAATTATAGCCAACCAAAAGACTGTCAAAAAAATCAAACCAGTTATAGTATTACCAACACTCCAATACAACCCATAATAGTTGAGGTTAGAAAATAGGGAATGAGGTAGAATTCCCAAGATGATGTGAAATGATATAAGAAAACTGTAGATTAGGGTAAGATTCTAAAGGCAATCTGTTCCATTCTAAGATCTTAATAATCTTTATAAAAATTAGTTGGAATGAGGGGCTTCCATCTAGACCTATAATGCAGACTTTTAGTTTCTCTAATGGAGCCATGATTTTCAATGCCCAAAGCATCTGGCAAGAGAAATGTAAACAACCAGTAAAAACAAATAACATTGTGAAGATTTGTTATAAATTGTGGTCTTTGTCACTTGACCAATCTAGCTTACGATCTTTGACTTCCTAATTTCAAATCATTTTAATAAACCAAATACTATTCTCCAAACTAATTACTTGAAGGTGATCTCATTTTATTGTGCACCATGACTCATTTTTCATTCGATTGTTCTTTTATTATCATCTCAACTTCAAAATATGCATAAAAAGTTCCTCGTCATCTACTCACAATTATGTATCTAATTATAAGTTGCTAACCGATTTTATTTTATTTTTGTTTGAAAGTTTAAAGTAAGGCACTGTAAACCAATAGTGCATTGTTCTCTGCTCCAGGGTCGTCTTAAAGGAGATATTTTTGTATATAGATATACAAAAATAAAGTCCTTCCACTCTGGCTCAATTTTCTTCATTTATATTCGTTCCGACATATAAATGCAGTGCAGGGTTCCATTTAAAATCCCCCACTCTTGTATCCATTTTCTGATTACCATACAATTCTACAATAACATGATCTTCAATAATTTACCATACTATCTTTTTACATAAATCAGTTTTCTTAGTGAGAGTGAATTTTGCTGATGATTCATGAATCTAGCACATCCTTCAACCATTACATTCATTATGGGCATATAAGCACTGCTTATAGACAGCTTCATTAAAATGGTTAGCTTGACAAGAATCAAATCCAGTATTATAATCTAAACTGGTTAATCCAGTATTTTCCTATAAACTGGTTTTGCATAATGGACTAAATTTCCAGATGAGAAAGATTTTAAAAGACAACTAATACTAAGAAAATCTCCAGAAGCTTTTTTTGAAGAAACAGAACCTTGAAGTCCGCATAAAATATATAAGTCAACTCAATTCCATTTTGTCTACATGTCAGCATCACTCCACTTTGATTCTGACTTCTAAACAGACCCATGTCCAGGATCTCGATCACCTATTGTTGGCAGATGATATACTTCCAGAGGACCTTTTAAAGGCACCTCATCTGATGTCAGAGCTAAACCAATGGGAAAACTTCCAACTAAATAGAAGTCAAGCTAGGCTATCAATCAAATGAATGTTCAGATGTTACAATCACTGAGCTCCATCACAGTGCTATATTCAGTGAGCTCCATCGCTATCTTGGTGTTTCAACATTCGTGGCTATGATACAAAAGAGAAGTAGCTCACCTCCCTAAAATCTTGTAAAGGCTTGAATATATACAAAGTTGCTAATTTGAGAGGTCATAAGATTTCCCCTAATAGTGTACAATTTTTGACAGAATACAAATCCATAATAAATTTGCAGCTTAAAACTTTCTAGTACAACCTTCCACGGCAATTTTCTGCCCCACAATGGCAAAGGCTTCCTTTCCCTGGAAACAATTTGTAGTTATAATCATACGCTAGTTCTTCTCCAAAGGCAATCTGATGACAAAAGAAAAGTAAAAGTTATTGCATAAATGGATCTCTTGCACTAGACTAATAGATTTGGAGGAACATAAATGAAAGGACGCCTGATGCACAACCAAAACAAATAAAATGAAAATCGGAATGAAACATACATCCCTGCTTGAATAAAGACCAATATGTGCAAGTTGACAATCCATACTTTCTACCAGCACCTGATAGTTAACTAGATTTGGAGAACAGCTGGTATACAAAAAAGGATGCATTAGCTTCCAATGTCTGTCTGGAACAAAAATATACCCTAAAGCTGTCCCCTCTCAAAAACATATTTCATTCAGAGGCATGATTGGTAAGTACAAGGTGCATGCTGCAAATCTATAAATTTTAAATGTCAACTCAAAATATCATATGAAAACTAGCATTCAATACCTATGGTTTATGAACCGTGCAACATTTCCATATTTAGTTGCATCAATGACATAAGGATTGGGTGCCTCCATAAACTGATACTCGTTTGTATCAATATGGAGACCAATATCATACAGATAACAACCACCTTCTTTGTCATACCTAATGACACCAACACAAAAGTCGACACTGTAAGAATACTATATTTATTACAGCAGGCTTCCCTGATTTTCTTGTTCTTTGAAACATTCATCTAAAATAGAGGGCAGTTATCCAGAAAAAGCATACCTCTCCCTTTGTTTATTGGCTTCTTGGCCATTTAACACCTCCCCAATGTATTCACAAATGAATGTCCCACGACATATTGCTTCTGCAGCTCTAACTCCCCATCCCTAAAATCAGAACAGCATAACAGGTTTCGAGTTCATCTTAATTTTGGGTAATCCAAATTTCCCAATGAAAAACCTCTAGCCATTTAAGACTCAACAAGATCTACCCTTGTGATTTATTGACAGCATTTAAAATATATTTCAATTAACACAGGAAACATCTAAAATTCAATTAACTTGTGTCACCTTATTCTTTGTTTTGTAGACTTCAAGTTTAACTTGTACTCCATTTTGTAGAATACGGTTCTGACATTCTTTTTGACAACTACACATTGAGTTGCATTCATATACCAAATAACCTTTCTGTACATGTTCAATACACCCAAATAAATAGTATGCATGATATGAGAACAGAATTACTTGTGGCAAATCAAAGTAGAGGCCAATCAAGAACCCAAATATCCATTTTACCTCCAAAATTATTCGACCATTCTCATCATAGGGAAATCTACCATTTATTGGTTTACCATAAATGTCTTGTGCATTTTCATTGTCATTCTCAAAAAGATACACATGATCGCATGATTCGGGAGAGCACTGTGGCTGTGTGCACGTGCATCCAAGTTGAGAGCTCTGCAACATACAAAACTAAAACGGCTTTGATCAATTTCAATTCAACTGCCTGAGTTATCTAGCCACTTTTATCCGGAAAAAAAAAATTGCTCTTCCCTTGCATACCTCAACATTTAAAAAAATGCTAAAGCTGTTGACAATGATTTTTGACATAAAGAGCGCAAACAACAGAAATAATACGCAGCATGAATGATACCTTTGCATCAAGTCCCAGTGAAGAATCCAACAGCCTATCAGTTATATAGGAAAAAATCTCCCAGGGCCTTGATGAATCTAGATGTTGATCTTTACCATCTATGCCAATCAAATCTTCGTCCATCACACAAGGAATCGGTACTGTTTCTTGCCCAAAGCTCAAGTCCTCAAGCAGGACCACAATTTTCCTTTGATGACTGCTTTTTATATCAGAGGCATTTAACACCAAGTGACTTTCCACATTTTCTGATGTCTCCTTAGAATGAGTTTCATTGGTAATCATGTCATGATCGTTCACTTGGAATGTACCAGGATTAAGGCATACATCAAGAACAGGGGTTAAGAGAACAGAATCTTGAGTGTCAACTTTAGGCTTGCATCCTTTGGAACAGATAAAACCTTCCTTATGCCACTCAACTCTGATGTTTTCCTCACTACAAAGCCTAGCAGCCTTAACGTAAAGCCTCTCTGACAAAGTGCCATACTTTTCTTCGAGAGATGCCTGTAAATTGGCTCTACAGCAAGCTAAACGAGCAACATGAAGAATTTCCAGGTTGTTAGGCAACTGTCTCACTTTTTGCCCTTCTGACAGCAACATGTTTGCTACAGCTGAAAGGTAAGCTTCAGTAAATCTGTCTTTTCCTTCACTTTGGTTATGTAGCTGGACTTTATTATCAACCCGTATAGATCTCTGCAGATTATTTCTTTTTATCAGCTTCTTCCTGGCTATAGCAGCTGCATTTTTAAGTCCTGCAGAGGTTTGGATTTTTCTAAGATTTCCTTTATTGGCCCTCCACTTGGCTGCAAAACTCTCTTTTCCTTTTCTATGATTAGGTTTGTTCCCTGAACTGGAACCCATATGTTTAGCTTGATGATGGCGTCCAAGATCTGGGAGAAGACTAAACTTCATACCACAGAACCTACAAGAAAATCTCTTCAAAGGATCACGAGCAAAGGTTCTCTTTTCACCAAATCCTGAATCCTCATCAAACGTAGATATATTACAGTGATTGCTCTCAATTTTATGTTCGAAATCAAATTCACAACTACAATCTTGCTTAGAACAACTTGGATTAACAGCATCTTGTTTGTCTTGTTCAACCTTCAAAGGTTTTGAAGATTCTGTATAATGAACCTGCTCTTTGATACAAACAGATTGGTTGAGTTCCTTGGGGTGAGCAAGCATCACATGCTGCCATAGCTGATCACAGTCTACAATATGAACACCACAGGCTATACAACTATATTCTGTGCATTGCTCAAGTGAAACTCCACTGTGATGTATCTTGACATGCCTCTCAAGACCTTTCTTGTTAGTAAATGAACTACTACAATTTCCACAAGCATATCCTCTGAAATGTCTTTCAGCTGCCCTCTTATGATTGGTGATGCAATGGTGACTAAGGGTACGCATATCAGAAAACTCCTCAGAACAACCTTGGCACTTTTGGTTTACCAGTTCATTAGCAGAAGAGTGAACAGTTTCAAACACATCCATCTCACCCTGAGGGCTCTGCCTTTCTAATCCATTGCCTGCCAGTACAACTGAACCAAGGGGCTTCTGTACCTCAGAAATCCCAGGAGAGCTTGCAAAAGCATCATTTTCACTTTCTTCAAAACCAAAACGCTTTGCCAATTTTTCTTTTTCAGCTGACACCTTCTCTAACCAGACATTTGCAATTTCCGGATCTTTTGATGCTTCACCAATGAGCTTATCCAAACCTCTGTCCTCTAAATTCAAATCACAGTCACCTCCTTTGGCAAGTCGTGATTTCATATAATCGTCCAAAAGATTCTTGAAGTTAGAATGGTGTGATTCTTCATTTAGTGTATTTTTGAATATATCATTCAACATTGATTCAGTATATCTATGATGGAGCCCCAATGAACTTGGTAAATGTTTTTCACAATAAGATGAACCCCTCTTAGCCCTGTGAGAACATTGACCACCGTGATTGCGGCAACTTCCAATACAACGGGACCAATTTCCGCTCCTGTTGGAGACTTTGGCAGAAGACCTCTCTGGCAGTAATAAGTTGCTGCCATTGTCCAATTTCTGAGATATGTTTCCATGTGTTGTTTCCATGTTTGAAAAAGATGGAGAACTTTGCTTATTCTGACTCTCTGTGTGGCAAACATCTGCTGAAGTTGATACCTTCTCTGCTGGGTGTCCCTCAACCAATATTGTATCTCTTTTTTGGCTATTGCTTGAACTTCTAGTTGCATCCGCATCATCTAAGATATGAACATCTTGAGGCATATGTTTCTTACAGAAGGAAGTTCCATTCCGAGATCGGTGAGTACACCTTTTTCTATGTTTGGTCATACCCTGACATATTGGAAAACTGAGTTCTGTTTGCACTGTTAAAGATAAAGAGTCATCATGTGCTACTTTATGAGCATTATCTGAAGAACGAAAATTTAAATGTAGGTGACAAAATATGCCTCCATCAATTGCCGATCGATTGCATTTTCTACCCTTACTTTCCACAAAAGCAGAGCATCGTTGATATGCATGATCAGTATGTGATGCCTCTATCTCTGTCAGGGATTGATTCTTCAAGTCAACTTCCTCTACTGCGGGTTTTGAATCACCGATAGCATGCTGACACTCGCCAGTATGAGAAACAAATGGCAAATTAAACACTTCCCCTGAAGCAATAAACTGAGATTCAGCTGCATCTTTTCCTTCTGAGGAATTTCCACGACGTATTTCTAGTTTTTGGCGTTTCCTACTAGCCTCAACACCATTAGTACCTAATGTATCACTGATTCTTGTGTACTTTTCCCTGCTCTCCCTATCAAAGTTCCTTTCAAAGGTGTATGATGTTGAAGGATTATATATTGAGAACAATTTCATGGACTCCTTTTTCCATGTTTTCCATTCTACCCCTAAAGCAGTTTGCTCAGGAGCATTCCAAAGCTTTGCAACCTCATCCCACAAAATTGCATCCTCCAAATCCTGAAACATTTGTATGCATATTGCAATCTTAAGCTCAATACAATAGTTACCATTTCCAATATCAGACAAGACAAATACAGTGAATGATGCATAAACAGAGAACTAAGAACAACTTTAAAGATACCTTTGTAAGTTTCTCCAAACCCTCAGCAGTTTTTGTGTTCTCACATTCTTGCTTCCAGAAATCAATTTTTTCCATCCATGAAGGGCTAATATATATTTCCAATATCATCTGTAAATTAAGATATTATGTTAACAGAGCTAGAACACAACCTAAATAGAGAAAACATAGTAATGTGCTTAGGCTGCTAATGAGCCTGTATACATAAGTTATATGCAACCTATAAATGCCTAAATTTGAACATAATAAAAAACAACAGGTTAAGAACTTACACTGCGAAGCTTTAGTAACATTCTACCCAAATCAGAGTAAACTGTACATTGAGCAGCCTCCTTTGCAAATTCCTTCCAAACATTTACATTACGGGCACTTTCTACCACAGCCTGAACAATGTATGTGCATGATGGGATTCTTTTGTAATAAGTCTTTTAGAAAATGCCAAAATGTTCAATGCAAGAACAAAAGGGATAGCTGTAGGAGAACATACAAATATCTAACCTCAACATGAAGTTGATCACTGGCCTCCAACATATCAATTGCAAGTTTTTGCAACATGTACTGCCGTGGTATACTGAGGTCCTTTACCAGTTCTTGTCCAGTCTCATGGGTACCAAATGCAAGAGGTTCTGGTTTCTCCGAAATTGTACATGCAAGTTGTGAATCTGTCCAAAAATGGCTGCGAGAGTTTGGAAAGTAAACTACAATGTATGTTTTTCGTCCATAAGTTGGCATAGCTTTCACTGTTGTTGAAGGGCAGTCATCCATGGAGCACTGTATTCCTGCTTGCCATTTTCCTCTCCACTACCACCAGCACCAACAATGCAGAGTTAAGCCTACATCAAATTTCATAACATTGCAATGCCACAAGGCACTAACTATGCATACTGTAGCCTATATTTAATAGTACATGCTTTTGTGATGTCTAATGCCATAAATATAACATGAATATAAAGAACTGCAACAATCTCACATTCCAACTTGAACAAAGCATAAACACAACATACATATTGCCTCTGTAGAAAATAGTGACGAACTAGTATTGACACGAGTTGGTGATTACTCATTGGCACAGGGATTGGAGTACCTAACAAGAGCTGACTCAAGTGACTCAATAAAGATTCAGTGGTCCATATTCTGACTCACTGGATTTTGGCAAACTCAGCAAATTTGCAGAGTACTCAAACTTAAGGAAAACCCAGAGTGTCTTTAAAATAATCAAATCCTGGAGAAGGCGAGAAGCTCTTGAAGCAAGCACAAGGTTTCTAGTAATAAACTCAAAAGTGACCCTTATTTTGTTTGATTTAACTTCTTACATGTTACAGTTGACACTACAAAGATTTGGACTATGTTTAGTTCAGACCTTTGTGCTAAAAACCAATTTGAGTTTAATAAATGAGAAACAGGTTGTTCGAAAGTATATAAATAATATATATTTAACAAATATATCATATCTCTAATAAATATTGTGATATTAATATTAAACTAAACAAAATTCAATAATTCCTCTCATTAAAAGCATAATAGAAAAGAAAAAAGATCATAGAAATAGCAAGTGGAATTCTCCCTAGGAATCATCTTAAACTAAATTTTGATGGAGCAACAAGGGACAATCCAAATCTTGCAAGTGCTGCGGTTATTTTGTGAGATGACAATGGAAAGTTTGTCAAACGTGGTCGTTTCTGTTTAGAACAAAAAGTTGTAATGTCCCTGATTTTGACCTCTTATAAATACTTGTCATTATAGTAGCTTTTTCCTTCCTATTGTATTTGGGCATGAACTCTTGACTTTTGTTGAATTTGCCTTGGCGTAATGTTCATTCCTGGTGTGCTTATTCATTAAGTGAGTGATTATATAAACATTAATGATTTAATTAAGTATTATGTTTGAAATATTGTCAATAAATATATATTGATTTTATCCAACAGTACTAGTAAGGTATGTGTATTGAGATGTAATGTTTGACAAAAACAGGTAGTGGGGAAGGTGAACTTTGATTTGTGAAATGTGACAAACAATGTTCCACAACACCTATATGCCCCTCTCCAAAGCCCATAGCACACCAAACCACCTTCAATGTTCTCCATGCACCTCGCCAAGTCTCCAATAAATAATTTACATAATCTTCAAAGGGATGGTTTCCAAACCATCACATCCATTCACATCACAATTAACATTAAAAAAAATCCTATTTTTATCTTATTACTGTTCTTTCTCAATAATCACTTAATTCTATTACCTTTTTCCAAAGGTTATTGACTAGAAATGGAATAATTTCTGTTTTTAACACCTTTTTGATCCTAAGGGTTTTTACACGACTTTTCTTTTATCTATTTTTTAACCACTGAGGTAAATAACATTCTTTTTTCACTTCAAAGAAAAAATCTCTCAACAATTCCCCTCATTTAAATCAGTCGTCCTTGGTAGCTCGAGGTGTCTCTCCAACATACTTCACAAAAATAATCAGTCAAATAAGTTTGATGTACCACTATATCACAATTAATCCATTTCACTTTTTCATCTATAATTTTATTTCTCGAAACTTTAGATCTTATGAATAATATTTTTTGGTTTAATTTTAATAAAATTAAATTCAGCAAAAATACTTAGCTAATCAATAGCGTGACTAGAACCATAGATGCACTTTTAAGAAAACTCACATAAAAAACATGATCCCTTTTGCAATTTTGCAAGTAATGCAAGTTTTTATGTTAAATCTTCTATTGTTTAACTTGCTCGATTTGGTCAGTTATATACCCTTCTATCTTTAATATAGATGTTTAATTTTTCTTGAAAATAAATTTTACGAAATTATTATTCTATGATTACATAACACATAGTGAATGACATTCATATCCCATAACATGTGGTCATGCACCATCGATTGTACCTATGTATTCAAAATAAATTCCAAGGTGAGAATCATGTATTCTGGAATGCATAACCATCCTCTCTTCCCATACCAAGTACAGCTTTTTTTTATACTTGTAAGATTAAAAATCATGTTCAGTAACAGAGACATAATGTAGATTAATTACAATTCTATTTAATTTCAATGACAAAATTTTCTCTCTTCTTCAATTGACTAAAATAAATTAAAGAATTAATAGCCTTTAAACCCAAAAAAGTTTATCCAAGCATTGAGCCTTAACTATAACTTTTAAAGACGCTTTTATCACAAAGATTATTTAAATCACACAACATATTTGACTTGACTAGTTGATAATGTTCTCTAGTTAATCTGAATAACACTAAAGACACAATTACCCCTAAACATAGTTCATATCACTTCACATAATCACTAAAACATCAAGTTAATGTAAAATAATAGGGTATTTATAATACCTAAACTTGTCCCGTTGAGAATTCAAACATACATCACTTCGTAATAAACTCATAGGTAATCAGTGATATGATATACCATTCCGAGGATCTCAATCCTCTACAATACTTCACAACACAGATGGACAAGGTTATTGAGTTGATTGGATCCAATAACAAAGTACACTAAAACAAAAGATGGTACAAAGAATCCCACAAGTCAACTTAAGAAACAATAGAACAATAGCAAACTATTGCCACCCACAAACAAATTCATAGAAAAATATTAAATCTTAAATCTTTCCTTCTTTGAAGTAAGTTAATTGAATTTCAATTTAATCTTTTGAAATTTTGGTCATCTCTCCCCCTAGAAAACTCCATGTGCCCATGTATGAACCTAAAACAAACTATTCAATTTCTCATTGTAAAAAAATATTGTTTTGTTCCAACCAATTAATTTCAATAGCATCATATTTTATAAATTTAAGATGTAAGAAATAATTTTGGAACCTATGGGTTATGGGCCCCATAATGTAACCTAGGTTAGACTTAGATAACAAAAATGAGTGTCAATTTTTGTCAAGTATAATATCACTACCTTATTCAACAATTAACTAACTCCACATAGTACAAGAAACCACATGCAACAATCATGCATCATTATATTTCATTATTCATTTTGATAATACTTTTTGTTTATAGATTTCTCTAATTCACTATATTCCATACATTCCAAGTTATTTTAATGGTTGATTTCTTCGGTCTCATTTTAACTAGAGATGGTCACAATCGGTTCCCCAGCCCTAACATTCCTAAGTATAGTTTTCAATTCTTTTACAAGGTGTAGGTTGGTTAGATCAAATAATTTTGCTTCTCAAAAATATATCTTATATATTCACTACCAAATAACCCTACTAACCTTAAAATACAATTATGGCCATTAACATTAAGATTTAATGTCATTTCCATAAGAAATTATATTTACTTTGTGATTTCGAACTTATGCCTTCCTTACATTGATTAAAAATTTCGTGTCACCAACCCTTCCTTCTAGGACTCTGAAACTTTATAATTAATATTCTAAGTAAAGCGCCTTGAGGATGCGCTCCCTATCCTAAATGCCCCTCTACCTATAGGGGACATTTTAGGGACCTGAGGATAGGTAAGAAATGTCACGAGATGTCCAAAAAAATACAAGGTATGCCCAAGAGACGTAGAGATGGCTAACCATCGTCAGTGACCAACCATCCCCTATGGCCCAAACACTTTTTTGGTGCTTAAAAAACTAAGTTTAGAAAAAGGAATGGATGGGACATGAAGGTCCATGTGGTTTTTATGGTTGCTATTTGGGCTTGGTGGACCTCACAAGGGACACTACCCCCAAACCCCAACAAGGGGCCAACAAGGGGTGTTGCCCCCAAAGCCCCACCAATTTATAAGTCTAACCAAGTAATGGACCAATGATTAATGAAGATGACAAAATACATGTCCCCTATTGTAGATCTCTACATCTTCTTAGTCAAAGTTACAATCAAGGATTATCTTCATACGTTGAACAACTTGTTCATTATACAAAGATTATCACAAACAAAGTTGGCATGCTATAGTCATTATAGTGCTAACTACAAGTTAAGTCATAATTGACAAGAAATGCCACTTTCATAATGCAAAAAAACAAAAATGTATTAATCATTCCCTACATAGATAACTAATAGAACAATCCCATCTATTAGTATCTGAGTTGAGTTCAAATTGGAACATGATCAATTAATTTTTTACTTAATTGTTCCTCTTTGTTAATTACTTTAACAACATAACATGTAGTTTAAAAGGCTTCAAAAAGACTTTGATTTTTTTTCCTATTTTTTAATATTCGTCCATTGTCGTCCCTTAAAAAATGGCCTTTAAAAAAAATCCATCTTGAAAATGACTCTAATCATCCCTTACCACCCCTATCTCAAAAACTTGGGGAAGCACAAATTTTAACTAATTAATAAAAGTAATTAACTAATTTATTAGATGCAAACAATAATTGAATATTAAATAATGATAATAATAATTAACTAAATAAATACGGAACAAAAAAATTTAACTAAATAAATAAATAATAATTGATTAATAAAATGATGACAATAATCAAAATATCTAAACATTATTTTTTTTATTTAAAATTAAAATAAAGATATAACAAATTTTTAAAAAAATAATTAATGAAATTATATTAGAGGGATTCTCTTCTTTAAAGATGTTTTATCAAATTTTAAATTAGTATTTGCACATAATTAATATTAAAGTAATTGATTTTCTTAATCTAATTTATCAAACATCTTGATTAAAATTTGCATTAAAAAATGAGTTTTGTAATTCTAACATTATCTTAATAATTATTTTTGATAAAATGATAAAAAGAAAAAGATTAAAAAATATTAATTCATTATCCAAATGGCCATTTTTAAAACAATGTAGAGATTAAAATATGTTAATAATAAAATAATTTAAAAAATGAATGAAATAAAACTATAAATAAGGGGAGAGCAACAAAGGAATAGTCACCAAGGATACAAAAGGAAATGAAAAGTGAGGTTGTATCGAAAGGGACATGAAAAGTGGCTCTAGCCCCTTTATATGGCCTAATCACAGGAATATATGACACCAACACAATGAAAGCCAAAAGGATCACTCAAGAAGCATTGATGCTCTTTCAAGGTGGTCTACAATGAAAGACCATGGAGACTTTTTCCTTCTATATAGGTAACTACAAAAATTTATTCTTTCTAGCCTAGTTAGAATGACTGGTTGAGGTCATTGAATGGATGTTTCCTTTCATGTCCAACAAAACTCTTATGTACTAAAAACAAGCTCACACAAGAAAATGTAAATTTTGCAATTTTTTAATATAAAGAGAGCTACTCCCTTGGCAATACTCATCAATAAAAAGAAAGAAAACAAGAGAAGGGAATTGAGGAATAACATAATTCCAAGTTAGTAGACCTATCATGATTTCCTTTCCATTAGTAATTGCAATCTTAACTTTATTAATCAAATGTAATTTGAATTGAATCTAAAATTAAAACTAAGTTATTTTCTAAATAAATTAGATTCAATTTTAAAAACAAAACAAACTCATTTCCTTGCATTCTAATTCTAAGAATTTTTCTAAATTCAATACAACAATAATATTTTTTTTTTCTTTATACAATACATATATAGAGACACACAATTGGGTTTGGATGAAGGAGAAAGTTGAGGCGTAGAGCTCAAGTCAAATGGTTGGCCCCACCCAGCAAAGATGAATTTTGATGGGGCCTTGAAGGGCAACACAATCTTGCTAGACTAGAATGTGTGGCAAGAGACAAAAGTGGGAACTTGGTATTATGGGTGATTCCCAATCATTAGGGGGTTGCCACAAATAACGAGGTTGATTTGATGGCCTTGGTTAGAGGACAAGAGGAGTGTTTGGCCAGAGGAATTCATGCCATGGACATTGAAGGCGGTTAGATGATTTGTGTCAATTGAACTAGAAATTGTTTTACGGGTGTACAAAAGGAATGGGAGATTCTAGAAAGACTAGATTTTTCAATGTGACATGTTTATCGAGAGGCAAATAGGGCGACAAACTTATTAGCTAGTGTCGATCTCATCCCTAGCTCCTCGAAGTTGGTGGACACCGTTTCTAAGTGATGGGATGGACTAAGTCTTATCTTGGCAAAGGATTAGGCACTGTGACGATGGAGGGTATGACTCAGATGGAATGGATTGGATGGATTGTTTAGGATTGACTCTAGGATACACAAACCCCCTTAGCATCTACACAAGGAGTATTTAGAAGTGGGTGGTGGCTTGTATCACCACCATATGGCGAGGCAACACAACTTTGGCGTTGAGTGCAGCTGTGAGGAGGAGATTAAGGACATTCAACTAGGCCAATTGTTCAAAGTGGATGCAAAGGACACCTTGGAGGCAATCATCAAGATAATTAGTGCTAAGAGGTAGCTTGGCAGGCACATCCATGATGAGCTATATGAAACATTCTTTTCCAATGTAGTTCAAATACTAGGTGTTTTGACATGGGGGACGATCTATGCCATCACCTAGTCAAGAATGCAAATGAGGAAGAAGTTAAGCAGTCCATTCTATCCATCAACACATCACCAAAGTATGGAATGATTGGTAGAATCTTTGATGCAGCCCCTGTCAACAAAAAATATATCAATAAATGAGCATTACTGCTTTACAGGGAGGGGATTGAAAACAGGAATCTTGGCACATTTAGGAGTTATATTAGTCAATATGGGGATCTATTTTCCCCCGCATTGATAGATAGGATTTGTGAGTTCGTTGAAGGCATGATACATATCATGAGCAAATTTTTTTCTTAAAATTTCAATAAAAGGGAGCTACCCCCTACCGTAGGACTTACTATATATATATATATATATATATATATATATATAAAGAGAGAGAGAGAGAGAGAGGGGAGAGAGTATATATATATATACTCTCGAGTTCTAGGCATGGACTCTCAAGTCCACTTAGGTGTGGCTAGGGAGGTAAGTGACTTTTTCTTCACTTTTTTTGGTCCAATCTTGTCCAAAACAAGTCTGAACAGCAAAATAGGAAAGGAAAGAGGAGAAGAGGAGCATTTGAGATCCAAAAACACAATATTGAAGAAACAATTCATCATCATTTTAATACTCTTAACACCTTTTGGTTTGAGGCTTGACAAATTGACTTATATTTGGAGGCGAAGGAAGATGATGTAGATTATATTTGATTGTTTTTATCATTTTGACATATCATTATATGTAAAAACTTATAAACTTATGATGTTGTTATAAATTTGAAAGTTAGAAACTATGAGTATGAATCATGAAATTTCAAACATTAAGTGTTTGAAGATCATGTGATGTGTAATGTTTGAAATATGACAAATTGATACTCAAGTTAGGCTTTTATGTTTTGTAAGTGCATTTATTTTTTTGTAAAACTATGGTTTTTTTTCTTAGAGTCGTAGCCAGTTTTTTTGCCGAGTCCGTGTTGAGTCCTGATTCCAAGTCCAGACTTTGGGCTGCTAAGTCCACACCGAGTCTGAGTCGTCAAACTTTATATATATATATATATATATATATATATATATATATATATATATATATATATATATATATATATATATATATATATAAGTTACCAGGAGACCCATCCCCTACCCCTGGAGACCTGTATCGGTTCTGAAGACACGTCTCAGGTATCGAAGACGTCTCTGAAAACTTCTTGCCGCATAGGGTGCTTCTAGCTGCCATTTCCGAAGTCTCCCAACCAAAAATTGACATCTCCTCCTCGAAAACTTAGGGAAAAATGCAGTAAAAAGGCAAAAAAAATAAAGCAAAAAAATAAGATAAGCTTGCAGTAAAGCAAAGTCGTAGGGAAATGACTAATAAGGAAATTGTTTCGCGCGAAGACAAAAATCCATGCAAAGTTATGGTGATCGTATTCAATAGTTTTTGCAAGACGTTTTGCACATTAATGAAGTGTTTTGCCTCCGATTTCTGCTGTGTAAGTTCCATGTTTTGGGAGCACATATTCCGCCATTGTTGCCACATTTGCAACACATTTTGTATCTTGCATTCAAAGAAAAGTGTTTGGCATCAAATGTGACTCTCCTTCCAAGCCATTTTTTTTGTGAAATAAGTTAAATGCAAAACCGATTTGTTTGTTGCTTGGGATACCAACGTGGTGGCTTCTTCACCTATTTATAAGAGCATTACGGTTTCTCCCAAGCTCATTTGTTTTGGTCTAGGGCATTTTTCAAGCAAGATTTCGGATTTCTATATGATCTTCCCAAGTTGTTTTACTCTTTGAATACAACTTGTGAATTTGCAAAGTTTTTCCCTTCATTGCACTTGCAGTCAGCCTTCCAGAACCCGAAATTGGTCCAAATTGCACTCAAAAACACTTGAAAATGAGTCTTAAAGGTCCAATTACAAGTGCAAACTTGTAGTTACCCATTACACATATGAAGTTGCATGTTTATCCTCCATAATTGCAAGTCAATGCTCTTGTTTTTCCACATATGTAATGCAGTTTCCAAAACCCGAAATTGAGCTTTGGCCCCACTTTTGCAATCCCTTTGTCTCATCCATGTCAGTCTTGTTTGCACACACAATCTACCAAATCAATAAATTAAGGCATGGGCCTTATTTTGCAAGCAGATTCCAAGATTGGAAAAAGAACAACAACATGACCGCGCCACACAAGGCGATGGATAAGTGATATGAATGATTGAGAGCATAGAATGCTTTCAAGACTAAGATAGGCTTTTTACTTAAGCCTTGCAAAGAACTTCCCTCTTGAAAAGCCAGTACTACCTCAAACAAGAAGATAAGATTGAAGTTCGTTGGCCAAGGACACAAAGATCATTAAGGATGCAAGTTCTCGTTCCGGTTCGAGATGTCTTATGCAAGTTCTCGTTCCGGTTCGAGATGTCTTCACTATTCCTGAATATCACAGAGTGTCAAACATCTTGCAGCAACATGAAGATTTTCAAAACAAAGGATGATGTACTTAGAGTCGTGTCTTCGGACACATAGAATAGTTTCAATTGTGTATTTGTAATTTTGTTTGACAAATTACATGTAAAAACAAAAATTGTAATTGCAAGTGTCACTTTTACTTGCATTTTTGTAAAATGTAATTACATGTAAAGCAACTACAAGTTGAGTTAGATTAGGACTGTAGTTGGAATAAGTCATGGTGGTTGAGAGAATTTCTCAAGTTAGTAAGGATCCTCCCACCTTTTTCTCAAGGCTCCTCTCCTATAAATACTTAAGGGGGTCTATTGTAATGGATATCTTTTGGCAATGCAACAAATAATTGTCAGTTCGTATGTGCACTCTAAGACTTTGAGCTTAGATGTAAATCAGATTGCTTTCAATAAAAGAGGCAAGTTGTGTTGTGACTTTGTGCCAATTCAAGTTGTTATGAGACAGCATTTTCCGGAGTTGATTGTGATTTTTGTTCTATTGTTCAAGAGGAATTTAAGTTCAATCTTGCAGACTCTGAGCTGCTAATTGTATTTAGAGTTATATGTTTGGTTTTCAGATTTGGTCTTGCAGACTTTGAGCTACTTATCGTATTTGGAGGTAGTGTGGAAAGCTCAAGTGAGAAGATAGCTTGTAGACTTTGTGCTGCTTCTATTTTTAAGACTTGTGCATGTAAGGTGAAGTGCATCATGTAGTTAGACTTTGAGTTGCTACATATTGTGCTTGGTTAGCAGAAAATCATCTAAAAAGGTTGATAGGAGAATAGATAGTTGAAGACTTTGAGCTTTCTTTTTGTTTTCCCATCCTAGGGAAGTGGCGGAGGTCTTTGTGCTTTCATGGAAACTTTGCTTCCCTTTATGTTCCAAAAATCCTACAAAAAAGTCTCATTTCTATATTTGTTGTTATTTATTTCCAATTGCTATTACTTTTCTGTGAAGAGAAAAGAGTATAGTTTTTCTTGAAAGAAGAGAAAAGATTGTTGTCTCACCCATATTAGATTAGTTTAGTTTGTAGATAGGGGGAGCCTTCCCTAAATTAAGAGAGTATCATACTCACACACTGTGGCTGAAACTACAATTTTGCACATCCCCCAAGTGTACAGAATTTTCAACCAACGGATCAGATCTATTGACAATGTAGATTTTTTGAGAGGACTAATTTCTTATCATTGTAATAGTCTAAAGAGAAATTACCTTTACTATTTAGCCGACAATATTGAGTGTGCTCAACATCTACATTACCTTACTTTCACTAAACAATTTAGATTGGCTATGGTATCAGCAATATAAGCAATTTTAATTTCAATTTGAGTTCAATTTTAAAGTTAATGTTAAACTTTACCACTGTTCTTGTTTTCGAAGTTCTCTATCATGATATGTTTTGGAAATTATTAAATTATTAAATTAGAGAGAGAGAGAGAGAGAGAGACGGAAATAAGTAAAATTTTATGGAATGTTTTAATACAAAAATTATGTAAATAAAATTTTAAAAGAAAAAATACATTAAAAAAATTAAAAGGTCGCAACCCTTAAAGGTTGTAGCCTACAACCTACTCCTTGTATAGGCTGCAAACCCTAGCTTTTATTGTTAATCTTTTATTTATTTCTACATTGTTTAATTCAAATCATACTTTTTTCAATGTATACTATATTAATAAATAGGTATATGTTAATAAATATTATAAATAAGAATAATAAATATAATACTAATAAATATATATACTACTAGAATATGTCACATGCAAATTTATATACTTTTTATATATACAATACAATATATATATGTGTGTGTGTGTGTGTGTGTAAAAATATATATATATAAGAATAGTAATATTCATAATATCTAATAAACAAAATATTTAAATACCTCGTAATTTGCAAAAATAAAATGCTCACAAATTCATCAATCAATGATTTGTCAAATGTCAATACACCTAAAATTGTCCTAACTTAATTAAATAAATATTTTATTTATTTAATTATTTTATCTTAAGTCTTCTATTAATTAAATAAATTCTTATTTAATTAATTAATTCACTTATCCTCTTCTAGTCCTTTCCCTATTAAATAAATATTTTTTTTTATTTAAATTATCTTTCCCTAAATTAAATAATTATTTTATTTATTTAATTGGTCCCACTTCCTCTATTAATTAAATAAATATTTATTTGTTTAATTACTTCATTAGTTTTTTCCCTTCTATGACACATCATTTATCTTTTAATTTTCCACTACCTACCCCCTTCATTATTTTATTATTTTTCTTAACTATCCTCTTATCATTTTAGCATTTATCATTTTAGCATTTTCTCTACCTAACCTTTAATCCTAACCGACCATTTATCTTTTCACCTCTTAATCTTATCCCTCCATTTTCTAAAGTGTCTTCTATATAAGAGGATTCTTTTATCATTCTAATCCTAAAGCATCTAATCAATCTACTAGCTAATGCATTTATCAAGCCTTCAAGCGATCAAGCGACTTTACAACCACAATCTGTTCTTTGTTGGGCTCTTGTGCACAATACAAAATCTGAGAGCAAATATATTAAACAAGACCAATAAAGATAGGAGACAGTGGAGACCAAACCCTACTTGGCATGTAAATGGTATTATTGTTTCATTTGTTAATTTGCATGTTCTTAGGTTTCTTCATTGGTGTATGATGAATGTCGTATTGTGAGACTAAGATTGTATGTGGTTGGAGTTTTGTGGTTTTGCAATAGTTTGTCATCATCATTTTTCACCTCACACATCTAATAAACAAAATATTTAAATACCTCATAATTTGCAAAAATGAAATGCTCACAAATTCATAATTCAATGATTTGTCAGATGTCAATACACAATGAAAATTACAATCAATATTAAATAATCTTCATATCGTTCTTCATCAAAAGCATCAAAGTTTGTTGGAATCGTTTGTCATTGCGCCAAAAGCTTGAACTATCAATGCCCATACAAATGCCAAATTTAACCCGACCCAAGGGAGGCAGTTAAACCAAGTCAACAATCTCCCCCTCAGCACCGACTAAGCCTTCAACATCCACTAAAGGGAGACTCGAACCCGTGACCCAAGGCTCTAATACTAATTGTTGGAATCGTTTGTCGTTGCGCCAATAGCTCGAACTATAAACGCCCGATACAAACACTAGATTTAACCTAACCCACAGGAGGCAACCAAGTCACAAGTCCCCAAGGAAGCTAACCACCAAGTCAACAAAGTCAACATTGGTTTAATTTCATTTGAACTAGAATCAACTACATGCCACACACACTAGTTGTGTCACCCACAAAAGTTGTCTCATCTACAAATACTTTGGTAATTGTGCAATTTTAACATCTAAGTCAACACACTTGGGAGTTTGATCACAATTATTTGGCATCCCCTCAGTATAATCAATTGTCTTATGCGACAAGATGCACATTAATATGCACAAAGACAAAATCTTCATTTTATTTTTGCATCAATCAATTGCACTTAATTGAGTGGATGGAGTATGTATTCCAATTTTGTCCAATTGAAAAACTTGCAACCTGTTGAATTTGCATAAAACATTTCCCCTTTACAATTAGAAAACATAAATTATAAATTATAAAATGATAATATATCAAATGAAAAAAATAAAGTTAAAAATAAAAAGATGCATCCTTGAGAGAATTTTTATTGCAAGAGGCTACAAAGAAATAGTCTTAGTCATGTATGTACCACCATCCATGAGCATATTTTTTGAACTTACCTCGAAAAGTTCAAACATCATGATTCTTTGAAGATATGAAATGGCCATAGTCACTCAAGAGAACACCTTATATCTAAATCTAGGAATTCTCTTCTCAATGCAATCTTGTAGCACCCTCCTATATGGCACCACCCTCCTTGGCAAGGAATGCATCTCTTTGCTATAATACTTTGGTGACAAATGCAAATGCTAGGAGATGCAAGGACATGATCATCTTGATCCAATAGTCAACAATGATCCTTTGTACTCTTTTAAAAAATGTTTTTGTCGGGCCATGCTCTGTGACTTCAGTTATGGTAACCATGGAGTCCATGCCATAATAAATTTCACCCAAACATGTTGTATCAACATAACTAATCATGTTAATGATGTGCTCAATGAAACACACCATATTCCACACAAACCCAACACTCATCATCTAGGATCAATGCATTGACATTATGGGCTCTCTTTGTACTTGATTGCCTCCATACTCCAAAAAAGTGTTGATGACCATAGAGCTCAATGCATCTCGCACCTTCACAAGCAATCTTAAGACCATTACGTGTGAAGCGAATTGAGTTTCAACAACCTAACATAGTGTAAAAATATATATACAAATTAAATATATATGAACTACCTTCAACGACTCCAAGTTGGAGAAGGTCCTAAAAATGCCTTGTGACATATGATGATTAGTCACAAACATTTGAGTCTCCTCAACTTCTGTGTAGATTTATTTGATTCAATGGATATTTATGCCACACTTTTTTGATATCAAATTAAACAGCACATGGTGTCCAAAAAAATACCTATACATACCCTCCACTATAGAGCCAATTGCTCTATAATTTTTAGCATTGTCCATTATGACTTGGACAACATTTTCAAGGCCCACCATTTCAATGGATCCTGTGTGGATATTGGAAATGAAAGTTGCATCCTTCACTTGCCCCTTACAATCCACTACCTTCAAAAACATCGCCCCTTTAGGGGAAACTACAATAACATTAATCAATAGTTTATTTTTACAATCTTTCCATCAATTCAAAATGATGGGTACAATTGTTCCAGGCCTTGTATCCTTGATTACTCTCCATGATGCCTCTATTGAAGCTTTTGCTCTATAATTTTTAGCATTGTCCATTATGACTTGGACAACATTTTCAAGGCCCACCATTTCAATGGATCCTGTGTGGATATTGGAAATGAAAGTTGCATCCTTCACTTGCCCCTTACAATCCACTACCTTCAAAAACATCGCCCCTTTAGGGGAAACTACAATAACATTAATCAATAGTTTATTTTTACAATCTTTCCATCCATTCAAAATGATGGGTACAATTGTTCCAGGCCTTGTATCCTTGATTACTCTCCATGATGCCTCTATTGAAGCTTTCTCTTTCACCAATAAGGTGGTTCACACCTTTTTATATCCAAGGCTAACTTAATCAACAAGTGCATTTGCAATAGCTATCATCATATCCCACCAAAATGATGATCTAACAATGTTAAAAGGAAGCCCATTAACATAAATGCAATGAGCAATGCGCTTATCTGCAACCTCTCTTGCTTCATTCTTGAACACCTTTTCCAATGGTTTCGTAAAACATTCTTTTCTCAAGAAGATGATGGTGATGCTCTTTCTTTTGATCTATTACTTACCATGTTGGTATCTTTTTGTTCTTTAATATACCCCATTATATATTGCTTAGGTAACCCTTTTTTATTCAGCCCAAGACAAGATTTTCTTCCCAAGCAGGGACTAAAACACAAGTGAGTTTTCACTTGACAACACAAACTCTTATACTCACTTCCACATCAGCTATAACGCCAACCCCCATCACCAAAAAATTGTTCAATCATTGTCGTATGTCATCAAAGAGGTGATACTACATCAAATTGAAATGAATTCTTGGCATTAGAGGTAATTGAACTAGAACTACCAGCCATTCTACATGAGCATAAATTAAAGAAAATTATAAATTTACAAACCTAAAACTTGAAAGTTTGAAAAACAAAAAGGTATTATAACTCCTTATTAATAAAAAATTCAAAAAATCATTCAAAAACTTCTTTTTTTTCAAAAAAACTTCATTCCTTATTAATAAGAATATTAAAAAATTCAAAACTTCTTTTTTCAAACAAACTTCACTCATTAATAAAAATATTAAAAAATTCAAAAAATCATTCAAAACAACTTTTTTCAAAAAAAATTCAAATTTTTTGAAAAACATTCAAAACTTGAAATGAATGAAAGATTCAATCACTTTTGATGTTTAAGTCTTCTTTGTGCAGCTATTTCTCCCCCATTGGTGTAGGTTTAACTCTCTTGTAGCCCTCACCTTCGAAGAAAATGAAGCAACCTCAAAACCCAACAAAGATAGTTACGAAGCAAAAAAACGTTATTCTAGTGAAAAAAAAAAAAAAAAGTGATATGCCCTCTCTTTAAAGCCAAGTTGTGCTTTTGGGTGATTTTATTGTTTAAAAAAATGTTTTTTTATTTTTATACCCAGGTATTGTGGGTCCCCCTGGGTTCCAAGCAAGTTCGCCCTAAGTATCGCCCACGAATCGGAGCTAACCAAGTGGTACCTTGGGCGAACCTTGGGGAGAAATGGCCCGACACCCAAACCCAAATCGAACCCATACAAGTATAGAGGGGTTCCTAAGGGACCCAATAACATAGTTTATTTGATAAAACTAATATTAAATTGATTATTTTAAAATGTTTTCTCAAACTTTAATTTAATATTTGAATGTGGCTAATATTATAAAAAATCTCAATCTCGTATTTATCTTCATTCGTACAATAGTGTTTAATTTATCTTAATTTAAAATTGCATTATAGAATGGTTTCATTTATTCTAAGATTTCACTAATAACTATTATTGTAATAAAATAATAAAAAGAAAAGGATAAAATAACATTTAATTAATTGCTTTTATCACTTAAATTATCCTAATGGCTATTTTTAAAACAAAATGAAGATTGAAACAGGATTTTAATAATAAAATAATCAAAACAAAAGAATGGAAGAAAACTATGAATAAGGTGTGAGGAACAAGGAAATGATCACAAAGAATAGAAAAACAAACTAGAAGGGAAATAGAAGAACAAAATCAAAGAATAGTGTAATTCCAAATTAGTAGATCTATCAAAGTTTCCTTTCCATTTGTAATTGTGATTTGAAGTTTAGTAGTTAAGTTGAATCTAAAGTCAAACCTAAGTTATTCAATTAAAAAAAAACATATTTCCTTGTTTCGAAAACAAAATTCATAATACAAGAAGAATTCTCTATATGAAATTTTAAAAGAAAAAACAATTATTGAAAAAACTCATAGGAAGAGAGCACTTAGAGGCCATGGCCTATGCAAGGTTGCAGCCCACATAAGCCACAACCTTTGCAAGGACGCGGCCCACACAAGACGTGCCTTGTATAGGCCAAAAGCCTTAGCTTTTTCTTTCAGAAAAACTTTTTTTAATTTAAATTTTTGCTTATTCAATGTAAATTATATTAAAATATATAATTAAATAAATAATAAATATATACACATCATATAGAAAATAATAATATACATATTATTAGAATATATTATATGCAAATTTATATAATATATGCATATATACAATAGAATATAAGATTTGGGGTTCCCCCCGCAGCGTGACGGTAAAGTCACGAACCCCAAAATGGGGAGGTCCCATGTTCGACTCACACCGCCACAGATGAGTCGACGTAGCCCAGGCAAGGATGGAGTGATAAGGAGGCCGCGCTTCACGGGTGCAGAGATAAGGAGGAACTGTGATTGGTGGAGTGATAAGGAGGTTTTCGCTCACGGCTGCTAATAGAACTAATGCTTAGAGGTGTTAATATCTCAGATATGTAAGGCGGGGATGAGGCCCCCCAGTTTGTGGCCTCACCTGGTGATTGGACCAGGCTAAAAATCCATGTCACCGATCAAAAAAAAAAAAAAAAATAGAATATAAGATACAATAAAATTAATATATAGCAAAATAAATATATATATATATATATATAAAATATAGTTACATATATAATACATATAATATATAACAACAAACACTAATTTATATACTATATGTGTAGAGAACTAAAATAGTCTCACACCTGCAAACACTAATTTTACTAATTATTCCAATTAACATTATTCCTCCATTTCAAATTCACAATTCAAATTTCCCTCTAATTCATAATCAATTAATCTTTAATCATTTCCCTCCGGATATTAATTAAATAATTTCTACTATGTTCCCATTATTAAATAATTATCCCAAATTATTTAATTAGCAAATAATGTCCTCTCAAATTTAAAAAAAAAATCTAAATTTATTTAGTTTCACTTATCTTGCATTTCAAATAAATTCCATTTCTCTCCAAATCCAAATTAATTTAATTTGCCTCTCATTTCAATTTCATTTCACATTTTTGAAAATCAAAATTTCCCTCCAAATTCAATTTCATCTCAATTTCCTACATTATATGTCGAAGATCTTTAACTATTGCTGACTCTCAATTCCCCACTAGAGAGTCAGCAATCACCTTTTTCTAAATAACTAGTCAGCCCACTCTTTTTGAAATCACCTTTTCCTGACTAATGAATCAATTCTCTTAACTATTCAATCAAATCAATCAAATTCAGTCTCATTGGGTGATTGTCTTCCACCAACTTGTCTCATCAATTTTCAACCATTGATCGACTCTGCTGTCAAATCAATCTCAACCATTAATTCAAATCCAGAAAATCTATAAATTGGACATCAATTCTCAATAAATACAACCACGTTCTTCAAAATCTTGTGCTTACATTTTGCAGGTACTGTGACTCTAAGAATCACCATTATCATATGCATCAAGGAGGAGAAGAGCAATAGAAGTCTCGTGCTTGCATTCAACATGGAGTTTGATTTATTGATTTTGATTTATTTATTTGCTTGTCAAATTCATTTGCATACTTTTATTGTGTTACAATTGGATTAGTGATAGATTAGGCTCGTAGTTGCAATTAATCTATTACAATATAATTTCCCCCAATTTTAGTCGTATACAATATGTGTATATACAATAGAAGATAAAATACAATAAAATAAATACATAATAAAATAAAAATAAATTTATATTATATCCATATATAAAATTTAGTTACATATACAATATGTATATTTTTAATAATAATAAATATGGTAGCTATATTATATTTTATAATATACAATATAATATATATGTTGTATATATAGAATATATAGGAAACCATGAACATTATGGGCAAAGAATTTGAATCTTCTTAAATTAAATGTGTTTTCCTTGTTTAAAGCTCATACTCATTAATTATGATTTCAATAAATGGTTGTGAATTTGATGGATATTCAATTAACCTTTAGTAATCAAAGGTATGTTGATGTATTCTATTTTATTTGTATTGTCAAACAATCTTTAAATTAGGTTTTCATTTGATAGAAATTTATAAATTAATCAGTGCATAAGATTTTTATGAGAATACTATCTTTTAAAGATAAATATAAATGAATTTACGTTTTTAATTAATGTTTTTTAAATTAAAAGTTAATGTTGGTGATTATATTGATTAGTTGATAAAATTAAAATAATATCAATTTTAAATTTAGTGTAAAAAGTCATTTCAATACTTGTTAATTATTAATTTATATCAATTACTTTTCAAATACATATCAATTATTTAAAAATTCTTTTGGTTTTTAATATTTTATTTCATTATGCATTGCAAATAGCAGTTAATTATTTTATTTCTTATTATTTTTTCTCAAATTCTATTTAAATATTTAAACAAAAAATGAAAATCAAAACTACTACTAATGTGTGGTATAACAATGCCTTCGATTTACATTTATGAGTCATGTTAGTCATGTTGTCACAATAGAACAACATGATGTATTATCCTCCATATAAGTCACTAACGGATAATAATAATAAAGGACATCTTAATAATTTAAATCCAAGTCAATGGAAAATCTTCCTCATATGAATATGAATAAACTAATAATAGTTTAATACTAAGTCAATAGTTAACAATACTTTAGCATCTAAAAAGTTATTGCTATGAAAATTTCAAGAAAATTTGTATTAAGAGTATTCATTTAAGATATAGTAGTAAGCAAGCATTTGTCTAAGTGACTAAAGATTACTGTCTAAGGAAAGGGAGCCCAAAAAAAGGTTGTGTATCCACTCATACTAGTTCACATCAAATTTGATCAAAAATGAAACTACATATATATTACACCTCGATCACGTGAAAATGGATATGTGGACAATCTAGATAAATGAAGGCAATTTTCTAATGTGCGAGTTTTCTAAAGCGAAGTTGATGATTTTTCCAAAGGATTGAATATACCAAATTGTGCTTAAATAAATAACATAATCACTCAATCAAAACATTTAAGTATATCTTTGAATTAAATCTAAAGAAAAAAATAAATTCACTATATACTCCAAAGAATCTAATGGATGATTTCACTTGGCTCTTTGAGGCATTAAGCCAACTTTTGAGGTAAAATTCAAACCTTTTTATATATACTCCTAGAAGATGGTGACCTCCAGTACACTTCTATTAGAGAAATGTAGTCATCAATAAGAGACTACAAATAATGGATGTCCCAATGAATCTAAGTCTCTGGCCGAAGCATTATACCTATTCTCATATGGATATATGTCTATCCTATATAGATGGATGCTTATTTTGAATAGACAAAAAGAATAAATGAATATATAGTTGAATAAATAAAAAATTGTGATTAAATATATAATTTTAAAAAAATTGGTGAAAATTGAGTACAACTTGAAGCTTGTTACATTTCACCATTTATATTATGTTGCAATACATGAATAAAAGATAATAACAAAAGCCAATATAATATATCTATCAACATATGCAAAATATTTGTATTTATATTAATAATATATGAATATAAAAGGATCACTAAACATAATAGTGATATCATAATTAATCATTATCTATATCCACCTAAACTTATTATCACATGTTATAATACTTGTAATGGTAAAATTTGCATACTTACATCATTTTCCTTTTTCATTTAACTACAATAAATAAAATAAATCTTAAATACCAATAAAATAATAGGTAAAAACATTGAAACAATAATATACATAAAATATATAATAAATGATTTTTCAAATAAAAGAGAAAGTAAATGATGTCCCAAATGATACAATTCTTAACTAATAATAAAATTACTTTATTATACCTGTTCATGGGTTCCCTAAGGTTAATCCTTTGCGTAATGTTCCTGAAATTGAAGAGGTGATTTGGTCAAAACCTGAGAGGGGCTGGGTGAAGATTAATTTCGATGGAGCGTCAATGGGGAATTTGGGCACCTCAGGAGAGAGAGGTGTGCGGCCTATGATGATGAAGGGAAGATCCTCTTCAAAGGTGCTAAAAGATTACAGGATGGAACTAACAATGAAGTCGAGGTACAAGCGGCTTTATTAGCTACTGACTTGGCAATAAATATGAAGGTTTCAAAAGTCCACTTGGAGGAGGACTCCCAAGTGGTGCTTAATGCTCTTATGAAAGGTGACACCCCGTGTTGGAAACTGAATAAGTTCATAACCATTATCTATGCAAAATTAAAATCTTTCCAAGACTTTTGTGTTTCCCACATAAAAAGAAGCAGAAATTGTTGGCTGACAGTATGTCCAACGTGGCTTGTGAGTTGTCCAAGGGCGAGGTGAGGTGGTGGGATAGTAATGACTGCAATGTGTGATGGAGTTAAGACGGCCTGCCAAGGATAGTACTTTCGCATACTTGATATGTGCGATATGCGGCCTGCATTTTTCAAGGTGTTGAGTTTGGATCGTGCTTTACGGGCAATTAATGTCGAACGTTTCTGCAATGGTGGCGGTTGTGGTGCGCGCCTTCTTAATTGCTAAAAATGGAATTTACGCTAATTCAATGTGGCAGTTGAGCGTGTTTGGTGGGGAAGATTACGGTTTTTTTGCAGAGCTTGATGGTTTGGAAAGGCCTCTAGCATGGAAGCTAATTTTACCTTGAAATCGTCGAAGTTGATACCTGCTTTTTGGGGTCTTGTTCTTGCAAAGAGGCTTGAGAATATGTTTTTGGCAAGAGATCCCCTTTTTTTGAAAGCGGTTCAACTGGTTCTTGGCGAGGAGGTGGCGATGATTGGCCACAGATATCGTTCAAGGGTTGATATCTACTTTTTAATCATGGCTTGGGGACTTGACTTGGGTTATTCATGCGAGGAGGTTAGAAAAGTGATGAGGATGATAGTCCCATATGATTATCTTCTAAACATGGAGTCTTTGTTGGAGTGGGCGATACCGGGTTGGGGTTTCAATGTCTCTGAAGGTATTCCAAAGGAAAATGCAAAGCTCCGGGCTAGACACATGAAGATTCCCTTTCTGCGATGTCGTGAGGAGGTCAAAGCCAAGTTTCGAGATGACGCGAGGAGAGGGTGGGAAGGTCTGGTAATCTATGGTCAGATAATGGAGTTGGAAGAAATTATCAGACAAGCAAGAGAGGAGGCTAGGATGGTGGACGAGGTGCAGAGGAGGTGATCGATTACCAGACGTCTTTCAGCAGAGTTAGCAAGACAAAACGAGCAGGGCTATGTGGTTGGCGGATCGAACAGGTTGGGGGATGCTTCACGTGCACTGAATGTCGATGAGTGAAGACTGATGAAAAACGACGAACAACGATACCTCTTGGTACTAAAATCTTTCGTTTTAGTTTTAGCTGCTTTTAGTTTTTCCGTCACACAGTTATACCATTTTGGCACGATGTAATTGGACATCTTTTTTACAGTAGTTGTGGGGGAGGGTTTTGTGTTTCTGTTTGATGAACAGCATGGTTTTGGAAGGGTGGTTTGGTGTATAGAGGGTGGTATTTTGGGTGGATGATGGTTTATCATGTATTGTTTTAGTTATCTTAATAAAATCATAATATTACCAATCAAAAAAAAATTACTTTATTATATTAAACAAAATAGCTTTAAGCAATTAGAATAACTCTATACCTTATCTTATATATTGACGATATCTCTCAACATCTTTAAGTAAATTTATATTAAAATATATCTAACATATTTAAGTTCCTATAAATCAATATATTATTAATTATCTTTATTTACAATTCAACTTAATATATATTCTTGTCATTAAAAATAAGGTTTGATGGAGTACATCCTCTAAATTAAATTCCTTAAAATGCATTTATATATCATGAGCATAATAAATCTTTTGCACAATCTTTCTAAAGTACTTATTAAACTCATAATTTAAGGCATTATTATCATTCAACATATTATAGGTAATAAATATAAATTGAATTAAAAATGATAACCTATACGTGTTTTAAATATAACGTATGAATAATAATATGTCTATCTAAACCCATTTGTACCTATAATAATATTTAAGATAAAAAGGAGAGAAGATTTAAAGTTGTTATTCTTTTGGCCTAAAATATAACTTTTTACCCAATAATATTAATTAATCGAGTTAACTTTCATTATTTCCTAATGTACAAGTAGATATTTTGACTATCATGTCCAAGGGGTTGAGCTTAATTGGCTAAAACACTGGGTTCTCACTGTGGAGACCCAAGTTAAACTCCCAATACGGACATTTGAAGTGAAATTCTAAGTTGTGACTCTTGGTCTTCCATAGGATGGGGAAGGTCTTGGGGTCAATCTAATGGAACTCTAAGCTGTGACTCTTGGCCTTCTATAGGATGAGAAGGTCTTGGGGTCAATCTAATCAAACATAATAATAATAATTCAAAGATATGTAATGGGGATGGGGCCCCTACTGTGTCCCCACTGGTTCATAGCTCCAGTCAAAAGCTATTCAGGCTTCGGCCAATTACCAATCAAAAAAATATATTTTGACTATCATTTTAGTTCAATATTAAATTTATTTTAAATTTAGATCTCAATCTTTAGTCATGTATAAATTATAATATATCATATAAGGTCTCTTTATCTTATACTTTTATTCAATTCTTATATTTCTCTTTTACATGAAGATAACAACCAAAAGAATTATTATTCTACAGTTTTAATAGATTTGTAAATTAATTTATTGAAATTAAATCTATAATAAATATTATTATTTTCTTAGTAAAAAAAATATTATATTTCACAATGAAATTTTTTGCAAGTTTTATCTCCAATGCTAAATATATCTTGCCAATTTCCATGTCTACCCTGAAAATGAGTTTCTTTAGGTGCAACTTGAAATCTTGCTACCATGCCAACTGCTTGCATAATATCTAGCCTTGATGCAGTTACATACAACAGGCTACTAATCATAAATTTATACAAGATCTAATCTACTTCAGGAGACTCGTCATCTTTGCTCAACTTACAAACTGTGACCATAGGTGTCCTTATCCTTTTGAAAAATCCATAGCAATGGTACCCTTCCCTCGTAACTTTGAAACGCCATAATTTGACAAGTACAAGGGAAAGGGTGACCCATGAGAACACATTAGGGAATTCCACATAGCTTACTTAGAAGTTGTGTATAATGATACTTATCTAATGCACCTCTTCCCTTGAAATCTAGGAGAACAAGCCATCAAATAGTTCTCCCACCTCCCGCGTGGTATCAAAACCTTCCATGAAATGGTAGAGAAATTTATTGCACAACTCTCCTATAACAAACTTATGCAACATCAAATAAAGGAATGGAGAATTCTTCGCTACCTTCCTACAAAGATGGAGGAATTTGGCAAGAAAATTCCCATACCATGTTCAAAAAAACTACTATAATAAAGAATTTTGCAATAAATAACATTTGAATAAATACATAAATCAGCATCTAGAATATGAAATTCAATATTAAAACACAACAAAAGTTTATTATCATCAATATTCAAAACTTATATATCTAATTAAACGTCAAGTAATACTAATCTAGGACAACACTAGAAATGGCAACTCTCATCCCATTAAGATCTCAATGGTTTGGGTACTCTTAGCTATGGCACACTTCCAAAGAAATAGATTATTTAAATCACAAAAAGTAAAATATGCTCAATAGAGCAACCATTAAACATAAAACCCTAGTCAATATAATCCCATGTGTACTGTGTACCCTAATTTAGATACAAGTGATAAACTTAAAGAAAACCCCATAAAATTATATATTAAATTCTAGAGAATCTTAACCCGACATAATAATTTAAATGTGAATATATAACAAATTTGGAAAGAAAAAACTCCACAAAAACCTTTCCAAATCTATTTGCATTGTTGATTTTTACTAGCAAATTTGCTCATGATTTTTTATTTAAAAAAGATTGTGGTTATTTTTTTTCAAATTTGATTAGTTTGTTTGTTTTTTTATTGCAAATTGATCCACAATTTTTTGAAATAAATAAATTTTGTGCCAATTTTTTCAATTTTGTTGACATTATTATTTTTTACAAACAAATTTATCGATTTTTTAAAAAAATAATGTGACTGGAAAAAATATTATACACTAAATGACAAACTTTACATCATCTAATAAATGTTGATCCATGGCTTATATTCTATTCCAAGCATAACATCTAACGAACCCAAATTTGAACTTGAAGTTTTTGGAATAGGTCTTCCCTATAATTAAGACACAAGTGTCGACGAAATTTTCAATGAGCAGATAATTCACCACATTCAATTGGTAGCGACATCATAAATGAAATTTCAATGCTCAACAAGCCTTTAAAAGGTGCATGCTAAAACTATGCAACCAATCTGATTTTTGTAATGGGCTATTCATGACTCTTTTCAAGATCAGAGTTGATGTTTGAGTGGCTATTTATTCTCAAACATATCCTTTAAATAATGTCCTTGGTTAAGAAACGACACCAATTTGAACGGGTCATTGCAACACTCATCTAAGCTATGCCCAAACTAACACATTTTCCTAATAGCATCATTGGTCAAAAATTGACATGTTGGAGGAAGCAAGACCCGTTTTGACAAAGGAAAAATAGTACAAGTTGAAAACATGAAGCTACGGAACCATTGATCTTTTCCTAATCAACAATGTGTGCTTCATTTAAAAGGTAACAATCTAACAAACATTTCCTGTTGTGCCATTGGACAATCATCAACAAGTCAACAAATAGTGAAACCCGCATCAAAGAAAAGGGCCTTCAAAATGTTTTAAATTTTTATAATACTTGTAACAACTCTCCTAGCATGTGGTAATAGATTACTCCAAATTTGATGTCTTTCTCACCTCACCCGAGTTATGAGTCATATTAATGGCATTTAATTACTTTGAGAATTATCTCACCTCTAGCTAGGAATGTGTTAGGAGATCCAAAGCACGAGAATTAAAAGTTACATTATTTTATAAATATAATATATAATGTTTAACAATGTGCAACCAATCCAATTTTCATGATGAACTATTAACATAGTTCCATGGAGCTTCTTGATGGGGGGACACAAGGACGTGGAGACAAGTTTCAAGGATAGGGGGACCAAGGAACTGAGTTTGGGGACAGCGACAAAGCAGCGGGGGGGCGGGGGGCACTAATATACAAATTGAGTTGAATTGAAGTCTTCAAGGCAAAATATGCAATATAACATCTCTATGAGTGCCCCATGAAACACAATATAGTTTTCAATAAGTTAAAGGTTACAATTTGTCAATTAGTATGTAATGGCATGTGCCATATAGCAACAGACCCGTCGGCGTCCCTGGCAAAGGTGGTGGTGCTATGGGGGGACATGTCCACCAAGTCTCTAAAATGTCCCCATACCAAGAACACAAGTGTTTTTTTTGTTCTTTTTTTTTGGCCGAGGTGGGGGGAGGGGGCAATGTGTCCCCATAGAACACTACACTAAACTAGGGTTGTATGTTGAAATGCATGATGTTCCTTGGAGTTTTCCCTTACCCAAAAATCATGGTATATGCCCAAAATTATGATGAGAAAAAAGAGTAATTGCTAATAAAAATAATCCAAAAAGAAATCTTGTCCATTATTCCAGAAGAAGATGCTACAGTTTGGGGATTCCACCTGAAGATTTTGTATCAATCTACATTAACCTAGAACAAATTACTCGTGATTACAAAACAATGGCTCCAAGTTCCAAAGAATATTTTCTCAAAAGAATAACAATTAATGGTAGCATACCAAAAATGAGCTACCTAGGAAGCTTGAAATTTTTAAATCATTGGTTTATAATACAATTTCTACACTGGTATTTTGCTTTCAATGATGAGATAATAATGCATGTAGATGTAGTTATGCTTAAATTGGTATACAATATCCATTATGCTCTTCCACAATTTAGTTAAAGATTTATTGAACACATTGTAGAATCCATGCATAAACATTTTTTTAATGATTATAGGAGGTTCCACTTTCAACACTAAGACCTTTAGGTTCATAACCCACTTGTGCCATTTATTCAAGGCAGCTCAATGAAACATTTTTGGCCAACAAGCTCCAAATTCCCTAGACGAATGATCAACAAGCACGATCACTTCCCCTATTTGAATGGACCCAAAAGATAGGATGTATCATAATGGAAGGAACTTCAAATATTTTGTGGATTACTCATTATCTCCAATTTATAATGCAATTACAAATACTCCAATGCCTAGATTGCCTAAATCTTATAGAAATTACATTCAACTATGAATGAAAGTACAATTATCTAACTAGTACTTCATAAAGGAATATGTTGTTCTAAAATTTTGTGGATCAAGATTAAAACCTCACAAACTTCCAACACATATGATGAAGAAAGTTTTTTCACTGAAATATACAACTAAACAATACAAATCAACTACATTTTGTTACTCAGCAAAAGAAGAGCACATTTATTTCCTTACCTTTTGCATTTGGAGGGTTACATTCAAGAAATAATTGTTTACTATAGCACATGACATTTTACAAATGTTTAGTTTTGATTTAGTCTATCACTAACAATAGGACTCGTGAGGTGATTAAAGCATGGGTTGTGGCTAGTAAAAAGTTAAAACATTAAATCTCAAGTTCAACATAAAAGTAAACCCTTGCTAGAAAGATTGAAAACATTTTTTGGGGGATGAGGTCAAAAAAGTAATGAAAAAAATTGCTTTTGAAAAAGATATTATTAATGAAAAATTATCAGCAAAAATAATGGCATTACATTCACAAAGACGATCACAGCCAAAAATTCCAACCAACAAACACAACAATGTATGAAAGGGCTACTAAAAAGTATAGTTTTAAAAAATTACTAAATCTCTAAAAAAAAATTGTATAGAGCCTAAGTGGACAAAATTAAAAATTAATATATTTTGGCCTATGAGGAAGGGTCTCGGTGGACTAAAAACTACTGTAGAGTTTGAGGAGGTCTCAGATGATGAAAAGATTAGCAAATTGTGGAATAGAAAGCATCCTTTGAAAAAATTGTTGCTCTGAAACTTGAAACTAACAAGGAAGAAAAACCCTTGGATTCAAAGTACAATATGCATATAAATCTAGTTTGACTAACAGCACAAAAGAAACAAATTCTTTAGGGGCAACCATTGCCCAAAAATTGGATAATGAAGGTGGTGATTTGGGGCCCATAAGACAAGGCATCGTTTATCTAGTAACATCAGTGGACAATAGAAAACCCTATGATTCACTAGTAAATGCAACTCCAAGTAGCACAACTAAATGTGTTCCAACTTCAATTCCTCGATCTGAGATACAATCACAACCAATACTACAAGGGTCTTCAGTTACTCAAGATTCAATCATAAAGGAGTTCGTTGAGAATCTAGTGCTACTAGTGGCGGTGGTACAAATAATAGTAGTGGACAAAATGTTGTACAAATATCCAAAAGCAATCGATAAAATTAGATACTATAGAGAATCCCAATGAACAAGTCCATGAAAAGAGGAAAAAGATTATGACAATTTCAACTATCTCCACTCCCACCTCAAATGAATTATTTCCAATTGGCAACCCTCCTATTCTTAATATGACTAGGACAAGAATGGCTAATCCTTACCCTCAAACAATTAGAAATGCCCCCAACACTTGAACTACTCCTTTGCTATTCAAGCATTCGATTGTGTCAATAGTCCCAGATTTTGATTACAAAATTGAGTTTAAGAAAAAAAAAAATCTAAACAATAAACAAAAAACAAATGTTCAATAGTAGAGCTGATGTAACCTCAACGCCTATATAAGTACCAAGGTATTGCCTATTTATGATCAAAATATTAAAAATAGTTTACATGTTTTTTATGCGCAAAATTCAAAATAAACCAACAATCAAATGCATTTTTTAAGTAAGAAGGTAAGCACCATTCGAGTGGATTTTAGTGAGAACTGAAAATTGTGACAAAATTAGTGTACCACAAAAAACAATGATGTGGTATATGTGTCATGTACTATGTTCTTGTATTCTCTACGCTTGCTTGTATTGTACTCTTAATTGTGTTGTGTCTTATCTGATGTGAGTTCGGTATGACTTGTTTACGTGTATTTTGTGTTTTTGTTCTTGTTGTATGTGTTATTGTATTACATGGTTGATTTGTTTAATGGTGCTTAGTGAAGGTACTTGTAAGTCATATAGTATGGGCTGCATGGGTTTCTGCCTTTAGTTATGAGTTGAACAATAAATATGGCATCGTAGAATGATTGTTGTCGTAGCATGGGCTGAGTAAAGGTGTTGCATATGGTCTTCAAAGGTTAGACTTAGTTGTGTTTGATTTGTTATGAACTGTATATTTCTTTATGCATTCTGTAGAATTGTTTTGAATATGATTAGTGTGCTGTGAGGAGTTCTAATGACTTAAATTTATGAGTGTAGTGTATTTGTATGTTATTTATGATGTGGATATGTGTTGCAAAATTGGAACGGAACAGTTAGTGTGTATGACCTTTGTTTATGGATCTATGATATGCGTGAAAATGTGAAAGAAACTCATAAAATTAACACTCTGCTTCTCTTTCATACTTCATCACTATAAAATAATATATGCGTACACTTCACACTAGACTAATGATTGGGAGGAAAACGATTCCTCCTCATACGCAACAGGAGCTTGGAGTAAGTTGCTCATGGTTGGACTTGCAACTTCACTTGTGTATTGTATCATTATTATTTGGATCACTGTTGTATATGTGATCAATTGTAAGCTGTTATATCATTGAATCATGTATTCATGGTTTAGTTATATCATTGGATGTAATTATTGAGCATGTCTTATAATGGAAGGTCAATAGAATTTATAACGAGTTGATATTTGTATATTCTATCATACACGTGCTATTATTTGTGTTAAAAGTTAATAAATTTTGAGGTTGCAATTTTTGGTGGTTGTGACAAACACAAATGATGGCATTGAATATTTAGTGTTATTAGAAGGATTGAAAATGGCCAAAGTGTTGGGACGTAAGTTATTCGCAGTTGAAGGTGACTCTCAGGTGGTCATTAATGGTTGTCTGGAGGAACAAATTAATGGCTGGAGATTAAAAAATGTTGTAAAAGAAATTCAGCTACATAGGAATCATTTTCAGATGTTTTTTGTAAACAATGCTATAGGAAAAGTAATACGTTTGCCTAGAAATTAGCTCTGCAGCTAGGGTGAGTATGGACCCATCAAAATAGCAGCTAGAGGAGTCAATTCTTCTTTAGCATAGACAGTTTTATCCCCCTCAAATCCCTACTTTCCAGTCACCAGAGATTTGATAGATATTATTTATGCTGCTATGTGTGATAATGATTTTAATATGCAGCTGAGAACTTAAAAGGCATGAATAAACACAAAAAAACAATGTTGTTTTAGACAATTCTTCCTTCCAAGAAGAAAAACATTTAGTGAATATCATATTTTTTCAAAATAGCTCTTCCCACCTCCAAAAAACACTATAAATCTTATGTTCTAGCAGAGGCAACAGATGGTGATTCCGCTCCTCTTGGCATTTATGGATTTATAAGAGAGAAAAATCTTGCATGTGTTGGCCCCAATGCTGTTGTTTCTTTGGATCCTTATCTCCTTGGCCTTCCCCCTTTGTACATGCACCGGCTGCTCCAGTTACACCTTGCGATGAGATTCAAGATGGTAGAACCTATACGGGGTCAATGGCTATGCCATTACGAGAGTCTTGACCCCAAAGCTCCCAAAATCTAGGTATCTAGGGAGGCACCTAACAGATGAATAACATGAATATTGTCTCACGCTCAGGGATTCACCTAGAGCTCACTGTAGGACACAGTGTTTGACAGAGAGCTAAATATTCCAGCCTAGGGTTAATATTAAATTTAACTCCAACTAACGCCTTTAAGATTTACATGCATGGCTAACTAAAAACTAGCTCTCAAGCATCCAAGACACCATTGAAGTTTTGCCTATTTGCTCAAGGTTTCTTTGTCTTCCTATGTAAATAACATGCTGATCAGCTATTCATATTGAATATATGAAATATCCTTGGTTTTGGAACAAACATGTCCTAAAGGTGAAACCATGGTTTCCAAATTTCAACCCCATGACAGAAACCTACTCCTTTCTCCCTAAATGGCTTATGCTGCCATACCTCATGCTACAATTATGCGTGGATTCATGTCTACTGGGTATAGGCAATGCTCTAGGGCAATTCTTAGCACTTGATCCAAAAATTGCTGATCTAATCCACTAGAATCCAGGTGGAGATTGATATCTTAAAAGACTTGCTGGATATAATATGGCTAAAGGTGACAGATTTTGTATGGAACGGGTGATAGACTGTGAGAATATAGCTTTCAGATGTAGGAAATGTTTCCCTGTTGATCATGTAGAAGTAAATTGCCAAGCAGCTAAACCAAAAACATCTAAAAAAGCCATATGGTGTAATGAATTCTGCTTGTTGCACTCATAAATGAAGAGGAATGGCCTTCCGTAGTTACGTCTGATGATTCAAGTCATTCTTCTCCTGTTGTCTCCCCTAAGCGCAGTCAGGTTGAGCATGCAAAGGTGGCTTCTCATGTTACGGTATTGGTGACAGTGCTTCTTCCCACCCCTCCTCAAAATGCAGATATTGTTTGGGCTTCTCTAAGGAAGGTAAGTGTGCCAGTGGGTACCATACAAGTGGAAAAGGCTAAAGTAGGCAACAGTGTTTCTCCTTCAGGATAGAAGCTGCCCCAGCTTTCCAGTCAACTTGTTGGAGGCACTAAGACAGTTTCTCTCCAACTCCCCATCCCCTCTCCTTTTAAATCTGAGCATGCTGTCAGGTTCAACAATTTCAGATGAAAGGTGAATAGGAACCATTAATCCTGAATCCATTTTGGATACTGTAAATCAATCATCATATACTTGCAGCCCATGAAAGGGAATAGAATTTATATTCTCTTTAAAGGAAGAAGGAGAATTGAGATAACAAATTATTATTCAAGAGAGTAGATATGGAGAAGATACGGAAGCATCAGCAGAATTAGATGCTTCAAGGAGAGCGAATTCAAATGAAAAGGCTCAATGGGATTTTCAATATCATGGATTGTTGTATGTAAAAGAGGTGCTTGGAGAGGAAGGGTTAAGCAGCTCTGAGTTCATGAGAATGGATGTGTCGGTATTTGTGGACTCTGTTGATAAACCGAAGTCATGGGTTGAAGATGAGGCAACATGGCAGTGGATTTTGCAAACTCTCTTGCCTATTAAGAAGCTATTGACTATCAATGAAAGCTTTAATGAGGAAATGGAAGAAAGCAAGCATGGGATGGAAAATTTGCAGATAAAAATGGATGGGATGATTGAAGATATGTTTACAGCAGACAAAAGAATTTCAAATATTGGAACCTTCTGTTTGAATTTGGCTTTCATTGTTAGTAATCTATGGGTGGTATTAAGCGACAGAAATCTGGAAAAATCCAGCATGTTCACCACTCCATCTATTTCTCAGGAGGATGTAATCCAGACAAAACAGAAAGATTTTGTAAAGCCTGCGGTAGATTACTTCTTGTCATATCGAATTTTAGCTTCTATGTTTTGTAAATCTTTTTGGGCTTGGCTGTCTAGTGATGAAGTTTTTATAAATAATTAGTATGAATAACATGATGCCATATGTTCCCCCCCATTTATGGGACTAGCCAGGTTGATCCCTCCACTAACCCGAGAGCAAATGTCCAATGGAGCCCACCTGATGAGGGTTGGATCAAAGTAAACTTTGATGGGGCCTCTAGAGGAAATACAGGCCCGTCAGGGGCAGGTTGTGTTCTCACTTCTCAGAGACCACGAGGGAAGGTTCCTAGTGGTCAAAGCCAAAAAATTGCCAATGAGAACAAATAATGCAGCAGAACTAAAGGCAGCTTAAATTGGGATCCTCTTATGCATTAGAATGGGATTTAGGAGACTCCACCTAGAAGGAGACTCGATGATTGCAATTAAAGCAATTCGGCACCAAGATATCCTGAATTGGAAGTTAGAAAAGTTCCTACAGTGGATTTGGAAAGGACTATCTCAATTGAAAGATTTCAAACTCTCTCAAATATTTCGAGAGGTAAATATGGAGGCAGACAGGCTGCCAAAGACATCAGTTGATATGATGACGGACAACTCCAAAGCGGATTTGGCTGGTATGATCCCTGGCATGGTGAGCTAGGACTGGTGGAGAGGATGGCTTTAACTACCCTGAGGAGCCAGGAGAAGGGATTGCTTGTGATGGAGTTGACAATTTGCTTGGGACCTACTGACAGGCAAATGGCATTCCAGCATCTAAGGAAGATTTTCAACATCTTGTAGCCGGAGGTGATGGAGGCCATTAAGTATATCCTAGGGGAGGCCTTCCTATCCTCGACTTGTCGCTTCAGGGATAATATTGATATTGTTCCCTCTTCATGGCCTGGTTACCACAGGCTCGCGAGAGGAAAAGATCGGTGAAGTTTCTAATGCAGAAGCTAGTAAATGCACAATGGCGAGTGGATATTCAAAATTACCTTGACATGGTGGTCTTCGGGTTTGGGCTCCTCCGCCTGAAGGGGTTTGGTCGTGACTCACCCTCCCCTATTTTTTCTAATCTGGCAGAGGGGTGAAGACAAGGAGGCTTGGCAATTACAGGTGAGCAGAAACATTGTGCTCCTGAAGGAGATTATGTGTGCCTCGAGGGTCGCAGGCAGACCTATAATCTTGGCCCTCCCTGCAGCACCAACAGGACCAGCAATCACGAAGGAGGTGGTGGATGATACTAGTTCAATGTAGTAGATAGGTTTTTGTGATACAGTCTCCTTTTGGCTTTTTTGGCCGATCGTTGATGTAATTTTTTATGTATTTTGGGTATGGCCCCCTTAGTGCCAAATTAACATATCAAAAGAAAAACATGTTGCCATATGTAAGAGTATTTCTTTGGGAATGAGACCCTATAGAACTTGTAGCTACATTATCTATTAAAAAGTTAGTTATTTAAAACAGTTTTTATAGTTTGTCAAAAAATTATAACTAACTATTTCAAAAACATGAAACAAAAAGCCTAAAAGAAGAAACAAATGTTAATAAATGCTGGAGCCTATCCTAAAAAAAATCAGGAAACTATGGGATCTACATTGTACAATGAATTAAAACACAAAAAAGAAAATAAAAGTTAAAAGATTGAAACCCTCCTCTGCTACTGAAATTTTACAAACACCTCTGCTCCACCTCTAAAATCTATAAGATTGTCTTTCCATTCTGCAAATCAAATTTTGCACATCCACTATTATATTTATTTTTTGAAAAAGGATTTTTTTACATTTTAGAGCAAGGGCATTGTATCCACATGTATTTGGCATGGCCAGAAATTAAATGATCTTTTGGGCACATATACCTGGTACAATGTTACACATATCAAAGATTTTACCCAAGCATATCCTGCAACCCTGCTTATGCATGATGGTCTCTTCTTCATACATAGCCAAAAATGGGCGTCACTCTACCATCACTTTAGGAATGCAACCAGATGGGGAGAGTGGGGGCTTCCTTGATCGAGATCCTCTATTTGCCAAAGGGTAACTTGATATAAGGGCAATTACTTCTTTTGCTGTCTTATGCTCTCAATTATATTTCAACACTCTAGATCTTGGAAAGGTGCATCCTTCTTGCCTAGGCAAAATTTAATGTCCATACAAGGAATACCACACCAATGGGCTTTCATCCAAATATATGAGCTTGTATATTTCACACCACATTGATTGCAAATCTAAACATACATACCACCACTTGGTACCTACCCTATCATGTCATCATACTCCCACAAAGGCGAATTTAGGTTCGCTTTGATGCGGGGTTGGCTCATGGAGCTAAATTTGGCAGCCATTTTAATCCTTATGGCAACAACAACATATTCCAAGCAAATAAAAAGAAAAATAATAGATTCTAACTTATTCAAATGTAAATGAATGAAAAACAAAACAAGCGATTATGTTCACAAAAGAAAAAATGATATAAAAAAATGAATAAGTTAATAACCATCTTGTGGTGACATTTTCACACATCACCCCATTGCAAATGGGGACCCCCTACTTTTTAGGTCCTCTTGGTCTTTTGGTTGTGTTTCTCTGGGTCTTTTTACAGCAAACCCTTCAATCATCCCGGTTTGCAAGTGTTTTGGTGAAATTTGATCAAGTTTGCAAGTCATTTGAGTGAATTTGGCTAAGTCTAGAACTCGTTTGATCTATTTTGGGGTTTCGCCCTACAGGCTTAGATTTGAGGTCTTTTCCTTAGGGTTTTGAAAAAACTGAACATTGTATTGGAATCAAGGCCCTTCAAGGAAGCTACCAATGAAATTTGAGTGAATTCTAAGCAAATTCCTATTTTTAGAAAGCTCCTATTTTTAGGGAATTTCACTGCCTCTCGGATTGTCTTTATTTTGCCAAAAATCAAACTTACTATTTTTAGCAATTTCTATTTTTAATAAGTTTCTATTTTTAGCAAGTGTCATCTTGCCCTAATTTTGACGTTTTGAAGTACTTACTATTTTTATTAAGTCTATTTTTGGCAAGTCTACCACAAGCAGGGATATCCTGACACTAAAGACTGAGCATTCCTGAACATTTGTCTAAATCCAGATAGTCGAAAAAGCAAGCAATTGATCAAAAATGGTTGTGTGAAATCCATTCCAGAAGTGGAAAAGCTCAAGAAAATCTTCCAAGGTAGAGAAAATCACTTCAGTCCAAGATGGCATCCCAGATCTGGAAAATGATCAAAAGTGGCCAAGTCAAGAAGAAATTTCCTAAGGCAGTTAAATCTTCACCATGACATTGGGCACCAAAGAGGCATCAAGGAAGAATTCTCCAACTCAAAAAATCCTCCACAAGGCAAGTTTAGCGCTCAAGTATGGTGTGTGGGCGCTAAAATGGGGTTGCCAAATTCCTTCACACTAGCAAAACAGCGCCCATGTCAGGTAAGGGAGCGCCAAATTGAGGGTCATGAGGAATTTTCCTCCTTGACCACATGGAAATGGCACTCTAGCATGGTGTGTGGGCGCCAAAACATGGTTAGGAAGGAATTTTCCTTTCGGATAAATATTCCTCCACAAGGTCAAATCCACGCCCAAGTCAGAGGATGAGCGGCAAACCTGGGTAGTGAAAGAAAATCTTCTCAAATGCAAAATTCCTCCAAGCCATGGAAATAGCGCCCAAGGTGGAGTAGGAGCGTAGGATAAGGGTAAGGAAAGAATTCCTTCCAAACAAGATTTTCCTCCACAAGGTCAATTCCACGCCCAAGGAAGAGGTTGGAAAGAGGGGCACGAAAATTAAGCGAAGTATGAAATTTGAGAAAGAAAATCCCCTCAAGGAGAACAATCAAAAATCCCCTCTCAGGCATGGAAATTCACCAACACTGAAGAAATTTCAAGGCAAGGTAAAAAATTGGTCGAGAGAGATTTCCCTCTCCTAAATGTCGGAACTCAAATTTGAAAAATTCCTAAAAAATAGGAAATGTGACAAATTGATGAAAAGGCTTCCTTAGAACAAGATGAACTCAAAAAGCACAAAAAAATTCTTTCAAGACCAAATTTTCTCTCTCCAAAATCTAGGCGTACAAGAATCTTTCATAAATGGAAAAGATTGTTAAAATTCTTCTAAGGCGGGAAAATCTTCCAAAATGTCTTTTGTGAGCCTAGAATGGAAAGACTCTTGTAAAGGATGAGTTGGCAACATGCAAAGAGAATATTTCATATTAATGAAGCACGGCCAGGAAAATTATAAATGACAACAGGGTCTACTTGCATGGCGAGAATTTATTGAGTACATGAAGGCATTGTGGTGCATTCATTGCAAGAATATTTGACCAAGGTGGCGGCTAATTCATTGCATGGCAGTTGTCGTATTTAATACAATGGTGGAGCATCTTTTGCATGTAACCGATTTGGAAGTGATGGTACATTCAATGCACATTAGGCGAATTTGGAAGTGATGGGGCATTTATTACACATTGGGCAAATTTGAAAGAAGTGGTACTTTTAATGCACAATAGATGCCATTTTTGGCAAAGAGTGTAATCTATCGATAATGGGCATAATGGGTCATTAATGTTTATTCACACCTTGTTGCATCATGTGTGTGGAATCTTTTGGGTCAAACCCTAATTAGGGTTTGCATGTAATCAAGGCTAGAGGCCTATATAAGGGGGCGACCCCTTTATTTGTAAAGTAGGGAGATTTGTATGAAGTTGTTGTGATAAGTTTTTGAGATAATAACATTGAAACATTGTTCTCTAATGGTGTCCACTTAAGTTATTTTTCAAAACTTGCATGGTTTCACATTCCTCACTTAGAGTAGAAGTAGAGTAGTGCTTTGATTTCAATGCAGAATGTAATAGTGTTTGATGAATTTCCATGGTTCATACTTTTTGCATCTTGTTGATTATAAGTTGCAGTGTAACGTTAGCCTGAGCCACTAAATTTGTGCTAAGTTCGATTGTGGATAGTCGCTTGGATTGCATCGTTTTGGGTACTCAAATGCACTTTTTCAATGTGAAAATCCTTCAACATCCTTGGAAGATTGCACCAGTTCTTGTGGAGTTGTAGTTAATCTTGGGCCTTGGCAAAGCAAAACTTAGTTTATTTGGAATTCGTCCATTAGAGCATTATCTATTGGTATCACTGCCCTTAGGAGTAGATTTAGATCCTTCTAACCCTTTCCCCTTTAATTTCAGTCTAATCCAGTTCAGTTCATTCGAAGCAGAAACATCATAGAATTGCTATATCCGATGATGGAGTTCAAGCCACAGAAAAGAAGTGAAAGAACAATCCAAATGTAAGTCACCTTGGATTACCAGCATATCACATCAAGCCAACTAAGTCACATCCATTGCATAATCGGAACCTTGGAGTCAATTGTTTGAACTTATTGCAATCTTAGCATACAATTGAACTTTGATCGAGAGATAGTAAAGTGACCATTGGAAATCTTTATTTTGTGTTGCACGTTGTCACAAAACACACGTCAACACATCCATCTAAGAATCTTCCTCCAAGATCTCCTTGGTGGCAACCAAGCTCCTGCACATGCATAGGAATAGCAATCCCACCTCCTTGGAAGCTTCAATGATCAATAGTCAGCTCTATATGTACAATGGCAAGCATGATTGAAAGTGAGGTAAGTGTATTTGGTTTGTGTATAGTTTTCAAAATGAGGTGAATATGTTTGTTTTTTGTGTTTTACGTCGTTTTGGGGTTTGATCTAGGTTTTAGAGTTAAATTTTCAAGTTGAATGATCAAACGTTAGGAGCAAAAAAATAGTTATCAAAAAAATCAAAGACACATTGAAATTGTTTGGATTCAAATTGGATATTGCAATTTCCATCTGGAACAGGCAGGTACTTGGACAATTTTAAACAGAATTTACAATACCCTGGACGAACCCAAAGAATTTAGAACCAGATTCCAATACCAGGGCTGCCAGGCACCAATTTGCTAGCACAGACAGTCTAGTACATCACTTGACATTAGCTCACAAATCCTTTTACATGTCAATTTTTTGCTGAGCGCTGAGTTGACTCTTACTTTCCATCTTGCTGGTTCACTGTGAAGTTCAGATCATGTATCTTTTCTTACTGTATATATCACCATCTACACTAATTCTTAACAGTGGCTTCAAGAATGACAACTAGCAATTCCTCTATGATAAAATTTCTACATTGGTAAACACAAAGGCCCTTACAATATGGATAGTCGTACACCACAATAGAATGTCAGGAAATCTAAAATCGCTTTCATTTCAGTGATTAACATTTTAGTTCAAAAAACTGAACCTGGATGCACACACACTATGGTCCTGTCAATATTTCTGGGTTGATTTCATCAAGTACTAAGGATTTCGTATTTATGCTTAATTGTGCAAACTATTATGATTGTGAGACAAGGTTTGTTATATTTAAAAAAAATTAAACAGCATATTACAGTGGCATCAGAGTTGGATGTTGCTAGCTTGATGTGACAGAGCCAACTAGTATCAGGTAAGGTAGCTTAGGAAAAATTCACAAACTCTTTTAGAATTTTAGGCAAAAGAAGAAAATACAGAAAGAAACAAGAAAACTTTGAAAGATCCTACAGATAATTTTGAAAGGAAGTTTGACCATATGTTAGATATGATGAGGCATGTGTTACATATGATGCATAACAACCAGAAAACACCAAATAATGCAGTAAAATCCAATAATCAAAATATTAAGGAAAGTTCTTTTCAAGCCAATAATAAGTAGAAAAATCACACATATAGAACCATGGGTGGGTTAGTTGATAGACCTTTTCATCCTACTCTCATTCAAAGGGAAAAAGAAGTTCCTGTGAAGGAAGCACAAAGCCCAATGCAAAATTACACTCACGCCATGTATGCAAAATATAGAGAACTCCCTCTAGAGATTCAAGAAGTAATGAGTCCCACTAACTACATAACCATAAAAAGATAATGTATGTTAAACCTCAATCTCAACTAAGACAATATGACCATCAACATGTTTTAGGGAAGCTAACACAATATACATTTGAGGGTTCTAATAAAAGTACTGCTCATGTGTGGGTGCAGAAGTTAAACACATGCGTATCTCTGAAACCTATGACCAAGGATGACACCATCGAATTCACCACCTTACACTCAGAAAGCACAGTGCACAAATGGTGGTAGCATGGTTTGATATCCCAAGGTCATGGTCTAGCTGACAAGTGACACATGACAATTTTTGCAGAAGGTTCATTGAAAGGCTTGATAGAAAAGATCCTTAAGTTCATTTTAGAGAGTTGGCCCTTAAAGCAAGAGGGAACAGTGAAGAACTATGTGGAGGAATTCCACAAAGTATCAACAAAAAGAAGATTAATTGTCATTTTATTGAAGGGTTAATTGAGCCTCCTAAGGGTTTGATTAAGGCATTTGACTATTAAAATAATAATGTAATGTTTCTATAATGGTCATCTAAGTTAGTTGTTTAGTTTCCTTTCTGTCTTTCGTGCTTCCATTCTCGATTGTTTCCGTTAAGGAAAGATTGTCTTGTAATCTCTATATAAGGAGTCTTTCATCTCCTTTGTAAAAACCGAATAATCAATCAATCATTTATTATTTCATGCTATTAGAGCAGGTTAAGTATTTTGTTGAATTTTGTGGCTTCTACCTAGAATTTTTTTTTAGAAATTTTTTTGAATCGATTTTTTATTGAAAAAATCGTGGGTTCAATTCAAAGGGTTTTCTTTGAATTCTTAGAAAGAGTTTGAAAATTGTGGATCCTATTGCAGCCTAGTTTCGCAAAAGTTTTTGCGTCGATTATCTTCAAATCGCGTGTTTTTTGTCTGATTTTCTTCTGCTTGTGTGAGGATTTCATGATTTTTCCCGCACGAAGGTTTTTCCGTGTTTTTGCAGATCATGGATAGCCTCTGGTATTTTTCTGTGGGTCTAGTTGCTAAGCACGAGGATTTTCTGAGTTTTGACAGAAGTCTTGTTATTTCTGAGTCATGTGTGGGTCTTTCCCACGCCTCCCTATTTTTTTTCGCACAAAGAATGTCTGCAGGGTTTTCTTCATTGTCTGCCCTAATCCGCAACTGGTTTTTGCAGTCTGAGTTCTACTCGTATTTGGATTTTCTAGTCGTTTCTGCACACTAGGGTTTCCTCTCTCCATGTTCTGAAAAATCGTGTTCAATCTAAGGTTTTTTTTCAGTCTCCAACCCAAACAACTAGGGGTTTTGTGATGCCTCTTCTTCTGCAAATCGTCATTTTTCACAGCATTTTTTTGGCGCGATCTAGAGTATTTCAATATTTAGGGTTTCTGGCGACAAGTTTCTAAGTGCACCTAGGGTTTCTGCAGACTGCTAATTTGTTTTCACCTTCTTTGCTACTACTAAGGTTTTGGAGCAATGGGTTTTGCCTGATTTTCTCCTCAAAAATTGTGGGTTTTCTTGAAGCAAACTTTTTCAGCGCCTAGGGTTTTGCTTGATTTTTTCCACAAAAATCAGAGTGTTTTATTTCTGTTTACTACTCATGATGGCCAAAAGTAAAGTTTTTGAACAAACTAGAGTTTTGTACAATTTTCTCCTCGTCGTGTAATGTCCCTTTTTGGGAGTACGCCAAATCATGCCCAACATGCTTGTAGAATTATTGCAGGTCACGTATTTCCAGTATGTTGTGGTAATTTAGGCAGATTCAATTCGATGTTATTTCCCTCTATGAAATTTGAACGCTGCTCTCTTGTATGAGTGTTATTGCTGGATTGCTGAAGATTCTTTGCTTTTTTAAAGAGAATTGATATTAATTGTATTGATTTCCTCCATTGATTGATAAGTCCCCTTCAATGCTAGGAATGAATTCTCCTTTATACTTTATTGGTGGAAGGGGAGTGTTCCAGGACTGCTAGGTGGGATTTCCAGCTATCCAAGGTCAAGTAGGACACATTTGTGATGTGTCTAGGGACAACTAGGTGTGATTTCAAAGTGATCAGGGACAAGTAAGGCGCATTTCTACCTTGTTGCAGGAAGTGGGCGGGTTCGCAAGATGGCGAAGGACTATAAAACACAATCCTAAGTTAGACAAGGAGTTTGTCCACCTTTCATAAGAATTGAGTCACCACTTTTCATTGTTGCGCTTGAGAATAAAATATCATTCCCCAAACTGATCTCCCCTTTTTATCTCCTCCTTAAATGAAAACTTCTCCCCTTTATATCCTCCAATGTGAGAGAGAGTCACACTTCTTCATAATGGTCACAACCTTTCACAAATACCACCCTTCAAAAGGGTTACAACCCTTCATCATTGCTAACCCTTAGAAAGAGTCACTTCCTTATCTTCTTCCCATTAATGCTTCCTTAATTCCTTTTTGCTCCCTTCTTTCTTCCTTCATCCCTTTTCTCCCCAAATGAAGTTCTCTTCTCTCCCTTTCATATCTCATGTTCGAGGGAGTCACAACTCTTCATTTCATGCCTTTTGACCATTCATTAAACTTAACTAAATTTTATTTTCATTTTTTTATATTTTAATTTATTATTATTATTTATTAATGAATCCTATTTTAACAAGGGTATTGTTGTGAGGTATTCACACATTGCCCCATCGCAAATGGGGACCCCTACTTTTTGCTTTCTAGGGTTAGCTCTTTTAGTTTTGTTGTTGGTCATTTTGTGTCTTAGCCTTTGCATTGAAGGGTTTGAGTTTCTCAAAGGTCATCAAGTCAGGTGGATCTCCTTAGGGTGGAGTGGAAGTCAAGTCAGTTGGGTGATTAGGGGTTATTTAGATCATTCCTAGGGTTTTGTGTACTATCTGGTCAGGCTTCAAGTTGCTAAATCAAACCTTGGTTGAATGCATGGTGTCCTCCTAGGTCCTGTCCTTTACATCAAGGTCAAAGCAAACTCGCTTTAGAAGTCTGGAATGTCATCTTGATCCTGAAGTATCCTGAAATTTGACTAAGTCCAAAAATTTGAAGGATCCTCCAAAAACTAGATTTTGCATTATAACTCCTAGAGGTCCAGAACCACTCTCAAACATCCTGACAATATATATGGAATATAACTTAAAGTATAAGAACTTATACTTAAATGTTATATTCCATATATGAATCCTCACGGAAAGACTAACTTGTCAAACAACTTCCTACCTTGACCTTTTCCTTAGAGAAGTCTTAGAGTGAATTTATCATTTTCGCTCCCATACCTTGCCAAGGGTCAAGAGCGAATTTTGTCTTTAAGTCCCGTCCTCCCGAAGGTCACAAAGCGAAAATTCCATTTTAGGGCTTGTCCTTGGAGAGGACACAGAGAGAAAATTCCATTTTAGGGCCTGTCCTTGGAGAGGACACAGAGTGAATTCATCATTTTGGCCCTGTCCTTGCAAAGGACAATGAGCGAAATTTTCCATTTTGACCTTGTCCATACCTTGGTCCAAAAGTGAACTGCACTTTGAGTCTTGTCCTTACTAAGGACATAGAGCAAAATCTTCCTTTAGATCATAGAGCAAGTTTTCAGTTATAAGGTCTGTCCTCACCATGGTCATTGAGCGAGTTTTACCTATTTTGACCTTGTCCTTGCTGAGGGTCTAGAGCGATCTGCTGATGGTTATTGAGCAAATTTTGTTTTCATGGCTGTCCTTAGAAAGGTCATTGAGCGAACCTAATCATGTCGTTAGACAGGTCTGAGAGCGAAATTTACATAGTAGGGCCTGTCCTTAAGAAGGACACAGAGCGAACTCTCTTGTGAGTCTTGTCCTTGGGCTGGACACACAACGAAATTTACATTTTGGGTCCTGTCCTTAGAAAGGTTTTGGAGCAAAAATTGTCATATAGGGCCTGTCCTTCCAAAGGACGTGGAGCGAAATTGTCACCTTGCCTTGTCCTAGCTGAGGGTCCAAAGCAAACTTGAATATGTATCTTGGAGAGGTCATAAAGCAAACTTTGTCTAGAATCATGAGCGTACCTTGCCAAGGTCTTGGAGCGAACAGCATTATAGGTCCTGTCCTTGGATAGGACACAAAGCGAAATGCATTTTAGGGCCTGTCCTTGGGCCGGTCAGAGAGTGAACTACTTGTTTCAGACCCTGATCGATCAAATCAAATGATGCAATTTAATTTTGATCTTGTCCTTAGCAAGGTCAAAAGCGAATTTATTATAGGTCTTGTCCCTAAGGCGGTCAGGGAGCAGACCTAATCATTTTGGGCCTGTCCTTAAAAAGGACATAGAGCGAGATGCTTATCTTGATCTTAACCACTCAAATAACATGCAGCAAATTGATAAGAACATGCTTTATAAAGGTCAGCCAGCGAACTTTATTATAGGTCCCGTCCTTGGCAAGGACATAGAGTGATTGCATGAGCTCCAAAGCGAAATTCAACAAAACAAGTATTTTGGGGCCAGCACTTTGAAAGTTATTTTTATTCATACTAAATCAGGTCGGCCTTGTATCTTTATCCTAGATCGCATATAAAGGGAGGTCAAATCAATCATTCTAAGCATCAATTCAAACATTTTTCTCTCCATCAGTGGCAGGTCAGTGAATTATTCCAGCAGGGCAAGGAATTTCATCAGCGTATTTGCGAATTTCATCCAGCCTATAGACGAAATTCATTATTGAGGGTGCAGGTCTGATGTCTTGAAAAGGCGAATTTATCATTTAAGTATTGAGGAAAAGCGAATTTACTCAGCTAAGAGGCCTTGATTTGCCCTAGGGTATTCAAATTACCCAATGAACTTATTGATTGCAATCATTCAAAATCAGAGATTGTGTCAAGTTAAGAGATTATATAAGCTATATATCATATGAGTTTGATACTATACTTGCTTTGTTTTGCAGATATAAAAGGGAAGATCATGCAACCACCATGCAAGAGACACAAGCAAGGATGGAGGGATGAGCGATCATGACAAACACTTCCTATCACCATTATGTAAGATCAAGAGGAAGCTTCATCAAACACAAAGGTATTTAGGAGGGAAGAATCTCAAGTATTCTCACCACACCCTAGAGGCATGAAGAAGATTAGAGTAAGGATCTTAAGGAGTAGTAATACAATCACTCAAAAGCAAGCAAGGATGGAAGAAGGACTCAGCTCCCTCAATATATCCCATCACAACTACTTTGAGCAAGCTTGTAATGTCGAGTATCAAATCTTCCAAACCTACAAGTGCAAGTTGAGGTGGAATCCTAGTCATCATCCCAATCACCACTCACCAATCAGGGAAGGTCTACATCAGCATGTCTAGATACAATGTATTTGATTCCTCCACGATGGCACAAACTCCGAGGCACCTACCCCTGATATCTATTGGTCCACATTCGCTGAATGTAATTTTCTCATTGGCTAAGGAGAGTTTGTTGTAACAAACCCTAATTAGGGTTTTCATTGTAAAATCTTGGCCATTGATCTCAAATTGATCTGAGCCGTTGAATTGTATTGAGAGCACTATAAAAGGCTCAGGCTCTTCATTTGTAAAGGTTAATAGGGGATAGTTAATAATTAATAGGGAATAGCTAATAGCGAGTAGAATAGCCAATAGTCAATAGATAGTCTTAAGAGAATAGAATAGAAGTTAAAGTAGGAAGAGAAGGCAGAAATTGTTGCCTAAGTTGTAAATGAACTCCATTTTCATTGAAGTTATGGTGAAGTGTGTTGTTTCTTTACAATTTGCATGGTTTCTTGTTGGATCTTCATGTTAGATGGTAAATAATTAGATTGGATGGAAGAAGTTGTTGAATGTATTCATGTGGAATCCGCCCAATCCATACCACTAGCCTCTTGTTGCTTGTAACTGCGCCTTGTGTGGTCAACTGAAATGATATGAGTTTAACTTCGAATCGTTATACATTCATTGCTTATGCATTAACTTGAATGGTAATTGATGTTTGATGGTATTGAACATCCTTGAAACATCCTTAGAAGATTGCACTGAGCTTGTGTCAAATTGTTCAGTTTGATGGTGAGACCTCGCTTAGTAGGATTCCATCTAGCCATTCATTCATCTTCCTACATTCTTAAGATTAGAATAGACTCTCTCAAACCCTACCTCTTTTGCTATTTTTTATCTTTCAATTGAGTAGATAGGACCTAAGTTCCAGCAAATCAAGCATTCAGGCATTCGAATGTAAGTCCCCTTGTGATTCCAGCATAATCACATCAACCAATGAGCTTATCTACATGTAGAGACCCTACATTCAAGAAGCTTGGAGTCTTCTCGAATGATCCTTAAGCAAATCTTCAGCATCAGAGAGATTTTGTTCAAGAGAGGATAAGATACTTATGGTATTTTATTATGTGTTCGCATGTGCGTAAAAAACGCATCAACAGATACATTACAAATCATGGATGGGTTTTCTAATTTTTCTCCACAAAAAATCATGGAGGCTTTTGCACGTTTTCTCTTCAAAAATCATGTTTTCTCTATTTGTTTTTTGCATGATTAATTCACACAATAAATCCTGGGTTCTTTCTTTGTTGGAGGGTTTTCTGATTTTTTCCACAAAAAATCATGATTGGTGTTGTTGTTTTCTGGGTTTTCTGATTATTTTCCAAAAAAAATCATGATGCGTTTTTTGTGTGGTTTTAAGAAGCTGATCTCGATGTCTCTGAATAAAGGGAGGGATGGCTTGTGTTACCCAATATCATGTCAGAAGGATTGTGGTAGACAGATTGTGGTAAACTTGATCATATCAAGAAGTTTTACAGAATCAGGCTCATGTTGTAGAGCGTTTTGAAGAGAAGGGGGCAACCTTCTATGCATTCATGGCCAAATGATCTGCAAATTAAGTCTTTTGTAGGGTAGTTAGTACGATGACCATCAAGGGGTGTTAAAATAATAATGTAATGTTTCTATAATGGTCATCTTAGTTAGTTTTTTAGTTTCCTCTCTATCTTTCCTATTTCTATTCTCAATCGTTTCCATTATGTAAAGATTGTCTTGTAATGTTTATATAAGGAATCCTTCGTCTCCTTTGTAAAAACCGAATAATCAATCAGTCATTTACTATTTCATTCACCCTTCAAGAGGCTACTAAAAGAGCTTTGAATTTAGAAATTTTGGTGACCAAGAATAAGTTCCATCAATAAACCCCTCCTATTGGGAAGAAAAACAAACTTTTTTAAAAACGGTTTTCTTAACAAAAGGTATTTGAACCAAAGAGGTTTTGATGAAACGACCAAAAATGAGAATGTTGAAACAAATGATGTTTTTCTTGCAGAATACCATGGGAACCTGGACACTAATGCTTGAGAAAAGGTCAAGTGCAATATATAGAAGTAATTCCTTATGATGATTCAAAGGAGGAAGAACCAAAGCCAAAAATTAAAGAATGTGAACCTGAACCAAAAACAAAAGAGGAAAGTAAACATCCAAGGGACAAACTTGGAACATTGTCAATCGCTCCTAAATATCATCCTTTCAAAGTATCAAGCATTTTTCAAGCACACGGAGTTATAGTTCTAACCTTAGTCACCGTGTTCACCGAAATTTTCAGCTTCAAGTTTGAGATTCGGCAAACCTAACAAAATTACTAAAATTCGTAAAAGTTTGTCTAAAATTCTTACAGCAAATATGTTAGCATTTTTTTAGGGTATATCCACCGAGGTTCTGATGCATTTTGCAGACGTTTGAAGGTCCCCACCTTTGCTCATTGCGAATACTCCCCGCTCAGCCACGTCTGTCCATTTTGAGAGTTTTTTTTGTTCTTTTTGTCTGTCGCATGACTGAAGGTGTTTGTTCATGCTACATCCAGCTATTGAAGTTATTTGTTCATGTTTCATGGGTGTGAACCACTACCCCATCATCGTTGTTTCCCCCGCAATGCCGCCATCAAAGTTCTTTGTCCGTCGCCGACTCGACCAAGTAGGCCGTCATGCCTTCAGCGTAAGAAGGCATATTAAATTTAGTTTAGCTTTTTTAGTCCTTAAGATTTCATATTAAATGTATGTTATTTTAATTTTACTGATTAATATTAAATAGATTAAAGATTTCATATTAAATTTATGTTATTTTAATTTACTTATTATTATAAAATAGATTTAGATTTATTTATTATTTTTTCATTTTTATTTATATTAAATAAAAACATTATATATTCAAGTTAAGATTTCAAATTAAATGTATGTTATTTTTATTTACTTATTAATATTAAATAGATTAAAGATTTCATATTATACTTATGTAATTTTAATTTATTTATTAATATTAAATAGATTTAGATTTATTTATTATTTTATCATTTTTATTTATATTAAAAAAAATGTTATATATTTAAAAATAATAATAATTTATTTATATTTATATTAAAAAAATATTACATATATTTAAAAATAATAATAATTTATATAAGGCGAATTAATGTCGAAATTTTTTTCCAAATTTTTTGCCCTTGTCAAACTTCATCTAAATTTTATAGCTGCCAAACTCAAACTCGAATTTGACCGTACTGACATAGGTTCTAACTGACAGTGGAACAACACACAACTTCATTTAAGGGTTGGTTGCTAGAAGGTTGCAAATAGAAATTTTCAATGGATTAAATGTCATAGTTGTTGATAGTTTTACCATTCCAAGCACCAATAAAATTCAAAGTTGCATGGACATGTATAAGGATACAGATACGGATAAGGTATCGCATATGAATACGGCCATTTTTTAAGACCCCCAATATGGATACAACTAGTTATGACATTCATAAAAAAACACATACACGTATATTTAACACAATTTTCTAGGTTATTTGAGGATATTTTCATTACTTTAAAAGCAATATAGACACATAATTGCTACATAAATAATTATAGGTTGATTTAACAATTTACAATATGCAAAAAAAAGTAGAGTTGCATTGGAAGATACCCTGAAAAAATGGGTCACTGAAATAGTAAAACATTTCATTTGTCTTCCTCGTTTGGTGTAGGTTTTGTTTATACCAAAAAAAATAAAAATTGCATGATTGAAGTTTTTCTAAATAAAGTTTAGAAAGATTTATGTCAAATTTTAAAAGAATCAAATCCCACAATATCTAGCAAGATTGGAAAATCAAGGTTTTTTTGGGCACACTTGGGTACAGTATTCAACATGTATTCGCGCCATATCATATTCATATTCGGATTGGATATTGGGATATGCTTGCTCCAAAAGGGGCAAAGGCATATCCAGCTACTTAGATAAAATTCAACAATTGGAGATTGTTCTTGGTAAACACAAGATGCAAGATGACTTCTATGTGATGGTCATACGAGATATCGATGTGGTTTTAGGATTGCAATGACTACACTCATTGGAAGAATTTACTAAAAGGTTCAAAACAACAAGCAAAAAAGTAGTGCTAAAAGGCATTACCAATGGAGCTCCTAGAGTTGTATTAGCAAAAAGAATGGAGAGGTGTTTTAGGAGTGGACATATAGCATGGGCAACACAATGTCTAGTAACCTCTACAGCTAATATGAATAGGCAAGCTTATCATGTAGACATACAAACACTCTTGGATAAGCATAGTATGGTCTTCAATGGCATTCCTCTAGAATTGTCACCTGATATAGAATTTCATCATACAATCAAACTAGAAACTAGAGTAAAACCAACAAGTACTACTCCTTATAGACATCCAAGAAGATTAAAGGAAGAAATTGAAAAAACAACAAAAGAACTTCTAGAGATGGGCCATATCAAGCCTAGTTCTATCCCTTTTGCATCTTTAGTCATCCAAGTGAAAAAAAAAAAGATGGAACTATGCAAATGTGCATAAATTTCAGAGCTTTAAACAAGAAAGCTATACTCAAAATTTGACTTGAAATTCAAGTATCATCAAATATGGGTGAGAATAGGATGTGCATGAAATTGCTTATTGATGCCATTTTGGACATTTTGAGTTTTTAGTTATGCCCTTTGGTTTAACTAATGCCCCCGCTACCTTCCAATCATGTATGAACCATGTGCTTAGACATCAATTGAGGAAGTCTGTCTTAGTATTCTTTGATGATATTTTGATCTACAACAAAACATGGAAAGAACATCTACAACATTTGGATGAAGTTTGAAAATATTGGGACAATCCTTTTTGCTAAGGAATCCATATTTGTATTTAGATTGACGAAGATTCTATATTTAGGACATGTTAATGGTGCTTAAGGAGTGCAAGTAGATCAACAAAAGATGCAAACTATTTTAGATTGGCCTTCGCCGACCAACTTAACATACTTGAGAGGATCCTTAGAGCAATGTAGCTACTATAGAAGATTTGTCAAAGGATTCTCTCAATTAGTTATTCCAATAACAAATTTGACCAAGAAGGGAGCATTTGCCTAAACAAAGATAGCTCAACAAGCTTTTGATTAACTCAAGAAAGTAATAAACTCGTGTCCTATGCTACATATTCCAAACTTCTCGCTTCCTTTTGTTTCTAGAATGTGATGCCTTAGGTGAAGGAATTGGAGCAATGTTCATGCAAAAGGACATCCAATAGCTTTTGAAAGTAGAAAGCCACAAGACACTAAAAAGAATTTTTCAATCTATGATAAAGAGATGCCAACCATATTGCATGTTCTCAACAAAATTGAGTAATATCCTTTTTTTGCCAGGTTTGTGATCAAAACATATCACAATAGTTTTAAGTTTTTTCTTCACCAAAGAAATTTAAACAACAAACAACAAACAACAAAAATGGGTAAGTAAGATTCAAGCCTATCATTTTGACATTGAATATGTCAAAGGTAAAAATAATGTAGTAGCTAATGCTCTATCAAGGTAGTCTTATATTTATTATCAGAGATTTCTCTTGATTGGAAGGCTAACATAATAGTAAAATATGGGAAGGACACATTTGCTACTGGCTTTCTTTAAGGAAAGATCCAAGATGATAGGTAAAAGATAGTAGATGATCGTATTCTAAGTAAAGACAAGAATTTATCTTACCCTAAGATTGAAGATAGAGGATAAAGTTGTGAAGGCTACACATAACAATAATGTAGTAGCTAATACTCTATCAAGGAAGCCTTACTTATATTCATTGTCGAATATTTCTCTTGATTAAAAGGCTAACATAATAGTAAAATATGGAAAGGACACATTTGCTATTGGTTTTCTTGAAGGAAAGATCCACAATGATAGGTATAAGGTAGTAGATGATCTTATTATATACAAAACAAAAATTTATCCTATCCTAAGATTGAAGGTATAGGATAAAGTTTTGAAGGCTACACATAACACACCATTGTCGGGGCATCAAAGTTACTTCAAGGCCTGCCAACTAAACAAAATAAAACATATTTTTCTTGTATAAAACTATTCTATACAAGAGACCCTGGTGATATTTACTAGGTCCAACCCTTGGGGTTTCCTAAAAATGGATCCATCTATAAACTTCCAGATATGGATACAACATTCATATCTACACAAATAGTAAGTAAACAAAAAACCAAACATGAGAAATTTGTGTAATAATCTAACTCCAATAAACAATTTTCTAAAAAAGCATAGGTTGAAAGTCCTAAAAAGCAATTTAACCTAGAGAAATTAAAGAGATTCCCTTTACTCTATTCCTCTCTCAAACAACACTGTCATTTTTATCTTTTTCCTCCTATTTCTTTGCTCAAACATAGTTCAGTTTCTTTTCAACCACTCAGACCAAAATATGTATGGATGCACATGCATATAGATGTTAAGTAAATGGATCGGTAGGTCACATTCATTTCCAAACTTAGCCATGAGGTCAAAACCCAAGGGGCAAAATAATTGTATAAGGCGTGGTAAAGTGAAATAAGTTCTTCTGCCCTAGAAGAAGAATCTCTTACACCCCAGAAGTGTGTTGCCTTGGCTGTGACTTGTGACCTACAAAATAACCTCAACCTTAAATTTATTTGTGCACTATCATATATGCATGTACATGCAGATGTATGTATAGATGGAGATGTGTGAGTTTATTTTCCTACACATTTTTGTGTATTTACATGTATATGGAAGTTACACACATATGTATGTGCCCGCATGAGTACATGTTATGTATTTGCGTATAATCTTATATATTGGGTTCATTTTGTAAGAATTAATTCTACAATGTCTGTTTTCATGCATCAAGCAAAGTAATTCCTCATCGAAAGAGGTATAAACTAAGAGATCCTTACAACTATGGGAAAGCAATTAATAATTATAGCAAAACCACAAGATTCCATAATGTCCAACACACTCACCTTAACCCATAGAGCCAATCCAGATTGCCGGTTTATCTCTTGATTCTTTAATGCAGCCTCTTTCCTTTCCAAAGCATCTGATGGGTATTCAGATTTGAGCATTTCCACGCATTGCTCAAAGACTCCATCTTTAAGATGCCCTTGTTCTCCATTGAGAAAAATCTGTGTCTCTGTTGTTCCACCAATACCCACTGAAACTTCTGGGTTGTCTTCTGCCACTCCCATCCCACATTGCCTCTGCCCTTCCTACTATGCACACAACAGCCACCACCCAAACAAATAGTGCATTTATAAATCTTCTCAGGAACTTCAAATTTGAAAACAAAATAAGTAACCCAATTAAAAAAAAAACATTCATTTACAGCTGTTGATCGACACCCCAAAAAAAGTCCAATGACATATAAAGATCCATCCAATAGTGTTCACATTAATACCAATTAACAAAATATGTCCATGGGTATAGCAAATATGATCGATTCCGCCTAAAAGCAAGAGAATCATTTAGTGATAATGACTGTTAAGGAAGTTTGAAAATTGCAAACCCGACATTACCCACAAAATTTCTTCAGCCCCACAATCTACCAAATCAATAAAATCCAAAAAAATAAAGGCTCGCCTCCCTTAGATTTCCCTAAGCCATAAAGAAAGAAAGACACACACATGGACCCCAACAAATAATATAAGCATATAACATTTGCATGCAATAAGAGACAATATTAAATTGAGATAGATGCCATAGATATTCCATGATTATGAACAGAAGGAAAGAATTAGTTTAAGTCCCCTACCTGAAAATCATTATTTGCCGAATTTGGTGACTCCAGGGGCGTGATGCCATTATCAATATTCTCATTAGCAGACATGGACAAGCATATAGGCTCTGAGGAATGAATAGTATGGTCCTTGTCAGGGGAATGCAAAGATATTTCCGATCCCAAATCTTCTCCCCCTATAGTCCAACACACGAAATAATATAACCCTTTCTCCCCATTCGTTAGAAAAACTAAAGTTTTTAAAACCCTCAACTCGGTTACATTAGTGTTTTGCGTCCATTTGCCTAAGTCGTGACGTTCCGCTATTTTGGGTCATTTACAATATATTCGGTCGCGGAAACTCCGAGGCTCCTCTAAAGTGTTTTTTAAGGCTGTCAATATATAAATTATTAAATATATATTTAAAAATACTTTTTTGAGAAATATTGAATATCTTTTGTGATATGATATTTTTTTTATCTAGTTTTCTTATCTTTTGTTATATGATATTTTTTTTATCTAGTTTTCTTAACATTTTTTTATTAACTCTTTATTTATATTTAGAAAAATTTATGTCATCGAGACATTTTTTTTCTATTTATATTGTTCCTTTTTTATTGACTTTATTTTTATGTAAGAGTTATTTTAAAATGTTATAACACACAAAGATTGATTTTACAATTTGTGTACTTTATGGTCTAATATACCTATACTTGTACTATATGAATCCTATATATAACTGACCTCTATTGAAATTGATTTTGTAGACACATAGATTTGTTTATTAATTAAATAAATATTTAATATTTATTTTAATGTACTAATATTCCTCTATTAATTAAATTCACATTTAATTAATTCATTCAACCCTCATTCTGCTATTTTAATTAAATAAATTATATAAATTTATTTAAATTAAAAATCCCTATCTATAACCCAATTATTAAATAAATCTAATTTATTTAATTTCCCTCATTCCTCTCATTTAAATAAATTTAACATTTATTTAAAAACACAAATCAAATTCCCCTTTTTAAATAAATCAATATTTATGTAAAATCCTACCCCACTTGCATTTTCATACAAATGCAAGTTGCACAAATAAATAGATTTTTATTTCTAAATAAAATCTTATTTTCTCTCACCCACCAAATCCACTTGCATATCTAACCCTTCTTCTAGACTCTTCTAACCCCTTCTAATTAGCCTAATCCCCATCTCTAATCATTTGCACATCCCTTAAGAAAGGTCACTTCTCAAAACAACTCAAAAGTCTTCAATAACCATTAAAGGTTTTGTGTCTCCAATAACCTCTAAAGTCTTCTAAAACCATTAAAGGCTCTTACATGACCATAAATGGTTAACTCAAACTCAACCTTTGGTTAGAGACTTTCTCTCTAACTCAACCATCCTTTAACTCATGGGTCTCTTCAAGCATTCATTGATTTGACCATTGTTATCCCTTTTACTCTTGCACAAGAGTTTATCCCTTGGATAATAGATTTATCGAATAACCCAACCCACATAAGGTTACCCTCATGTCTCCTCGGGCATTAAATGCTCCTTCCCTCTCCTCTCAAGTCATCTCATGTTGACACTTGTCTTCAAGGGATTGGGTTGAAAGCCATCACATGGATCCTAAATCCATCAATCTTGACACTTCACAAGATCACCCAATCTTAGCCATTCAATCATTATTTTTCCCTATAAAAGGACCTCATTCCTCAAGCAAAAAAAAGGAGGCATTAGAGAGCATTAGAGCATTTTTATTATAGTGGAATTTAAATAGACATTAGGAGCTTTCTCATAGCAACCCTTTTACACTTGCATAGCATTTGTTTATCATCTACAACCATCTTGAATCTCCATATGGCATCCATGGATAGTGCTAAAAGTTGAGAGCTACACTCATTTGGGACTTGGAGAGGGGAGAAACAAGGAAGAAGCGTCAAAAGGCATCATGGAAGCATCTTAGGGAGATTTCTCTTCCTTCTCTTCTTTTATCTTTCTTTACTTACATGCTTTTTAATCTTTCTTGATATGTTTGGAATGGTTTTACTTCTTTGTCTTGGTTTTATGGTTGGAAACTAACATTTGAACTTTGTTTTTGCCTTGTCCCCATTTCTTCAACATTAGATTTTAATTTTAATTGGACTATAATTCAAACTCTAATTGAACCCTAACTATAATTAAAACCTTGTCTTATTCACTAATCTTGAAATAAATTCAAAAAAATTATCTTATCCTTTGAATTTTGTTAATTAATAAAATATTTAATATCTTTACTTTAAGTAAGATCTTATTTTAATATTTTGAGCATTGCAGAGGTCATTTGGGTCGAATTGAACTCTACATGAGCAAATTCCACCTAAATCACTCTTATTAAGAAGCTATAATGCTAATGTAGATGAGTTGGCAAATTTTGCATGTGATTAGGAGGCCTAAGAAGTTATCAACAGTTCACGGAATGAGTGGGGACCTATTGACTTAATGTGCGTATTAGAGATAAGATGGCTCATTGTGGTAGATATTTGAAGATTCTTCAATACTCTACATCATACAAGTTTCTCAAGGAAGGTTGGGGAATGATAAAGACAAGATTTATGGATTTGTCTTTCTTTGTGCACCCTTGCTTAAAAGGCATGCATATCATGGCTTTGTTTGGATAATATTATGCTTATAACCATACGACTTTCAAATTTAGACTTTGTATCCTTATTAATCTTTGCACCCTCCTTTGTAGAGTAGTAAAGGGGAGGTCCATGGTTATGTCAATAATAAGTGTAATATGAAATTTATCAACGCCAAGTTAAGTTGGTCTAAGTGGTTTTAGTTGTAGTATAGAGCATAATAGATTAGAATGTGAAATTTCTTGAAGGGTTGTGCTTGAGATTTGTTAGGGTTTTGGTATTTGCTTATATTGTGTTATTGTTCTAGTGTCATGTTGCACCTTTGGCCTAGAATATATTTAATCCATCGCATTTATTAAAAACTTTTTAATCTTCATTTCCAATGGCTTCAAACTTTGTTATTCCCGTAATTTTTATTGGTATCGATGGTTTGATAGCTTTGGATGATGGATTCCATGACCAAGCACCCAAAAAAATTGTTCTCAAGGAGTTTCGCAAGGCATGAACTCTAATTCTCCTCTAGATGTAGTCTTGTCTATCTCAAAATTTGATAGTGTTTATAAATGGATTAAACATTTTATTTTAATAAGTTACTTTGTTGGAAGAACTCCTCTTGAAAGCATGATTAGGTATTGAATCAACAAGAATTGGATCCCACATGAGGTCCATCTTAATGTCATCCAAAACTTCATCAAGAGATTTTTCCTTTTTTTCTTTGTTAAAGTTATCCATGTAGAAGTTATTCTTAAACATGGCCCCTTGCATGTTTGTGCATCCCCTTTGGTTTTTTAACCTTGAACTCACGAAGTCTTCTCTGATGAAAAGGTTGTTTATGTGTTAGTCTAGGTATAATTCGTTAGTATTCCTTCTTTGTTGAAATTTTTAAATCACATTGTTGGCTCACTTGGTAAAGTTATTTTTGTTGAATTTGATAGAATTTTTTCAACTCATCCGCAAAAGTATCTCTATGTTGAGGTTGATCTCTTGAAGGATTTAAAATAAAATATGGATATTCAAATTAGCTATTTTTCATCATAAATAAAATTTCATTTACCTTAATTTGTTAAACGTGTGTTTCATAAATCAACCCCTTAATCATAAAACTAGGGATTAACGATTGGTATCCTCTTGTAATCCCTCTAGTCAACCTACAAGAGATCCTCCTTCTAAAAATGATGATGGGAGAATATAATAAAAAACCATTAAAATATCCATAACCTTAATAATAGTGTAACTCTAGCCAGAACCTTAGCTAATGTTAATACTAAAGTAGTTAAGCTACAACCCAATACATCTTCAAACTCTCACAAGGGGAAAGAGGTAGCTCCCTCTAATAGTGATTTTTCCACTCTACTTATTTTTTTGTAATGTCTCAATCAACATCTCTTTTGTCTTCTACACCATAGTATGTTACTCATTTGCCTTCTTTCCTTGTGCTCTTGTATTGATCTTGTTGTTTGTCGAGGTAATCGAAAGGAGAGTATATCATAGAGAAAATAAGGTTACTATTTTTAAACATTCTATTGGAAATCTTCTCTCAAGATGAATTCGTTGAAAAAAATGATTCTTCTCTTAACAAGATAATAGTGATATGCCCTTTAATTCTCACCAATGAATTTTATCTCTTTGGAACTTGTTGATGTGTCTTTTGTACACAATCAAACACAGAATAAAATACCCAGAGGTATCTTATCCTCTCTTGAATAAAGCTTCGTGAATGCTGAAGATATCGCAGAAGGATCAATCAGAGAAACTTCAAGGCTCTGTTATGTAGGTTCTCTACTTGTGGATAAGCTCTTGCGGTATGATGTGATTTTGTTGGAATCATAAGGGGACTTACATTTGATTGCCTGAGCATATGATCTACTGGAACTCAAGTCCTATCTACTGGTTGGAAGATAAATAAATGGCAAAAGGTACAGAGTTTAAAGAGTCTACTCTAAGACCTAGAATGCAAGTTGATGGATGAACGACTAGGTGGAGTCCTACTAGGCTGGGTCTCACCATCAGGCTGAACAATTCCACACCAACTCAGTACGATCTTCTAAGGGATGCTTCAAATATATTCAAATCAAATACCATCAGATACTGATCATCATTCAAGTTAATGCATGAACAATAGACGTATAATGACTTGAGATTAAGCTCATTCTATGCCAGTTGACCATGCAAGGCACACTTACAGTCAGCAAGAGGCTAGTGGTTTGGACTAGGGGGATTCCATGTGAGTGCATTCAATAACTTCTTTCATTTAATCTAATAATTTATCATCTACACTGGAGATTCTACAAGAGACCATGCATATTGCAAAGAAACGACACATTTCACCATATCTTCAATGAAAGGGGGGTTCATTTACAATCAAGGAAATAATTTCTTGCCTTCTCTTCCTAATCTACTCTAATTGCTATTCTATTTGCTATTCTACTATCTATTCTCTATTAATCAATCTCTGACTATTATCTATTAACCCACTATTCACCTTTACAAATGAGGAGACGGGGCTTTATATAGAGAACCCTTTACAAACAGACAACTATGAGTGACTTAGAATCAATGGCTAGGATTACAAGATAGAAACCCTAATTACGGTTTGTTACAACAAACTTCCTTAGCCAATTAGAAAATTACATTCGAAGGGTGAGGACCAATAGGAAGCAGGGGTAGGTACATCAAAGTTTGTGTCACCTCTAGTAAATTAGGTACATTGAATCTGGTCATGTTGAGGTGGACCAATCCGACTGGAGGAATGATGACTGGGATGCCACCTTGTCTAGTACTTGCTCGTTCCTCTTTTAATATTCGATTTGATGATGTTGAAAAGTTAACTTTGATTAACTCTTCTGAAACTATCTACTTCTTCACCATACCCTTGCATTGACCTTGGTTGATCCTCCTCTGTCTTTAATGTGCTTGATGAATGGTGTGCCTTTCTTTGACTCACATGTGTCTGATGAGGTTTCTTGACTGTCAAGTCATCCTTCTCTGGAAGTACACCTCGCCTTGAAGTGTTGGAAAAGCCTTTCTTTGTTATCTTGTGGCAGAATGAGGTCTCGAGGCTAACTTGAACTCCTTGAACACTCCTAGTCATCCAATGCCTCAAAGCATCTTGAGTCTTCCCCTTTTGCTTGTGGAATGTCCTTGATGATGATGGACTGGAAGAGGTCGTCCTTGCCCTGGCCCGATATTCTTCTATCTGCAAAACAAACCAAAAGATGATTAAGGACACATAATAAATTCATTCTAACATAGCATTTTCTATCTTAAATCATCAGCAAGAAGACATCAAAATGAAGTTTGCTAAAGATTCCCTCCAAGGACAGGCCCTATAAGAATTTCACTCTGGACCCTTTGGAAGGGTCAGGAGAGAAATTTGCATTCCTGGCCAATTTAGACCTCATTTCATCATTTCATAATCTTAGGCCTAGCCTTCAAACTTCTTCTCATCATAATCTCACAACTAGCCCTTTGCCTAGCTCAAACAGGGTTAAAAATAAGAGTTTCAAAGGATTTCGCCTTGGACCCTTTGGAAGGGTCAAGAGTGAAAATCTAGTTTAGGCTCAAGTTCTATCACTCCTCCACTCCTAAATGTCTTCCAAGGCAAGAATACACTATTATTCTCTCCACCAAGGCCTGGGAATCATCTCTTGACCTTCATCATGAGCAAATTAGGTGAAATTGAGAATTTCGCTCTGGACCCTTTGGAAGGGTCAGGAGCGAAATTCATTCTTTAGCTCAAAATCCTTACCTCTTGGACTTATAAGTTATTCAAACACATGCCTATGGCCATCTTTAAGTCTAATCCACCTTGATCACTATCCTGGCCTAGCACAAACTTGAAGGAAAACTGACATTTTGAGAATTTCGCTTTGGACCCTTTGGAAGGGTCAGGAGCGAAATTCAAGTTTTTCACTTGATATTTCATTTCCTTCACTCCAATCTATCTTGCAAGGTGAGAATACCTCACTCCGCCTTCAACCATGCCACAAGAAGCAATTTTTTGGCTTCACCCAAGGAGAAAATAGTAGACTTGAAGAATTTCACTCTAGACCCTTTCGAAGGGTCAGGAGCGAAATTCATATTTTGCTTGTTTTCCCTCACTCAACTCCATTCCTCTCACTTTGTTCTTACTTTATTCTTACCTTTGGATCTATCTCTCATCATAACAACACTTGCTTGACCTCAAAATGGCTAAAAAGGAGAATTCACTCAAAATCATGGCTAGGGACAGGACCTATCCAGGATTTCGCTCTAAACCGTTTGGAAGGGTCAAGAGCGAAATCCTTGTCCTAGCTTAGAATCTTCATTTTTGGAGGTAACAATCCATTCAAAGGAAATCCTAAGGGCTTCTCTCACCTTGGTCTAGGCCTGGCTTGGCATAAATTTTGGAGGATAGGATGGATTTTAGGGTTTTCGCTCTGGACCCTTTGGAAGGGTCAAGAGCAAAAATCTTGTTTTGAGCTTATTTCTTCATCCTTTCAACCTCAATCAACTTAAAAAGGCAAGGACACACCTCTATACACCCATCCAAGCCATAAAAACCAAAATTTTGACTTGACCTGCAAGGAAAATAGGTGTTTTTAGGAATTTCGCTCTGGACCCTTTGGAAGGGTCAGGAGCAAAATTCATGTTTCTACTCAATTCCTTCAAGTTTGAAGATAACCAATAAGTCAAATTCACTCCTAAGGACATTTCCAATCTTAATTCATCTTGGTCCACACTTGTCTTGGCATAAAATTGGGGGAAAAGAGAGGTTTTGGGAATTTCGCTCTAGACCCTTTGGAAGGGTCAGGAGCAAAATTCATGTTTCTACTCAATTCCTTCAAGTTTGAAGATCACAAATAAGTCAAATTCACTCCTAAGGACATTTATAATCTTAATTCATCTTGGTCCACACTTGTCTTGGCATAAAATTTGGGGAAAAGAGAGGTTTTGGGGAATTTCGCTTTGGACCCTTTGGAAGGGTCAGGAGCGAAATTCTCATTCTAGGATTGGTATTTCATCTTTTCAACTCCAATCTTCTCTGGAAGGAAAACATACACCACTCTTTCTCAAGGAAGAAGGTTTGTGGCCTAAACATGGAAGCAAAAAGAGGTTTATCAAGAATTTCGCTATGGACCCTTTGGAAGGGTCAGGAGCGAAAATCTTGTTTTAGGTAAAATCTTCATCTTTCAATGCATCCAACTACTTCTCAAGGCAATAACATACCAATCTACCCTCCAACATGCCTTGGACTCCAACGCTAGCCAAAACAAGGAATCAAATGAGAGTTATAAGGACTTTCGCTTTGGATCCTTTTGAAGGGTCAGGAGAGAAATTCCCACTTTGGGTTGATTTTGACTACTCCATCACCTCAATCCAATTTTTAAAGGCAATATCACATCAAATCATTTCCAACCATGCCACAAAACTCAAGAATTTGACCATCTCCAAGAAGAAAATATGAGTTTCCAAGAATTTCGCTCTGGACCCTTTGGAAGGGTCAGGAGTGAAAAATCTTGTTTTAGGACAAAATCCTTCACATTTTTACATCCCATCACTTCAAAAGGCAAAGATATGTTAATCCACTTCCAAATATGTCCAAGGGACTGGAATGTTGGTCTAAACAAGGAAGAAAATGAGGTTTATGGGTAATTTCGCTCTTGACCCTTTGGAAGGGTCAGGAGTGAAATTTCTATTCTTGGATAAAACCCTCACTTTTCAATAATTTCAATCACTTCCTTAGGAAAAAACATGACCAATATACCCTCCACCATGTCCAAGGAATGAGACATTTAGTGCAAACAAGGAAGAAAAGGCGTCTTCTAGGAATTTCGCTATGGACCCTTTGGAAGGGTCAGGAGCGAAATTCATAAATTAGGTTGATTTTCACACTCCATTGCCTCAATTAACCTTCAATCTTGATCAAATTCACCTCTCCTTATCACCATCATGTCTATTTTCCACTTACTTAGCTCAAAGAAAGGTCTTTCCAATGTCCTAGGCAAAATAGAGGGTCGGATGAGGATTTCGCTTTGGACCCTTTGGAAGGGTCAGGAGCAAAATTCCTTCTCCAAGCTAATTTCCATCATTTTGTCGCTTCAAACCTTCTTCCTAAGGCAAATATGCATCCAAGTCCTCCAGACGATGCAATAGAGGTTTCAAACTTGGTCAAGACAAGGAGCAAAGCAAAGGAAATATGAATTTCACCCTGGACCCTTTGGAAGGGTCAGGAGCGAAATTCATCTTTAAGTTCATTTCATGCCTGAAACATCCTTTCCTTGCCTTGGATATAACTTTTCAAGACTTCTCCTATCATCACCAGGCCAAGATTCTCAACCATACACTGACCTAGATCAATTTTAGGTTCCTTATGAAATTTCGCCCTGGACCCTTTGGAAGGGTCAGGAGCGAAATATGAGTTTTGCTCAAACTTCTTCACCTATTCTACTCATCTCACCCAGTCTGGCCTCCTTTGATCTTCTTCTCATCAAATCATGCCTAGGATCTCATTTTCCATCAATTGGATCAATCTTAACCCTGAGAGATGTCATTGATTCACTGACTCACTTGAACTTAATCAAGACACAACTAAGCCAAAGGAAGACCTTGAATGAAACCCTAACCTGGAGCATCCACTGACTCACCCTAGCTCAAGAAGAGCCTGCTATCTAGTGATCCCCCTGACAACACTCAGCATGCAAAGGCTAACAGACAAAACCCTAAAAACCTAGAAAAACAAACCCCAAAATACAAAAAGTAGGGTTCCCCATTTGCAATGGGGCGATGTGTGAATACGTCACAACATAACTGTAACGGTGGAAAAATTAGGGTTAAGGTTAAATTGAGATAATAAAACCACTAGTTGGCCTAATTAACCATTACATTAGGGAGGAGAGGAATCCAATAGATCTAGCCTTAAAAGATCAATATTTTGATCAAATTCCAGGCTCCTTTTGATAGGGGCATTTCTCCTTCCCTAGATTGAATTGATTTGATTATTGAATATTAGGGCAAAATAGGTGATAAATGAAGTGATCAGGTACAAACAATGAGCTACAAATGTTGCACGAAGCCACCAACCTAGATCTAGGCAAAAGAATATGTTTTGGATCTATTCCCAGAAGTTTGACCTAATTTTTTGGGACCAAGTAGTATCAATTTTCCATGGTCCTCTGACTTTTCCATTGTTGAAAGTTGAACTTGTTTGTCTCTGCAAACTCTGTCGATCCTCCCGAACGTAGCTCTATATCTATTTCTTACATGCACAAAGAAAGGGGAAATTATTGGGAATAGGGATTTTCCTAAGTCAAACCTTGGTTTAGGAATTAACCCTGAATAAAATAATGCAAATACTAAATAGATATACCTTAGATCTACAATTGTTGATGATGATGCTTTGCTCTTTGAATATAATCACAAATGTTGTATGTAATGGCTGACAAACACGTGAACATGAAAAACCCTAATCACACACACATGCTTGCACAAGATTGATGTAATTTTGTTCCACAATGGTTGAATGATGAATATGCAACATTGAAGATCTCTGAAAATGCTTGCTAATGAATGTTTCACAGATGCATGAATAATAGTGATGGAGACTTAGATTGATTAAATGAAAATAGGTTGATAAAATGTCTTTATATAGGGTTACCTAAGTAAAACATCGATTAGGCCAACCTCCAATGGTCATGTGCGGTCATGGGGATAAATTCTTGGTGAATAGATACAACACCTTCCCTATTTCAAATTTGGGCCCCATTGAGAGGGACTATGGCATTTTGGGGCACCATGGTCCCTGTGTAAATAGGACCAAGATAAAGTGCTAAAGGGAAGGGTACCTCATCAAGGGACCCACCAATAGGTGTTCATGGCCTCAAAGCTGGATAACGAGGTCAAATCAGACCTAGAGAGGGGATGAGGGTAGAACACGCTAAATTGGAAGCATGAACATGAAGTGTAAAATGGATCGGTGATAATTTGTGATGCTACATTTAGCCCCCACTTTAACGGGAGTATGAGCTTATGAAAATACTCGTGGTAAATTAGAAATACGAGAGAGAGGAGAAATTAGGAGCTAGATCACAAGGAGTATAAGACATCACTAATTTTTAGGAACCAAGCCCCCAATCTCGAGGATCTTAACTCACATAATTATTCATGCAAAGGAACACAAAACAAAACAAAGACAAAAAACTGAAACAAAGAAAAAAGATAAAAGACATGCAACACCAAAGCTAAAAACCAAAACAAGACCTCAAGTCAACTAGCATAAGAGATCTCGATAATCAAAATGTCTCAACCACCAATATTATTCTTGAAATGTCATCACAAAGACACAAGTGATCACATAAAAAGAGCAAGGGCATGCATCAAATCATAACCACAAATAGAAAATCTATGAGCTCATGATGAGAAGAAAGGGAAGACATGGATTTCACATTCTAGTTGTGTTTTTATAGGTGACCCATGAGAAGAAGAGAAAGAGAGGACATAGATACCTTGGGCTAGCTATGTTTTGCTAGGTGATCCATGTTGGGGAAGAGAGTCATAATAGTCTAGCCATATTTTTCTAGTTCCACTCATCTTGTTGTGTATGCAATTGTCTAGTTTTAGGTGTTAAGCATCTCGTATAATCTGTTTGTTTTCTCTAGTTTTTAGCATGCAACAACCTGTATAAGACATGAAATGAAAATGCAAAAGTTTGTTTGGTTTCAAGAATGAAGCATCATATATAACAATTTGTTTTCTCTAGTTTTGAGAATGAATACCCCATGTAAGACAAATATATGCTTGGTTTTAGGAACATCTCATGTAAGACTTTTCTTTGTTTGGTTTCCATAATGTGTAACCCTGTATAAGACATATATTAATTTTGTGTCTGTTTTTGGGCATGAAGCATCTCATGTAAGACTTTGTTTTGTCTAGTTTCGAGAATGAACACTTCGTTTAAGACATACAAAAAAATATAGTGCAATATAGTACAAAGAGGGTGATATGCATGCCCCCCCTTAAGCTATCAACATAGCCCTATATTGATGTCTTGAGAAAGCTAGAAACAAGGATACCCACTTTCAACACCAAGGAGATATCCTTTTAGGCAACAATGTTCGTAAATCTAAGCTAAAGAGGCAATATTCTTGCAAGCAAGGACAAGATAGTTGGAAAAAAGATATCTTGCAAAAAATGTAAAGCGAATCCTTGGAGGAGAAGAGATGTTTTTTCAAAAGACATCTACCTCCAAGAGGATATTTTGAACAAATATAACATCTTCTATCAAAAGAAAGGAAGGATAACAAGAATGCCCGTCTTCCCCTTATTGCAAAATAAAGGAAATAAAATGAAGAAAGGTGGTAGAAAGAGATGAAGAAATAGAGTGCATAGAAGAAACCAAGGTGCAAATGAAGACTATAGGAGAAAATGGGACGGAAATTAGAGCTCGTCTGAGGAAATGTGAAGCAAATTAGGGTTTTGGGGGACCCTATAGAAGAGGAAATTTAAAATTTACCTCTCATTTTCACCCCTAAAGTTAAAAAAGAGAGTAAATCTAGAGGAATTTGAGTGAGAGACACAATGATAGCTAGCAGACATCCTAGGCATCACATTGATGTGGTTTGAGAGGTACGACATAGAGGACTACCGAACCCACAAGTGTGTCTTAGAAATTGTATCATGTACTTGATTTTTAGTGCTTTTAATGCTTAGGTAAACTAGATTGTTCCAATATCACTAAATCATATTTGGCGAGATCACCCAAGGATAGACGAGAGTGTTGGTTTACTGAAACTGAGGGTAGACAAAATTAGAGGGCTTGGGGAGAATATAATTGATGATCCTGCTAGGGTAAGATAAAGGTTAATCTTTAATTGACGGGATAGTGATCCCGCAAGAGGAGAAAGGGAATGGATAGGGAAGGGTGAAATCACCCAAGATTTGGTGGGATCAACGATCATGCCAAATAGTGGAAAAAAGGACTAGCGAGATGGGAGAAATTTAGCAAGATGGGTTTGAAAAGCCCTTTGTTCAGTGGGATTGGTGCACTGGAGGTGTAGGAGAGGAGATCTGCAGTGCTAAGATTGGCAAATAATTTTGGGGATGCAAAGTGGGATGTCATGGAGTAGCTAGGGTTATGATAAATAGCTAGGATGCCTCGGATTTAGTCATACATTGGACTACTAAGAACATTGATTGAGATATGGTGGTCTGACACATCCACATTTCACTTGTTGACTAGAGAGATTACACTTACATCCAAGGATGTCTATAGGGCATTGCGGCTCCTGATTAGGAGGCCTAGGGTGGTGATGCACGACATTGGACAACCATCAGCACTACAAATGCTACTTAGACAGACTGATGTGCCCCTTCATAAGGGACGGGTAGTATTGATAGTAGTGCAGGCAGTAGTGATGCCCAACATACGTGCATCTTTATGTCTATGTCTTGGTTAGTGCATTCCTCATTCCAAGAGGAGGGTGATCGTTATCTTTGGGTATGGTATAGATCGTGATATATGTAGTAGATCATAGGCAACCCTATGTCTAGGGCACACTAGTGTTGGCAAAGCTTTATAAAGAGATGCACATGATCTACTACCATGGAGGGAGGAGCATAGGATTCATCACATTGTTACAGGTTTGGGTGTGGGCGCATATTATAGTGACACACCCCATTGTCATGAGGATGGACATAGAAGATGATGATCCAGTGGTATAAAACTAGTAAGGAGGACTAAGATATGTGGTTGTATAGGGTGTAGATTACTATAGACCGATGCTAGACCAACCGGTGGAGGTAAACTGTTGTATGGCACCCTTACATGGACATAGTGGGATGGTTGAAGGATCCTCTACATATCCCCTACATGACCACCCCCAAATACATTGTAGGGAGGAGGGCATTTGTGATTGAGTGATACAGACTAAACCAGGTTCATCGACAATTTGGTATCAAACAGGACATTCCCAAGGCACCACGTAGATTTGCATGGTTGTCCAAGGAGGGAAGATTATGGGGGTGACGGGTTGATAGGGAGTTGGCTAGACTAGAATGGATTAGGTTGGAGCAGGCGATATGGGACCCCATGGGTGGATTTGATGATCCAAGGACTATGAACAAATATGTGTAGTGGTGGAGGGGTCAAATTACATTAAGGGTTGATCCATTAGGACTACCTCCTCTAATAGTACAAAGGGGAGTGGCAGGGAGACGATGGGGGAGGAGAGGGAGAGGAGGCAGACTACTACTTTTAGGATCTAAATGAGGGGGAGAGACAATGGGTGTGGTTAACAAGGTTGATGTGAAGGTTTCAAATAATGAGGGAGAGGGGGAGCAAGAGATAGGGCCAAAGAGGAAAATAGAGGTGGTTGAGGTGATGGAGGTCGGCGATCTCATGAGGACAGAGCCACAAGGGAAGAGGAGGAAGAGAGAATAGCCCATAGTGGTACTAGTTGTGATCTTTCCTAGACAAAGTAGGTAGAGGAAAAAGCAAAGGGTGGATGTTGATGCATAAGCCTAGCAACATATTCAGGACATTCAAAGTCTGATACAGTAGGTAGAGGGTTTATAGAAACGCCTTAAGCAGATGCAACAAGAGGAGAGCTTAGCACAAGGGGCCAGTCAAGGAGAGAGAGTAGTCATTGGATGCCACTTCATAGCAATTACAAATGTTATATGATGACTTGCTAGTGGAGAGAGATATGGTGGTGGAGGAGAGGGATCGACTACAACAATGGAGGAGAGAGACAGGGCCCATACAGAGCAGGAAAAGTTACAGGTAGTGAACGATGCTTTGGGTTTGGCATGTTAGAGAGGGTTAGTTGAGGTGGAGGGTGAGGCAAGAGAGAGATATGAGGCACGAAGAGAGAGGGATGATGGAAGGAGAGTTGGTGGGAGTGTTGGAGAGGGTACCTTAGGAGCATTAGTACAACAATGTAAGTAGAACAGATTACTTAGTAGCAATAGTAGATGTTAGCCCTAACTGTAGAGGCCATGTGGTACAAACCATCCTATGAGGTAGTCAAGTCACTCAAGTGAGGACAATATATTTACAATATAGGGACACGGGGAAATCATCCAAATCCACCTCCCATAGTGGATCATCAAGCAGGAGTAGGTCCTCTACCTATAGTGGAGGATCTGCTAAGAGTGGGGGGTCCTTATGAAGTGGGGCCTCGTCTAGGAGCAATGGTCACTCTAATGGGAATTTTGAGAGAAAATGCTCCTCTCGACACAAGACAAGGGTAGTCATGGGTCCACCATCAATGCCATTGAGTATAGGGACATAGAGGGTGACATGGCTAGTAGCACCCAACCTTCCACCAAACATGGTTTTTGCTATGGATCCTGAGGGTACAAGTGATTCCAGAGGAGACAAAGGATAGGGGGAGGATGCTCCCATTCCATGGGTACTGACACACACTAAGACATAGGGATCTAGAGAGTATAGGGTATAGGGGAAGGATACTCCCACTACATAGGTACCACTAGACACAGGGGAGGGATCAAGAGAGGCTCTATAGGGGAGCTAGTTAAGATTACATTTTTGAGTGATTTTTTGAGCTCACATGTAGCATGATATGATTATATATACAAATGATTACTTGTACACATGATTTTTTTGATCTATGGACATTGTTCATATTTGGCCATTTTTTAGACATTTATATATGACAGACTATTGATGGTGGTATATGCATGATGTGTGATGCCTATTTGATTATCATGGATACATATATATGTACGGGTTTATTCTATAGATACGTTGACACTTTATGATGTATGTGATTATGGATATGATTCTATTGTATTTATGTTACTAACTTGTGTGATGCAGGGTGTGGTGTTTATGATTATGCATACATTGTATGATATGACTATGTGACTAATACATGGATGATGCAGGATGTGATGATACATTTATGATGTCTTATATGTGTGAAATTATAGTATTGACCTATTTATTATGCATGACATGATGTTTTTTATTATGTATGGATGTTATGATGTGATGTATGCAACTATGAACATGATTCTAGGTAGATAATGATATATGCATGACCTGTAATGATTTATGTTCTAATGCTTACATGAGAACACATTCTAACAATGCACCTAAAGGTAATTTCACAAGATTAATAAAACCTAATGATGAAATGAACCTAAAATAACATAGACTAACAAACCTATATTATGTCCCCTATAAACTAAATAAATGAAATTGATGGATCTATTAATGCAAACTATATGAATAAGATGAATCTAATGAATGGATTATAAATGTAAGACTAAAATGCATTAAATGGACAATAAAATGAATGATAATGAATGCACACTAAATGCAAGATTAAATGAATGAATGAATGAATTCAAATTAAATTTTCATGCTAAATGAATGACAATGAATGAAAATTAAATGTAAGACTAAGTAAATGAAATGACTGCACATTAAATGCAAGACTAAAATGAATGAGAATGATAAATTAACATGCAAGTGGATGATTCCTAATGGTAATGCAAATGTCTGACCAAGTACGCAACAAACCCCACCCCCCCCCCCCCCAAAAAAAAAAAAAAAAAAAAGTCACTCGCAATAAGAACCTTGTCTAGGATAGATGAAAGACTCAAGACATGTATGCACATTCCTAGCCCTAGAAATTAGGAGTAGGATGATTGAGAAAGGAACACAAAAGGGGGATGATATGAAATGAAGCCAAGAAAGACTTTAGGCATGAGCACCTTAAAAAGGAATTGCCATGTAGTGAGCACTTATTTTGATGCAACGCTACTCATGATGCACCGAGGTATAAAGAACCAAGGCGCACCTCACAAGCAATGCATGGATTGACTCAGCAAACAACAAAGTTTGTTCTAACCCCTCATAGAATTAAAACAAACTCTTTGGAAAATGAGGCTAGAAAAACCACAAGCAAGACATGTGCCTTAGTGTAACATAAAACAATCAAAGATCTCATGAGGGAAGAAGATGGGACATAGCTCACAAACATGCACAAGGAGAAATAGAAAAGAAGATCATGCCCCTAACATTGCCAATTATTGCATGTTGTGATAGAAAAGATTGTGGTGGTCATAAAGAGGCAACACTAAGAAGCTCAAAGACCAATATGGACAAAAGGTCCAACAAATCAAAAGAACTAATATGTATCTCAAATATCTTTTGACAGACTAACTAATGGATGGGGATTGATTGGTCTAATGTGAGGAAGGATATATCCTGCAAAGATCGAAGACGACAAGATTGACTTGAAATTAGCATGGCTGGAGATGACTAAGAGATACAAAACCTTGAAAGATTAAAAGGACCAATTATTGAAGCACCAACTACAACAAGAACATGATCTAGATGACACATGATCGATCGACACAAAAGATGGAACCTAAAAAAATGTATATACAAAAGAACTCTAGATGGAGACTCAACTAACCAGGATATACAAAAATCGACCAATTAACTAATATGAACAATTTATTTATACAAAGCTCAGGAATTGGAATAGTAGGACAATGTTACCATGCACAACGATGAGGGGAACACCTGGATAAAAACTAAAAATGGAGATGGAAGAGGATGAATGAGCATGACATGGTTTAATGAAGGATGAAATGCAAACATGAGGCAAAAAGATGCAGTTGAAGCAAATGAGAAGTGAGAATGATAGAAATAAAAATAGGACCTGAAGGATAATGATAAGGCCCTATACACATGGCCACTTGTTTCCAAGTTTTCACCATGTGTACTTATCCAAGGTCCCACCAATTGTGGTTTTCACTATAGGACAAATTATTTCTCTTTACTTTTTCTTTTCTTTTTTTGGTTTTTTTTTCTTTTTTTTGTACATTTAAATTTTTAAGGGTGGGGTACATTGCTATGATTCAAGAATAGAATCTTTTAAAATGGATGATGTTGAAAGGATCACTTAAAGGCCCCCCTTCTAGATTAGACAACCGATATGCCTCTAAACCATATTTGTAGTAATGACATAAGGACTGAGTTAGTTTTGCTTGAATTCCCCTTTCTTCTCACTATCCTATTGTACTTTCTGATTCTCCTTACAGACTAGATCATCCACATGAAATTAATGGGGTCTGATTTTCTTATTGTAGCTCCTCTTAAGCTCCTTATTTGATAAACCAACAGGTGATCATAGGATTTATATTGCTTCTTATCTAGTAAATCCAATTGCATGTGAGTCGTGTCACGTATTAATCTTCATCAATAACCATATTCTTGAGTGACACATAGAGGGATGGAAGTTTGAACTTAGTCAACAAGACTGCATTAGTCATACACAAGTGAGTATGGAGTGGCACTAGGAGGGGTATGGATGTTGGTACAATAATTCCAAAGGGTGGGATTAAGATGGAGGTGCCAATCACAACCAGTATCACTAACAACCTTCTTGAGGATTTTGAGGAGGTTTTATTGGTTGCCTCAACCCAACCATTACATTGAGGTTAATATGGGGTGGACCACTGATGTTTTATATGGCATGTTTCACAAAGCTCCTTAACATTCTTGTTCTTAAAGGGAGTACCATTGCCAATGGTGATTGTGGAAGGGATGCCATAACGATAGATGATATGAAAAATTATAAATTTGGATATTTGGGTGCCAGTTGTAAGAGAGAGGGATCGCTTCTACCCATTGTGAAATATTCTAGGAAATAATAACATTGTGTCATCAAATGAAGGAACAAGAAATCTTGTCGACGAGGTTGTGGCTCCAATGTGAAAATGGTCATGGTATATGATCAACTACAAATCTTGTGTTGGGACATGGATAAGATCTGCATGTTATTGACATGGAAGCCATTTCTGGATGAACTTAGATTCATGATGCTCTATTGTGGGCCACTAGTATCCTACTATCAATAGTTGTTTGGCTAAAACCATGTCACTTGTATGAGCACCACAAGTATTGGTGTGTGCTTCTTGTAATGCTTGGTTCACTTTCATAACATCTAAACATCTAGAGAGGACATCATGATAGCCTCGACGATATAGGGTATCTCTGAGGATAATGTAATGAAAGGATCGACGAATACGATTTTGGTGTTGGTTTCAGGTGCAATGAGGGAAAATTATAGAAATTTAAAGCTAAGCATAAATGTCTTATTACCATGTGTGTGGGAGAAAAAGCGAGACTAGGTTATCATGCCCTAATCCTACCTTTTTGACACACATTACGGAATACGAAAGAGCCTAGAGGTATCACACAATTGGCTACTTCTTTTTGTGAAAGAGAGAGCCACGGGCTACCTATTAGGATTTCTATTCCTTTGTTGTATTTGAAAGGTAAGATTATGCAAGTTCAATTCCTAACCCTAAAATGCAAGTATGAGCTAACAACAAGATTGCAGAATTGAACTTAAACAATGGAAAGCTGTAAACACAAGGATAAAACAAGAATGCAGATGCATACCCGGAGTCAAAATTTGACCGAAAATGTTCAGGACGGGGGCGCGGGCACCACTGTCCTGATTCTGTCCCGGAACTGCACCTGAAACTGCTGTTTTGCACTCTGGAAAACTGTCTGAAATGTTGTCTATCAGGAGGACCAGGGTGCCCAGCGCCTCTGTCCCAGGGACCAGGGTGCCCAACGCCCCTGTCCTGGCAGGACCAGGGCACCCCACGCCCCTGTCCTGGTATTTTGCTCTGCAATTTGGTGTGGGGTGCTGTCTCGACCTGCTTTTCCCGGATCTGCAACCTGCGGCGTCGTCCGAGTCTCGAAACCTGCACTTGTATCTGAAAAAGGTGTTTGGGCGGCTATATAGGGTTTTGCCTTAGTCAAACCCCCGCTTCGGTGATTTCCACCTCCACGAATAGCCAAGTTGTATTGTAAAAGTAATGTGTGTGCAGACCTTGTGTGTGTGCAAGATCTAAAATGCAAGTAAGCAAACTAGAGCAACCTAGAAAGTAAACCCTAATTGCTTGTAAATGATAATGTAAATGCTCTAAATCAAGATGCAAAGTGATCTAAAGCATGAATAAATGAGATATTGAAGCTTATGCAAAGACATGAAAACAACATGAAATCATACCCAACCCCCAAGGGAGGGGTACAAGCCAATCTTCAATCGGTAATCTCCTATTGTTCTTCAATGTCTTCCAAGCCCTAAATGGATGAATGGAATTGATAAATGCTTGATAGAGGGATGTCGAAAGTTGTTGAAGTCTTCAAAGATCTGCTCTTTTGCTGCATATGAGGTTCCCCGAAACAAAATTCCCATCCCTTCAAATGAAGAAAGAGAGCTCTTATGTATGAAACCCTAGGTCGCAATTTCGTCTTTTGGCCGACCTAGAGATTGAATCTCCCGCCAATTTCTTGGGGTTAAGCTTTATTTTATGATTGGATCGTGCTCCTAAAATTTCGGGAAAAATGTCCGGGACCGTGTGCACTCCGGGCGCCATGGTCCCGACAACTTTTCACCAAATTTTCAGGGCCGTCAGATATGATGATTTTAGAGAGAATCCCGAAGTTACAGGTGATTTCGAGATGTTTTGACCCCCGAAATCAAGCCCCCAAGTTCAAAATAGGACTTAATTAGGGTTTTTGATTAGATGATGTATTGGAGGAATAACATGAAAAGGGGCACACTTTAACGAAAGGGCCCGACTTTATGATGTGAAGGATGATGAAATAGGACCTTAGACCTAATTAATTTGATTAATTAAGTGCTAAAGGGGAAATGCAATGCAAAATGCAAACCGCGCCAAGGCGGGTACTAAACTAGGTGTGAAATTGTATTGCCTTAGCAAGTGCGTACAATTTACGACGCTACATTTAGCCCCCACTTTAGCGGTCATATGAGTACTACGTGCATATGCAAGCTAAAGTACAGAAAGTAAACATCATTTGAAAAATGATATATCCATAAGTTGTCGGACGAAGCCCCTAGCGGTATCTGCAGTACACAGTTAGGAACCGCACCCTACAAAACACACGTTAGATCACAAAATCACCTAATGCTTACTAAGGAAAGTGATGAAACTTGTGAGTAGCTATATGCCCCCCCCTGTTTCGACTTGCTTATTAGGGAGGTGAAACAGGGTAGCATGTTTACTTACGACAAATTGTGTAAGAGAGTATTGATGAGGGGTGTTCACTAAAAAGGCTTCATCAGAGCACTTTTTGGAACATCTCGAGAGTAGGGGAATGAAAATATGATTCCTACGCAACAAACGGTTCGAAAATCACATCTCCCAAACTCAAGTTATGATGAAATGAGTGATAGAGGAAAATTAGGGTTTTGAAAGTAAATGTAAAGGAATGAAAGTATATACCTTGAAAGTGACATTTGCATTTGTCACTTTGTTGATTTCTGAATATTGTCTATTGCAGCGGAGCCCACATAGCCATCATCATGCCTTCACGATGAACGGAGCGTCCCACGAGGATTGAAATCCTGCGACAAGCCGTGATCGATGACGAGCCACTGGACGAGGTGAGTTGACTGAATGTTGACTTTTGATTTTCTGCATTTGACTTTCTGTGATCGTTTGCAAGCCCTGGAATCTGACCGTGGGTCCCACACAGGGCGCCATGGTCCCTTCAGGGCGCCATGGTCCCCTCAGGGCACCATGGTCCCTTCAGGGCGCCATGGTCCCCTCAGGGCGCCATGGTCCCTTCAGGGCGCCATGGTCCCAATCAAGACTTAGCGAGAGATACCAGGGTTAGCATACGATGTTCGACAGTTTGCATGAATGATTTTGATGATTGAGTACTGATTATAGTTATGTTTTTGTGTTGCAGGGTCTCCCATACATGAGAGAGCATACGGCGGGGCAGATTCTTCGCAGTTTGCGAGATCAGATTCCCCGGCTGACTCAGGCAGAGAGAGACACATTGTCGATTATGGGTTTATGGTCTATGATTCTTATGCCGGCCATTCGATTTCATCCCGCGATGCTGATGGCACTCATGGAGCGATGGGATCCTGACACATGCACGTTCCAACTTCCAGTAGGGGAGATGACGGTGACAATTGAGGATGTGTACCGCATTCTTCGCCTACCGATCAGAGGAGCTACCGTGACATATGCGACCGATCGGTCAGTAGAGGATCATCAGAGGGAGCAGGTATATTGCATAGGGAGAGTCATGCCGAGTGAGACGAGAGGTCGTATCATGGTCAGTTGGCTCTTACATCCTACAGGAGAGGTGCCCCTCATGAGACGTCTTATGATAGCCATCATTGCACTAGCTGTCTGCCCTAATGGGCGAGGTATGCACATGCATGGGGGTCTCACATGGTGCATCAGGGCTATGGAGAGACATAGGAGAGTATATGCCTGGGGTCGGAGTATGCTTGCACATCTCTATCACGACCTCGAGGAGTATGTTTTCGGACAGGGTTGCAGTTTGATGACATGCACACTTCTGCAGGTGTGGATATTTGAGCACTTTACATGCACCAGGCCTGTCGGCTATCCGATGAGTGCAGCTAGCGAGCGACCTAGGGTATTTTCTTATCCACTTACCAGCGAGTGGAGATTTGGAAATCTATTGTATTGGAGAGTGACATTTGACAAATTGATAGCTGAGGTGACTATGTGGAGACCATATCTGCGGATGCACAGATGGGATGGGATGGAGAGACAGTTAGCATGCTTACAGAGGAACTGCCTACTGAGAGGGCGATATCCACACATCATAGTCCCATTCTACTTTGACCGAGTACGGAGGCAGTTTGGACTAGAGCAGTGTGTTCCAGCCGATGTGCCCATCTACACTCGACACTCACGAGTCCTTCCTAGACCTAGAGCAGTAGCGAGACCTATGATAGATGACATCGAGATCATAGATATAGAGGGGTCCGACCAGGATGTGGTCACTGATTATGCTGCAGATCCCGGGGCACAGCGCAGATATCTCTCATGGTTTATGAGATCATACCCAAGGCCTATCTTTCCACCAGATCATCCGACAGGCCATCCAGGCCCATGGAGACATGGAGACCGAGATGAGGATCAAGGATCCAGGTCGGAGGAGGGAGAGGGTCATGAGGAGGCAGGAGATCCTGATCCACCCACAGGGGATTAGCCTAGTGCCGAGGAAGAGGAGGATGATGACATAGATATAGATGAGGAGAACGAGGATGCAGGTGAGGATGCAGACGAGGATGAGGATGAGGATGAGGATAGAGATGATGAGGAGGGGTCAGATGCCGCTCCCCACCATTCAGGAGATGATACTATAGCCCTGGATCCTCCTCTTATTCCTCGAAAGGGGGAACATGAGGCGATACAGAGACCTGTTTCTAGTATGGGCCAGCCTACACCCATTGTGCACAGATTATTCGAGCGTGGGGAGCCTAGTATTTCCCAGTCACAGATGCTACCATATCATGATCCCTACTGGCGTGAGGGAGATCCAGGTATAGTAGGTTTAAATTGATTGATTGATGTTTTGATGATATAAAATGGTACTAATACATGATCTATTCTACTACTACAGCTAATGTGCAGGAGTGGCGTTCTCTGATCCAGCAAGCAGTGACAGATATCTCCATGACGGCACAGATCCCTAGTTCCTCACAGGTTGCTTATAGACCTCAAGGGAACGCGGGTCGGCATGATGATTTATTTTCTCCATTCCGAGCACAGGTAGAGATATGGAGGGAGAGAGAGTGAGCTCTATCAGAGGACCTTCAGTGGGCACAGTGTGATCTAGCAGCAGCTCAGGCCGAGGCTACCTCGTATCACGTGATCCTTATGGATAGGGATCGTAGGAGTTCCTCTTAGAGCCATTCACGATCTATATCACGGTATACCCCTATGGGTCCACCTGCACGGCCGGATCAGGAGGGAGCTTCTAGTCGTCACTCTCTAGCCACCAGCCCTAAGGATAGGAGATGATCTTATGATGTAGGGTAGGTCACATTTTGGATGTGTAGTGACCTACCTTTGTATATTGATCCACACACACACACACACACACACACACACACACACATATATATATACATGCTTCTTTGTCTCAAACGTGTTATCTTTAATGTCTAAAAACAATGTGTATTTTGATTAAAGTTAATACATTTGGTAGATGTACATGTATGTTCTGAATTTAATTTCCATGTGATTGATTTCTCAATGCTCCATGATTAAATTGATACATGTGTGACTTAATTAAAATATTTAATCAAGTACTACATTGATGATAGGGAAGAAAAATATGTGTTAAGCCTAAGAATCATATAACTAATGTGATTTAATTTGAATTTAAACACAACATGACACGATTCAACTTAACACATAAAGACATTTGCCAACATAATGAAAAATGTAAATCTTTTGCAATTTACATAAATGAATTCAAGACAAACCATAAAGTAAAGAAACACGCTTGTCAAGAACGAAGCAATATAGATTAAACAAAACATCATTTAATTCTATTTGCTCTAACAAAGATATGCTAACATATTATCCAATTTTGAAGAAGTGAGAAAGGAAGTAGATGAATGATAAGAAATGAGGAATTAAGCGTAGTATCTACGCAAGTGCATAGCGTTTATAGGGTCTTTAAGAGACGTACCGTCTACACCCGCTATTTTGTAAGCACATGATCCATAATCTTCAATAACGATATACGGTCCAAGCCAATTAGGACTAAATTTTCCCTTTTCTTCAGGTAAGGCATTCACATTGCGCTGATTCTCATAGAGCACTAAGTCACCCACTGAGAAGGAACGTTGAATAACCTTATCATTATAGCTTCGTTGTAGAGTTTTGTGATACACTTGAATATGCTCAAGAGCGTTTATACGTTGTTCATCAAGCATCTCAAGCTGTTGAAGTCTTTGTTCTCTATAAGCATCATCATCTACTATACCTCTGAGAGAAATTCTAAGTGACGGAATCTCTAATTCTAAAGGCATAATAGCATCAGCACCATAAACAAGATTATAAGGTGTAGTTCCGGTAGCAATTCGTATGCTCGTTCGGTAGGCCCAAAGAGCATAGATTAGCTGAGTACTCCAATCCTTACCATGCTTATTCACAGTTTTACGAAGAATTTGTTCAATTATCTTATTGGATGATTCGGCTTGACCATTTGATTGAGGATAGTATGGTGTAGAAAATTGATGTTTTATATGATACTTCTCAAGGAATTTCTTCACGTCCTTGTTCTTAAATGATGTCCCATTATCAGAGATTATAGTGGAAGGTATCCCAAATCGAGAAATAATGTTTTCTAGAAGAAATCAACAAATCACTTCAGCAGTAGTAGAGCGAAGGGGAACGACTTCTACCCACTTTGTAAAGTAATCTGTTGCGGTTATAATGAAAGTATGTCCTTGAGATGAAGGAGGGGAGATTTTACCAATAAGATCCAGCCCCCATGCAGAGAAAGGCCAAGAAGCTACATGAGAACGAAGTTCTTGGGCAGGAGCATGAATCAAATTGTTGTGTTGTTGACATTGATGACATTTTTTAACAAATGAAAAAGAATCTTGCTGCATAGTTTGCCAATAATATCCCATGCGAAGCAATCTTTGAACCAAGGATTTGCCTCCAAAATGCCCCCCACAGGCACCTGAATGGGCCTCTTGAAGGGCAATAGGGATTTCTGATTTGTTAAGACAACGAACGAGAAGACCGTTATAACCCCTTCGGTAAAGAATATTAGAAAGAATAATATATCTAGCGGACAGCTTGCGAACTCTAGCCCTAGTGTTCCTATTAGCGGAATTAGGAAAGGTACCATCAGTCAAGTATCTTACGATATGCGAATACCATTCATCTGAGTCTATAAAGTCACAACATGTCACCAAGCTAGAATCATCTACAATAGCTAGAGAAATAAGGTTGTGAATAACAAATTTAAGATCAACATAGGGTCCTCTAAAGATACCAAAGAAGCCACACATGCCATTGCATCTGCATGTTGATTATCTTTTCGAGGAACAGGTTCCATGGTGTAAGAATCAAATTTTTGTAACAAAGAGATAGCAAGGTCTTTATATTGTGATAATTTGTCTTGTTTCGCTTGATATAGTGTTACTTGTCTTATAATCAGTTGAGAATCTCCAAAAATATGTACGTGTTTTATATTCAAAGCTAAGGCTGCCTTTATTCCTGCTATAAGAGCCTCATACTCAGCAATGTTATTGGTACATAGGAAATTGAGACAATAAGATAAGGGAATAGACTTCTTTGTAGGGGAAATCAGAACAACACCTGCCCCCGATCCCGTACGACACTTAGAGCCATCAAAGTATAACTCCCAAGTTTCATCTTTCTCTGTACAAAGGATGAAGTCGTCAGGAAAAGACTCAGAGTTAGGGAAGGAGAAAGGTGAAGGGGCCTCAGCTAGGTGATCGGTCAACGCTTGCCCTTTAATTGCTCTTTGTGAAACAAATTTAAGGTCAAATTCAGTTAACATCATAACCCACTTAGCTAGGCGTCCTGATAAATCAGTTTTAGAGAAAAGATACTTCAAAGGATCAAACTTTACCATGACGTGGACTTCTGAATTTAAGAGATAATGTCTCAATTTCTGAGTCACAAACACCAAGGCCAAGCATTGTCTTTCTATCGCAGAATATCAGGTCTCATAATCGAGTAAGGTACGACTTATATAATAAACCAGACACTCCTTACCGTCTTTATCATGTTGTGCTAATAATGCTGCAAGAGCATGAGAGGAAGCAGCTGTATAAAGAAGGAAGGGTTGAGAAGGTTCGGCCGGTCGAAGGATAGGAGGATTAGCCAGATACATTTTTAAATCTTCAAATGCTTGTTGACAATCTTCATTCCATTGAAAAGTGATATTCTTTTTGAGAAGCTGAGTAAAAGGAAAAGTACGATCCGCAAGTTGAGATACAAACCTACGAATAGCTTGAATCTTTCCTTGTAAGCTTTTGAGTTGAGACACATTTCTAGGAGGTGGCATGTTGACAATAGCATCTATTTTCTTAGTATCCACCTCAATCCCACGATGCGAAACTATGAATCCTAATAGTTTTCCACTATCCACACCAAAAACACATTTTCGGGGATTCAAGCGCATGTGATATTTACGAATTCTTTCAAAGATTTGACGAAGGATTTTAATATGATCTATGCGGAGAATGGATTTGGCCAAAATATCATCAACATAATCTTCTAAAATCTTATGCATATAATCATGAAAGACAAGGGTCATCGCTCGTTGATAAGTTGCACCGGCATTTTTAAGTCCAAAAGGCATCATTATCCAACAAAACGTACCCCAAGGAGTGGTGAAAGCGGTTTTGAATTGATTGTATCTTGAAAAACCATCCATGAAGGATAACAAGGCATGTCCTACCGTAGAATCAACTATCATGTCAATGTTTGGAAGAGGGAAATCATCTTTTAAAGAAGCCTTATTTAAATCTCGGAAATCGGTACACATTCTTATTTTATTATCTGGTTTAGCCACAACGACAATATTTGAAATCCACGGGGAATAATCAATAGGGCGGATAAATCCAGCCTCCAATAATTTTTCAATCTCAGCCTTAACAAGCAGAGCCACCTTAGGATTCATTTTTCGAATCTTTTGTTTCACGGGCTTAGCATCAGGAACTAAGACAATGTTATGAGTAACAATCTTAGGATCTATACCAGGCATGTCAGAGTATGTCCAAGCAAAGATCTCGGGGAATTCATGCAATAAATCTTCATATTGTTTTTGTTCCTCTTCATCCAAACATTTTCCAATTTTAATAACTTTTTCTTCATTGCAAGGATCCATCTTAACATTAGTGGTGTCACTTATGAGAAGATTACTTTGTTGAGGAGTATCCTTTAACTGAGGGAATTCTTTCACAATCTCATCATTATCAATCTCTTTTCCCAAATAGGCTTCAATGTTCAAACAATAAGGGAGTCCCCTATTATGATGATAACGAGGAAGAGTATCATATGCTCCTAAAAACTCAGCTAAAGCATCATCAGTAGGGAAAACATCAAAAGCACAAGCACACGAAGGATCCTCATCAATGTACTCAGGGTGTTGCATTGATAGAGTTGTAGAAATAGCATTAACACTAATACATGGTCTCTTAGAAGCTTTAGTACGCTTGCAGGGATTATAGCCAAGTCCAAAGGCATAATTGTGAAGATTATTCTCTAGAGGAACTTTTATCCCTTGTTTGTGAGCAGCACAACCATTTCCATGATACCCATGCTTAGCAAAAATGCGAAAACCACGACCATAACGATCAGCCATTTCAGAAAGAGAAGGCGGTTTTTCATAAGACAAAGAATCAAACTCTTCAGAATTAGAGGTGTGAGGAGAAGAAGTTTGAGAAGCGGCCACAAAATTATTGCTCATAGGCTCAGGTAATGTTGATTTATTTTTGGCTTCTTCCTTCTTTTCAACTTTAAGCTCTCTAGAAGGAACCTTATATTCACCTACAAAGGTGGGATTAAAATCAAGGGATCCCCAATCGTCGTCTGCGAGAACCTTCTCAGGATCAAAATCCTTCTTATGTGTAGTTTCAAGTCTAGAAGAGTCTTCTTCAGGAGCTCCAGACTCATCCAAAGAATTTTGATCATCAGAGAGCGAGGATTCATCGATAGGTATCTTGTTTAAAGAGTCATCACTAGACGAGGACGGCTTAGAAGAACCCCCTTTGGAAGTAGATGTTTGTAAACAAGCTTGGAAATTAGTATCACCTATCAAGGTATATGTCTTATTGTTATAGATAAACTTAACTTGTCTGTGCAATGTAGAGGGGACAACTTGCATACTGTGAATCCAAGGTCTCCCTAATAACAAGTTGTATGTTAGATTTCCCGACATAACATGGATAGGAGTAGGCAAAGTAACAGGCCCCACTGTGATGGGTAAGGTGATAGTACCTAATGAAGTTTTAGCCACATTATCAAAGCCTCGAATAGGACGAGAGTCCGGCTCAATTAGGGATGTATCCACATTCATCTTATGCAAAAGATTAATGCTACACACATTAAGACCAGAGCCATTATCTACTAGTGTTCGTCTTATAGTAGTGTCTTTCATGATAACCACAATCATCAAGGGATCATATTGATGTTGAATTTCACTAGTAGGCAACTCATCTTGGGTAAACACAATTTGAGCTTTAGGATTCATCACAGAGTTAACCAAAGATGCCATATTACTAGATGTATTCGGTGGAGGAACATTCAAATCTTTCAAGGCATCTTGTAACATTCCATGATGAGCGGAAGAAGTTTGAATCAAATCCCAAAGGGATATCTTAGCAGGGGTCACTTTAAGTTGTTCTATGAGATCATATTCCTTACTAAGAACTTGTGAAATACGGGGAGCTTGCGGAAGAATTGGTTGAGGATTCGGAAGAGAAACTGGAATAACAGGAGGAGGACTAGGCTACCTATTATTTTTGGTATGGTAAGTATGGGCAACCGCATGATAACTCTCTCTAGTTATTTGCTTGGCATAACTATAAGGACTTATAGGTTTTCTTCCTTGCATAGTGATGATTGGTTTATTCGGAGTACGAAAGGAATCATGATCATACCCTCCTTGGACAGTAAGGAGAGGTGATTTAGGACCTTGAAAGGTGGGAGAAGGATAAGCACCTTGGACTTCAAAGAGAGGCTTTTTATGCTCATTCAAGTTTATCATGTTAACCAATTTAGAAGTCTTGTTCTTGTTTAAAGATTTTGATAAAGCCACAAAGTCATCAAGAGCATCATCCAACAAAGTATGATCATAGCTATCAAAAGGTTTATCTTTTGGTTCGAAAGGAGATATCTCTTCATAGAGGGGATTGTTGAAAACAACCATGTTACTAGATTTATTGGAAGAGTTGATAGGAATGTACCCTTGAGAGGAATCATTCAACTTATCTTTCTCATCACAACGAAATGGCATAGTAACAAGGTTTATGAGTTTTTGGTAAAATGAAGGTTTGGCATCCTTAGGGTTCAAAAACTCATCTAAAGCTTCATCTAATTCATCTTGGCTATACTCATAATAATCATCATAAGCATGAACATTTTGCAAATAAAAGTCTGACATTTTGAAATGAAAGTTGCATGAAAATTAAACACACAATGCAAAGAAACACACTCTTTTTTTTTTTTTTTCCTTTTTAATGAAAATGAAATGAAAACACACTAAATCTAGATCTAGATCTAACAAATGCAATGCAAGAAGAAGCAATGATAGTTTCACGTCGGGTTCACCAAAATGTGTGGGAGAATAAGCGAGACTAGGTTATCATGCCCTAATCCTACCTTTTTGACACACATTACGGAATACGAAAGAGCCTAGAGGTATCACACAATTGGCTACTTCTTTTTGTGAAAGAGAGAGCCATGGGCTACCTATTAGGATTTCTATTCCTTTGTTGTATTTGAAAGGTAAGATTATGCAAGTTCAATTCCTAACCCTAAAATGCAAGTATGAGCTAACAACAAGATTGTAGAATTGAACTTAAACAATGGAAAGCTGTAAACACAAGGATAAAACAAGAATGCAGATGCATACCCGGAGTCAAAATTTGACCGAAAATGTTCAGGACGGGGGCGCGGGCGCCACTGTCCTGATTCTGTCCTGGAACTGCACCTGAAACTGCTATTTTGCACTCTGGAAAACTGTCTGAAATGTTGTCTATCAGGAGGACCAGGGCGCCCAGCGCCTCTGTCCCAGGGACCAGGGTGCCCAACGCCCCTGTCCTGGCAAGACCAGGGCGCCCCACGCCCCTGTCCTGGTATTTTTCTCTGCAATTTGGTGTGGGGTGCTGTCTCGACCTGCTTTTCCCGGATCTGCAACCTGCGGCGTCATCCGAGTCTCGAAACCTGCACTTGTATCTGAAAAAGGTGTTTGGGCAGCTATATAGGGTTTTGCCTTAGTCAAACCCCCGCTTCGGTGATTTCCACCTCCACGAATAGCCAAGTTGTATTGTAAAAGTAATGTGTGTGCAGACCTTGTGTGTGTGCAAGATCTAAAATGCAAGTAAGCAAACTAGAGCAACCTAGAAAGTAAACCCTAATTGCTTGTAAATGATAATGTAAATGCTCTAAATCAAGATGCAAAGTGATCTAAAGCATGAATAAATGAGATATTGAAGCTTATGCAAAGACATGAAAACAACATGAAATCATACCCAACCCCCAAGGGAGGGGTACAAGCCAATCTTCAGTCGGTAATCTCCTATTGTTTTTCAATGTCTTCCAAGCCCTAAATGGATGAATGGAATTGATAAATGCTTGATAGAGGGATGTCGAAAGTTGTTGAAGTCTTCAAAGATCTACTCTTTCGCTGCATATGAGGTTCCCCGAAAACAAAATTCCCATCCCTTCAAATGAAGAAAGAGAGCTCTTATGTATGAAACCTTAGGTCACAATTTCGTCTTTTGGCCGACCTAGAGATTGAATCTCCCGCCAATTTCTTGGGGTTAAGCTTTATTTTATGATTGGATCGTGCTCCTAAAATTTTGGGAAAAATGTCCGGGACCGTGTGCACTCCGGGCGCCATGGTCCCGACAACTTTTCACCAAATTTTCAGGGCCGTCAGATATGATGATTTTAGAGAGAATCCCAAAGTTACAGGTGATTTCGAGATGTTTTGACCCCCGAAATCAAGCCCCCAAGTTCAAAATAGGACTTAATTAGGGTTTTTGATTAGATGATGTATTGGAGGAATAACATGAAAAGGGGCACACTTTAACGAAAGGGCCCGACTTTATGATGTGAAGGATGATGAAATAGGACCTTAGACCTAATTAATTTGATTAATTAAGTGCTAAAGGGGAAATGCAATGCAAAATGCAAACCGCGCCAAGGCGGGTGCTAAACTAGGTGTGAAATTGTATTGCCTTAGCAAGTGCGTACAATTTACGACGCTACACCATGATGACTGGGAACCAACAATTTCACACACCATCTCACTACCAAAATCTTCATAATCAAGTGTATGAAGTTTCTCAACTAGGAACTCATATTTAGATACATCCTTAGGGACATCCAAGAGAGAACCAATTGTAGCTATGGTGTCTATCACTTTACCTCATAGCCTCGAGACTTTATCAAACTGAATGGACTAGAAGCATTTCTTGAAATTACCAACCATTCTCTTGTAGGGGAGAAGTTTTTCATCCTTTGTTTGGAATTCATCATTGACCTATTTGATTATGAGTTAAGAAACACTAAAGACTTGCAACTAGGTGATGTGCCATTTGATGACAATTTTGATACTAGTGACAAGGGCCTCATATTCAACTATATTTTTGGTACACAAGAAGGCCAATTTAAATGCCTTAGGGGTATAATCTCATTGAGGGGTGACAAACAATATTCCTTGTCTCTATCCATATGATGTAAAAGACCCATCAAAATATAATTTCTAGGGAGGTTGTTGAGTGATAGTACAAAGATGTTCATAAAGGAATTCTACAATCAAGGGATGCATGTCCATAAGGGGTGCTTTATTTAACGGATCTACAATGACTTGACCTTCAATTGCCTTTCTATCTACATATTGGATGTCAAATTCACTCAACATCATGACCCACTTAGCCATGCGACCTATAAGGGTAGTGTGAGAGAGTAGGTACTTGAGGGGATTGACCTTAGAGATGAGCTTTACCGTATGACTAAGCATATAATGCCTAAGCTTTTGTGAGAAAAAGACCACAACTAGAGATGCTTTTTCCATAGGGAAATAATTAATCTCATACCCTACCAATGTGTGAATGATGTTGTATATGACTCATTCCTTACCATTTTCATCTTGTTGGGCAAGGATTTCCCCCAATGTAACTATTGTAGCCAAGATGTACAAAATGAGTTATTTTCCTAGAATAAGGAGCATCAAACTGAGTAGATTTGTTAGGTACTCCTTGATCTTTTCAAAACATTATTGACAAGTTACATCCCATTTGAACAACCTTTCTTTGCAGAGAAAATGTGTGAATGGTTGGCACTTATCTGCGAGTTGAGCTATGAAACACCCGATTGATTGTAACTTTCCCTAAAAGCTTCTTAATTATTTGATGGTTCACGAAGGGGACATCTTCATTATGGCCTTAATATTTTCGAGATCAACCTCAATGCCTCATCTAGATATAATGAGCCCCAATAACTTGCTTGAGGTAACACCAAAGACACATTTCTTAGGATTTAATCTAAGCCAATATTTTTCCAAATGATCAAAGATGCTTTCTAGTACATCAAAATGATTGATTCTTATATTTGATCTGTCCAAAAGGTCATCTACATAATCTTCTAGGATAACATGAATCATGTCATGGAAGATGACTACCATCACTCATTGATATGTGGCCCCTACATTGTTAAGATCAAAAGGAATGACCCAATAGTATAATGTCCCCCACGACGTAGTGAAATGTGTTTTGTGTTGGTCATCTTCCACTATTCTAATTTTATTATATTCAGAGAATCCATCCATAAGGGACAACATCTCATGGCTTGCTGTGAGATCTACAAGGAAGTTAATATTAGGGAGTGGAAAGTCATATTTCAAACGTGCTTTGTTTAAATCCCTAAAATCAATGCAAATGTGGATATCTCAATTTGATTTAGATACATGCGCTATGTTTGAGATCCAATCTAAATAATCCATGGGACGTATGAAACCCACATCCAACAACTTTTCAAAGTTTGCCTTAACCACAATGCCACCTTTGGATGCATTTTTCTTAGCTTTTGTTTGACTGGTTTTGCATCTAGATTGACCGCAAGATGATGTACCACAAGAGAAGGGTCTAATTGAAGCATATGGGAATACTACCATGCAAAATTGATACATGCGTCATGGAGAAGAGAAAAGAAATTCATATTTTCTAATTTTGATAATGAAGCTGCCACATAGGTGATTCTTGAGGATTTTGGAGTCTCGATATTTATTTCTAAATTAGTTTCCTCTATAAGGATGGATGATTTCTCTATTCCTTGAGTGTCTATCATCCTCTAGGGCCCCAGAGAAGTTTTCACTAGAAGATACATCCTTTATTTTTATTGTTTTCTAATTTGAAACTACCATAGAGGTTTTCACTTGGATATCCTTATTTTTTCTTTCATTTTTACTTTTGTGACTAAGGTGTTCCTCTTCCCCAAACTAGGCTTGAGGATCAAGCTTGTAGACATAGGTGGAGTTGTGCCCCCAGTCAGGTAAAGATTTTATGACACCCATGAATTCTAGGAGTGCTTCATCGCTTTAAAAGATGTCAAGATGTGTGATCATTTTTTGGTCCAAGTCAATTAACTCATGGTGGCAAAGGGGAAAGTCAGAGGACCACCGGATGCAAATTGGAAAAAAGAGGATAAGTCCTCTAAAGAAGATGCAAGTTAATACATATCAATAATTGGAGAATTGTTATATCTAACTACTACTAGATTGGATATCATGCATGCATTTTGTTTGGCAGCAAAATTTCAACAAGAACCAAAAGAGTCTCATGTTGTGGCGGTAAAAAGAATTTTCATATATCTACAAGGAATAGAGGTATTTGGTTTATGGCACCCTAGAAGCTTAAATTTTACTCTAAAAGCTTATACTGATGCAGATTAGGCAGGAAATGTTCATGGCAGGAAAAGTACAAGTGGTGGAGCATTCTTTCTAGGCTCCTGGTTAGTGGCTTGGTCAAGTAAGAAATGGGATTCTATCTCTTTATCTATAGCTTAAGCCATATATATTTCATCGTCTTCATGTTGCACACAGATTTTATGGATGAAGTAGACTTTGAAGGATACCATTGTAACATTCAATGAACCTATCTCTATTATGTGTGATAACATTAGTGCAATAAACATTTCTAAGAACCTGATACAGCATTCCAGAACAAAGCACATTTCCATTCAGTATCACTTCTTAAGGGAAAAGGTGTTGGAAAATGAAGTAAAACTTGAGTATGTACCTACAAAGGAGCATATTGCAAATCTATTCACAAAGGTATTGTTTAAGTATACTTTTGAGTATCTCCGATAGAAATTAGGGGTATTATCTCTTTCTAGTTTGAGCTAATGTGCATTGGTCTAGCGACCAGATTGCATATTTTCTATCTGGATTGATGCTTGGGTGTTTCTTCTTAGGGGGATAAGGAGTGAGATTTATAGGGGGATTTATGCCACCCTTTGTCATTGTTGTCAAAGGGGGAGAAATCTTAAGAGTTTCAGATGTTTTAGTTGCTGATTTATGTTGTGCAAAGATTGTTTTGTGTTTGTTGTTGATGGATGTTGTCATCAATGACAAAGGGGGAGATTGTTGTAGATGTGATTGTTGCAGATGAGATAGTGTTGTTAAGTGGTTGTCATTGATGTCAACATATTGGTTAGCATTGATGTCTTTGATGTACTTGGTATTGGTGATCCAGAATGTGTGCTCCTGAAATTGTTGATGCTCCAAAAGGTGTGTTGGTGATCCAGATATTTCAAGTTATTGGATATGGTGTTGATTGCTGGTATTCATGTGTATCTTGGTACTAGTCTTATCTTTGTGGTGTTTGGGTTCAGATTAAGTCCAGAATTTGAGGATGTGCAATGACTTGTGGTGTAGAGCATGTATCATGATTTTTGGGTTTGAAATTCATAATGATTGTAACGTGTTGATCTGATTATTGATGTGTGTCGTGGTATGGTCTACTACTCATTCCTCCCCACCACCAAAATTTTTAGGGTTGACCTATTTTAGATCCTTGTCTTGGTCGACTTGGAAGATTATACTTCCTGGAAGATAATATGTATATAAGGATGATTTGATTGTGTTAGATATAGAAAAAGTGTGACATTGTTTTGAAGATATGCAATATTTGAAAGGAAAGATTTGACAGTTGGAGATATGTGAGAGTGTGTTGGTATTGAGGCACCAGAAGCAGCCCGGTTTGTGCAGATTGTGTTTCAATGGTGGATTCTTTCTTTCTTTCTCTCTTTCTTTGGCAGTGAGCCTTTTTTTGGGCAGTGAGCCCACTTGCAATGAGCATTCTGGTAGTGAGCCACCCTTTGTAAAAATCACCTTAATAGGTGTCACCTTAATCGAAGTTTTATTGAGAACTAACATTCTTTGTGGTCTTCTCTTCTTGGGTTTTCCATGTCATTGTAGACAACTAAATTTGATAAATTTAATTAATTAGATTTAGCTATCTCGGTGTGCCTTTAATTAAATATGTATGCATTATTTAATTAAATAATTACGCATTATTTAATTAATCAGTGTTCCCTCCTTCTACCTAATTAATCTTATTAATTATGCTATAGTCCTCAATTAATTATTTGACAAGCATAAATCATTTAATTAATTAAATTTGCCCCTTTTCTTCTATTAAATAAATCAAATGCCTAAGTTGATTATTTAATTCACTTTTGTTCTTTCCTCCTAATATTCCCTTATAAAATAATTTAATTTAATTAATTAATTCTATTTTCCCACACGTCTCCTAACTTTAATCCGTATCTATCCCTTCCTCTCCCTTGTCCCTCATTATATGTGTATTTCCTAAAATTTTGGAAAATGTCCCCAATATCCTAAACCATGAAAATATCCTCATTTTTTGGAGGAACCATTTCCTAAAATTTCTGGAAAATATCCCAAATATCCTAATTATGGAAATATCTTCATTTTTGGAGGAACCATTTCCTAAAATTGGGGAATATATCCCAAATATCTTAAACCATGGAAATATCCTCATTTTTGGAGGAACCAATTCCCTAAAATTTTGGAAAAATATCCCAAATATCTTGTCATGGAAATCTCCTCATTTTTGGGGGAACCAATTCCCTAAATTTTGGGAAAATATCCCAAATTTCCTAAACCATGAGAATATCATATTTTGTAATCTATTTTGGAATAGAACCTTCCAAATTGAGTGTCTCAATCCCAAATGGGCATGTTTCCTCAAGGACACATATCCTTCCTTCAAATGACACATGTCCTTCTTAAGGACACATCATTTGCATCCATAACACATGCCCTTTTCAGGGACACGTGTCTTCCTCTCATCCCTCTCCATATCTCCCTCTAGCCTATTTAAACCTCCCATTTTCCTTCATTGTTCATCCACTTTCATTTTTCATACTCTTATAATGCATGTAATTGTTCATCCATTTCCATTTTCATAAATTCATAATGCCCAAATATTTGGTCATCGTTTACTCATCTAGATCCATTTAGCATAGCATTTTGTATCACATCTTGCTTAATAACCACCTTGCATTCACTATCATGGAGCATAATCGAGTATCTATCATTTAGCAAGCACAGATCAAATCAAGGGACTGTCAGATTGAAGGATAATATGGAGTTTGCAGTTTAATTGCTTCTATTTCAGTTATCTAGTTTTCTTCTTTCTTTACATCCTAATCTTGAGTGTTGTTGAAATATGTGTTTGTTGATTATTTAGTTCGTCTTTTCAGTCTCTCTAGTTTAAATACACATTTTTCTGCATACAGTCATATTTGGTGTTCTTTGTGTGATTTGTGTATGTTTATGTTTTCATGCTGTATCTATGTTAATTAATTATGTTAGTTTGGATTCGGAGGTGAAAAGAATAAAAGTAATTGTTTGAAGTTATCAACTTGTTCACCCCCCTCTTAGTTGTCTGGATATTCAACAAGTGTGGCTTCTATTTTGGATGATGAGCGAATGTTGTTGGGATTGACATTTAACAAAGAAGAGCTGGCTTGTGAAGTTCCAATCTCCATCACAGTGCAATAATGAGAATGCGGAAATGATGCCTCGAGAGCATGACAATGCTAAAAAGGTTGTGAATTTGCATGGATTGTGACCTAAGTAGTGTCATTGAAGGGGAACTCGAGACACTAATGAAATGTTGAGGGAACAACTTGCATGGCATGAATCCATGAGTGGCCAAGGATGATGTTCTATGGAATGTCAAGATCAACAACATGACATTATGTATGATGTAAAGTGGACCCCACTTAGATAGACAAAGAGATAGTTCCTTTTGAAGCATGCTCTAGATTGTCATAAGCCTTTATAGTGATCACCTGATTTTTTATGTCTGCAATAGTGTACCCTACTTGTACGAACTATAAAGTACATAGATTAAGGGTTGAGTCATTATCCAACATGACTCACTTCACTGTAAAGTGGTTGACAATGACTACGATATGGATCGAAAGATTATGATCAAGAGGGATTGAAGGCATGCTAGATGGTGTGACATATGAGCTATATGATGAGGCCAAGTGCCCGTGAGAGCTTGAAACCAAATAGGATCTATATCATTGGGAACATGAGCATCTTGTAAGGATTTTGTGAGCATATCCTTATGGATGGGTGAAGTGCGAAAGAGATCTAAGATAGATATATGTGCAGTGGTGCTACTTAAGTGTTCTAAAATATTATATAGTGCATTGGGGAAGGCGCACTAAATGCACAAGCAACTATTATTCTTCCTCTTCTAGTAATGACCACACATTGAGAATCCTATCATTTGATACGAATCATGCCCAATGGTCTTCGACTTGTGTGATGCAACCAACTATGTTACTGTAATCAATTGTTGTGGTTGTGTAAACAATGGTATTGTTGTGATTGCTTTGATTTTTTTTATTGTTGTGTTGTGACCCAAGGTTGATACTTGAGGTACTGGAATTCAAAGTGTGCTTAGGGAGTGCATCATGGTATATTTACAAACCAACATTAGGCAAAGCATTAGAAGGAGCTTCAATTGTGATGTCCCTCTTGTCAATAAGATCTTTGTTATAATGCTTCAACTCCATGCATTTGATGGTAGCATGTCCCTTGACACGATGATAATCATAGTACTCATTTTCCTTATACCATGCAGACTTTAAGGTGGACAAATCGAATGGATGTGTTTGAGGGTAGACAATCAAGTTTGCATCAACCAATTTTAAAAAAAATCAGATCTAAAGTCTTCCCTAGGGGTGCAGAGTTGGGCATTTGGTTACCATAGGTTCTTTGCCTTGGTTGTCCTTGAGGGACCAATATGACATTAGTTTGACAATTCGCCTATCGACACACAGGTGGGGGTTTAGTAGGTGTTGCAGCCATAACTTGGATATGTTTATTGCCAGTGACCCTGTCGCTCTTGTTCCAATCGCATGACTGATCATTACTTGGCTTGTCATTATGGTCCTTAAATTATCCCTTCAGTTATTTGCCCTTTCTCTATGCTAGTCCCATTTTCATTGATGTCTTTAAAGGAATTGACACAATTCCTGTGCAAATTGTATGCCATCTTTATATGTAGATTGTCAATGAAGATGGTTGCCAAATGCTTTTCAGGGGGTTTGTAGGAAAGACGAGTTGAAAGGGCTTAACATTGTTGTAAGTAATTTGAAAGACTCTCTCCACCCTTTTGTTCGACATTATAAAGAGGTATATAAAGGTGTTGACCATATCATAAGATAACTTAAGGAACCTTTCCAAAGTTGGACCTCCCAAACTCTTGGGAAACAATCATTAAAGGTAGTTGTCGTTGTATGTGACCTCCTAACAAGCCATGTAGAATTCCTTGACATGATTGATAGGGTCACATTTCCCTTGTACTTGTCAAACTTAGGCACATCAAAATACTTTGGGAAAGGAACAACAATTATGGACTTGTTGAATAGATAAGGACAAATTCCTTGAACTTAAAGGTATTCTCATTGCACTTTACCCAAAACTCTTTTAGGGTGTTCTTCATTTCTTTCCACTCTAGATTTACAAGTTGCGAAGTAGGTACACCTATGATTGGATCCTAATAATGTCTATGGATAGGATGGTGGTGTTTAGTATGTAGGTTGGGATGACTAATGATGGGGTTGGGGTTTCTAATACATGGGTTGAGATTGAGGTTGTTGAGGGATGTAAGTGTGTTGTGGTGATTGAGATTGCACGTGTGTTGGTTAACAAATTTGTCCTTCTTAAATACCTTCCAAAAATGACTCCCAAATGCCCAAATTGAAAGACAAAAAAAAGAACCAATAGTTGAGTCACTTGTAATGGCAATTGCAAGTGCTCTCTGAATTTTGATACGAAGGTACAACTCCCTTCGTTGGATAAAATGTATGGTTTCTGAATATGATTTTAACTAGAAAGCAATAAAGGCAAACTAACATCTACCCATAACCATGAAAGTAGATGTGAAAAACTGATTTAAAATGAAGTGAATGAAGATAAGCAAAACACACTTTAATTACCCATGCCCACGAAAATACCCTTTGCAATAGAATGAAAATGCCCTGGACTCTGATCGAGTCTCGATCATCCCTCAAAGGACAAGGGGGATCAGAATGCCCAGGTAAAGAGCTAATAGCAGATTTCTTTCCAATATACAAGTTATTTCTGAAATCAAAGTTTCAGAATTAAATGCATACACATAGTTTGATGTAATAGAAAAGGCAATGAAAGGTAATTACAAGAGAAACAAAGCTCATGGTAATCGAAAGAAAAAATTGACAAATGCATAGATCAACAAAATCTTCTTTATTTCATCAATGCCAAAATGTGGGCTCACAGACACAACACCTCTGTAAAATAAAACTGTGTAGTCCAGAAAACTATGATGCCCTCTTGTTTTTCCAGCAGAAAAAAAATTCCCCCTTTCTTGGTCAAAAATTACAATTAATAGTTTTTCTTGAGAAACTTCTCAGTTTTTCAGTAGTTTTTTTAGTTATGTAACTGATTCTTGAAAATAGAAGAAAATATTTAATTCTCTTTTGTGACCTTGGGTTTCTTCTTTTTGTATCCTTTTACCTTCCAGTGAAATTGTTGCTCTTAAAGCTGATTTCATTGTTGCACATAAATGATTGAGAAAGTTTTAATTTTTCTTGCAGCCACTTTTTATTAAATTCCCCATGGATTAACTGGGCATCCTGGGACCGTTAAAATTTGCAAGCTATTATGATATTTAAAATTACAGATGGGTTTTTAACCATTTTTTAACAACTCGCCAAATCAGGGTACTTCCTTTGTAAACTAACCTTGTCAACCATATTGTTGCATTGAGAAAATATTAAAATAATACATCATGTGACCTCATATGGTCATGAAATTAAATCTGAGAGCATTTAAAGCCAAAATATTAGGTGGGTTGTCTTTAGATTTTGAAAATTTGCAACATTTTTTTTTGGCTGCATTTTTGGACTGGCGGATATATGTGCAGAATTGGACTGTCAGACTGAACCATTGAACCATTGAATCGACTAAACTGTTGAACCTTTTTATGTTGGTTCGAAGGTTCAATGCAGAAATAAAATTTATAACTTTCAGCTGAAAAACTCCATTTCCCACGTAATCTTGACAACAGAATGAACCGTTGAACTATTGAACCTTTGAACCTTTGAACTACGGGGTTCAATCAAAAGGTTCAAAATTACAGAATTAGGCGTACATAAAGACTAAATTCATGAGATTTTAAAAATTTCCAAGTTCAAAAACTGGGGTAACAACCTGCTAGTAAACAGGTTGAGGCTGCCCTGGTGATATGTGGGTTGGGGTTGTAGTGGAGGCTGCACTTGCTGATACATAGGTTGATGTTGAATTTGATGATATGCATGTTGGGGTTGAAGTTAAGGTTGAGATTGTTTATAAGTGCATTGTGGTTGAGCATATGATGGGGGCGGTAAGTTGATGTTGGGATGCAAAGGACCAATAGAAGTGGGGTAGGATGGTCGGTTTTGATATTGTGGAGGATTAGGGGGATGGAGGTATGATTTACTCTAATAGGGTTGGTGCATACTTATGCTTCTTAAAGGAATGTACACGCTTTGATTGGTGACTATGGAGGTCAACATAGTTAGATAGTTCATGTAAGTTGACATGGAGGTGATGTGTGAACTAGGTTGATTGATTGGTGGGGGAGGAGTGATAGACCGTGTCATGGCATATGGAGTTCCTTGAGTGGCGTGCGTGGGTTGATGGCTAGGAGGAGATTGATGGACAAGAATTCCCTATACACAACTTGAGGATTACGAGATGCTAAAAGTAGATGATGGGGAAACATGTATGGAATGAGGGATGTAAGTGAATTAGGGAACTGAGACGATCTACTAAGAGGCAGCGGATTGTGGCACCAACATATTCTGTATGATTAGGGATTGTAGGATGGATGTTGGGGGGAATGAACATGGGATGTGTAGTAGAAAATGATGATAGAGGAAATGTAAATGGTTGATATGAAATAATGGGGGTCACGTAAGTAGGCCATGTGGAGGGCATATTAAATTGGAATACTTGCCTTGAAGATTGCGACATGCTATGCAACACAACTTGTTAGATGGGTTCTAATGCAAGTTGTGTAAGTAGAGGTCCCGCTATGGTGAGGGGCATATGATGTTGTTAGGAAGTGGTATAAACAACAACTTGTGTTCCAACGGGTTGCACATGTTGTGGTAAGGAGGTGTGAAGATGGGTGGACAATGCATTAGGATCCAGGTCATGTCTTATGATGTTATTATCTATCAATCAATTGTGAAAAGGCATCAAATCAAAAGTTGCAGGAGGTTCCACTAAAGGAGGAACAAATCTTGATGGAAAAGTAGAACCTTGTTGCAATAAATTAGAAAGAATAGCCTCTAGATTGTTGTTTATGATATAACTAATGATGACCACATTACTAGACTGAAAATCTTCTATGAATTGCGATGTGGGAATATCGAGATGATCAACCTAGATTTCTTCAATTTGGACTTGCTCGGAAGACGATAGGGAAAGCATAGCACCTAACGAGGTGTTGACGTGTACTTGTTGATTCATGATTTTTTTCTTTTGCAAATCAGTTAGAGGAGGGGACATGAAAAAGGTAGATGGATATGGATGTAGGATGATGGACACTAAATGATAAAGATGAATCTTTTGATCAATGTTGTGATACTAAAGGATTACCCAACAAAATCAGATGTGAGTTGAAACACCCATTTGACACTAGAGTGGATGGAATTATCACCTAAGTGTAAAGAGTGAAAAATTAAGGTTTCCACCATAGGAAGGATGAAAATTGCTAATTTTTACTTAGGGACCTATTACATTCAAAAGAGGGTTGAATCCAATAGATTTAGTCATGAACTAGTAAATATAAGGACTGAAAATAATGATTGGATTCAAGGGGTAGATTTGTTTGCCCTTTTTGTGAGTTGAATTGTTGAAATTAGGGTAAAGTGTTGAAAATAAAGACAAAAACACAAAAACAGTGAGCTACAACCATTGGATTGAGGCACGCACCTGGATCTAAGAAATATAAACAAATTCAGAGCTAATCCTTGAAAAATATCCAAAAATGTCGAGATTGGAGCGAAATTCGCCCTCGTCCTTCAAAAATTTTGCACACCAAAGGGGGTTGATTCATCTCTATAATAATGTTGAATATGAAGATCATAGCTTTGTACCCATTTCCTACACATAGAAAGAAAGGGAAATAGGTTGCGAATAGGGGCTTGCCTAAGTCAAACCCTGGTTAAGGAATTAACCTTGATTAAAATATTAGAAATACTAAAATAAACAATGAAGGATATAGCTCAGATCTGCAATGACTGATAATGATGATTTGTTTCTTGAATGTTATCACATATGTTGTATGAAATGGCATGCACATGACAAAACCCTAATCACACACACACGGTTCCATATGATTGATGTTCCATAATTAATGAATAAAGAATGCAACCTTAAAGACCTCTTGAGATGCTTGATGATGAATGCTTGATGATTATAATTTCACCCTTGTATCCTTATCTTTTTATTGTTGTATATCAAAATGAGAGGGGAAAACCTCCTTATATACTTGATCATCGAAAAACATGCTAATTTTTTGACATAGGTTGATACAGAGAGGGGTTTCCCGCCCAAATTTGAGAATGAAAAAGGGGTTCAAAATGGGGCCCAAATAAGGAGGACTAGAGCATGGCACTATGGTCCCAATGAGGACCAAAACGCCACACCTAGGTCCCACCCTATTTTAGGGCCAAACTAAGGGGCCATGCAAGGTGTATGAAGTGAACATGAGGCCATATTTTCATGATGCAAGCATAATCAGGTCTTAATTAAGCATTAGGAGACAACCATTAACGTGAAGGCCCAAAATGTGGACTAAATTGTAAGGGAGTACAATTTAGGACACTACACTAAGATGGACTAATATTCTCAAGTGATGAGATGGTCATGCCAATCGAACCTTTGGATCAAGGTGATGGAAAATGAGGATAGATAAGACTACTCCAGATAAGATTCATCTAAGAGAAGACAAGAAAATGATGGATAAAGTAGGATGCAGAAGTATTCAACTCAAAGACATAATATTAGGCACTAAAAGGATCAATTGGATTTGATGTGGATGGATGAAAGATGATCCTAAAGGAAATATAATGGATGCAAGATAAAGATAACCCTATAGGAAGATATGATTGTTCATAAAAGGGAGATTTTGAATCAATGATAGGATCTCTACCAAGTCAAGTGATGTGACAAACCCGCTAAACAAATATGTAAAACCACCAAACTGGGATATGAACCCATTGGATGAGGTAACAAACCCACTATTTTAGGGTGAAAATCCACTAAGCAACGTTTCAAACCAACTAATTAGGGTGCAAACCTACTGAACACTTTGGCAAACTCCCTAGTTCAAGGTGCAAACCTACTAAACAAAACTACAAACACATTGAAACTAGGAAGAAACCCACTACACCGATAGGAAAACCCACCAGACTCTTAAGCAAAACTACTAGACTGGTAAGTAATCCCGCTAAATAAAAATGCAAATCTGCCAAATAGTAGAGCACTAGATCACTAAATAGATGAACAATGGCTATGCTAAGTTTGATCGCTACCTACTAAATGATAGAGAAAATTTGCTAGGCCTCAGAGCCATCCCGTCAAGATAATTTTGATTGGATTACGTGAGCCCGCTAAAAGTTAGAGCACCCCCACTAGATGATGGGGCGTACTTGCAAAATGGCACAACAAACCTGCTAGACTAGACTTGACTATGTTTGACAAAAAATATTATCTAAGATAAAATTCAACAAACATAGTAAAATATTTGTCTAGTTTTTGGACAAAAAGGAAGATGGCAAAGAGGCTCTTCAAACCCCATATTTATATTGGTCTTAGCACAATCAAAAACATTTCAGACACTCTTTACAATCTAAGGTCAATGGTTAAATTGTGGTGAGGTGAGGCCCACATCTTGTAACACTTCGTCAACTCAAATGCAAAATGCCTTTAAGGAATGCTTTACATCTAGGTCTTTGCTTGAGAATGATAGGTAGGGGCTTCAAGATTGGAAGCATTACCAAATCACCCTCTTTCTGAAGGCTATGTGTAACTTATACAACCCCCCAAAATTTGTCTCTATGTCAAAAGAGGTATATGGTGAGTAACTTTAAGGTGTGATACTACACCCTCGAACTGGAAATCATTATAATTATTTCAATCAATAGGGTAGGCCATCGACATAAGGTTTTTAGTTGCAATTTAGGGACAACTAGACATGTGCTACAATGGTGAGACACTTAGGTCTCTAATCAACCCAACATGGCTCATATGTCCACATTCCAATTGACACCACAAACATCAATAATAGGCACTTAATCTTTGACTTTCACCTTTACCTTATTTATATAGCAACCTAGATAAAAATATCACTTGAGGTTGAACCCTAGGGGGATGAAATCCCTAGGTAGGCCTCCTACTAAAAGATAAAAGATAGGTTGGCATTGCATGTTTCTTGTACACCCAAGGTCTGTGAAGCCGAGGGGAGAGGATATAGGCATGCAACAACTAGGGTCCGCCTAATAGAGATGTGCAAGCACACTAAACACAAAATACACTCATTCGTTACTTTAAATAAATTGAAGTGTTGTCTATGCTAGGAAATCATAATCACTCTCTATACTATCTCTACAAACAAACAATTAGTAGTTTCAAGATTTTACCCCTCTTTTTAATGTTTTGGTCTTGCAATAATAAGTGTTCATAAGTTTTGGAGGGGTCATCAACAAAATGGAAGAAAATGCATAAAAGAATTAGATTGATCACAACAAACAAATGCCAATGGGTCAGTACAGGTTAAGATTTAGCACTAGAAATTTAAGAATTTATCTTTTTTCTAGAGAGCAGAGCTATCTCACTAATTCTTGGCGATCTCATTGATGCAAAAAGGGAAACCGCTAGTATATAGAGCGTACCTACCATATTATAGTTTGGACCTCCTAAAACTTGAAAGTGGATGCAATTAAGATAAACCCTCTAAACTAGTATAAAAACTGCTAATCCTTTATGCGAACCCGCTAATCCTAGTGTAAAGTGGAAAATCGCGATCGAACCCTAGTTGCTCTCCCCTCTTCCAACTCCAAGGAGAGAGAAGGGAGGTTCACTAGGGTTGATGGTTTTCACTTAGGGGAGAGACTTTACATTCAAAAGAGGGGTTGAAACCCACAAGATCCAATCCCACACAATGCAAGATTGGATGCTAAATGTGTTTCAAGGGTTAAGAAAGCAAGGCTACCCTCTTTTGTAAAGAATGTTGATAGAAGAATTAAGCTAGGAATGCATAGAAAGTGACGAAGATTCACTTATAAACTGAGATAGGGATATAGGATGAAGCTACGGACCTGGAATTAGCAGTAAAATGTCGATACGGCGCTATCCTGCAAATTTGAGCAAAAGTTGTCGGGACGATGGCGCCCGGCGTGCAAACGGTCCTCCGAAAAATCCGCGAAATGAAGGGGGATCTATTCGTCTCTGCACAAGGATTCCAGATCTTCAATTTCAGCCGCGTACCTGCAACCTACACATAGAAAAGCGAAGACGATTGGGGGGTTAGGGATGAGGGGTTTGCCTTTAGGTCAAACCCCGGTTTTGGAATTAACCAAGAAATGAGAAATTGCTGTAAATGTAATGTAAAACAAGTACTAATACCTTGTTGTAAGGATGTTTGTATCCTTATGTGCGAAGGTATAGATGTTGTTGTTTGTTGTATTGTTGTATGTTGTATGTAGCATGTAGTATGTGATCTCCTCTTCAATGGTTGAATCCTTGTCTTGAATGCAACACTTAGCCTTGAATGGAGACTTAGAATGATCAATTACTTGAAAGAATGCTTGAATGCTTGAATATAGTTTCCACGCCTTTTCCATCATGTATGTATCTATCCAAATGAGAGAGGAAAATGTAGTTTATATACTTGCCAATTAGGGTTTAAAGACTGATTTTCCCGACCTTAGGCCGACCAGGAAAGATAATTTTCCAATTTGCAAACATAAAGACCCAAAGTCCAAAAGAGACCGGGCCCAAAATAGGACCCAGGGACCAGGGCGCTGGGCGCTCTGGTCCCACCTCCCGGGACAGCAAGGTGCAAAGGAGGTTCAGGCCAGGGTGCAAGAAAATGCAGTTTTTGGTGTCATAATTAGGTTTCGGGGTCTCCATTCAGGTTGCGTGTTGCGTCGCCATCGTGAAGACCAAAATGCAGTCGAAATTGCAAGTGTCACAATTTTAGGACGCTACATTTAGCCCCCACTTTAGCGGGAGTATAGGCGTACACTCATACTTCCGGTAAAGTACAAGGAAACAACATTGAAAAACTTTCACCACGTCAAGGAGGCAAGATACACCAAGCCCCCAGTGGACTAAGGATCTTACGACTTCGATTGACAAGGTAAAAGGGAAGATCACGAGGGAGAACCATGACTGTCAGTAGCAAGGTTCCCTCACTATGAGTCATGCAAGAAAGATATCAAAAATTTTCAAGGCAAGGTTAAATTTGCCAAGAAATTTTCAAGTATCTTGAAAAGATATGAACGGGATGTATGCCCCCCTACGTTAAAGCGATCGCACATGCCTCACCGGGGGTGATTGCTTTAAGGTAGTGATACATATAAGAAATGAGAAAGGAAAGGAGCACGTTATCACAAGGATTTAGCCCCCAAGTGTGAGATAAGCCCAAGGATAATAGACACAAAACACAAAGCACAAGGTGACTTCGCTTTCCTTGGGGTCAGTATGCTGTATGATAATTCATGTATATCATATGTATGTATGCATAATTGTTCTTCATTCCCCAATCAAGGAAGGTCACCTAGAAGAAGGGAACACATGTGTCTTTTGAGTCAACATGAGAGAGATCGGGAGAGATCTCAATGCTTTGCATCGTCCAAAAGTAGACAACACTAAGGACAACAAATAGAAGAATGAGAATAACACATAGAGGAAGTAACAAAAGAGAGGGGGAGAGAATCTGCTATGCTAATGAAACTAGTCTAGCACGTCATCTACCCCCCGATCTTGCTGATCAATGTTTCAGGAAGGTAGGGAACACGCTAGAGGAGGAACATCCAACACAATAGATGGAGCTATCACAAGATCCAAACAAGGGCTATGTTCATACCCCAAGCCATGGTATTCTTGTCTAGGAGCTAGGATAAGTGCTTTAGAAAATTTATTAGATAAATGGTTATCAATATCAACAAGTTCATATTCACTATCAGAATGAACAGGAGTAACATTTGCATCATGAATAACATTTTCATCTATATCATCATCAAGATTTATAAAAATAGGATCTTTAACTCGCACAGGATCAAGACCATCATGCATCTTATGTTTAGGAGATTTCAGCTCAATCGTCGGCTGAGGAGAAAATGGAATAATGCTTGTTGAAGGTGTTTTTGGGGATTGCGAAGTTTGAGAAGCAGCTGCTTGAGCTCTAAGACGACGCTTTCGTCGACGTTCATGTGCAGAACGATTTCGTCTAGTCTTAGTAGGAAGTGGAGAAGATTGAGGAGGAGGAATGTTCTCATCCTTATCACTTGGGTGTTTAGGTTGTGGTCTCTTAGGCTGGATAATAGGAGAAGAAGAAGGTCTCTTCTCTCTATAGAAGGAAGGAGGAGGAACTGCTCCATATAAAGGAGGAATTTTTGGTTTAGGAAGAAGACCAAGTCCATCATGACGAGGAGCTATAGGTCTACTTTTAGAAGGTTTATTAGGCATAGACATAGTCACATCCATAGGAATGGGTTGGGAATCTTCTTGAGGAAAGACATTAGTTTTATCTTTCAAAGGAAGAACCTCCTTCTTAAGAATGATAGGAATATCAAGTTTGGGTGTTCTAGGTTCACTTAGAGAAAGGATCATATCTTTTTTCCACTTTTGATAAGATTTAAAAAGATGATCACTTCGCGGAGGAAGAGATTGAAACTGTTTAGGCCAAAAGTAATCAATAGGAACGCTAGAAGTTCTTTCAGCTGGTTTAAAGAGACTATGATTGATAGTAACAACTTCACCATTATGGGGAAATTTCAAACACTTGTGAATAGGAGAAGCAATAGCTTTCATGGAAGACAGCCAAGGATATCCAAGCTTCACACGAAATTGTTCGGATGAAGGAATAATAGCAAAGTTCACATCAAGGGACCTGTTATGGACCTCAATAGGTAATGTAATAGAACCAATTGCAGGAGAAGAAAATGCATCAAATAATTTCACAACCACATCTGTTTTGTCATAGATAACTTGATTCAATTGCAAAGTAAAAAGAAATTCTTCAGTAATGACATTAACCATACAAGAAGGATCAATAAGCACTCCACGGCAAGGTGTGTTTTTGACTTTTGCAACTATATATAAAGGACCATCAGGTGCCCTGATAGTTTCACTAGAATCAAATGTGATGGAAGGTTCTTTAGGGATTTTCTACTGCTCTACAAAGTTAATCACATTCGGAGTCATGGACACAAGATCATCAGGTGAGACAGAGGAATCAGTAGTATCAATCGCATTAGAGGTATGAGAAGGTAATGGATCAGTGAAAATCTGAAGATTTTGGTTAGGAGGAGCTACAGATTTGTTGCCTTTATCATTCACACCAGAAACAGAGATAGTATTATTATCAATCAAATCTTGAATTTTACCCTTTAAAGAAAAACATTTTTCAGTATCATGCCCAGGTTGACGATGAAATTGACAAAAAGATTTGTTATCAAAATAAGGTGAATTAATCTTTGCAGGATCAATTTGCCTTATAGGAGGAAGAGTAAGCACATTTTGTTCCAATAACTTATTCATAATACTATGCAATGATTCATTCAAAGGAGTAAACTTTCTTTCTCTCTTGAAAAACTTAGAAATAGGAGACACACCTAATGCTGCATTCACATTGTTGTTGATGATGTTTTCATTGAATTTAATGGACTCTCTGTTCGGTTTAAACTTCCCAAATGGTTGTTGACTACTATCACCCTTATCACTCGGAGCCATAGGATGTGATTGTTCCATTTGACTCACAGTCAGTTGATAATTGTGAAGAGTTGCGCACAACTGTTGGAAAGAAGTAAACTCAGAAAATAGGAGTTTGTCTCGAATATCTTTTTGTAAATTAGAAATGAAGATTCTTTGAATATCATTGTCAGGCACTGGAAAAGAAATTTGAGCATACAAATGCTTATATCTACCAATGAAATCAGTCACTTTTTCTTTAACACCTTGTTTACAATGCATTAAATCAATCAAAGTAACTTTAGGACTTATATTGTTTTGAAATTGTTGAATGAAAGCATTTGCAAGTTGTTCGAAAGAAGTAATAGAATAAGAAGGCAACGAGCAATACCATTGTAGGGCTTTGTCTCTTAATGTTCTAGTAAACAGTTTTGCAAGCAACTTTTGGTCATAAGCAAAATCGGTACATATTGTTTGAAAGGTCTTAACATGTGTTAGAGGATCACCCTTACCATTATAAAGCTCCAAATGTGGAATTTCAACATGTTTAGGGGGGATAGCTCGAACAATGTCAAGAGAAAGTGGGCTTGCAACGTCAAATGTGGGCACACTAAACTTAGATTGATTCATAGAGGCAATTTGTTGCTGTAAAGAAGAGACAGTTTGTGCAAGATTGTTAATGGTCGCTTCAGTCGAAGAGTTCATATTAGACATGTTAGATTGTGATGGAGGTGTTATGTTATTGAAAGAAGGTAGAGAGTAAGGTGGTGGGACACTATGATAGTTAGTCATAGGAGATGATTGGAAAGGAGGCACACTACAAGGAGGAGTGGAAGGGTTAAATGAATTGCCCCCTTGCGTCATGTTCATTTGTGGAGATATAATAGGAACACTTATTGAAGGAATGAATGAAGAAGTCAGATTGAATGAAGGAAGAGGGTTGATTGAAGAAGAAGGATTGCCCCCATGATTAGTGATCATAGGAGGAATGTCTTGTATTGAAGTAGTCATTATGTTTGATGTAAAAGTAGGTATACTAGCAATAGGAGTCGTCAAAGGAATAGAATGATTGTCTTGAGTAGGAGGTTGTGTATAACCTAAGGTTTCGGCACAACTTTTCATAGGCATCACATTTGAATCCACAATGTGTGCAATACCACGCAAAATATCAATTCCATTCTTATCACTTTGAAGCATACGTTTTAGACCCTCAATTAAAGGAAGAGCTTGACTATCAGGGTATTCTTGAGACATCCATTGTCGAAAATTGTCAAATTGGTTATCCAATTTTGAAAGTTGTTCTACAGAAACCTCATGGAGAGCTTCTTCATCATTAAGAGGATTAGAGGAATTACCCATGTCCTCGTTAAAAAGGCCATTCAAATTAGGTTCCATCTCCTCAGTAATTAAACCTTGGAAGGACTTAATTCTAAGGCTTCGTCTAACGGGAATAGTGTAAGTAGGACTTATTGTTGTAAAACTCATGCACTAGAGAGAGAGAGAAGATTTTGAATTTTAGAGGTAGCAAATTTCAGTAAAACTAGCCAATCTTCCAGATTTAAGCTGTTAAATGCAATCAGGACAATCTCCCGAAATTTCAGAAAAAATGTCCGGGACCGTGGCGCTCGGAGTGCACACGGTCCTCACAACTTTTTTCCAAATTTGCAGGGATGAAAGTTATGATGATTTTACAGCTAACCTGAAAAAATTGAGTGATTTTACGATCTGTAGATAGGCCAAATTAAAGTTGCAATCTCGAAATTGAACCCTACCCAGATTGTCGAAAAATGCAAAATTTGAATTTTGAAAAAAAGAGAGGGAAACTGAGATTTTGAATTTTATGATTTTAGAGGGAATACCAAAAGCAATACAAGTTTTGAAATTTGAAAATTGACTCAATTTCACGCAAAATTCAATTCTGAAAGCGGAAATCAAAGTTGTTGTAATTAAGCATTTAATTTCAAAAGTCACAAATTGCAAAAATTTGAATAAATCACTGAAATTTCGAATGAATGCTAACACACTTTTCAGATTTAGGACTGTAAGAAACACAATTTTGACACAAATTTCAATTTCAACAATTTTTGAATGATTAGAAGCCTCAATCCAAGCAATCACTAGACCAACTTTGACTGTAATTTTGAAGGTGTTAAAATTGATAAAATCAGCCAAAATTCTGGATTTTAGCAGAAAAATATAGTAAGATCTCGCTCCCGAAATTTCGGAAAAAATGTCGGGGATGATGGCACTTGGAGTGCACACGGTCCTCGCAACTTTTTTCCAAATTTCCAAGGATGAAAGATATTATGATTTTATTACGGAATCCAAAGTTACAGCCGATTTGGAGATGTTTTGATCAGTGAAATTATTAGTCAAAGGTTGAATCAAGAGGGTTTCAAAAATTAGGGTTTTGACACTTAACCACTTAATTTTCAAAATTAAAGCACAAATATGAATTGATAATTTGTAATAGAAGGGCAGATCTGAAACAAGCATTAACAATTAAACATTTCACAAGTTTAATTACTTAAAAAGAAAATTTAGGGTTTTTATGCAATTAACCTCTAAAATTTTGCAAAAGATCAAACATGGAAATGTAATCAAGGAATCCAATTTTCAGATCTAACTATGAATAATCAGAAAGGATGTTCATGTCGGGTTCACCAAAATGTAAAGCGGAAAATCGCGATCGAACCCTAGTTGCTCTCCCCTCTTCCAACTCCAAGGAGAGAGAAGGGAGGTTCACTAGGGTTGATGGTTTTCACTTAGGGGAGAGACTTTACATTCAAAAGAGGGGTTGAAACCCACAAGATCCAATCCCACACAATGCAAGATTGGATGCTAAATGTGTTTCAAGGGTTAAGAAAGCAAGGCTACCCTCTTTTGTAAAGAATGTTGATAGAAGAATTAAGCTAGGAATGCATAGAAAGTGACGAAGATTCGCTTATAAACTGAGATAGGGATATAGGATGAAGCTACGGACCTGGAATTAGCAGTAAAATGTCGATACGGCGCTGTCCTGCAAATTTGAGCAAAAGTTGTCGGGACGATGGCGCCCGGCGTGCACACGGTCCTCTGAAAAATTCGTGAAACGAAGGGGGATCTGTTCGTCTCTGCACAAGGATTCCAGATCTTCAATTTCAGCCGCGTACCTGCAACCTACACACAGAAAAGCGAAGACGATTGGGGGGTTAGGGATGAGGGGTTTGCCTTTAGGTCAAACCCCGGTTTTGGAATTAACCAAGAAATGAGAAATTGTTGTAAATGTAATGTAAAACAAGTACTAATACCTTGTTGTAAGGATGTTTGTATCCTTATGTGCAAAGGTATAGATGTTGTTGTTTGTTGTATTGTTGTATTGTTGTATGTTGTATGTAGCATGTAGTATGTGATCTCCTCTTCAATGGTTGAATCCTTGTCTTGAATGCAACACTTAGCCTTGAATGGAGACTTAGAATGATCAATTACTTGAAAGAATGCTTGAATGCTTGAATGCTTGAATATAGTTTCCATGCCTTTTCCATCATGTATGTATCTATCCAAATGAGAGAGGAAAATGTAGTTTATATACTTGCCAATTAGGGTTAAAAGACTGATTTTCCCAACCTTAGGCCGACTAGGAAAGATAATTTTCCAATTTGCATACATAAAGACCCGAAGTCCAAAAGAGACCGAGCCCAAAATAGGACCCAGGGACCAGGGCGCTGGGCGCCCTGGTCTTGAAGGACCAGGGCACTGGGCGCTCTGGTCCCACCTCCCGGGACAGCAGGGTGCAAAGGAGGTTTAGGCCAGGGTGCAAGAAAATGTAGTTTTTGGTGTCATAATTAGGTTTCGGGGTCTCCATTCAGGTTGCGTGTTGCGTCGCCATCGTGAAGACCGAAATGCAGTCGAAATTGCAAGTGTCGCAATTTTAGGACGCTACACCTAGTAATAATTTCACTAAACCAAGAGGTGTTCCTACTAGAACTTACTCAATCCTACTAACTAATGAAGTGTAGTAAAATCGCACCTTAAATTTGTAAATTAATTGGAAGTATGTTGTAGGAGGTTGATTTGTTGTCAGAGAAATTTTGTTGGACATTAAATGAAAACCCATTGGTCCATAGAGTGTTCCCTACAATCCTTAGTGTGATTATGCTAATCCATATAGAAATATCACAAAGTTTTAGATGGAGGTTTCTCAAGTGTTATGCAACAAACCTGTTGAATCAAGAGTGCACCTGCTAAAGTGTTTGAAGTTCTATTGGACTACTATCTACAAGCTGAAAAGTGATAAAAAAACATAGAAATGATCAATTTGAACTCGTGACGTGGGTCCCATCGGGCATGATAGAATGTGTGTGATGAATTTGTGATTTAAACATAATAAATAAGATACTTTAAACATTCAAAACCATAAAATAGGAGAACATGATTAGGACGAAAGAAGACTAAAATAACAAAAAGGGATGCAAAAACAAGTGTAATCTAAAATAGACTTCTTGATGCAATAGTTTGTTGTCTTGTGGATGAATTTGATGTGTGCTCACGATCTTGACAAGGTGCTCCAAATGCTCAAGCAATGGTTGTTGAATGAATGAAGGTGATAGCATGAAAAATGGTGGTGATAAATGGATTTCTCAACATAGCATGAAGTTGGCACAGTGACATGAGCTCTATAATTATCCTCTTGCATAATCTAAGTTGCATATGTGATAATGAGAGTAGTTTCAGCTAAGTCTAGGAGAAAGTGTGGTAGAGGGATCAGATTGAAACTTTAAGATCAATGGTGGAGGATAGTTAGGGGTCTCACCTCTCATGGGAGGTTGACAAGTGTCAACTTTAGAAGAGGTGAGAGGACATGGGAGATTATGAGAAGTGATGGATGGAGTGTAAGGAAGATTTGCCATAAAAAAAATTCTTGTCTCCACACTCAAGAGTACTTTGGAGAAAGGAATAAAGGAATTATTTAATTCCTCGGAAGAGACAAATGTGAAAGAGACCCATGCGCGTCCTTCCCAAAAGTAATTAGAATTTAAGGTTGAGGTGGACATGAGTTGACTTTGGAAGCTATTTTTAAGATTAGGAAAATGCACATGTTTAGAGGGAATGATTAGATGAATAATCATAGATTAGGGTGCAAGTGGAAAATGTAGGAGGATGTGACACCTAGAGAGAGAATGAGTGGGAGAGTTAAAAATTAGATTTTAATTTGAAGTGGGAAAAAGGGGGATTTTGAATTAACTTAAATTCAAAATGTGGAAGAAAATGATAAGTATATTTAATTAAATAAACATGATCATTTATTTAATTAAATGTGATGAGGAACCGTTAATTATTTAAATAAATGAATTTATCTAGGACTATAGAAGAAGTGGACTTTAATTAAATAATTAAATAATTTAATTAATAATTAAAATATTGAGGAAGGGGATTATAACAATTAATTTGATCAAATATTAATGATCAAATTTAGGTGTTTACAAAAAGAGTTACAAATCTAAATATCCTTTGCATGTAGGAGCTTAAGATCACTAGTGTTTTGCAATCTAAATATCATTTGCATGTAGGAGCTTAAGATAACTAGTGTTTTGCTTCTTATTGCTTCTTGTGTTATTTGGACTAGATTTTATGTAGCAATCATGATGTAGGTCAGAAGGGGTTGTCAATTTTATGTTTTTTAAGTGGCACATGTATTTGCTTGATCATGGATGTAACTCCACCAATTGAGATATTTGGACCATCTTCAATATTAAAATTCCTTCTTGCTTTGTTAATGTTTATGCCTTCAATGATATTGTAGATATATCTTTGTTGTGGTGCTAGTTTGTCAATTCAATTCCTATCACCACTTCAACTTTGTGTGGAGACTTTAATATGATTAAGATGACTTATGATAAAGACAAATCTCTTCCCATGCATTAGATATATGGTGAAAGGGAATCTTGGTATTTTGTGCGCAATAAATTAGGTCTTTTTAATCTCAATATAAGATGTCATACTAATTCATGCTGGTTTACATGGAACAATTCTTTAGATAGGATTGCCATGGTATACAAATGGCTTGATCATGCCATAATTTATGGTCAACATTTTTTCTTCTTTACCAACTAATTTCCTCTTTTGGTGGATCCTTTGATGACCTTTATTTTTTTATAGCATTATCACATATAGTTTTGCATTAAATGACAACTTGTACATTACAATGTTAGCAAGTCCCAATTTTTTCTTAACATATCTTTCTTGACTCATTGCAAATGTTGGCCCCACATATGTCACGTGTGGAACGTTAATCCTATCTTATCGATAAACATGTTGTATTAACTAGTAGAATGGGGCTATCAAACATACCCTTTGCCTTATTTAGATCTACGACTGCCAACTAACTCAATTTTGCCACTATGACTGTGAGACCACCACCTTAGATCTCCACCAAGAAACCATCACACTTGAGGTGAATCCCTTTGTTCCTATATTATAATTCAAGGTGCCTAAGCTTTACCATTAGAAGAAAATTGTTAACAATCATTTAGCTAGATGTGCCAATTTTAAAGCTCAATTTAATTAGTTGAAGATGAGTGACTAACCTTGTAAATATTTGTTTAATCTTATCATGCTCAACACACTTCTTAGGGTATCAAAAAAATTATGAAGGGTTTCCAATTAATCAAAGAGATTCTTAATATTCTTTAGGATCGTGTTCAACATAATGAGTAGGTGTTGAAATCTCAAGAGAATTCACTTGAATGAGAGAAAGCTTTACACTTGAGTGCCTCAATGTTTTTCCTTGTTGTCTTTCCTTTATTAGAAAACTTTTTTTCATCAATTTATTTCCATTACTAATCTCTATGCAATTTTTATTACGACCAATGACAATGCTTGATTGTGATATTTTTTCTTGTGAATTTTAAAACATCCTTTGGGATTATGTTGGTTAGGATTTTTAAAATATTTATTTTAAATCTCTTCATCCTAATTCCTTAAGAAAAATTATAAACAAAGGAAATATTAAATGTATATCTACGTCTTGTGACCCTAAGGATATCTATAATTAGAGGCCAATTATATTGCTAAGTATTTCTTATAAGGTCATATCCAAGAATCTAGCACTAAAGTTGCACCATCTTATTCCTCAAATTGTTTTCTATGAAAAATAATATTTATTAAGTTTGAATTATATTATAATTAATATCATTATGACATGGAAAGGTATGAAATGGGTTTCACAATCTAATAAAAAAGCTATCTTTGTTGAAATTGACTCTGCTAAATCTCATGACCACAATGAGTGGCATTTTACCCTTGCCACCATTTGGTCTTTAGGAGTTGACCCTCATTTTTTGTAATCCATTTTCATGCTCATTTTTTATACCTCAACTCATCTCACTTTGAAGGATAATTAATCTAATTTGTTTAACCTCTGCAATTCTGTATGTAAAGGGTGTCCTTTAGCTCCCACTTTTTATATTATTGTTGTAATTTTTTTGGATCCATCAACAATATTCGTGTCCTAGAGATTGGTTAAAGATATTTCTCCACCATATTCCATGGATCAATTAGTGAATAGTCATTTTGTTGATGATTCATTTCCAATTATTCTAGAGGAGGAAAATAACATTAGTTGAGCTCTCTGTTGTTTTGATATTTTTGTAAATCTTTAGGGATTCTAGAATTCAGTGGCAAAAAATTGAATGTAAAAGGTACAATTTTTTTTATCTATGTCTCCCTGGCTTGATTCTTATGGGTGGAAACAAATAGAACTTAGAGAAATATTCAAGTTTCTATCCATTCTCTTTACTTGTCGAGATTCTCTAGCCACTCTTTAGCAAGTTGTTTTATCTAGAATTAAGAAGTTGGCTTACTAGGTTTCCAAACTTGTATCTCTATAAGGGAAGCTCTAATTTTATTCACAGATCCTAGTAGCCACACATTTTTATTATTCTTCTTGCTAGGTCCCTTCAAATTCTTCTTAAAGACTTTCTTAGGGCCTCCTCTAAGAATCATAAAGGCTTTAATCATGTGACATGGGAGTTTAATTTTCTCCCACATGATTATGGGTGCCTAGGTTTAAGTTTCACCTAATCCCAACTTTTATTTTTGTGTACTAAGTGGAAAATTTCAGCTTTAGAAGGTAATGAAGCATAAAAAATATTGGTGGAGAATTAAATTTCTTCTAGTGTCCCTTCTAGGAGATATGCATAGAATGGGATTAGAATTCACACCCTCCTAAAAATGGATGAGCCCATTCAATTCCAAGGAAATTTCGTGATGAAAACTATTCAAAGAGATCTAGAATCCATCAAGTCCTACCTCCTTTAGAATGACACTAGCTATCGCGTTCTCTTATTTTATATTGGCAAGGTCACCATCTTAAATAGACTTCTTGGGTTTGTGCTTTGAGGTTTTTTAGATAGGGTATCAAGATATTTCTATCTATCTCTTTTCCAAAGAACAAAAAAAATTAATTTATACGGAAGCCAAAGAAAATTTTCATTTATCCAATAAGGATTGTGAAACTTTTGAATTTGTTCTTGGTTCAACTTCTTTAAATATTATTTGCAAAATTGGAGTTTGATCTTTCAAGCCATGGTGGAGAGACTAGAAATGGTATACAAATACACTATTTTGGAATTATAAACCTTGCAAAGACTATTATTGGACTTCACCTTATTTTCCTGTGGTTCCTATCTTAAACTAGAGATGTATTCTACAATCACTATTAATTTTTTTTTTATCATAGATTATAAACTCTTTGGTGGACAATTCTTGAAACTAAAGCTAGCTCATTTTTCTCAGTATATTCTTTTTCAAGGTCATCCTATTGGTTCCTAGTTAACCAATTCAAGAATTCAAGATCCCTGATGTTCGTTTTGGTCATCTAAAATATCTTATGACTTTTTTTTGGTTTTATTTAAAGGCTTAAATTGCCTAGACTTAAATAAATAATTTTTCAATGCTTTTTGGCCTAAGCCTTTTTCTTCGTACATGATTGTGTTAAGGGATCAACGTAGAATCCCCTTTAGATATGCTTAGATTTGACATGCTTTTGGGTTGTAAATTCATTTAGCATTTAGAAGGATGGAGATGCTACTCTTTTCTCTAAATGTTATGTTATCTTAATTTCTCGCTTTATATTGTTCACCATGATTTTCTTTATTGTGTTTATGCAGATTTAGGCACAAGACAATAAGGTTGCACTTTAATATGATAATCTCCAAGTGTTATTTGATAGTTGGAGTAATGTCCCATGTACTATTGACAAATTTCCTTTGACTCCTACCTCTAGTCGAGGTCATTCAACACCTTATGAATATCATCAAAGTCATAGCTAGTCTATTCATGATGTTTGAGATGCTGATTTTATACCTCTCTAGCCAACATGAGAAATTATTATTCTTAACAAGGATGGTCACAACCAGCTACACATTATACTATTTATCTCCCATCATTTTGATATGTACTATTGGTTGTCCAAAATTTGACAAATTCCCTTAGTTGGATCTTACTATTGTTTCAAGGTGTGTGCCCTTGGTCTCCTTGTGTTGTGCAACATAGTTGTCGAGTGTACGACATGGCTTGATTGCCTTCTGTGGATTCATTAAATCTTTTAGTTGTATCAGGAATTAACATGTCGATATTTTGGTGCAATGGCAACCATGTTTCTAACAAGTTGTATTAGAGCCTAGGTCATGGGTTCAAACCCCTCGCTTGCGCTGGTGGGGATTGTTGCAACGCATACACCCTTGGTCTCCTTATTCTATGCAACACAGTTCTTAGGTTTGTGACATGACTTAATCATCTCCCATAGATTCATTAAATCTTTTGGTTTTATCGGGCATTAAAGGGTCAATCTTTTGGTGCAACAACTGTGTTTCTAACAACTATTTCTCGTATTTGTGATGTTGTTGAAGATTAAAAAGAATAATGATAATGAAGGTTGGGAACCTCTTATGGTCACTTTGAACCCCATTAATCTATATGGTAAAAACTATATGACTAAGACCCACCAACACCTTCCAATGCTCTTGCTCTTCCCTTATAGAGACTATCTAAGGTTATTGTATTTCAAGTTAGTTCCCTATTTGGAATTTTCAGTTCTAATTCTTTCCACCCACTTTTTTTCTGAATATGTGTAGTCCACTATTTTATAAATTATAATATAAACTTTTTTCATAAAAAATAAAATAAAAAAATCTACCATTGTCTTTAAGGAAAGTTGTATATAAAAAGACCTTAAAATTAAAATTAAATACAACGAACATTAAAAAGAACTTAGTTCATTTACATGAATAACATCTTAGGTAAGAAGAATGTTAAAAGGGTTTGTATATATAGTTATGCCCAATGTTATAGTTATATTATAAATGTTTGATAATATATTATTTGTAATGTTGATATTCAATAAAGTGACATACATAAGGGGAAAATGAAGAGTTATGTGTTCTCAATGTTGTTTGATTTACAGCTCCTAAATAGGGAGTTAAGTTTTTGAAAGTTTAATAGTTTAAATCTGTTTGGTGGAGGCCAGGGCTAACAAGCTTTAAATTATGTAACATTAGCATGCTGTAAAATCATCCTGATAAGAACCTAAAATATCTCTATTTGGTGGAGGTCAGGGCTAACAAGCTTTAAATTATGTAACATCAACATGCTGTAAAATCATCCTGATAAGAACCTAAAATATCTTTATTTGTATATTATTTTAAATCTATTTGGTGGAGGTCAGGGCTAACAAGCTTTAAATTATGTAACATCAGCATGTTGTAAAATCATCTTGATAAGAACCTAAAATATCTTTATTTGTATATTTTATATATAGGCTATCGCCCTTCGCCAAAAAAAAAAGAAAAAAAAAAGTGACATGCATAGTGTGATAGAGCTTGTTGGTTGCAAAAAATGTAGACTTTCTTTAATAGTTGTAGAGTTAAATGTTAGAGCATGAAAAATCTACATCTTTCTTAGAAAAGAGGTACAAGTTGGAATACTTCTAGTTAACTTTACTACATTCAAGAGCATTACTTCTAAATTGCCAGTGGGAAGGTAGCACTCTAATGACCACTAAACCCATGAACTTTTGTGATATGTTAGTACATTGTGCGAACATCCATGCATGATGCTTCCCTCCTAGTAAATTTGAATTTAGAAGGTTGAGAATATCATTAAATTATCATAAATATCGTACTTAAGTGTTAAAATTTTGTAATTGAAGTATTCTATATTAGAGGGCTAAAGTGAGGACATATAGTGTGATTGATGGACTTGTAAAGCACTGAGAGAGGGGGGGGGGTGAATCAGTAACACCAAAAATAGTACTACTTTAAACACTGACTGGTAGATAAACTTAACAAGTTTGTTAAACAATATGCATGCAATAAAAAATGATATAACAACATCCACAATAAGTAGAACATCCACCATAACACAAGTGTTTATACGTGGAAAACCCAAATAGGTAAAAATCACGGTGAGATGGGACTCACAAGTTAACTATCTGCAGTAATAGATAACTAACCGGTTAGGGTCTACAAATGCTCTGCTAGGAGCCAATCCTGTTAAAGATCCCAAAGTTAGTTAAAAGCTATACCCTGTAAAAGGTAGTACCCTATAAGGAGTAACCTCGGTAGAGGATTTCTAAATCCAAACTAATGGATCACCCGGTTAGAGGATTTGAACAATAAAGCTTGTTAGAGCTTACCCGGTTAGGGATTTGATTGTTGCAGTGATTAGAAAACAACAGGTGATGTGATCTAGTAATAGCACAACTTGCTTGTATAGATCCTCTTCTGCACACTTAACACCTCTTTACCAACATACTCTGCAACTTAACACTTCTGCCTTTACACATAGCATATCACTTTCGCTCATACAAAATAATTCATTTTGATGTCAACATATAGACATTTTAGATTTCATGTTGGCCTCTAGAAATCATAACACAATTACCTAGGTGCAATGTATCTGGTCAAGTGATCATAACTCATCACAAAAATATCACCAAATCTTGTCGGTAAGGACAACTTATCACGACTTGTGATAACTCATCACACAATAAATGAATACCGGTTGGAACAATCAATATCGGTTGGAGTTAAACATATAAACCGTTATCCTTGATGCTCCTGTGATACTCTTCGCTGGATCTTCATGTTGTTGCGGAGTTATGCAGATCCACAAGTTGTCTCCATATTAGATATCGATTGTCACCATGTACCGGTTGGATATAAACCTTTAGAATACCGGTTGTAGTATAAATAACTTTGAAGTCACATTGGTAGACAATATGAACATATGTGTGTGTATGTGTTTCATAAATGACAATATATAACGAATTCATTACAATCATCATCAAGCCAAAAATCTCCCCCTTTGGCATTGATGGCAACACTTAGAAAATTTTCAGTAATACCGCTAAGTGTGCTTACAAAAAAAAATTATACACATACTCCCCCTTACTATATACATCATACAAAATTTTCAAAAACACACATACATATTTCTACTCCCCCTTTGACAAAAATGCCAAATTGAAAAGCAATATATATATAGAAAAGTTTGTATCAAAATGTTTTACATATACAAAAACTTGAAAAACTGAATCAAGATTCATGCATTCGCAAGTCTCATGAAAATAACATTAAAGTTCCCCTTCAACTGTGATAAGGCATGTTTCCATGTTTCCAACACGTTCTCAGTGTACTCAAGTGTAGACACAATTTGTGTATGGAACTCTTCCATGGAATCAAGTGTACATGTTTCTAGAGTAGCTAAATAGCTTATGCATTCTTGTAGGCTCTCTGCAGTATGTCCACTTGGGATGTGAGTAGAATCTTCAATTCCTTTAGTGACCAGAGTCTTTTTGCTTTCTCAAGATCATAGGTATCCAGCTTGTTGTGCAAATCATCCATAGATTTGCTAAAAGAAAAAATAGAGTCTTGAAGTGGTACATATGCATTGCATATCTTTTCTAGATCTTGCTCTATTTTAGTTCATCTTTTATTAATATCAGAATAAAAGAATGAAACATTAGAAGTAGAAGCAAGATATTTTCCTCATGTTTCAATAGCTTTTCTTAACAATCTTTATTCAAAGATAGAGCAAGTTTCCTTGTATCAATTTATTTAATAAGTTGCTCTCCATGCCTCTTCCTATAACTCTTCTCAGCATAAGTTTGTGCTGCTTCTTCAAGTGACTTAATTTGGTCAGATGCATCAGCAACCAATTGACCAAGTTTGCTAATAGGGGTTGTCAGATGTCCTGTAGAAGTTTCCGGTAGTAGACTTGATAAAATATCTACTACATTCTGAATTGTTTCAGCTTCCATTCTTTTCTCTTTAAGTCTCTTCTTGTGTGCTCTAGATTGCATGACAGTTGCAATCTTCATCATTTTAGATGCACTCATATTATCAACAATTATAGGCCCTGATAGGCCTAATGAGTCATCATCATCTTCATTAGTCTGTTGAATGACTAATGTTTTTGCCAGTTTAGAAGATGCTACCTTAACAATTTCTTTCTCTTGTCCTTTCTCCATTTCCTGTTCAGAAATCTATGTGTCAAAATTTTCATTAGATTCCTTTTGAATGTTTTGTGAAACCGGTGGGGATTGGGGTTTCTCAGGTTGTTCCTTTGCTGGTGGAATATCAACTCTAGGTCGAGTTGCCAGTTTCTCAACTGAAGTAACCTATAAGTTAGTGATTTCAGGTGGCTGCATATCTGGTACAATGATGTCTCCAGATAGATCAATTGTATCCTGAATATCATCAACAACTTGGATGATAGTGTCATCCTTCTTCTTGACAGGATAGACCACATCAGCTTGCACAATTTCTTCTTCATCCATTTCAGGTCGATCAACAGTATCTTGCTCATTCTTAGAAGAATGTATAAGATCTTCCATGTGTTTGATATTATGAGCAATCTGATGAGTCTCAGTCTCAACTGGTTGCACTTTTCCATTGATCAGTTTCAGTCTTCTCGTTTTGTAAGCAAAATGAACTTTATACTTATCAACCAATTCATTCAACTCATCTTTTGACAACTCAAGAAAATATTGTACAAATACATCATCTATGACTCTTTCTTTCTTTCTTTGTTCCTTCCTCCCATTTATTCAAAAGAATAGTATACAAGGAATTAGAGATATCATTTTCAAGATCATGTGGTAATCTAATGGCACAAATAATTGATTTCCTGTTGAATGATTTTCTCCTTTTTATCTTTAGTGAAAGAATCAAAATGTTTTTTGACATTGTCAAATTTGTTTCTCCCTAATGTCTTTACTGTCCTCTCAATGGTAGTCTCAGGTTTGTAAGTTGAAATATCAAAAGTTACAGCTGCCTTCGACACTTCCTTCACTTGCTTTGCTACTCTACCAGTTGCTTTAATTTTCTTGGGTTCTTCCTCAGTGTCAATACCTTCAGCTTCTTCTTGGAGAATTATTTTCCGACCTCTTTTCTTAGATGCATTCTCCTTCTTTGCATAAACTTTGGGTGCCAGTTCCTTTTTGGTTTGGACACTTCCTATCACTGTTGTATTTTTCATCACTGGAGGTGCTTGCTGAGCCTTCTTTTTCTTACCTTTACCACTCATGGTACGAACAATACTGGTTTCAGCTTGTGCAGTCTAATCTTCAACAATATTCAATTTTGCCTTCTTTTTATCCTTTGGAGATGCCAACAGGTTATTAGCATAACCAATCAGTAAGTCATAGTTGACCTCATAACTCATATCTTCCATTTCTTCTTCTCTAGGCTCAATTGTCTCCATTAAACAAAAATCAATATTAGCTGTGAAAACAATATCCTTAGCAAAATGTTTTACCACATCCTCAGGCAATCTTACTCTCATGCTCATTTTCTTCCGAAACTCATTGAAGTATTTATTCATTGCAGCAGAAAAGGTGTTCTTCACAGCCTTGATATCGTTCTTAATCTGGGCAGATACTGGTAGATCCTTAGACCATTCAAGATCACCTATTTCCGGTAGGAAATTCTAGAAATAAAAGAATAGCTCGATCAATAACTGTCCAAATTTAAACTTTAGACTGTTGTCCTTCTTGATAGACTGAAGATTTAACATTAATTGTCTCCTTATGGCTTCACATAGGTCATAATTAGCATTTTCAGCTATCATCTTGTAAGCAGTATACATCGCTATTGATGTAACACTATTTAATTGATGGTATGATGAAAAAATAAGTATCCAGTAGAATATTGAGAGGGGAGAGGGTGAATCAGTATTGAAAAACTGATACAAAGTTCCCAAACTCAAACTCAGTCAAACAAAGCAAACATATCTTAGTCAAGATCAATATTCATAAGAATGCTTGACATCAACCGGTTTAACTGTTATTACAACTTTAACAGTAAACAACTTCAATCTTGTAAACATCAACAATGCTTAATCATAACTCAACATATTCATCTCTCAATGCTTCTACATAACATGCCTTATCAGAAATTAACCACATCAACAAATAAGATCACAACCACAAAAGCATTCACCACTTGACACAAATGTTTATATATGGAAAACCCAAATAGGTAAAAACCACGGTGAGATGAGACTCACAAGGATAGCTATCTGAACTCTTCTGAAGTTCACCCTATTAGGAGCCAAGCCTGTTAAAGCTTTACAATAAGTCTTGTTAAGAATTAATTCTGGGTAGGAATCACCCAATTAAGGGATTTACAAATATGCCTTGATTAAAAGCACAATACCCTATTAGGAGTAACCTCACTGGAGGATTTAAGAATACAAGCTAATGGACCACCTTGTTAGAGGATTTAATGAGTAACCAAGCTTGTTAGAGCTTACTCGATTAAGGGATTTTACTTCTGCTGTAATTGTTAGAAAACAACAGGTTTTCTTGATCTGTTTGAGTAGCACTAAATTTGCTTGATTAGATCCTTCTATGCTTCAATCTGCCTTCACTCAAAGTGCAGATCCATTCACTGGTTGGGCAACTACACACTCAATAGGTTTTCTACCAATCTTGCCAACCACCTTTACAACAACTTCATCGACCTTAAATAGAAATCAATTAGGTCGGTAACATAGCAAAAATCTAATTCTCATCATCGAGATTACAAACAAGTCAGTACAATCTTGACCGTTATAAATCATGACAATCTCTTCACATACTTCAAGAAAATTCCAACCACTCCATGATCATCACTCCATTGGACTTTGTAACTCATCGCACGTTGTGTATTAGATGCAATCCACTTTGCTCCTTCCCTAGACAATAAGAAAACATGCCAAAACAATTTGAACATATCCTCATTCAATGGTCACACGTGTCTCCATCATTGCCACTTATCAAATAATAAACCAACAAACTTGATTGGTTAGGGTTTAACAACTGATAGGGTTTACCAGATACATTACATAGAAAGGTTTAACCCTTTACACCTTTACATCGGTTCAACTCACAAACTTTACATACAGGTTTGCAACATCTTCCACAAAGCTCTTCTTACCGGGTACTAGCCAATATCAAAAACAACAATATCAACAATAACATAAATATCATTACCGATTCAATTGACATCAATGACAACATATCATTAATGCAATCTCTATGAAAAATACCAACAAACTCAAAATACCAACAATCTCCCCCTTTTGGCATTGATGGCAATACAAATATCAACGCCTCTGATTGTTGTTGAGATTGGTGAATAGGAATCATGGTTTACATTACAAAGTATTCACCTTGCTTTGTCTATCTTCAGCCTACCGCTGGTTCACCTAATCAGACACATAATTCTTCTCCTCAATCACATAATTCTTCTCCCCCTTTGACAACAATGCCAAAGTGAAAGTAAAACATGTAACTCTACTCTCACTGTGATGCTGATGCTCCTCCTGTGCAATACATCCACTTCTTCATCAATCCATGTAAAATTCTGCAAGTAATTCAAGGACTGATGCAATCAATATCATGCTCAACTAGGTTCATGAAGAGGGACAACCCCTAGTTGATTTCTAAGATACTTGAAAGTGGTCTTAGGCAAAGGTTTGGTAAAGATATCTGCAAGTTGCTCCTTGGTAGAAACATGCTCCAAGATAACATCTTTACTTTGAAATTTTTCCCTCAAGAAGTGATATTTCAATTCAATGTACTTAGTCCTTGCATGCAAAACAAGATATTTAGAAATGTTTATTGCATTTGTATTATAACACAAAATATTTATTGGTTCTAAGATTTTCATCTTCAAACCTTCTAAAATGTGCCTCATCCACATAGCTTGTGTGCAATTCATATAAGCTGCTACATACTCAGCTTCAACAGTAGATTGTGAAGTGCAACTCTGCTTTTTGCTACTCCAAAAGACTAGCCTTCCTCCTAGAAAGAATGCTCCACTGGTAGTACTCTTCCAGTCATCAATATTTCCTACCCAATCAACATCTATGTATGCTTTCAAGTCAAAATTTCCACCATATGGATACCATAAACCATAGTCAATAGTACCTTTCAAATATCTAAAAATTCTCTTGGTTGCCATCAGACATGCCTCCTTTGGATTCTTCTGAAATATAGCAACAATACCAACTGCATGGGCAATATTTGGTCAACTGTGAACAACATAGTGTAATTTGCCAATCATTGACATGTATTCCTTTTCATTTACAGACTTAGATGCATCTTCCTTGGATAATTTACAACCTGTAACCATTGGGGTTCCAACTAATTTAGAGTCACTCATACCGAAAGTCTTCAAAACCTCTTTCACATACTTGGATTGAGTAATGAAAATACCATTCTTCATCTATTGTATTTGTAAGCCTACAAATTTTTTTATTTCCCCTACTAATGACATCTCAAATTCATTCTTCATTTCATCTACAAAACAGTTACTCATGTCATCATTACCTCCAAATATAATGTCATCTACAAATACTTCACTGATTAGTATATCATCTCCTTCAGACTTGAGATAAATGTTGCTATTGTCACTGTTTCTAGTAAATCCTATCTTCATCAGATGAGTATGAAGCTGTTCATACCATGCTCTAGGTTCATGCTTTAATCCATACAAGGCTTTATGCAATTTGCATACCATGTCTTCCTTATCTGTCAATGCATAACCATCAGGCTGCTCTATATAAACCTCTTCTTCCAGTATTCCATTCAAGAATGCAGACTTAACATCCATCTGGTATACCTTGAACTTCTTATGAGCTGCAAATGCAAGCAATGTTCTGACACCTTCTAGTCTTACTACTGGTACAAAAGTTTCTCCATAATCCTCTCCTTCTTCTTGCACATAACCTCTGCATACTAATCTTTCCTTATTGCGAATTACAACACCATCTTCATTTAACTTGTTTCTGAACACCCATTTAGTACCTATAACATTCTTGTTTACCGGTTGGGGTACCAGGGTCCAAGTGTTGTTCTTCACTATTTGATCCAACTCCTCCTCCATAGCTTTCACCTAATGATCCTCACCAAATGCCTCCTTAGCACTTCTAGGTTCAAAGGTGGAGATCATGAAAGAGTTCTCTCTTATTCCCTTCTAGTTAGTACACCAACATCCTTATCCCCAATTATCTGTTCAGGACTGTGATTTAGTCTCACATACCTAGGAATAACATGATCATTCTCTTCAGGTTCAACTTCTTCATTATCATCTTCCTCTGAATTTATTTGTTCCAGTTGAACAAGTACATCAAGATTTGCTTTACCGGTTTCTGATTTAACAGTTTCAAGTTCCAAAAGAAAAATGCAAGGATCTTCATCCTTCTTCTCAGAACTGGTTCCTTCTGAAATTTGAGGACATTCATCTACGCGAACATCTGCACTTTCAACAATTTTTTGTGTCGGGTTGTTTAAGCATTTATAAGCCTTACTCTTGGTGGAATAGCCAGGAAATATGCCTTCATCACTCTTAGCTTAAAACATGCTTATGTAATCACCTCTTTTAATAAAACATTTGCATCCAAATACCTTAAAATAGCTAACATCAGGTGATCTCCCATACAAGTATTCATATGGGGTCTTGTCCTTACCTCTTTTTACCAGAACTCAGTTCATTGTGTAACAACTGTACTTATAGCTTCTTTCCAAAATGTTTTTGATACACCTCCTTGTATCAACATAGTTCTAGCTGCTTCAACCACTGATCGATTGTTTCTCTCTGCTATACCATTCTGCTGTGGTGTCCTTGGTGCAGAAAGATGCCGCTTGATACCATTATCATCACAATATTTAGTGAACTGTGCAGAAGTTAATTCTTTGCCTTGATCTATTCTTAGACATTTTATCTTTTTGCCACTCTCTTTCTCAACCAAGGCTCTAAATGCTTTGAATTTACCAAAAGATTCATTCTTATCCTTCAAGAATGTGATCCCCATCATCCTTGAACAATCATCAGTGAAGATCATGAAGTATATGTCACCTTGAATGCTTCTTATT